>NC_090021.1:253259803-253944803 GCF_037176765.1 Anolis sagrei
CTAGGCATGCCCAAATATAAAAGAAAACTGGGGGTTATCAAAAGAAAGAGATGCTATTTTAGAGGGACATGTACTGGAAATGCCCTCCACCCTGCCCCCAAGAAGTATTTTGGATTTTTAAATATATGGAACAACTTTGCATTTTGAGCTCATGGGGACCCTTAAATATAGCCCTGGGAGGCAGACTTTGCCCATCCTGTTCTAGGGTCACTAATTAAGTTGTACATTTATGCATCATATGCACACTGTTATGTACATGTGTCAACTCACTTCTCCATAATCCACTTCTGTTATTAGTATCTGATATTTTAGTAACATCTTCCATTAACTTCTTGTTATACTTTAGTGCCAGTCAACTATCAGAAGAACTTGAATGAAGTGGTTGCCAATTGTCCTTTCTCCTTTAGCAAGCTGGTGTGGCAAAGATGGGTATCAATGGGTTCTTCCAAAAGGAGGATTATGTAGCAACAAAACAATGCATAAGTGTGTTTGGCTGTACTTGAATGTTCAAATGTACCTCTTCAAATATGGATAAGCAGGGGCATTTTCTGTTTAACTTACTTTTCAAGTTTGCATCCAAACATATAATTAGCATAGAGGGATTGTATAGGAACCTGTCTTACTTCTTTTGGGGGGGGGGGGAGAGGGGGCATTTTAATGATCAATTTCCTTTGAAGGGAACAATGTGTAAGTGAATATCATATCACTGCATTAAATAAGGTATCACTCTACCTTTGAACTATGGGATTCCCAATTCAGAGTGGGGCTTTGTCGCCATGACAACCAAAAGAAAACCCGGCATGAATTTGCCAGTTCCCCTCCTTCCCACAAATCCATTAAAATAAACTAGGCATGGAATTAGGGGCAGCATTTGAAGCCCACGCTGAGGATTGGAGACTCTGTCAGGATTCATCTTTGATCACCTTGACTGGACCCTGCTGTGTATCAGATTGGTTTTCTCTGCATTTTCAACTAAATGGCAAAAGGACTCAAAGAAGGCGAGAGGGTGAAAAGAGCACCTGGATTTCCATTCAGCTCCACCAGTTGCCTATATTCATGGGGAAAACGTAGTGTTATGCTACACTTGCTGCAATGTATTAGACGTGACAGGCTTGTTTCTCAAGTAACTTTATTTCTGGCAATGTATTCATTGAAAGGGATGTTTCATTTTCATTCTCATTTCCTTCTTTCAGGTTGACATGGATGTTTGTCTGATTTGAAGAATTTATCTATTTTATTTCGTACATTGAGACACCATGAGCTAATATTTTCCCTCCCTAAAGACCTTTTCCTATATTGCCAAGGCAATGAGCCATTCTTGTTCCCAGTAATCTGTTTAGTTTCTTGAATGTCTGTTGCCTTACTTTGTTGTATCTTTGAAAATGACTGCTAGCATGGATTTCGCCTAAATTATTTTACTCCTTTAAGAATGTTTTTGTAGGTGTGGCAGGGTACACCTCTTTGGAAAACCAATTTATCACTGCTTACATAACATTTCCCCCCCTCAATGGATTGTCACCTTGTCATGGTGAGGGGGCTTGTGTGCTCCAGTGAACCTGTGGATGAAGCCATCAGGGGGTCTCCCTGGCCCCTAGTCACAAACTGGGATTAGGGTAGTGGATATGGATTCAGGCATTCTGCCTCAAGATCCGAGGCAGTTGAGTAGTCCAGCAGCATGTCTGAGCAGCCCTATTTAGGATCCACTTGCTAACCAGAGGGGTCACCACCTTGCAGTCAAAAAAGAAAAATGAACTTTGGAATGTAGAACATATGGACACTGTTGGACAACACAGACAATGAATGCCCTGAACGTAGGATTGCTATTATTGTAAGGGAGCTGAGGTGCTTTAACATTAATATAGCAGCACTTCAAGAGACCTGGAGAGCAGGAGAGGGACAGTTGAAGGAAGAAAAAGGAGGCTACACCGTCTTCTGGAAGGGACTGCCTGAACAAGAGTGAAGAATACACGGCATCAGCTTTGCTATGAGAAACAACCTGGTGAAGCATCTATCTGAGGCACCCATTAACAAACAGCTCTCAACCCTGCAAATTAATCTTGCCAAAAAGCAGCAGGCAGCTATCATAACACACTAGATGCTGACGAAGACATCAAGGATTTTTTTTTACTTTGAGCTGGATTATTTGGCAATGTAGACTCATACTCCAATTCAAAGCAGATAATCTGGGATCAGATACTAGAATATATGGCAATGTAGATCCAGCCTGAGATCACAGTTTAAAATAGTTTACATTCAACTTAGCAGGAGATAAAGGGGAAGAGAAGGTGGAGTCTTGCCCTTCCTAGTAAGCTCAGACAAAATCAAATTGCTATAGCCTTTCCTGGCTTTGGAACAGAATATCCTATGCTCTGTGGACGGGCTTTATGAGAGTGGAGGCCAGGGTGTGGGTGGCCATACTCAACCTCTGGCTCAGACTATCCCGTGCACCCTTTGGTCTTGCCCCACTAACCATGAAGGATGACTTCCAATCCACATGGAAGCAGGCGGTAGCATCAAAAATCTCCTCATTGGGATTTTCTCCAGGCCTACTACCCGCTATGGATTACAATCAAGCCAAAGCACATATTAAACAACATATCACAGACACAGAGCGACAACTAGATCTGGCCTCGGTTCCAACCTTCCTTATCAATGAAGACAGCAGATATCTTGCCTCCCCTATGGCATATTTAACAAACTTAGAGGTTCCTCTTCATTGAAGGGCTTTCACCCTGGCTCGATGCCACGCTCTCCCATCAGCTGTACTCGAAGGCCGCTACCAGAAGATCCCTTTCCCAGAGAGACTGTGCCCCTGTGACTCGGGTCATGTAGAAACAATAGAACATGTGCTCCTTCAGTGCCAGTTCTACAGGGATATCCACGCCAGGCTTATCTTACCTCTGTTATACAAGCACCCAGGCCATTCAGGACAATTTTATACCTCCATGCTACTTGCAGATATTAATTCAGCTACAACCTACAATGTTGCAAAGTTCTGTGCAGCAGCATACAAAATCCATCAGGGAATGACTAGTCCCAAAAGTTAACTGTGTGTCCAGTAATCTCCTTCTCTGAATCTACAATTTGGTGATGGATCTGGGCATTGTATGTTTTTACCCTGTTTCCCCTTCCCTTCTGCTCCCTCACCCATATTGTGCTTCAGTCGTTCAGTATCTTTAATGTACCAAACATACCAAGTTTGTATGAAAATGTGACTATTTTCTGTGCTGGTCAATGACTGAAATAAATGATTTGATTGATATGCTCTGTGATTTTAAAAGTCAATTGAAATGCATGTATTTCCTTATGACGATCATATATTTTTTTAAAAACACATCTCTATGAAGTAGGTTATGTTGGCAAGCTCAAAGTGACCACATGAGTGTTATATCATGGGGATATTGAATATGGATATATAAAGTGGATATGAGAAAAAAGGTGGAATTATGAATATGAATTATGTATTATATAATATTACATCAATTGTTAATCATGCTTTGAACATGAATTGTATTGTATTGTATTGCACTGTATTCTCATTATTGATCTACATTCCCCATTTTTTGTTACTTTCTAAAATTCAGTACATAAATTCCAAGGTTAATCTGCTTAAAAACAGTAGTTCTCTGTGTTCTACCTCACTAATAACTTGTCCTCTTGTTGATTGCTATACCTTTTGGACTGAACTCTAATGTTGTTCTGTCAGATGAGTCCCAATTTACATCTGTGAACTGACAATCTGTAAGGACAACCATTCTGGGTGAATATTTAATAAGTATTCTTCGTAGGTTGTTAGTAGTTGTGGATCCTTTTTTAGGTGGGAATTCTGACGAAAAGTAATTTCTGTAAAGTAAAGCAGAGAAACATGTGGCTGGCTGGCTGGGTGGTAGGTTTTTTGGGCTATATTGCCATGTTCTAGAAGCATATGCTTCTAGAACATGGCCATATAGCCCGAAAAACCTACAACAACCCAGTGATTCCAGCCGTGAAAGCCTTTGACAAAACTTGTGGCTCTTCAGAGGCTGTTGGACAACATTTCATCTCTCATCAGCCCTGATCTGAATAACGTATGATTAGGAATGTTAGGAACTTCAATCTAATACATCTGGAGGGCCATAAACCACCCCATCCTGAATAAAGAAATAATGAAACAATTACCAGCGTTCTTTCAGGGAAGTCATAAACAAAAAACAAAACACTTCTCCCACCACAACTGAATTAATTTGCTTTCTCTAGCATATTTGTGTAACTTACAAGCAATATCCGTAAACTTTGAAAATGTACATCATCCTCAGCTGTCTCTTGATAGTAATTTTCAAGAAACATTTTCTTGCAAAACTAATGTACCTAGACCTTGGTGGGATAGATGTAGAGGGTTGCTTGTGGAGCTCTCTAGGTCCCATTATTGGGGAAAAGTCAGGATATAAATTAAGCAATAATGAAATAAAATAAAAGTGGTGATTTGTCTTCTATCTTCCATGCACACTGGGATATTTACCCATCTTCTGTGCATGGTTCCTTCTCCCTGCCTTTGCTGCTTGTAGTTCCTCCTATGAAGCAACTGGTTGGGCTGCTCTGATGTCAGAGACGCTTGCCTTTGTCTGGGGCCAACAAGCAATAAGATCACAAAGGTCTCTCTGATACTGGAAGGCCTTAGTATGCTCCAGTTACCATCATTCCATTGCCTGACAGCTTAGGGGAAATGAAATTGTCTTTGATTTAGAATTGATTTTTTATTTATGATGTGAGCCTTCAAATGGCAACTTGCAGGTGCAGGTTGGTTTAGGAGACTTTCACCAGAAATCTACACTTATGGATTTATGTAGGACCAGTAACCTGCTGTTAAATGCCAAGTTGTGATAAATAAAATATCCCTTCCTGATTTAATTATAGATGAGGCAACCAAATTTGTGTTATTACTGTGACCTTGCTGAATGAGGCATCTGAGCTGACGTTTACACAGATGGTTCTGTCTGGGCATGTGGCATGGTAGCAATTTTAGATAAGGGATTATAGTTGGGAAGCAGAAAAGGGGAGAAACAGAATGGAAGTAAACTGGTAAAGACAGCTGGGCACTGCATAATTCATCCAGCACAGGATATATGCATTCCTTCTTTTGAAATACTGTGAAACTGGATGGCCTGCCAGGAATGCACCAGTACACTTTCTGCACATTTATCTCTGATAGAGAATGAGAGTGGTTTTGGGAGTGATGCTTTAACACATAACTCAAGACTAGCTTTCCAATATTGCTGAGTCTGTTGGATAACCACAATACAAGGGAGCCCCACAAGAACTGACATAAAATGAGGGCTACTTTGTATGTGCCAGATAGCCAAAGCAAGCTCTTCACTCTAGCCAAGGACACAAAGGAAGGGGAGCTTATCCACTCAAGGCACTCCTTTGTTTGTATTCTTTGGTTGTTAACTACAAGCAAGAAAACTTAACCAGGGAAAAAAGACATCCTTAAGAAAATGTGTAGGCATCATTTAGAGAAGCCCACCCAAGAGGACAGTGGGCCCAGCAGTTTACCTTTTTGCCAACAGCTGTAGACTACAGCATACATTAAGAATTCAGGGAGCTAACCTACCAGTTAAAGGAAATGAATAACTGTTTGTCAGAGGCTAGTGTTGGCCCCACTAGCTTCTTGTGCTGGTGTTTACCTACATTGGGTAGTTTTAGAATCCACTGTGGACCACTGTCTTCAAAGGGTGCCAGGTATAAAATTGACTGTGGATATTTCTGGCTCCAGCTGTAACCATTCATCTTGTCTTCCTGATTTCTAGAAGTCCATGTGGTAGGAGATATGAGACAGGGTAGTCAGTGTGTAAATGCACTTAAATTGCACTAAGCCCAGCTGTCTGAAAATAATATGTGTCCAGAGGAGGGTGACCAAAATGATCAAGGGTCTGGAGCACAAGCCCTATGAGGAGTGGCTTAAAATGCTGGGCATGTTTAGCCTGAAGAAGAGAAGGCTGAGAGGAGACATGATAGCCATGTATAGATATGTGAGAGGAAGTCATAGGGAGGAGGGAGCAAGCTTGTGTTCTGCTACCCTGGAGACTAGGACACGGAACAATGGCTTCAAACTACAAGAAAGGAGATTCCATCTGAACATTAGGAAGAATTTCCTGACTGTGAGAGCAATTCAGCAGTGGAACTCTCTGCCCCAGAGTGTGGTGGAGGCTCCTTATTTGGAAGCTTTTAAACAGAGACAGGATGGCCATCTTTCGGGGGTGCTTTGAATGCAGTTTTCCTGCTTCTTGGCAGGGGGCTGGACAGGATGGCCCATGAGGTCTCTTCCAACTCTATGATTCTATAATTCTATCTATGATTCTATGAATATTTATACTACAACATCTGCATTTATCTCTATTTCAATCTTCTACAGCTTGTGTTCTTCTGATACTGTTGGGCTACAGTTCCCCACCATCATGAGCCAGTCCAGCAAAATTATGAACATCTGCTGAGAAAGACTGGAGTCTGCTTCATAAGGATAACAATAGGGAAATAATCTTATCTTCGGTCTAAATGTATTTAAAATTTGGCTCTAATATATTGTTGTTATCATATATTAATGTTCTGAATAACTTTGTGTTGCTGGAAATGACCTAATATTGCAGCTCCTGTTATTCATTTCTGTAGAAAACTCCTTAAAATCATTGTGGTTTTTGTGTGTGAGGAAAGCTATAAGCATCTTACACTTTTAAATAGCTTTACTGTGGATGATACCACAGCTATTGTTCTTTTGTTCCACTGTTAGTTTTCCAAAGTACATATTATGGGTCTGCTTATTCAGCGTCACTGTCATGCTAAGAAGGGTAATTATATGCTGCACAGAAGCTCTTGATCAAAAATAAGAAAAAGTCAGTAAGATCAAAGTAGCACCTGAAGTAAATTATAAATTAAAAGTGAAGTATAGGCAGTAAAATGTTGTAATTATTTCCAGAGGTTAATTTTCTTAAGAACTGAAGATTCTTTCATGTTCATTTATTTTAAGCCAAATATGAACGTTAATTCATTTGCACTCCCTACAATGGACAGATGAGTGATTATTTATTTTAACAAAGTTGTACCCACAAAGGCAATTTGTCAAAAGTTAGTTTTGCATATGATGTCTTGGATTATTGCAGATTACTTTCATAACATGAAGACCTCTTGTCTCATCACAATAATGACTGTTTTTGAAACTACTTTGAAGAGATCTTGTAGGATGTGTGAACAAAACTATGCACTTTTAATGAGACATTTTCCCATGATGAGTTCAAGGAAGCAAGCACAGATCTGATTTCAAAGCAAGTAATTTCAGAAGGTTGGATGAAGTGTCTCAAACGCTCTTTGTTATGCAGTATTACAATATAGAATATTTGTAACATCTGACTGGTGGTTCATCCATAAGCCTCAACTAGAAGGTGGATTTGAATGTAAAAAAGAAAATCCCAATTTAAATAGCAATAAACATTTGTAACAATAATATACATATACAGATATATTCAATATGACAGATAGATATTGTCCCTCAAGTTACAATCTGTGCAGGACTTGATCATAAGGAAATAATAATAATAATAATAATTAATAATAATAATAACAACACATTATTTATATTCCACCCTTCTCACCCCGAAGGGGACTCAGGGCAGATCACAGTACACATACACGGCAAACATTCAATGCCATTTGTATAGACTACGCGGACAGACGGAATACAAGGAGGTGTGTTGTTTTGATGTCATGGATTGTTGGGCTCAAATCCACAGGGGGCGCCGTCGCTCCATCCTCTATAACGAGGAGCCGTCAGGACTTCCTCATTCCAGTATTTTCTGATCTTCTTTTCTTTATGGCATTGTAAAACACCTCCCCCACTTTTAGTCGTTCCTAATTTATCTAATTACAACTAAACCTGTTTTCGAACTGCTTAGGTAAACAGTGAGCAGGGCTGATGGTTGGCCGCTCACACTGACCCAGGGCTTCAAACTTGCAACCTTTCAGTTGATAGATCTTATAATTACTGATGATTTGCCAGCTTTGCTAAACCTCCGGCCCTCCAGATCTTCTACCTATGCTCCTCAGCAATATTGCAACATTTGGATGCAGTCTTAAAGTCTTAAACAAAAATGCAAAATACATGCAAATGCAATAATGCAAATAATTTATTCTCTTATTCTTTTTTAAATACACTGCCTTATTCAAAGTGAAAAGGGCCCTCTCCTTAGCACTGGTGACTGCAGTTCCCCTCCTTCTCTTCTCCCTCTATTTTTGAACTCAAGCAAGTACAGCCCCTTTCTTTAGGGTTCCCCACACACTGAGCCAAAGTAATAACTCACAGAGATCACAGCATTACCCATGCTTGCAAGAGATGGTCTCCCATGGTATTTCGTGTGTAATTCGGAGTTATTTTGCTGTGTACTAAATGCTCAAGTACCAGTCTACTATAAACAGGGCTGGTGCCCTCTGTTCCTGTGGTTACTAGATTTAAAAATATGGGATTTGGGGCTTTTCTGCACCAAAAGACAAAACATGTGCAAGATAGGTTGGCCCCAGGGCCATTTCTAGATCAACTGGCCCTATAATTATACTGACTTCTTCTCCCTGTTATCAGCCTTATCCATAATACCTCTGCCATTTTCACCTTCTCCCATGATGGTGCATTCTATGTTATATGAGCCAGTTATATGGCAGTTGAATGTTACTTCAAACTTGTTGAAAGAACAATACTGCAAATGAAGGTATCAGGGCAATTTAGAGAATGCAGAACATGCCTTGCAACACACATTTCCTTTCTCCAACAGAGAGAGATGCTTATATGGAGTAATGGTTGGAAGGAAACTACTGCTGCATCACAGCATCTGCCACCTGAGATGACAGTCAAATGACAAAGCAAGGCTTGGATTCAGTTCCAACATAGTTGAATAGGGAGATTCAAAATTAGACTTTGAAGAGGTAAGCAATGATGGTAAAGCCATCTGCCTCAATGGATCTGTCAAATTTGCCTTTTTAAAAATCCCAACTTCTTTGCTTCAACTTTTATGGTTAAATTTGTGAATTTTGTTCAAAGAATAATGGTAATAACATATTTCACTCATCTTTACTGGCTTGTGAAGTGCACAGATAGCTGGGTATGCTTCCTCAGAGGTAAGTGAATGAGATCCATTTAAAGAGCAGACAAATTGCATCAGCAGTGTCTATTAATGCAGATATTTATGATCATTTCCCATGAAAATTTATATTATCATGGAAGATTTTAAAACCATTTTGAGCAGTTAAATAATTTTCCTATAGGCCGTCCACTTGTTTATACCCTGGACGAGTATGTTCCATATTTCTGTTTTTGGTTCAGTCTTTTTCTATATAATAAGAAAAAAGAACAGGAGAAAAAGAGCCATTATGAGACTATGTTTTATATGGGCAGGCAAGCACATATGGTTTATTTTATTTAGAAATACTATACTTCAGCAATTAGGCATAATGATTTGGCTGTTCCCAATATGAAATATTATGTGGCTTCACAAATGTAGTCTGTTATTGCTTAGTATCACTCCTTTAGCTCTTGCCATTGGAAGCAGTTTGAACATGAAGCTATAAAGCATCAGATGACCCGATTCTCTTAAAAGCCAAAGCACATAACAAAGAGTGAGCAATCAAAACACCCTTTTTAATGCATTGTGTTTGATTTCTTTATATATTGAGCCTTGATTGGCATAACTAGAAATGTGAAAGCTCAGAAAAAAATAAGTTTTTTAGAATAGATTTCCCATCCAAAGCAACACTGAAAACAATCTTGAATCATGCAATCCTTTCTTTCAGGATTATAAACAAAAAGTTTAAATAAAGATGTTCACATGTTCACAAATTAAAATAATTTCTAATAATGTAAGAGGAAAACTGTTATGTAAGACTATCAAGTCATTGGTGTTTTTTTCTTAGGGTTTTTTTTTAAAATAATGGGAAAAAGTGTGCTATGTTTGCCTGATTCTATGAGGAACTAGTGGAGACACAATTATTTTCTGTATTTAGTAATATTGATGGTTTTTTCTGTTTTACAGAATTTGGAGAGTTTTTTTAAAATGAGAAATTAAAAAAGCCCACTGTTCAGGTCTTTCTTATAGTTTACAATGTTTTATCTCTATTTATAACAAAAATAAAATGTAAAAAGTATGTTCCATTTGTAATTAAATACGGAATAATTTCTCTCATTCTCTCTCTCTCTCTGTCTCTCTCTCTCTCAGCTATGGTAATGTTATGCCAAAGAAAGGGTAATCTACACCAGCCAATTTATTAAAAATGTTTTATGAGGTTTCAACAAAAAAAACATACATAATAATAAAAAAACAAAGAAAAAAGGATACACCTAAACCAGACAAGCATAACATAATACAATTAAATAATAAAAACAAAAAACACTATTTCAGTGTCTTGTCTAGATTTCCTTCCTTCACTTTGAGAGAGAAGTTCTCCTTAATTGTCTTGTGTTCCATTTGGTTTCTGGTTTCTCTTCAAATCACATAAATCTTTCTTCTTTCACACCAGCCTGTTTAGCCTATAAATATGCCCTGGACCAGCATCACACCCAGCACATTTTTGCCAAATCTGGGGCCATTTGAGAGCACATCCACTCCCCAGGGGTGACACTAATCTTACCTCCTCCATGTTGCTGCTTCCATCACTCCAAGCCAGCCACATAACTCCTCCCAAACTTCTGGCCATCATGGGCATCTTAGCCAATGTCATAATGGGGTGCCTATGTGACCAGATATATGAAGGGGGAAATCATCTCATCTTTATTGCTGGTTACACGAGCACTCCATTCTGATAACAGCAGAGCTGCCTGCAATGACCAGGCTCTTGGATGGAGCTCCATGGCTGGCTAGGAGTAGTGGTGGCAACAGTGACATAATCCATCCTCTTTCCTTCCCTGATGATTGCAGCTAAAGGTTGATAGTACTGGTGTACAGTCTGGGCAGTAAGTCAATCCAAACTGGAGCTGATCTGGTTGTAAAGACTGCCCCAAAGCTGTAGGATACTCTAGAGCAGGGGTCCTCAAACTTTTTAAACAGAGGGCCAGGCCACAGTCCCTCAAACTGTTGGAGGACTGGATTATAGTTTGAAAAAAAAAACCCCATGAATGAATTCCTATGCATACTGCACATATCTTATTTGTACTGCAAAAAACACTTAAAACAATACAATAATTAAAAAGGAAGAACAATTTTAACAAATATAAACTTATTAGTATTGCAATGGAAAATGTGGACCTGCTTTTGGCTGATGAGATAGGATTGTTGTGGTTGTGTGCTTTCAAGTCGTTTTGGACTTAGGTTGACCCTGAGTGAGGGCCAGGTAAATGACCTTGGAGGGCTGTATCCAGCCCCTGGGCCTTAGTTTGAGGACCCCTGCTCTGAGGTAGGAAACACAAGTATTATTTGGCTCAAATCAATCCGCAACCAGCAGATCTTTGTGGCCACTGACTCAGCTTGGAACAGATTTGTGGGGTGCCTGTGTAGGCATGCTGCAGTTAACCAGTTCTCTTTAATCCATATCCTGATTTAGACTAAATAGCTGTGTAGAAGCAGCCTAAGTGACAGTAAGATATCCCACTGTTGTCAATGGGGGCTTATTTTAATATCCTTAACTACTACAAGGTAGGGTTACGTTTTGGTGTGTGGTTGAGTAAATTATTTTGAATTGCTTATGATTCTGTTTATAATTTTGAATATCTATGTATGCCATCATATTTTCCCCCGATAACTCCTTTTTGGTCTTATCCTCTGTCATCTCTTATTTCTTTGCCTCTCTCTTATTCATACCTTTCTGATATTTTCCAGATTAACACATTTTATTTGCATTCTGGCTTTTTCCATATACAATAAAAATAATGTTGAAATAAAAAGACATGTTTTTAGAGCAAACCTTTTCTATTCAAGGATGCAATTACCTTCTTGTAGTTATCAGTGGTTTTCTTTCTTTTTTATACAACTAACTTGTTAGCCTCAGGTTCCATTGCATTATAATAAAGGTTGTATATTCCCTTGAGAATAAACTCAAACTAAAAGTAGAATGTCAGACACAGCATCTTCATAAAAGGGGAATCAGCTATAATCTCCAGATAAAATAGAGAGCTCAGCTTTTGTAGGCTGTTTTGTTTTGGTAGATGTGGCACAGGGTTCTTCAAAATCGTGCATTTGCTGTTCCTTCTTACACTGGACACAAAGGTGGGTTCTTCATGGTGTGTGGCTCAATAATCTTAGTGTGGAGGGATTCTGACCATCATGTCCTTTCCCAAGGGCTTATGTAAACTGGGGGCATGGAAAGCTGGCTGCCTTCAAAAGACATTTTGTTACATACATTTGATACAATTTTTACATTTCATATTGGTAGGAATTGACACCATACACAAATGATACAAATTATTCAAACTCATCTAGTTGACACATTTTATTAAAGGGTTAGAACTGATAAGTTTGTAGGGTCTATTCCGGAATCTCTAGCGCTTTGACCTTTTACATCTTTGAAGCCATTGAAAATGTTTAAAAAACAAAGAAAAATACGATATATATCTTACTTGGAGTCTCTTGGTGATCTATAAATCTTTTTTTTGGGGGGGGGGGGTGCCATGGCTTGATAACACATTCACCCCCAAACTAACTCATTTGACCCATCTATAAGGGCCCTGAATTATTGCCATTGGTAGAATCAACAGGTTAGAGATGGCTCAAGTGTGATCATTGTAGCTCTCCCTTACTTGAAAGCAAGTTGATCATGTAATGCCTAGTCTCACTGTGATACAACACTAGATTTCTCTTCTAAATTCTCAGAGTAATTCCAATTTCCCCGTTTTCTCCAGTTTTGCAACAGATTGTATCTCAGCAGTGAGCAGGTCTGTAATCTTGTTAGTTTCTCTTCTCATTTGTGACAATTGTGTAATAACAAAATACCATTACCATTTATTTTCTTTTACAAATTGGCCTGACCCAAGTTTGCAAGAGCAAAACAGTGTTAATAATAAAAGAGGGCAGGTAAATTGAGATAAACAAGAATTACTCTGTTAATCTGGTCACTGCAGTGTGTATTGATAAATGTTTCAGGAACATTTAGTTCTGCACAGTGCTCATTTTCCTGTGAACATATGTCTTGGCAATAAAATATTTACACTCTAAAGGCCAAGAGTAGCTTTTGAGCTATTGCAGAATTACAGATTAGACATCCTGATATGTATACCACAAAAGATTTGAAAATGGATCAGTTTGTTACTAAGCAGCTAATAAATGAAAATCAATTGAGTATTTGTAGTTGACTTGGATATGCTGGAAAATACAGTCATAAAAAGAATTACTGGGTATATTTTAGATTTTTCCACATTGGGTACATTTGTCATGATTATAGGCACTTGATAGTCATCCCTTTTTTTGCCAGAAGTTCAGATTAATATAGTTCATGGGGAAATTTGCCCCCTTTAAAGTTCAAGAGTATGGAGTCAATAGTAGATTAAACACAACTGCTTATTAAACAGATGCTGTGAAGGTCAGAGTGTGGCATACGTGCTCAAAGACTACTAGCAAACAGGCAGTTTAGCCAAGCTTATCTAGTGTCATATGGCAATATTGCACTTTTATATGCCATTACCAGTTACCACTTGAGCTATAGCAAAGGTTATGACAGTAATATAAACAATGAGCAAACACTGTTTCCATGCATGTCGAAATAGTTTCTTGCAACACCTTGGTGTTCTGACTGCTATCGCTTATTAGCAGAATAGTTTGTCAGTTGTCTTGCAATGCCTCATAATTTTCCTTGAAATCTCAAAGAAACTACAATATTTCTATGTCTAAGAAGATGTTTTCTTACGCATGGCTCTGTTTTACTTAAGCCTTATGGTTACCTTATGACTTCAATAATTAACTTTAGAAAGAAAGATGCCCAGATAGCAACCTTTCCTCAATTATTTCCCAAGGCAGATAGCTATCAGAATCTTTGTGTGTGTGTGTGTGTGTGTGTGTGTGTGTGAGAGAGAGAGAGTGTAAATAGATGATCCTCTTTGTCAACAAAATAAGCACAGGATGTATGTCCATTTAACTTGAGGCTCAGAGTCTGCCACTCCTGCAGTAAAGAGAGCTTAGTAGAAATAGATTCATTAACATGATTGTCTAAAATCACCACCTTTGTCTTTTGGGTCTTGCACTTTTGTCTCACATAGAACCGGACACTTGAGTTAATCAGGGACATCAGCATATCCACACCACTATTTCCTCATGGGCTGTGCCTTCTCAGGAGATGTCCCTGCAATGCATTGGTTCTTCTAACTGACCAGCCACCATCTATCAGTCTTCCCACTATGGGAATCTTCTCCTGCAGGCTGTGACATTAAGGGAATCTCCAGCTGTTCTGGGTGTGGATTCCTCTTTTTCAGCCAAATCAGGGAGGCAGCAGGAAATCTGAATAGCTGTCAGAACTGTATAAGATGTTATATATTTCTCTATGAGTTTATGCTTTTATCTTTTGAAGTTTATTGCTTGTATTTGCATCCTTTCCAGCTGAATTGTAATAAACCTCTGTAGTTTTACCTTCAACCAGGAGTGCCTGTATGCTGTCCTAGCTGATCTGGTTTAGTGAAGGCTCACTGGGCAAAGATCTCCTTATCCATGGTCCTAGCTAAATTCACTACAAATGGACTCTGTGGCATCCACATGTTACATGGGGCCCATTCGCCATAATATGGCATTGCTGTACTTTTTTAAAAAAGTTGTGGGATCCTCCATAGCTTCCTTATTTTGAGCCAGTGTAAATAGCTGTGCTGCTTCCTATCCAGGAATCAGTTGTGGCTGTTTACACCACCATCCTGCTTTCTTTGGACACAAGCAACCGGATAACAGAGGATGACACTTAACTTGCCCTGTTGTTCTGAACTTTGCAGTGTCCATCTGACATGAAAACCACTCCTTCAGTGATACTGGCCAGAGTGATGAGGTAATTGGAGAAGGAAGAGCCAAAAGGGATGAGAGATTCTGCCTTTCTCCCCCTCTCCTCCATCACAACGCTTTGTCACTCTAGCTCAGGCATCCTTAAACTGTGGCCCTCCAACTGTTTGGGCCTTCAACTCCCAGAATTCCTGACAATTGAACAAGCTCGTTAGGGCTTCTGGGAGTTGGAGACCCAAACAGCTGGAGGGCCACAGTTTGAGAATGCCTGCTCCAGCTATTGTCATTACAGGGTGCAAGTGGTGATGATTACCATTTTCAGGCTCAGGGGGCACCGCAAAGCCCAGAACAAGGGCAAGGTAAGGGTGGTGGTGCAGTGGTGTTGAACCACATAGCCACTGGGCTATGCAGATACCATCCATGTGCCAGGGTACCTTGGGGGCATGCAATTTGGACACCTGCCAGCTCCAAAGTTGGCTCGATGGCTGACCATTCGGATCACTCCAGATCAGTATTGTTATTTCTGTCATGTGCAAATGCCTTCCCCAAACCCCTTAGGATTGGGTATAATACCTTAAACATGACTGTGAGACTGTAAATAAGCCTGAATGCAGGAGAAAGTGCCATGGTGCACAGATTGATAACAATTATAAATGATAGAAATTATTTAAAGTCTTTCCTCATCCTCTGGAGATTTAGCACAGCTGCTAAATCACCAGAAATTATAAGATCTATCAACCGAAAGGTTGCAAGTTTGAAGTGTTGTAAGTTTGAAGCCCTGGGTTGGTGTAAGCTGCTGACTGTCAGCCTTGCTCACTGTTTTCCTAAGCAGTTCAAAAACAGCTTTAGCTGTAATTAGAGAAATTAGGTATCGCTAAAAATGGGGGAGTTGTTTTATGATGCCAAAAAAGAAAGAAGATCAGAAAATGCTGGGCAACCAAAGGGAAGGGGGAAGTCCTGACGGCTCTTCATCATAGAGGATGGAGTGACAGCACCCCCTGTGGCTGGACTCAAGCCCAACCTTCCATGGCACCAAAACAGCTGGACACTGAGTGAAAACAAACCACCTCCTTCTGTTTTGTTTGTCTGTGTATTGCCTATACAAAGTGACATTGAATGTTTGCCGTGTATGTGTACTGTGATCCGCCCTGAGTCCCCATCGGGGTGAGAAGGGTGGAATATAAATCAAGTATTATTATTATTATTATTATTATTATTATTATTATTATTATTATATAATTCTTCACATCTCCATTATTTCTGCAAGATTGTCAGTCCTTTCAACAACTACCTTTATGTTCTCTTTTTAGAACTGGTTAAATAGTATATCACAAAGTCCCAGAACCAGTCACACTCTAAACAAGCATTGTCAAAGAGGCAGAAATATTTGATATATATTAATTAGATCTAGGAAAAGATATTTTTTGGGATAAAAACTTCCAGAATTAATTCCCTAGCTATCATTTTTCTATGTAGATATTGATTACATCTGTCTGTTTCAACTATGGCTACTTTAGTAACAGAAAGTATCCACCAGGGGAATAGGGGAAGTTTGGGAATGGGGTGAAGTAATCGCTAAAAAATGCTTTCCTCTCCAGTCTTTCATCAGTGGAAAGACCACGATCAGATAAAGCCCAGTGAAGCAGAAATCTTATGTAACAAATTAATTAGTATATTAATTGAAAACTGTTAGTTTATTTTCCAGGAAAGCTATTATTAATTGACACTTTCCTGAGTTTTAGGTTCTCAGGAGCAGGTTATATGATCAGTAAGATTAGAGAGTAAAGCTGTTCTTGACTGTTTACTTTGTGGATGAAGGTCATTCATTAATGTGAATGCCTCTGTGTGTGAAAGTGCATAACAGGTGTTCTATAGAAAAGACTAAAGCAAAAAGGAGTAGGAAATGAATGGAAGGCAGGACTATGGCATCCTGGAACTATAACATACCATACAGCCAACAATGAATTATGAGTGGATACTTTGGCTGCTGAATGCGTCATGGAGGAGGGAGAGAGTTCCGTTAACCGGGGAGCCCCCATAGAAGTCGTGGTGGGGAGGGGGAGATACAGGAAAGGGAGACCTTTAATTCGGCCTAGGGAATGTGGAACAACATTAGTAATCCCAAATCGGTCTCCTGATATGGTAAGTCGGTGTAACCAGGATGGCGGTCCCTCCGAATTGAAAGTAGTGCTGTTGAACGCCAGATCTGTCAACGGTAAAACAACTTTCATCCAGGATTTAATCCTGGATGAACGGGCAGATCTGGCGTGCATCACAGAGACCTGGTTGGACGAAGCGGGAGGTGTAAATTTAACCCAGCTTTGCCCACCAGGTTTCTCTGTGCAGCACCAACCGAGATCCGGAGTGCGGGGAGGCGGAGTTGCAGTGGTCTATAGAGATTCCATTCTTCTGACCAGGGCCCCCATCCCGCAGTCAACAAATTTTGAATGTGTCCACCTGAGGGTGGGTGATCGGGACAGATTAGGGATTCTGTTAGTGTACCGTCCACCTCGCTGCACTACAGTCTCCCTGCCTGAGCTAGCGGGGGTGGTCTCGGACCTGGCATTGGAGTCCCAATGGCTGCTTGTGCTGGGGGACTTCAATGTCCATGCCGAGGCTGCCTTATCGGGAGCGGCTCAGGACTTCATGTCTACCATGGCAACCATGGGGCTGTCCCAACAGGTATCTGGCCCCACCCACAGTGCTGGACATACATTGGACTTGGTTTTCTGCCAGGGATGGGAGGAAGGTGGCAGTGTTGAGGAGTTATCCATCTCTCCGTTGCCATGGACCGACCACCACCTGGTCAGTTTTAGACTCACTGCACCCCCCAACCTCCGCAGAGGTGGAGGACCCATTAAACTGGTCCGCCCCAGGAGGCTTATGGATCCGGATGGATTCCCAACGGCTCTTGGGGAATTTCCCGCCACCTCGGTTGGCGATCCTGTTGATGCTCTGGTCGCTCTCTGGAATGGGGAGATGACTAGGGCAATAGACACGATCGCTCCAGAACGTCCCCTCTCAAGTAGCCGAGCTAAACCAGCTCCTTGGTTCACCGAGGAGCTGGCAGCGTTGAAGCGAAAGAAGAGGGAACTAGAGAGCGTGTGGCGTTCGGATCCGAGCGAGCCAAATCGAACACGGTTTGTGTCCTTTTTAAGGGCATATGCCGCGGCAATAAAAGCCGCAAAGAAAACTTTCCTTGCGGCCACTATTGCGTCTGCAAAGAACCGTCCGGCCGAACTGTTCCGAGTTGTCAGAGGCCTATTAAAACCCGCCACTCAGGATGGGTGCCCTGATGACTCGGCAGCTCGCTGCGAAGCCTTTGCTCGGTTCTTCGCAGACAAAGTTGCTTTGATCCGCTCTGGACTGGATACCATATTAACGGCAGTATCTGAGGATGTAACACGAGCATCTGCTTGTCCGGTTTTGATGGATTCATTTCAATTGGTTCAATCCGAGGATGTGGACAAGGTGCTTGGAGGAATGAGAGCTACCACATGCATCCTAGACCCCTGCCCATCCTGGCTTCTGAAGGAGGCCAGAGGGGGATTGGCCGAGTGGGTGAAGGTGGTGGTTAATGCCTCCCTTCGGGAGGGCAAAATTCCAGCCAGCTTAAAGCAAGCTGTGATAGAACCGCTGTTGAAGAAACCATCACTGGACCCCACTCAATTCGTCAACTATCGGCCTGTTTCCAATCTCCCCTTTTTGGGCAAAGTCATGGAACGTGTGGTGGCCTCACAACTCCAGGCATTCTTGGTAGACACGGATTATCTGGATCCGGCACAGTCTGGCTTCAGGCTGGGGCATGGTACCGAGACAGCTTTCGTCGCCTTAGTGGATGATCTGCGTCGGGAGCTCGACAGGGGGAGTGTGTCCCTGTTGGTGCTGCTCGACCTCTCAGCGGCCTTCGATACCGTCGACCACGGTATCCTTCTGGGACGCCTCGCGGGGATGGGTCTTGGAGGTACTGTTCTGCAGTGGCTCCGCTCATTCCTCGAGGGTCGGTCTCAGAAGGTGTTACTGGGAGACTCCTGTTCAACCCCACAACCTTTGTCTTGTGGGGTTCCTCAGGGTTCAATACTGTCTCCCATGTTGTTTAACATCTACATGAAGCCACTGGGCGAGATCATCCGGAGTTTCGGAGTCCGATGTCATCTGTACGCAGATGATGTCCAACTCTGTCACTCCTTCCCACCTGCTACTAAGGAGGCTGTCGAGGTCCTGAACCGGTGCTTGGCCGCTGTGACGGTCTGGATGGGGGCGAACAAATTGAAATTGAATCCAGACAAGACAGAGGTACTCCTGGTTAGTCGCAAGGCCGAACAGGGTATAGGGTTACAGCCTGTGTTAGACGGGGTCGCACTCCCCCTGATGACGCAGGTTCGCAGTTTGGGTGTGATCCTGGACTCATCGCTGAGCCTGGAACCCCAGGTTTCGGCGGTGACCAGGGGAGCATTCGCACAGTTAAAACTTGTGCGCCAACTGCGACCGTACCTTGGGAAGTCTGACTTGGCCACGGTAGTCCACGCTCTGGTTACATCCCATCTTGACTACTGCAACACTCTCTACGTGGGGTTGCCTTTGAAGACAGCCCGGAAGCTCCAATTAGTCCAACGGGCGGCAGCCATGATACTAACAGGAGCGGGGCGCAGGGAGCATACAACTCCTCTGCTGCACCAGCTCCACTGGCTGCCGATCTGCTACCGGGCTCAATTCAAAGTGCTGGCGTTGGCCTTTAAAGCCCTAAACGGTTTTGACCCAACTTATCTATCCGAACGTATCTCAACCTATCAGCCCACCAGGACCCTAAGATCTTCTGGGGAGTCCCTGCACTCTATCCCGCCGGCTTCACAAGTGCGGCTGGCGGGAACGAGAGACAGGGCCTTTTCTGTGGTGGCCCCTCGGCTTTGGAACACCCTCCCCATAGAGGTAAGATCAGCCCCCTCGCTGATGGTGTTTCGGAAAAGATTGAAGACATGGATGTTTAAACAAGCATTCGGTTAATCCGTTGCAACGAATTATGATGACTAAAGGACTGGTAATCATAGACGATGAATTTGGATTGCGACTCCAGTTACGAGATGCATTGGATGGTTATTGGTGGCCCAATAATTTGTCTTGTATATGTGTTTTATGCTTTTAAACTGAATATTGTTGTTTTTTAAGTGTTGTAAACCGCAATGAGTCGCCGATTTAGGCTGAGATATTAGCGGTATACAAGCGCATTAATAAATAAATAAATAAATAATAAAAACCATTTCCATTTTGTCCTGTTTACTGCATAATTATAAACTGAGACTCCAAAAATCTTCAAGGTAAGCTACCCCTTTTTACTTTTTACATCAGAGTTGCCAAATTATATTTCATTTAAATAGGAAATCATTGGTACAATGAAATCCTCTCGAAAAAAAGGGCATGATGTCTTTGGGCATAGTAATAGGAAACCTGCTTATCAGTATCTTGAACCAATACACAATGATGCAAATGTTATAATACAGTCAGTTTAAAAATGCGAGGAAGAAAGCACTTTGGGGATGATTGGGTGAAGAGGATAAAGCCTACACAAAAATGTTGTTTCCATCCTGCTCGAAATGAAGCTGCCAAATGAAAATGGAGTGGATGCTTTGCTGTTGGTACTATCTGTTCTCAGGCTGGACTGCTGAATTGCTTTCTGGTAATTCAGTACATTTCTCATAATTAGGTGGTCAATTTTGATCCTCTGAGAGCTGTACAGTGCATGTGTTGAAAGCTGATGAGTCAGTCATGGTCGATACCGTGTTAGTAGTACAAAGGTTCTCCAGTTAATGGCCCCGAGAGGAAGAATTTTTCATGTTAGACTGTATAATTTTGACTCTACCGCTACATCATAGCTCATGAAGTACATGCTAAAAAGCATGAGGGATGTTGATTTGGCAGATCATCCCAAAGCTGCTTTTGGGCACCTTAAATTTTTAATAAAAATATCCCATCTCTCCCTTCATTCAGGTTTTGATTGTTTGGAATAGTTTCCATTCTATAGATGTTTTGCCTCCGCAGCCATGGAGACCATGACACCTGAAATTTGGCATGGCTCCTGATGGATTGAAGAAGTCGTCCCTGGATCCCCTGGACTTTAATAATAACAGAGCAGTATCTAATCTCCCTTTTTTGGGCAAGGTGATTGAGAAGGTAGTTGCCCTCGAACTTCAGTAAGTCTTGGATGACACAAACTTCCCTGACCCATTTCAAACCAGCTTTAGAGCAGGATATGGAGTTGAGACTACTATGATCGCCTTAATGGATGATCTCCATCTCAACACTGATGGGAAGTATGTGTCCATATTGGTGCTTCTAGACCTCTCAGTGGCCTTTGATACCATTGACCATGGTATCATTCTGGAATGAGGGCCTGGGAGTCTGAGGAACTGTGCTGGGGGTCACCACAACATGAGGAAATTTATTAAGGGATCGCAGCATTAGAAAGGTTGAGCACCACTGCTCTACATGATTTGGGTCCAAGTTATTTCCAGGATCACCTTTTCTCATACAATCCGCCTTGAATGCTGAGGTCCTCTAGGAGACATCAACTCCAGCCTGCCAGAACTCAACTGGTAACCATCACTTAGAGGATCTTTTCTCTTCACTTAGTAAGTTGCTCTTCACTTAGTAAGTTTATCTCCTAAGAAATAACAGTTTTCAAAATTAGAATATTTAATTAGAATCATAACATAATTTATTTATTTGACCAGTCATATGACCATTTCAAAATACAACAAGAATAAAAGACAAGGCAAGAAGGAGAGGACAGCAGCTGACCTTCTATTTACAGTCAGAAGTTTATTTTCCTGGTTCTTAATAGTAAAATGCTACTTATGGTTAACTAACAATAGCGTAGCCCTAGTGTGTAATACTTTGCATTTTGATGGGTTTTACACAAACTTTAGGCATACCACTTGTTGCTTATTTGGACCATAAGCTGACAGGTGTTTCAAGATTTCTTTAGAAATAATCACATGAACTACATTAGAGGCTCCCTATTTACAAATAAAGGCACTTATCACCACACAATGGCATCCTAAACCCACCATAAATAAATCTTCAAGTGATGTTAAACTTATATTAAATAACAGTTCAAAGTGCTTTTGACAGTGGGTTTTACGACACAATAAATTGATTCTGGATCTGGAATTATTAGTTTTGGGGTGTGTGATATCCATTATGGGTCTTTTGTGGCAAAACAAAAAAATGAACCCTTTATTCCCCGGATCATCCTGATTGCTTCCCTTTAAAACAACAACAACAACAACAACAACGATGATGATGATCATGATCATGATGATGAAAGAATTTTGATAGTCCATAATTTTCACCATTGGTGGAAGACAAAACCCTCCCCCAAACTTAGGTAAAGGGAGCAGCCCAACTGGACTCCTGCTACGCTATCTGTCCCAGGGAGATCTGTGGGCAGCATTGCACTTTCCCATATATCAATGTTAAGATTGCACTGTGTGCATTGTTAACTTAGTCTATTAATTATTTGCAGCAAAAGAAAAGACTTCTGATGCCTGGGAATCATCCAAGATCTAAGTTTATATAAACTAGTAACACAAACTATTTTCTAGACAATGGGTAAGCTAAAATGATTATATACTGGAAGCCTTTTCTTTCTTGTCCTAAAAAGTCAATTCATGAAGAATAGAAAAAACAACCACAATTATTGAAACAGTGATTAGAATTTCTATATCTTAGCAGTATCTGATTTTGATACAGTGGGCCATTAGCTTGCTACAATCAGAATAGTTCACAAGACATAAATAATAAGTGAAATTAACCTCATCTGTTATATGCTTGTTTATTCAGTTTTTAATATTATGTGCGATGGCACAGAAATTATGTCCTTTAGGGATGACATTTAGGGATGACATTTTAAACGGTTTGGTAAGTATCTAGAGTTTCCCCAAAGTCTGAAACTCCTTAAATGCCACAGTTTATTTATTTAAACTTTTATTCTGAAACCACATATCTAAAGTATTGTTAAATAAAAGTTGTTAGTTTTACAATTCAGCGGATTGGAATATATAATGCCATGTGGCACAATTGAGATGATTTCTGATTTTGGGTTGTTGTAGGTTTTTCAGGTTGTATGGCCATGTTCTAGAAGCATTCTCTCCTGATGATTCACCTGCATCTGTGGAAAGCATCCTCAGAGGTTGTGAGGTTTGTTGAAAACTGCAAAATTGAATTTATATATTTGTGGAAGGTCCAGAGTTAGAGAAAGAACTCTTGTCTGTTGGGGCTAGGTGTGAATGTTTCAGTTGGCCACATTGATTAGTGTTTGATGGCCTGACAAATTTTAGGTGTGGCTTGTTACTGCCTGGGAAATTTCCTTGTTGAGATGTGACCAGGTGTTTTTGATTGTTTCCTGGCTGGAGTTTTCCTGTGTTTTTTGTTTTTTATTTACTGTTATAATTTTAGAGTTCTTTTGTACTGGTAGCCAGATTTTGTTCATTTTCATGGTTTCTTCCTTTCTGCTGAAATTGTCCACATGTTGTGGATTTCAATGGCTTCTCTGTGTAGCCTGACATGGTAGTTGTGAGAGTACTCCAGCATTTCTGTGTTCTCAAATAATATGCTGCAGCGAGAAAGGTCATTTTCCAATATAATCACATGAACTAAATGAATAATGGAAACAGGATATGTATGGGTGTTTACAACCTTTGCCATTCCATTAGGCGATCCCTCGTTGTCTGAGTAAGATTGTCCCCCAAGTGTCGTGTCCTGGTGATGGGTACATAGGTGACTGTGGAGCCCTATTCTTGATCCGCATGTTCTCCTGCAGTGAAGGCATTGGTTTCCTGTTTGAAGGCGGTTCCAGTCAGGATTGGCTTGACATGCCTTCCTCTTGACACGTTTCTCTCTTTTGCCCTCCATTTGTGCTTCCTCAAATTCTACAGCACAACTTTTGAGAATATTAATGGATAGCAGACTTTGTCCATATATCTACCTTGTGGAAGCAACATCAAGTCAGTCCTAATTACAGACAATTAAGCAATCCAAGGAACCATTATAATTAGCTTTAATCTGAAGTCTTCTCACGGTATCCCATTCATTTTTAAAGGGCTGCCAAAGTCATATCTTTAAAAGCTTCTCCCAAATTAGTTTTAGGACAAAATGTTCTGGGGGTCTTAAATCAACACTGCTATAGTTCCACCAAAATGTATCATCTCAACTGAGGATATAAAAGTATCAGAAGAAACAATAGCCAATGTAATAAATGTGGAGAGCATAAAAAGTGGAAAGCTATTCTATAAAAAAATGTAATGTCAGGTGATTTCTTAAGATACTGTTCAACAATATTCCTGAGCTCCCTTCACTTTTATCTACAATTTGGTTAGCTCTTCTTCCTCTTTTTATCTAGAAAAATATAATAAACTGTTTGTTCTTTTCTCTAGGGTATGTTCTAAGAAGATAAACCATTGGTCTGCTGCCTCTTCACTACACAATAGTGAAGAGAGAATGGGTTCACTAAGGCTTTTTCCTTGAATAGCTCTTTCTACTTTGCAATGCATTTTAATATCCTATGATGCAATCTTTTGTGAGACTTGTAAATTTTATCGTTGAGATTAGTAACTTTTAAGTATGTTTTCTTTTTATCTGTGACTTGCTCTTGTTGTATATACCTGTGTTGTATGTCGATTTTGTTGTTGTATGCCAGTAATAATAAAAAACTTTATTTATACCCCACCACCATCTCCCCAAAGGAGATAAAGGGTGTGTGTGAGGAAATATCCTCAGTTGTGTTAAGACTAAAATTCCTTTTACATAAACTATCCATAGATCACATGGATATTTACCAGAAAACTACTTTCTTGGCTTAGAATATTTTTGCTGGGAGAAGCAGGGTTGAAGGCCTTGAACTATTCTATCCAAATTTTTAACTGAGTCCAGGGGAATTAACTCTTAAAAATTACACAGGTAGACAAGTATTGATTCTTGGGTGATGTATGAAAAGATGTGAAGAAAGAAAATGAAAGTGATTTTGACCAGAGTAATAAGAGTGCAGGTTTTATTAAATGTTCTGTGTTGTTGGTGTTTAATGATATCAATCAATTTTTGCACTTTACTCATAAATTATTAGTATTGTATATCATTCCTAAACTATATCAGCCAAGCATGCTTCATTGCAGTTTCTTTCCCCTACTTTTTATACTATTGAAATGCTAAATAATGTGGATGTAGTAAACTCTAGAGGGGGTGTCAGAGGGGTTGCCAAAGACCATCAGAAAAATACAGTATTTTCTGTGGGTCATGGGGGTTCTGTGTGGGAAGTTTGGCCCAAATTCTATCATTGGTGGGGTTCAGAATGCTCTTTGATTGTAGGCAAACTATAAATCCCAGCAACTACAACTCCCAAATGTCAAGGTCTATTTTCCCCAAAGTCCACCAGGGCATATTGGGTATTCATCCCAAGTTTGGTCCAGATCCATCACTTTTTAAGTACATAGTGCTCTCTGGAGGTAGGTGAACTACAACTCCAAAACTCAAGGTCAACGCCCACCAAACCCTTCCAGTATTTTCTGTTGGTCATGGGAGTTCTGTGTGCCAAGTTTGGTTCAATTCCATCATTGGTGGAGTTCAGAATGCTCTTTGATTGTAGGTGAACTATAAATCCCAGCAACAACAACTCTCAAATTACAAAATTAATCCTCCTCAACCCCACCAGTATTCAAATGTGGGCGTATTGGGTATTTGTGTCAAATTTGGTCCAGTGAATGAAAATACATCCTGCATATCAGAAACTTACATTATGATTCATAACAGTAGCTAAATTACAGTTGTGAAGTAATAACAAAAATAATTTTACGGTTGGGAGTCACCACCTCATGAGGAACTGTATTAAGGGGTCGCAGTATTAGGAAGATTGAGAACCACTGTTCTAGATGGTTACCACCATTTCAGAAAAATAACTTTTCAAACAATAAAATATTGCATTATGTATTAAGTGAACTGAGGAATGTGTACATATACCACTTTGTTCCAAGTAGTTAGGAGTTACATGCAGAAGCTTGAGATTCCCCACTCCATCCCATAGGTATCCATTGTGCCATAAAATTTGCAGAGGGGAAAGCCAGTCCATTTTGTGCTTTCATTCCTGCAATAAGATGCAGAGGCTAACTTATTTCTGTTCATACCAATCTAAGTTAAAAGTATTCCATAGAACTGATCTTGTCCAGTTCCCATCAACACATCAGTATTCACAGGTTTAACCTTTTCAATGGATTGAGCAAGAATCGATTGGCTGGGGGCGGGGGTGGCTTTCAAAACATGGAAAGGTCATTCAGATCAGTCCTTGGAACACATTACAGAAATATACCTATGGAACACAGCATATGAGTATGTACCTTCTCTAAAAGTGACAAGAATTAATGGTGTAACAACCTACCAGCCATGTACTTGTTTGGGCTCAATAAATCATCTGTTTGTAAAGACTTCTTGGGAGTGCAAAAACTAGGGTGAGAAGGTTGTCATGCACCTGTTAGACTATAATGCATGGGCTACGCAGAGCTAGAAATAGCTGCCCTGTATTATTCAGTTGTAGTTAACACATAATGACATCCAGGCTCTAAAACACAGTCTGTCATCACAAATAATGGGCTACCATAGGTTAAGCAGAGTAGAAAGACAAAAGATATTTGGATATTTGATTTTGTTCATTACATTTGAACCTTACTTTTTATCAAACAATATTTTCCTTAATAACAACACCCCTATGTGAAGGCTGAAAGTGAAGGACAAGTTCAAGCCTAGGTTGCTTAGCAATCTCAGTGGCTGAGCAGGCAGGATATCAAAGATTAAGTACTGCCCAAGGCCAAATTTGGATGGCGAATAATCAACACCAAATATTCAACAGAGAAGGCAGTATTAGAATTGTCAGTGAAAGATTTTGAGGAATGTTTTGATGGAAAGTTCCTTTTAAGTGCAAATCAATTTGGGGGTGAGTCATGAGTCATCAGAAAAGTGTAAAACACTGGAAACCATGTATGTAGTTTTGTATAATGCCTGTTTTAAAATTAAATTTGCATTTAATTTAAATGCATATGTGCACACATGCATACACAGTGATGTGTTTTAATATATTTGTACATGCTGAATTTGAAAATAGCACACACAGTTCTTTCACAAAATTTATTTTTTTTAGTATGCATTTGGTTATCACTCAGTTTTGATTATGGACACTGATGTTCCAGTGCGATTTCTATTACTGCTTTCAAACAGGTTTTAGTATTTCATATCAATGAATTGAAGTGTTATAAAAATCGCTTACAATACTTTAACAATTTCTCACTGTTAACTCATTACTTCTCAAAAATCTTGGTCACATATTTCAAAATAAAAATGTTGAAGCAAGTTCTGGAAAAAAAAAACCTGCATGAGATGGAGGAAGTCTGATGTCATTTTTGGATTTAGAATGCTAAATTCCTATAAAACTAGTGTACCTTTAAAAAAAAGTTTTTATGACCCACAGTTTTGTTGACTTGTGTAATCCATGTGCAAAGTAGACAATACTCCATAAGCCAGTAAATTTACAAGTAACAGGCTCTGTATTATCTGAAGTGGAAATATTGAGAATGATCTCCTTGTTCATCGTCAGGAGTACTCTCTCTGCACAATAATATTTGCTTTGGCACTAACAGTTTCCCTTGCACTTGTTGAAATTAGCTGAGGAATTATTGGCTATCAAGGCAGAGCAAAACAAAAAACAAAATAATGGGAAATAACTGGTTAGAGTTTTTTTCTTTTTAGCTTAGTAAGCACAGGATGCATACATTAGATGTACATTACAGCAGAAGAAAACCAGAGCCATGGGCTAAGAGGAGATCACCTCATCATAGTGATTGTGCATAAGACATCAGGAAAGAAAATGCATGGCTGATGAATAAGGCGCTATGTAAAGCCCCTTGTCATGTGGAGCTCTGATCAGGAGAAGTAATTGGGTCACTCTATTCTGCTATGGTCCGATCTCACCCGGGTACCACATTGAATATGTGCACAGGAAGGTGGCTAAAACGACAAAGGTCTAGAAGCAAGGTCTGCAATGAATGGCTTAGGAAGCTGAGTTTCTTTAGCTTGGAGAAGAGAAGCCCAAAATATAATACCCATGTTAAAATACTTGAAAGTAGGGCTGTGTACAGATCCATTTTTCAAAACAGGCTCTGGCTGTTCTGGCTCTTTCGGTCAGCTGTAACGGCATGGGCACCACTGCCTGCAACAGACCACGCGGCTGCCGACCACAGTTGGCTACACATAGAGTGCAGAGACGCAGCTGTGTGTCCGCACAGGGTTTCCCTGTGAGCCCTGCTTGTCGAGACAATCAGAACAGAAGAAAGCCATAATGTGTCTTTTAGGCAAGCTGGGCCTCCATTTTTCTGTTGTGAGCAGGCTTCTAAGAGAAATAAATCATGCTCCAGGCTGCTGGTGATCTAAATGCCGCTCGCAGAACTGCATTGCTTGCCTTGCTTTTTGATTCAGATATCAATAAATAAGCATTTACTTTCTAAACACTTAAGAAACTGCCACCGATGGTGCCCTTCACATGACAGAAGCTTCAAATGTAAGGTAGAGGTATCCTTTTGCTATTTCCAAAGCTGCCGGGGATGGCTAATTCCCCTTCAGGAGGTACAGCTCCCAATGAAATAAGAGTTTAAAAAGGATGCCTTAACTCAGCTTCATTGAAAGGGTCTTGAGGAGAAATGATGCCAGAAAGGGTGGTTTCTTAAGTCTGATTCTTTAATCCAGGTATTATTGAAGGATCTGAGGAGTAACGATGCCAGAAAAGGTGGTATCTTAAGTCTAATGACTTAAATCCTGGTGTTATTGAAGGAGATAAGGAGAAAGGATCCCAGAAAGGGTGGTTTCTTATGTCTGATGCCTTAAACCCAGGACTAGTTGAAGGATATGAGGAGAAAAAATAACAGAGAGCGAAGCCTAAGAAGTTCCTCCATTGCCACCAATGGGCCAGATCTTCCTGGAGAAAAAAAACCCAGATCTTTCAGCTGCTGGATCAAAATAAAGAATTTTGCCCACCAGAATTCAGGGGGCTCCTGAAAAATAGATTAGGGACAATCAAAATCCATACACCAAAAACTGCACTGAGTTTAACTGAATTGCACACCACTACTTGAAAGGATTTCATGTCTGAGCCATCTTCTCCAGAGACTCCAGAGATTATGAGGAACATTAGGAAAAAACATTTTCACCATAATTGTTGTTCAATAGTGGTGTAAGCATCTTCAGAAGGTAGTAGACTTTCCTTCTCTGAATGTCCTTAAGGATGGGCATCTTTCATGAATCTATTTCTGAATGACTTTTTGACAGCTTCAGAGGCTGGTGGACTTTTCTTTGTGTTATTATTTCCTATCAGGTTGACTTTAAGTTATGACAATGTTAGGGATGGAAGATCCTTGTTCTTCAATTGTTTTCTTCAAGCCTTGCAAATTCAAGACTGGCTTCCTTGATTGAACAAATCTATGGATAGTGAAATCTTTGGAGGTCTTTAAAAAGAGCCTCGACCAACTTTTACAAGTATTTTAGTTGGATATTCTGCATGACAGGGAGTTAGATTAGATGGCCCTTATGATCCCATCAACTCTAGGTTTTTATTATTCAAAAACCTGACATATAGTGCAGTATCCATATCCATGCATTATGTTCTAGCATTGATAGAGCTGATCACTTTACATTCAAGTGGATAAGAAAGTCGAACTACTTGTTCCATATTCATGTGGGGGTAACCTTTGCATGTCAGGGAGCATCCCTGAACTCTAGCAATACTGAAGAAGTCAATTTAATTAGGAGTTCATGAATATCACTTGGGGACTTGTGTTTTAGGCTACAGTGTTTAGAGCTATGTATAGTTTAAAGCATGGCTGGTTTAAGCCTCTTAAAATATTTGTCTGCAGAAGCATCCTAATATTCATATTCATAAATCGTCCAATGACAACCAACCATTCAGTTTCAATCATCTTCTGCATATGTCTTTTACTGTGTAACTTGGTTATAACTCACATATGCATTCTGCAAGCCATAAATACTATTTGTGATTTATAAAAAGAGCTGGCAGTTAATATCTTGGTATACCTATGAGAGACATTTTCACAAACAAATATTTACATCCAGTCCTATTGCCTGCTATGTCTTTACACAGACATAGTTGCTATATTCATATAAGTGATTTTTCAAAATGCCCTGTCTTGTAACACTAACCAAAGATTTAAATACATGAGTAGATTGGGAAAGTATCAAATAATGAAAAACTGACAATTCTCTGAATTTACATGAAAATATACGAATGTGACTCTCTTGTTCCTTATGATTTCATAGGTAGGTGGTCTGTCATTTTGGCTTCATAGCACAAAATCTTGTAAAGGCAATAAGTTTCAATTCCTGGGAAATTGAGATTCTTGACTACAAGGAATTGGAGAGAGATTGGAGGATTGTAACACCACAGAGAATACTATGTGATTATCTACCACTTGTAGAAACCCAGGATGGCCACTTCTGTATGTATGATGGTCATTTTCCTTTGGAAAGCAACTAGTGAGAAGGTGAGTGAAAATCAAGCTTTCACCTTTTTTTGCTTCTGTGTCTTTTATGAAATTAAGTGTGCCCTCAACTTGCACATTACACTATACTTGAGCACATATAAAGCATGGAAGGGTTGAGCAGTTGCATATGTTAACTCTGCTCTTATTATTCTTTACCTATGCTAGCTACATTCCTGTTCCAAAAGAGAATGCTTAACAGATTTGGTGGAACACATGAAAGACTCTGACACCCCAGGTGTCCTGATCATAGGAACTTTTCTGTGTGCATTCCCATCTAAATGCAAAGAGGCTCCCCGCTCAATATGGGATCAGCAAGGACAGAAACCTGTGGAGGCTAATGTGTGGAGCCCCAAGTTTCCTCCACCTTTTTTGCCAGGAGTGAGTAACTATTGTCCTTCAGATGTCATTGAGTTGCAATTCCCATTTGATCTCACCATTAGCTAAGCTAACAGAGGGAGGCCCAAATATGGCCCAAAGCATCTGGAGGATCACAATTACTCCCCCCTGCTGTCTACTCATATCCTTTAAAAGGTGAATAGAACTCTTACCAGGCAGAGCTGAATGAGTAGCATTTATTACATAGTGCATAGTCTTGGCCCTTGTATTTAAATTTGAAAGTGTGCGCCCTCAAATAAGTACTGTATTTCTTCTTCATTTTCTGTTTCCATGGAGAACACCTCCATAATATCTTGGTTTTATTATCCTCTTTACATGCCATGGCAGAAGTGAGAACATTAGATCACATTTTCTTCTCTTATTTCACACACTGCTGCTTAGTTCTGAAAATAATTATTAAGAGGGGAGTGGGGCAGTTGATGGTGTCTATCTTTTAAAGGCAGTCTTAGCAAACAAACCATATCTGTTTTTTTATGTATAAACCAATAAAAATATCTATAGCTGTGCTGGGGGAAAACTTATAGGTATTCATGATACTGTTTTTCATGAAAGAATTTGGGCTGCCAGATAAAAGCATTTCAATACATTTCGAATAGTCAAAGCAAAAGGTGCCTATTTTAGAAAGGATTGACTGAAATATTAGTAGCTTTGTGAAGAAATGTACACATCCTAGGGCTATGTAATTTACAATGGCAGCAATCCAATGCACAGTTATTTGCTTTAAAATCCTATCAAGACCTAAGGAATTAAGCATTCATAATAGTGTAGCGGGTCGTAGCTAATGAATTTTCTCAAAAGATCATGGCCTCTATTGTACTGAGGTTATTGTCTGAGAGCAGCAACTGAAATATTAGTGCCAAATTGAAAAGAAACAACTGATTTAATTGTGGTATATTTGTATCTCTTTTTTCATTATTATTGCCATGTTAAGCATTCCTTGATAGCATTTAACTTGATAACTCATGGCCCAATTTCATGCAGGTGATGGAAAGATTTTGGGGAAATGCTCAAAATCTTTTGCATTACCATCTTTCTTTAGCAATGTGACGGCATGGCTCTGCTGACTTTTCTTTCTGGCTCTCCCACTGCTAGCTTTGACAGGTGATATTTATGCTTCTTGGGTGCTCTTGGGGGGGGGGGGCTGAGTCTGAGTGAAAGAGGGTCTACCCTAGCAAACCTTTTGTATCATTACCCCAATACCCCCATGTATATGGGATATATTGAGTATGTTGATATATTGAGATTTGTTTAGAAATGTTCCACCATTGCCCTCCTCTGAGCTGAGAGAATGTGACTTACCCTAAGTCACCCCATGGGTGTCATAGCTGGGTGGGCATTCAAACCCTGGTCTCCAGAGTTGTAGTCCACTTCTCAAACCACTGCTGGAAGGTACAAATAGAAGTACATTATAATACACATCAGGCCCGTAGCCAGGATTTCGTTTCGGGGGGGGGGGGGGGGCTAAAAATCTTTTCAGGGGGGGTTGGGGGGGCTGAGTTTCGGGGGGGGGGCTGAGTCTGAGTGAAAGAGGGTCTAGCCTAGCAAACCTTTTGTATCATTACCCCAATACCCCCATGCATATGGGATATATTGATTATGGTGATCAGATCATGATATGAATAAACATAACAGTTTAAATAATGCACCAGTAAGGCCTTTTCGTGAACCACCATGAGAATTTCGGGGGGGGGGGGGGGGCTGAAGCCCCTCAAGCCCCCCCCCCCCTCGGCTACATGCCTGCCTAGATATATGATGGAGTCTCTTTCTTTGGAATTTTTTAAACATAAGTTGAATGGCTACCGATCAGGAATATTCCTGTATGACGAGATTGGACTGGATGGCTTTTGTGGTATCTCATTACTTTATGATTCTATATTTATTTAATGTATACATTACCTATCTCCATGAATGGAATCATCAAAGATGGGAACCTTGAATAGTTCTTTCAGAGTTCAGATGAAAACCCTGAGCAGGATCATATTCCTAGGCAACAAATCTTCATTGACATGGAAGCAGTGAACTACCACTATCCACAAAAGAGAAGAGGTCCATGTTCCCAATTTGAAGGCACCTCTGTGGATCAATTAAATAGACTTTCATTTATTAAAGCAGGTATATTCTTCATATATTCACACGTGCTGCAAAATGCAATCTACTACATTATATCAGATGATATCAGACAGATCTGTATCAGTGCTTCATGGACCAGTATCAAGTCCATATGGTCTCTAAATGTTTCCAAACACATAGGTTAAATATGCGGCCTGATATAAGCATTTGCTAAAATTGATTTGATTCTAACCTTTGGTTCAAGATGGTATTCTAAATTCATAATATGGTAGCAAGAACATACCAGTATTTCTAGAATGACTTATTCACAAAGGATTTATTTTAGAGGAAAAATGTAGGTGATGGCTTACTTTGATTCATTCCATCTGCTTCTTTTCTTTATAATTAAAGATAAATCTGGAGACAACTGAACTTGCACCTGCTCAGAGTTAAAATAAGACCCGAGCTCAGCTGTGGAAAGTACATACATATCTATATATAGGTATATAGATATACACACATATACATACATACAGTATGTATGTGTGTTCAGGATAGGGAACATATTACCCTTTGAATGCGGTTTGATTCCAACTCTCATTAGCTGCAGCAAGCATAACCATTGGTGAGGAATGATGCCCCCCTCCCCCCCCCCCCCCCCCCAGAAATACAATTTTCATTGAGTTAGATCTGACACTTGCTTTTGACTAACTTTTGGCACCTGAATCAAAAAATGACCACAGGTTTTTTTTCTATCACTTCAGCTTTTTAAGGCACAGAGTACTCTCCCTTTGTTCCAAAAATCACATAAAATGTACATACAAAGGAAAGTAAATAAATAAATACCTGAATATACTGTTTATTTAGAGTGATTTTATTCACACAAAGGCTATATATTGTTACTGTAAGTCAAACTGTGTACAAGTGGTAAAGTTCTGCTGCCAAATGTACATATTAAGGTAACAGTTTAGGTGTATAGATTTTCTCAAGTTTTTCTAGTGCAATCTTGAAGCTAGGAGTTTCAAAGCCTTTCTGGATACTCCCAAATCTTGTGCCAAATTGTTCAACTCATACTTACCAAATCCCTTATGAGCTGAGTCATTTTCAATTTCACAACCTTCATTGTTGTTGCCACTTAGTTCTTCAGCATAGTCCTGTTTTTTTTAAAGAGGGTAGTTCAATGAAAACTGCCACTGGGATGTCAGCTGAATGAGACACTGGGCGTATAGCTGGTGGTAGACTAGGATACCCTATTTTATATATTTTTTCTTGTTATATGGTGATGTTTTCACTATACAAATGAAACAGTCATTTGAATGATCTCTGGGCTCTCGCCAAACCATAGGTATGGTTTTTAAATTCTTATTTATGGTTTTTAAATATTTATTTATGTTTATGTTATATTTTATTGATGTTTCATATGTCATATATGTGTTTAATTGTTGTTGGTTTTATACAGTTTTTGATATGTTGGAAGCTGCTTTGAGTCCCTTTTTTGGGAGAAAAGCGGGATATATAAATGGTATGACAATAATAATAATAATACTTCTTTATTTATATCATGTGTTCTTTTCATCCACATCCTTAAACTTTTGACACACTGCTTGCACACCTTGTGAGGGCCCCAAGAGTTACCTTCATCACCAAGTTTTACTTTAAAATATGCAAAATAGGCTTGCCTGACAAATGTGCTGATGTTTGTCCATTGACTGAGAATGGTGAATCTGCCACTGATATAACAAAATGAATCAGGGTTGTTTAGGCACTTACAATGAGAAATAGCAGAGACAGATATGGTCTGAAGGAAAGAAATAAGTACATATGTAGAAAAAATAAATGAATTCTGTTAACTCCTTGTATACAGACAAGAACTTGGACTTGATTCACTATTTAGAGCGGCACACAATCTCTCACCACACTGTCTCATGTGTAACTGAATAGCCTAGACAAGTATGAATCTTTCGCTTGTCTCCAAGGTCATCCCCCATTGCTCCCCACTCAAGGGAGGTTTGTTCTCAGCCAATAGGAGAGCATGATTACTTCCCTCAATCCAGCCTAGAGTAATCACATTAAGATAAGCTATAGAGAAAAAAACTTGATGAGATGGAAGAAACCAACTGCAGTTTTGAAATCAGCATGCCTGTTTAATTCTAAAACAGCTGAAAATCAAACTTAACAGGAATTATGTTAAAATTGTTCCCCTGATGAGAACAGAGAGAAATATTATGAGATATTCAGAAGATACTGCCAACTAAGCTTGGGCCGAAATCAGTTTAAATGAAAATGATTTGTAATACTAGGTCCATTTTATATAATCTTTGAAAACAGAACAGGGATGAAGGAACTGCAAAGCCCAGCAAAACAGATTAAGGGAGCCGGATTTTATTTTATTAAGTCTACCATATACCTGAGACAGGGCTCCTGGAGAAGATGGGATTACCTGCAGTGTCTTTTCTCTCTCCCCAGCAGCAGCATCCATTTCTTTTTGGAAAGTTTTCTAGGCTCCTCCTCCAGAGAGGGCCCTGCTGATAACTCGCTTTCCCAGCAGTACTTGCATGGGACGGGCATGTTGGGGTTCAGCCTGAGTTTGAACTTGAACCTGATTCTCTGTTTGTTCCTCCTGATGCTAATGAAAGTATATTTACTGATGCTAGCGGAAATGTACCTTTTGATGCCAATGCTCCTGAAATTAGTGAAGAAGAAACTGCTGTAGGTTTGGAAAATGCCAATGTTCCTGAAATTAGTGAGGAAGGAACTTCTGTAGATTTGGAAAATGAAAGTACCAGTGTTCATGAGAATGTTTCAGAGGGAGACCTTGAACTTTCCCTCCCTTCTGCACCTGTTAACTGTAATGACAACAGAAGGGGCCAAATTTGGGAAGACAGAAGTAAAACACTCAGTTTGCGTCGATCCTCCCAAATTCAAGAATTAAAAACATTAGGTTCTTGTGGGTTTTTTTGGGCTATAGAGCCATGTTCTAGAGGCATTTCTCCTGACGTTTCGCCTGCATCTATGGCAAGCATCCTCAGAGGTTGTGAGGTCAGACCTCACAACCTCTGAGGATGCTTGCCATAGATGCAGGCGAAACGTCAGGAGAAATGCCTCTAGAACATGGCTCTATAGCCCGAAAAAACCCACAAGAACCTAGTGATTCCAGCCATGAAAGCCTTCGACAATACATTAAAAACATTGGCTTCAAAACAGAAGAGCGGTTCACGGAACCGATTCTTGAGTTTTAATTGCAATACGCCAGGCTGATTGCCTCAGTTCAGGCATCGTTTCAGAATTGATGAAGACCTTGGCAGTTCTCCCGGTTCCCTGGCCATAGTTTGGGAAGATTTCTAGGATATCAAGTACGGTTAGTGGATTGCTAACAGATTCCAGTACTTCCCAGTGAGGCTTTTGGTTTTGCTTTGTCCATTTAAATTCATGTTTGCTGATTTTGCTGTGGCTTTTGACTTGCATTTTTCCTTTATTTTGTAACCATTTTTCTTCAATAAAAAAGGATTGTTTTTCACAGCCAAGTGTGGTGGATAGTTATCTTAGGGCCTGGTTCCCTGCTCTGGATTGCAACAGGGCATTGCAAAGTCTCTGAGTTCCTCTTGGAGCATGATGGGAGTTGAAGTTTTTTTCTCTCTATTTCTCAGCCAGGAGTCTAAACTGAAATAGCTTTCCTGAAAATAGGCCTTAAAATGACTGAAGATTGAGTCTGTAAAATTTCCCATTGTTGCCAAGGAGCCAAATCTTTGCCAAATGAAAATGGCAACACCCCTCCTAATTCAAGTAACTTCCTGGTAAACATATTGAGGGGCTAGCCGACAATGGACTCCAAAATGGACCCCAAAACAGCATGCCTTTTGGCCGAATGGCACACCTCTACTGTCAACAATACTATAACACTAGCTTACACTGACTGACAAATTCAGCATATAATAGTTCCATGTCTGCTCTGAGCCTCACTGTGTCATGCTTCTTTTAGGGTTTCTGCATCTTTAATTGTCTTGTCTTGTTCATTCGTTCAGTCGTCTCCGACTCTTCGTGACCTCATGGACCAGCCCACGCCAGAGCTCCCTGTCGGCCGTCACCACCCCCAGCTCCCTCAAGGTCAGTCCAGTCACTTCAAGGATGCCATCCATCCATCTTGCCCTTGGTCGGCCCCTTTTCCTTTTGCCTTCCACTTTCCCCAGCATAATTGTCTTCTCTAGGCTTTCCTGTCTCCTCATGATGTGGCCAAAGTACTTCAACTTTGTCTCTAGTATCTTTCCCTCCAGTGAGCAGTCGGGCTTTATTTCCTGGAGGATGGACTGGTTGGATCTTCTCGCAGTCCAAGGCACTCTCAGAACTTTCCTCCAACACCACAGCTCAAAAGCATCGATCTTCCTTCGCTCAGCCTTCCCTAAGGTCCAGCTCTCACATCCGTAGGTTACTACAGGGAATACCATGGCTTTGACTAGGCGGATCTTTGTTGCCAGTCTGATGTCTCTACTCTTTATTATTTTATCGAGATTGGACATTGCTCTCCTCCCAAGAAGTAAGCGTCTTCTGATTTCCTGGCCACAGTCCGCATCTGCAGTAATCTTTGCACCTAGAAATACAAAGTCTGTCACGGCCTCCACGGTTTCTCCCTCTATTTTCCAGTTTTCAATCATTCTTGTTGCCATAATCTTGGTTTTTTTGACGTTTAGCTGCAACCCGGCTTTTGCGCTTTCTTCTTTCACCTTGATTAGAAGGCTCCTCAGCTCCTCCTCGCTTTCGGCCATCAGAGTGGTGTCATCTGCATATCTGAGGTTGTTAATGTTTCTTCCAGCAATTTTCACCCCAGCTTTGCATTCATCCAGCCCCGCACATCGCATGATGTGTTCTGCATACAAGTTAAAAAGGTTGGGTGAGAGGATGCAGCCTTGCCGTACGCCTTTCCCAATCTTGAACCAGTCTGTTGTTCCGTGGTCAGTTCTTACTGTTGCTACTTGGTCCTTGTACAGATTCCTCAGGAGAGAGACAAGGTGGCTTGGGATGCCCATCCCACTAAGAACTTGCCACAATTTATTATGATCCACACAGTCAAAGGCTTTAGAATAGTCAATGAAGCAGAAGTAGATGTTTTTCTGAAACTCCCTGCCTTTCTCCATTATCCAGCGGATATTGGCAATCTGGTCTCTCGTTCCTCTGCTTTTTCTAAACCCAGCTTGAACATCTGGCAACTCTCGCTCCATGTATTGCTGGAGTCTTCCTTGCAGGATCTTGAGCATTACCTTACTGGCATGAGAAATAAGGGCCACTGTACGGAAGTTTGAGCAGTCTTTCGCATTTCCCTTTTTTGGTATGGGGATATAAGTTGATTTTTTCCAGTCTGATGGCCATTCTTGTGTTTTCCATATTTGCTGGCAAATGGCATGCATCACCTTGACAGCATCATTTTTCAAGATTTTAAACAGTTCAGCTGGGATCCCGTCGTCTCCTGCTGCCTTGTTGTTAGCAATGCTACTTAAGGCCCATTCAACCTCACTCCTCAGGATGTCTGGTTCTAATTCATTCACCACACCGTCAAAACTATCCTCAATATTATTATCCTTCCTATACAGATCTTCCGTATAGTCTCGCCACCTTCTCTTGATCTCTTCAGCTTCTGTTAGGTCCCTGCCATCTTTGTTTCTTATCATACCAATTTTTGCCTGAAATTTACCTCCAATGTTTCTAATTTTCTGGAAGAGGTCTCTTGTCCTTCCTATTCTGTTGTCTTCTTCCACTTCCATGCATTGCTTATTTAAAAATAGTTCCTTATCTCTTCTGGCTAACCTCTGGAATTGCGCATTTAACTGGGCGTATCTCCCCTTATCCCTGTTTCCTTTTGCTTTCCTCCTTTCTTGGGCTACTTCCAGTGTCTCAGCAGACAACCATTTTGCCTTTTTGGTTTTCTTTTTCTTTGGAACGTACTTTGTTGCCGCCTCCTGAACAATGTCTCGGACTTCTGTCCATAGTTCTTCTGGGACTCTGTTTACTAAATCTAGTCCTTCAAATCTGTTCTTCACTTCCACTGTATATTCGCTAGGAATGTTAGTGAGATCATATCTAACTGGTCTGTGTATTTTCCCTGATCTCTTTAGTTTTATTCTAAATTGGGCAATAAGAAGTTCGTGATCTGAGCTACAGTCAGCCCCAGGTCTTGTTTTCACCGACTGGATGGATGTCCGCCACCTTTGGCTGCAAAGGATGTAGTCAATCTGATTTCGGTGTTGACCGTCTGGAGAGGTCCATGTGTAAAGCCGTCTTTTAGGTTGTTGGAAGAGAGTATTCGTTATACACAGCGAGTTTTCCTGGCAAAATTCTATCAGCCTGCGTCCCGCTTCATTTTGTTCTCCCAGACCATGCTTGCCTGTGATCCCTGTTGTCATTTGATTTCCCACCTTGGCATTCCAGTCTCCTGTAATGAAAATAATGTCTCTTTTTGGTGTATTATCCAGTAGGTCCTGCAGATCCTCATAGAACTGATCTACTTCTGCTTCTTCAGCAGCTGTGGTTGGGGCGTATATTTGGATCACTGTGATGTTGAAAGGCTTTCCTTGCACTCGAATTGAGATCATTCTGTCATTTTTTGGGTTGTATCCAAGCACCGCTTTAGCGAATTTCTTATTAATTATGAAGGCTACTCCATTTCTTCGATGTTCCTCTTGTCCGCAGTAGTAGATCTGGTGGTCATCTGATGTGAAGTGGCCCATTCCAGTCCATTTCAGTTCGCTGACCCCCAGAATGTCTATCTTTAGTCTTGACATCTCACCAATAACAACATCCAATTTGCCCTGGCTCATAGATCTTACATTCCAGGTTCCTATGGTGTGTTGATCTTTAGAGCATCGGATTCGTCGTTCACCTCCAGTACCGTCGGCCGCTAGCCTTCCTTTCGGCTTTGAGCTAGCTGCGTCATCACATCTGGGGCTAGTTGAACTTATCCTCTGCTCCTCCCCAGTAGCATTTTGGCCATCTTCCGACCTGGGAGTCCCATCTTCCAATGGCATACCGACATATCTCTGGTTGTACTGGTCCATTTAGTTTTCTTGGCAAGGATACTGGAGTGGTTTGCCATTGCCTTCCCCAGGGATCACGCTTGGTCTGACCTCTCTGCCACGACCGTCCCGTCTTGGGTGGCCCTTCACGGTTTCGCTCATGACATCATTGAGGTGCTCAAGCTCCAGCGCCCCGACAAGGCGGTGATCCTTTGCTGGAGCATCTTTAATTAGGGATGGGCAAACTTCCTACAGCCATGTTTTCACCAACAATCAACTTTTGGATGCTCATGCCCACAGTTCTCTTATGGTGCATTCTTTTATTAATTAGAATATTTTAATAAAGCTTTCCAAATAAATGTTTGAAACATGTTTTAATTCAAATTCAAAAGTGTTTTCCCCCCTGAAAATCCATTTTTTAAACATGTCATTATTCCTGATGTAAATCAATGCACATTTCACTACATTGCATCTGTCAAGAACAGTGTCACAATATTTGCAGAGATATGAAATTGAGTAGATAGCTAAATTCCAATTGTCACATTTGTCTGATTGATACAAATCAGGTCATTTCCTACAGGAATTTCCATTACTTGCCTCAAAAGAAACACAAGAGTAGTAGAAGCTTTCCTCTCACATATTCATATAGTGATAAGAAAAGAATGGTGTTTTATGCCTGTAATACAACTGTTAAATGTACAAAGACCCTGCCTAGACAAGCAGTGGCAACTCTAGTTGACCCGGAGAATGAAAGGGTGGAGGTAACAAACAATTATAAACTGTTTGTAGTAACTTTGCTTTAGCATAATGCCTCACTTCTCAGGTGCTGTACTACAACTTCCAGAAGACCCCATCATTATTTATAGTGAATAATGTTGGGGGATGAACAGCTGGAAACCATAATGATAGAAGAGAAATTGAGTGGCTGTAAGTAAATGAGTATAGCCCCCTGTTTGTCATCCTTGAAACACTTTAATGAGACCTTTCTACATACAATTGTTCCTTATTTCACCAAGTTGAGGTGTTCCTTCAGTAATAGAAAATTTGGTAACAAAGGCAGAATAGGGATTGGTTCCTGTACCACAAAGAGAACAATGGTTTGACATATTTCAACAAATTTTTATCCGAAACTAATGACATGAACATGTGAAATGAAACAACCAGACCAGGTAAACCTTGAATAAGTAAACAGAAAAGTATAAAAATTTATAAAAACAACTTGAAAAGATACTCATTTTCTATCACCAGCATCCAATTTTCTTAAAATTTCCATTTTGATGTCTAGACTTATAGATCTGTGTTTTAATATGCTGAAGTTAGTTAGTGATGCAGACTCTTTTTCTCTCTAATATCCCACTCATAAGGAGCCAACAGAAATTGCAACAACAGTGTTGCTCATGCCTGCTCAGTAAGGGATTCTAGATTTTGCTTATCTTGCTTGTAATACACACCTTTACAGTAGGATCTGCTAGAGTAGAATCCCATTCTTTCCCAGCTCAGGTTTTATTGCATTGTTTACTGCTGACACTCTGCTGTAGATCAACATAAAAAGTGCTTTTATGTCAGAGACCTTGTTGAATGAGGTATAATTGTTTTATGAACAGGATCACAAGATTCTAGTTTGATCAGACAATATTTTGAAGGGAGAGGAGATTTTCTGTGGGTATGTTAAGTTTGTGTCTGAAGGGACTGGATTCATTAGGGACCTCTTCACACAGGGTATATTTCAGCAGCAGATGTTTAGCAGTTCTGCCATGGAGCCCAATGGTTCCATTACACCCTAGAGAAGTATTTCTGGGACAGCTCCATTGCTGATCAGACAAAAAAAAACCCTACTGCCACCAAATAAAAAAAAAGATAATGGCAACAGGCAAGAGGCACCTTGTATTTCCCTTGAAATCTATGGAAAGAGCCGGCTTCTTCACACTTCCTCCCATGTGATGAGGTAGGGGAGAAGCGTGGGGCAACAAGTCCCCATGTCCGCTGGGTGGGATCACCATGATCAATGGCAATTCCAGTGGGGCTTGTGACAAGGTCTGTTTCCCAGTTATGGAGATTTCTATATCCCAGTGTTTGAATCATTAGCAGATCTATGTAGGCTCTGGATCTATCCAGATTTCCCTTTCCTCTGACTGTCCAGCATAAGCATGGCAAAGCTTGGAATTATTATGCAGTTCCTCTGGTTTCTGGCAGCATCAGCATTGACAAAAGGATTGCTTTGTCTAGAATGTTTCTTGCTTAAATTACATCGAAGTTTGTTCTAACCATCAAACATACTATTGAGTGCACTCACATCCCAGTCCCAGGGTTGAAGGGACTGCCGATGGTGGCTTCCAATTACAGGGGGAGTTGAATCTGCTCTGTGTTTTAATGTGAACTTTAAAATAGCTATCCAAGTTGTTACATCCTGCCCCCAAATTGGTTCAGCACCCTGGACAGGTTCTTTAAAGTTTGAATTAACTTCCAGAATAGATTCACTGCCTAATTACATGGAAGTCACCATCAACTTTGCCCTGTAGTAGTCTTAAGAATGTCAAATTGCTTATGTTACTGTTAGTTGTTAAACAGATGGCATCCTCTACATTTAGGAGGAGAATCCATGGATTAGGACACTCTCAAATTTCCAGCTTCATCAGTTTCAGAGTAATTGAAATCCCCTATGATCAATATTGCAGTCTCTTTAAAAACCTCTCTTATCTGCATAAACACAGGCAGATTTGCTTTTTTATCATACTCTGGAGATGTAGAAACACATCCTGTTCCTTTTCCTCGCTCGCCTCCCCATTCCCATCTGTAACTCTAATCCAAAATCTATGCTGTAATGCTCTCATTTACATATGACATCCCTTTAGTCAGCTAGTGAATTATGCCTTTGCTTCTTACCTAATGTTGCTAGCTTCTCCTTCTGCCTTTTCTGTCATTCAGACAGTCATTTACCTTTGCTTGGAGAACAGTTTTCTTATGTCTAACTCTTGCATTAGATAATAAAGAACCTGCTTAGATGAACAATTTCTTCCCAATTGTACTGTGCCTATAAATGGAAACATGAATTTTGAGGACAACTTTCTGAATTCCTGAGACTGAGTGATTCTGGGAACAGTCTCCTTCACAAGTGATCTTTTCCAAGCTCTGTACAATGCTTATTGGCATCCAGTCAAAAGTTAAACCTTGTGGCAAATAAATATATGTAGCTGGGATTTGTAATATTTGCATCAGATCCATTCCCTGATCCAAGATAGGTTTGGTAGGATATCCTGAACTAAATATAGATAATCCATCCTAGGTTTGTGTGTGTGTGTTTGTTCTAACCATCAAACATACTATTACTGTAAACATTGTGTGTGTGTGTGTGTGTGTGTGTGTGTGTGTGGGAGGGAGGGCTAGAATAGTCACCCTGCCGACTTGAACAAAAAAGGAGCCCCAGAACAATAAAACCCACATCTTTTCAATATTAAGCAGATATTTTAATGCCTAAGGACATTATTCTCTCAGCCTTGCCTTATTGAATTTGTACTTTCCCTTAGCTCTATCTAGGAGCTACTGCACAAACTCTGAGCCCTTCAAATTCAGCACCTATAATCGTTCAGCCATGACATTTTTTTTAATGATGTTATGCTCTGTTACTGTGATATGTTTTTACCTTGATGTGTTGTTTTCTGATTTTATTTTATTGTGCCATGTTTGAATTTGTGTTTTTGGGGCTTGTCCCTTTGTAAGCTGCCCCGAGTCCTTTTGGGGAGATAGAGGCAGGGTATATAAATAAAGTTGTCATTCTTCTTCTTATTATTATTCTTATTATCTTCAAATGCAACAAATTTGTCTAATTAACATGTGAGCTTTTGTGCCGTCTGCAATTTATCCACTGAACATCATAAAACCAATACAGAACAAAGCTCCTTCTCCTGTGCAGTAAGCTCCAGATTTTATCATTGTTAGAGTGTACCTAGCACTTAGCTATGATCAAAGCTTGGAAATGTTATTTTGCAAAATCATCCAAGCAGGGATAACAATCCCCCCCAAACCGTGTAGAACAGGGAACTGGAAGGAATTGTTTTCTTATCTTCTTTTTCCAGTACCAGAGCTGGTGGCTTCCACTTCAGCAGGAATCTTGTTTTGAGCTCTCCAAAGTGCTGATCCCCCAAATCTCTCCCTGCTCCCCACAAATGCAGCAATCTGGATACATCCTTAAAGTAGAGAATTGATGGAGGAAAGGGACAACATCTTGCCAGTCAGATCAGTTGAATCAATCCTAGTGATCAATTGAATGAGAGATTTCACAACCAGATTACTCTCATGTATTCCCTGCCCCACTGGCAGGGAAGCAGCACCCATCTCTGTGCACCAGTGGAACACTGTTGAGAAAGACTCTGGATCTAATCCTGGGTAGTGTGGATGACCTACATGGTACTGTCTGAGAGTCTTCAGAGCAGCCCTTCTCCTGTTTAATCCCACCTCCTGTCTTCTGGACCACTGAGGACCAAGCAGGTTTGAATTTTCATAATCTGACTGGTCCACAGTTAGACTTAGTGAGAGGACATAAAGTATTCTCCTTATTTTCTAGTAACCATAATAAAATCCAAAAAATCTGGCATTTTATTCTTTCAAAAAAACCATCTTATAAATTAAATTACAGAACACTATACCAATGAGATACTTTTGTGGAATTTGCCGTTGGATTCAAATTGACTTTAAAGAGAGCCGTCAGCATACATTTGTGCTCCTTTAATTTCACAATTTTGTCCTTTAAGCCAGAACTGCTTTAGAGCTCTAGAAAGGTAGGAAGTAACTTCTCAGAATGCTTTATTGGATAGGTACTTTGGCAGGAATTAAGTGTTATATGCCGTTCTATCTCTGATACATTTTTAAGTATTTAGTTACCCAATGCAGTTCAATGCATTGAGTAATGCACTTTGTTTCCACAAAAGCATGTATGTTTTTGAAGAAGTATTTCTTCATATATTTTTCAAAACAAGTGTCCTCTTACAGGCATATCACCATCTAGGAGTGTGGGAAAAGCAATGGCTCTTTCCAATTGGCAATATATCCCAGCACTCTTGCTTATTACCACATTTATCTTCAGACACAAGAAAAACCCAATAAAATGAATTGTGATTTCATTTCCAGGGCTTTGCTTGATGCTAAGTGTTTTGAAGGGGGCTGTGGTCCTTGACAGCTGGTGATGCTTCACTTGAATCTTGTGTTTCCAGTGTAGAGAAATCTTGTGTAAAGAAAAAAAAAGGAAAATAAAAGCATTTTCTTTCTGACATAAGTTCTGCTTCATCAGTGTTATCTTTTGGATTGCAGGAAATAATTGTATGATGCATTATTTATTTATTTATTTATTTGCAGTATTTATAGCCCACCTTTCCCAGCCATATGCCAACTCAAGGCGGGTTACAGGTTGGCACAAATTTAATGTCACAAATTCATAAAAGAGCAATTAAAAACAATCAACATAACAATATAAAACATATATAAAAACCAATAAAGCATGAAGTCTCTGGTGTCATCCTATTAGAATTGATTTCCAGTAACATCGTCTAGCCATTCTAAGTTCATCATTCATAGTTTCATGTTATCTATTCCACTGTATTCTCAAAAGCTTGCTCAAAGAGCCAAGTTTTCAACTCTTTTTGGAAAGTCAGGAGGGAGGGGGACAATCTAAAGTGTTGTTGTTGTTGTTGTTGTTATTATTACCCTGTTTTATTTCCCAAATGTAACTCAAAGAAGCTTGACATAAAAGCATTAGTATACAATTTAAATTATACAAATATTAAAACAGAATTAAATACAAACAGCACTAAAAATTCATAGTTAAAATCCATCTAAAACATACTCAAAGTTAAAAACACTTAAACACCTTCATCTTCAACAGCCTGTCTGAATAAAAAAAATTAGCCTTCCGCTGGAAGGAGAGCAGGGAGCTGGCCACTTTGGATTGCCTGGACAGCCACCGAGAAGGCCCACTCTCTCATTCCCACCAGCCGAGCTTGAGATGGAGGTGGGACCAAGAGAAGAGGTTCTCCTGAAGATCGCAAGGCCTGGACCTCACACAAGGTAATGCAGTCAGCCAAACAGCCTGATCCTGAATCATCTAGGGCTTTAAAGGTCATAACCAGCACTTTGAATTGTGCCCGGGAACAGACTGGCAGCCAGTGGAGCTGCTTCAACAGGAGGCTCATCTGCTCCCTGCAGCCAGCCCCTGTGAGCAGCCTGGCTGTGGCTTTTTGGACCAGCTGGAGTTTCTGAGCACTCTTCAGAGGCAGCCTCATGTAGAGAGCATTACAGTAATCCAGACAGGATGTAACTAAGGCATGTACCTCTATGGTCAGATCTGGCTTTTCAGGGAACAGACACACTTGGTGCACAAGTTTTAATTGTGCAAATGCCCTCCTGGTCACTGCAAATACCTGGGCCTCCAAGTTCAGTGCCAAGTCAAACTGCAAACCTGTGTTTTCAGGGGGAGTATAACCCCATCCAGCACAGGCTGGATCCCTATTTTCTGATCTGTCTTCTGACTGACCAGGTGTACCTCTGTCTTGTCTGGATTGAGTTTCAATTTGTTTGCCCTCATCCAGTCCAATACTGGCGACAGGCACTGGTTTAGGGTAAGGACTGCTTCCTTGGCATTAGGTGGAAAGAAGTAGTAGAGTTGAGTGTCATCTGCATATAGGTGTCACCATACTCCAAATTTCTAGATAACCTTTCCCAGTGGTTTCATGTATATGTTAAACAACATAGGGGACAAAATGGAGCCCTGAGGAACCCTACAGGTCAATGGCCAGGGGTTTGAACAGGAGACCTCCTCCCCCAGCACCATCTTCTGGGTACGGCCCTCTCGGAAGAACCGGAACCATTGTAAGACAGTGCCTCCCAGTCCCATCCCAGTGAGATAGATGACCCAGAAGTATACCATGGTCAATGGTATCGAAGGCCACTGAGAGGTCCAGGAGAACTAACAGGGACACACTCTCCCTATCTAGCTCTCTTCATAGGTCATCTGCCAAGGTGACCAAAGCTGTCTCTGTTCCATAGCCAGCTATGAAACCAGACTGAAATGGATCTATATAATCAATTTCATCTAGAAATCCTTGGAGTTGGGAGGCCACCACATCCTCCAAAACCTTGCTCAGAAAGGGAAGACTGGACACTGGCTGATAGTTGTCCATTATAGAGGACTTCAGGGATAACTTTTTAAATAATAGGTCTCACAACTGCCCCCTTTAGGCAAGTTGGAACTTTGCCTTGTTCCAAGGAGGCATTGGCCACCACCTTCACCCACTTGGTCAGTCCCCCTCTGCCCTGTTTGGTCATCCAAGAAGGGCAAGGATCTATAATACATGTGGTAGCTCTCACCTCACCAAGGATGAGAGGTGAGAGCATGATATTATTGGGTTGCTTTTATTGAGGTTGCACTGTACCAACATGGGACCTATGATCAGGATGAGGCATTTTATAAGGATGAAATTGTTCATGTATCTTAACTAACAAAAGGATAGGACAGAAAATAAACTGCCAGTTTGTCGGCCAAGCTATATAATTTCCTTCTACTTTTGGCAGAGAAGAGAAACCAAAAATACTACAAATAACCGTTGCTATAACTGATCTATTTTTAAGACTTCGGAATATTGTTATTGCACCCCAATGGATGGAAACAGGGAGTACATGGGCCAGTCAGTTTGCAATTAAACCATTTGCGATAATAATACTTGAGCAAATGCACAAGAAGTCACAGCTCTATTATTGTAGAGGTGTCTGGGCCTTTCAATGAGACAGTGATGCACAATTAAACTAATTGTAAAAATGAATATGCATGAATATGCACAATGTAGATTTGGATATGCATTGCACAAATGACACCTACTTTGTGAACTAGTAATCATGTGTGGGGATGGTAGAAATATCCATGGAAATAGAATAATTCCACACATCCTGATAAAGGTATTAACTTGATTTACTGAGTATTATACAATAGTGCTTACTGACAAAATAGACTCACCTATAACAAAATAATGTTCTTACCAAAAATCCCCAAGTCTCATGCTACTCACAATCTCTAAATCTCATGATATTGTTTCTTTAAATGTATATATCTGTATGGAGAGGGGGGTGGGGGTGGGGGGGGGGAAATAGAATAACCAAAATAGACAGAATGAGAAGTAATTCCATAAACTGCCTGCAGAAAATTTCTATCAAGAGGGAGTTTCAACCAGTGAGGCATTTCTCTGGGCCCTTCTACACAGCTCCTATATCCCAGGATCTGATCCCAGATTATCTGCTTCTCCCAGAATATCTGGCAGTGGAGACTTATATATTCCAGTGTAAAGCAGATATTTTGGGATCAGATCCTGGGATAGAGGGCAGTGTGGGAGGGACCTAAGGCATCAACACTTGGACTTCAGCCATAGTTCTGGAAAATCTTATGTCAGAATACACAATCTTTTATTCTCAAATTGAATGAGGAAGGGGCATGCAAAGGTTCTCTTAAAAAAGCATCCTTTTGTAATTTCAGACGTCTTTAATCATTAAAAAACGAGGCAACATGGTTTGAGCTTGGGGCCATGACTCTGTAGACCAGGGTTCAAATTTCTACTCAGTCATGGAAACTCACTGGGTGAACTTGGGCGTCACACCCTTTGATCCTCAGAGACAGGTAATGGCAAACCCCTTTGAAATGAATTGTATCAAGAAAACGCAATGATAGTGTTGCCCAGGGATCTCAAGGAGATGTACAATAAAATAAATTCAAATCAGCTGAAAATGATAATAATCCTTTAAAAGTGTAAAAGTTTATTAAACCAATTAATCCTTCAAACAAGAGGATTTAAACAGGTAAAACAGTATAAAATAACATGTGCAAATTTGGGCAAAATCAACTGGTTCCTGAAGTTCATAATAAACAGACCACATCTTTTGACTTGCCACTGGAATGTGATCAGCATTAGCCTTTAAGCAAAGGGGATTCCTTTGGTTAAAGTCCCATAGAGAAAGTACTTCCCTTACCTTAATATCCACACCTGATATGTGGTCACCTGCCCCAAGAATTCTGCGACATCTTGATGCCCCACACAATATTTTTCAGGAGAGGCCTTTAAAGGAAAGAGATGCAGGTGTCTATATTGGCAGAAAGAAGGGACAAGAAACTTTCTCTTGAGCAAATCTATAGCATTAAAACTATCTCACTTAAACAAATCTATAGCATTAAAAGCAATCCTGCAACAGTTGGGCACTTTGTTGGAAAATGTCAAAAGTTAAAGCTTTTAATTAAGTTAAGCATCTTCTTTTTTTTTAAAAAAAAAAATCTCATGTAATGTATCTATTATATTCATAATTTCAGAATTGAAACTTTTGGTTAGAGAATGCCTCAATGCAGATGTGCTTTGGTAAAATGATGCTGGGGGAAATCTGTAGAAATTATATTGTAGGTTAGAGGACAGACGTAGATCCACACTCTTAATCAATTTTACCATTTTCTTCAGCTGAATGACGAATGATTTATACAGACTAATTTATCTTGGCCACAGCCACAAATATAATTTTCACTACACTCTGGAAATTGGCAAACATCAAATGTATTCAGAGATTTGAGGAAGTGAAGGAAAGCTTCACTTTGCAAAAAATTTAACAATATTGGCCGTTGTCAAGGGAAACATTGGATTTAGATTCAATGCAACTTAGATTGATAATGCAGGTATTATAATGTTTGGTTTTTCTTTTATTTGCTTTTTAAGAACTGGCAACTATGCATGGTCTTTCCCCCAGATCTTTGAGAATCCCCCAAACAGCAACATTTGTCTCCTGAAGTTTGTCCATTGCATTGCAAAAGTGGCAGGCAAGCACATGGTTCCAATGATGGTTTTTCATCTTAATTTTATCTGCTCTCTTTATATATGTGTGCCATTTCATAAAGGAAGTGGGCAAGGCAGTAAGGCTCAAACCTTCACATACATTATCTTCTTAAATCAAGAATAGGAGACAGTAAAGAAAAACAAGATCAGCCTATCCCTTTTGCCTTTTCTTATATTTTAATCTTTAACATCTTACTTTGTTACATTTGCTTATAAAAAGTATATTATTTTGGGGAAGTTCTTATTAGATCAAATAAAAAACAGTGGAATAAAAAACAAGCAATTAAACGTCAAATACTTCATTACGGCTTTTATGCCTCACCCAGGGTTCTGTTCTCTCATTGGCCAAGTTAATAGCAACAGACATATAGTTAGTCTAACTGCCCCAAATTATCCTTTGTCATTCCTGCTTTTCCAACTGCTTTTATAATATTCCAGTTTCTCACTCCTCCTTTAACTTTCTCCCTTTGTCATCATCTTATTTCAGTTCTTGTAAACTGAGTTCAATGGGCAATACTAATTCTAAGAGAGGAGAAGAAAGAAAGGAATTGTGCCCTTTCCAGGAGGCTTAGATCAAGGCAAACTGCTGCTGCATTTCCTACCTTGTATGTCATTAATAACTTTGGCCATCTTGACCATACCCTCATACATGCAGGGCGACTCAACCCATTATGCAAAGTAAGCATTTGCAGTATAGTTGATTTTGCCCAGGGGCGCTCTTGAGGCACTCTTGGGGGAAAATAGACCTTGACATATGCGAGTTGTACTTACTAGGATGTATAGTTCACCTACAATCAAAGAGCATTCTGAACTCCACCAATGATGGAATTGAACCAAACATGGCACACAGAACTCCCACGATGAACAGAAAATATATATCCATTATTGGTTTGGGGGGGGAGGGGGAAGGAGGCGCCAAAATACTGTGTTTGCTTACCGTTGAAAATTACCTAGGGCCACCTCTGCATACATGCTTAGCCATGTCCATCTCAGTTTTCATCTGTAAAATGTTGAAGCATATCCAGTCATGAATACAACACCATCCATGTGCAAATAGTTAATTGCTGTAGCAATAAAATGGTTTGGATCCCTATGTTTTTTATCTTGTGATGCAGATTCCTTTTGTTTGCAGAAGGAACTAAAATCCAACGGATTTGCAATAGAGAAAGGGTTCTGCTGCTGAGTTTCCATATTTCTCTTACAATTCCCCAGAGCTAACTGCCAAGCTATTTGGAAGATTATTGTTGAAAGCTTTCATGGCCGGAATCCCTGGGTTGTTGTAGGCTTTTCGGGCTGTGTGGCCATGTTCTAGAAGCATTGTCTCCTGACGTTCCGCCTGCATCTATGGCAGGCATCCTCAGAGGTTTGAGGTCTGTTGGAAGAGTGTCCCAGCTCTTTGGAAAAGTATGAAACATGTCCATGGGATTCTGTGAGAGAAAGGTATAGAAAATAATTTGCCTCAACATCGTCCTTCAGTGCAATTCTGTAGAACATAACTCTGCATTCACGAATCACAGCTAAATAGAGTGTTTACATAGCCTAAACATGATCCCAAGCTTTGCTCTTGCAGTCAACATGAACTGCAGGATTACATCAGTTAGACATGGGAGACAGAATTCTGTTTAGGAGTCTGTATCAGGATGAAAGAACAGCTAGCAACATTATTTACTTTAAATCTGTTAATTCAAATCTGGGGAGACTTGTTTGGAGGAAAGCCCTGTTCATGAAAGTGAGGCTTACTCATAAAAATATTAACACAATAGGACCCAAAGCATTCAAAAATGTCATAAACAAATGGGCCAAACAGGAGTACTCAATAAATTGGAAAGTAAATGGCCCTGGTTTCTGGTAGGTATGGTCATAAATATTCATAATTTGAAAAGTGAACACATTACAGAGCTCACATTGTTGTACGACATAAACAAGACCTCTTTCTAAATACAGGTTTTAATCAAAGCAGTGGAAAGTCAGGGGAATATTAATTGCCACAAGTGAATTCAAATATACAAGCAAGGACGCCATCCATCAGAATAGATTCCTTTCTTGCTCTGATTGCTTCCTCTGGTTTAGGATTATATTTCACATCAATTTTCTATATAGATGGAAGGGATTGGCTGTCATCTTGTGAGAAGACAAAAAGGTGCTGATGCCACTAAAATACAGTTGCAATGGAAAGTATAAAAAACAGGAGAAAACTATCACACAGTTTACGATTAGGTTCTTCAGCAAAATATCACTTATTGGAGCATAGTATAGGATTGAATCCCCATCTTCAGATGCAAAGGAATTTAAAATACCATTTTTAAAGATTCTCTGGATTTTATGTGGGAGTGTTATTATCTGCTTTGAACAGAATTATCGGAGGCCGCATTTACACTGCAACACAAAATTCAGATTATCTGCTTTGAATAGGATCATGTGGCAGTGTAGATCCAGGCCACTTTGACACTGCCATATAAAAACCAGATTGTCTGATTTGATAATCTGGATTATATGGCAGCATAGAAGGGGCCAGTCAAAGGCTGGATCTACACTGGCCTATATCCCAGGATCTAATCCCAGATTATCTGTTTATCCCAGAATATCTGGCAGTGAAAACTCATATAATCCAAAGCAGATAATCTGGGAACAGATCTTGGGATATAGGGCAGGGTAGATCCAGCCTAAATCTAAACTGTCATGAAATCCAGTTCAAAGCAGATACAATGATTTTATATGGCAGTGTAGATGGGGCCTGAGACACGTTTCCAGATCAACTGACATTCCAACAATGAATTTGTTTGTTACATTTCCAAGATTCCTTGGTGTTTGAGCAGCTACTAAGGCAATCTTTCCTATTGTTTGTGCCACCACCTGCCACATTTATGTGTATGTGCCTTCAAGTTGCCTGTTGCCTTATGGCAATCTCATGGTGTGGAGTGCTTCTGCCAAAAACATATGACATATAAAAGTGTTGCATACCTTTTCAATAATAAAAATAGAAGTACAGTGATAACATAGAATCATAGAGTTGGAAGAGACCACACGGACCATCTACCCCAACCCCCTGCCATTCAGAAAATGAAGATTAGATCCCATATGATTTTGGAAAGCTAAGGAGTGTCATCTCTAGTATTTGAATAGGAGATGACCAATGAATACCAGGTGCTGGATATATTTCAGAGGACGGGACTGGCAAAACCACCTCTGAGTATCCCTTGTCTGAGAAATACCATTGAATTTTCTCTCCCCTCTCTTTCACACACAATTTGGTAATAGCCTCATAGAACTAGCTATGTGTAATGTCACTGGCCAACTCCCAAGTTATTCTTCATACTCACTGACCCTGACTACAGCTGGAGTGGGTCCTATAAATATTGATATGTAGTTAAAAAGGAATGTATATCTGAGATTATTTCATCGATATTAACTGCAGGGTCTCGGTTCCATGTTCCTATAGGTCTGTCTAGGAGAAGTTTCATCTTGACATTTCTATGTGACTTTCTGAGGCAGTTTCCATGTTCCTATAGGTCTGTCTAGGAGAAGTTTCATCTTGACATTTCTATGTGACTTTCTGAGGCAGTTTAAATGACCAGTGTTGCTTACTGATGCTGCTCATTTTCAGTTTCCAGCAATACCATTTTGAATGCCTTCTCAAGCATCCTTCTCTGAAGAATGTAAAGTGAAGGATGAACTAAAACCCTCAGTGGATTACAACCAAGAAGCAATTCTGTTGTTCATAATACTCTAGAGAGACTTTCAAGTTCAGAGATTAGTAGCACATCAGTAGGCTACTGTGCCCAGAAGAATGGGAGAAATGGCAGGTTTGGCAATGAACTGTCAATAAATTGTTCTATTTTCCTCCAAATACCATATTTATTTAATTCTAATGCTCACCTTTTTGACTAAATTACCTTCCCAAAATTAGGGTGTGGGTTAGATTTGCATAATATGGTAAATCCTTTTTTGGTTTTCAGGGTTTTGAAATTTGAGGTATGCATTAGATCTGATGGTGTAAGGCTTGCGTAAATAAGGGTAATATAAAGCTAACTATGAGTTCACTGACAAGATTAAACCTGTAGCAGTGTGATGTTAACATGCAGTAGCAATGGTGCATTTACAATCATACTAGATAATTGAATATGTATCAAGTAGAGGTAATTTGGTTGCAAATAAATCAGGCACATGATTTTTAAATCAAAGGTGATTTACAGGGTCCATTACAGCCTACATGCTTGACAGAATTATTGTGTGTGAGAGAATACTATACTAATGCCATTTTTTAAGAAATTAGATTATATTTTTCCTAATAAGAAGTTAGGAGATTTCTGGATAGCTTTTTTATTAGTTTGAGTTTGCTCATTGTACACAGGGTTCCTGAGGTTCAAGATGGAAAATGGTTGTTATGGACTATTCTGCAAATTTAAACTCCTTCACTTTAAACATATCCACATCTTATACAAAGCAAACCCATAAGATTCACATAGGCAGAAGCTGCACTAGCAAATGCAGCATGGAATGTGCAGTACATAGCAGTTGTTGCTTGAGCCATGTTACTGTATTCATTTTTAATGTAATTTTGATGATTTTTCTTCTTTATGTTTTGTTTTTGTTTTGCTGTAATATGTTGTCTGGGCTTAGCCCCATGTAAGCCTCTCCGAGTCCCCATTGGGAAGATTGAGCCAAGGCATTTAATGGGGTGTCAAGCTGCTATAATTCTGCAATGTGGAAACAGTCCTACCCTTTGATTTTTGAGAGAGGAGAGAGAAAGATGGGTTAATCTCAGTTTTCCAGGCCTGTCTACCTCCGCACCTCCCACCCCTGTACTTATGTAGAAAACAAAAGAGAAAGACACAGCTTTCAGAAAAACCTAGTGTCAAGTCTTCTTCAGTAATGTGTTGAAAACAGCATCCTGCCACTATTATTTTCAGTAATATTAGTGTAGAAGGTCCTTACCTTTTGTTTCTAGGCTCCATGTATGTCCAGAATAAATCTACTTAATTATTAAACATTATCCTCATAGTTGGAAAGGATCTGTTTGCATGGCATCACTGCTGAGCTTTTTAATTTATGGCAGAATAAATTAATTGTGGGGTGAGTAATTTTCCCCTCAAAGCATCAGAAATGTTCACTTGTTTACTCAAACAAAGTGACTGGAAGCTTTTGCCTTTTTAGAAAGATAATAGTGCCTTGTGACATGAAGCTTTGGTAATTGTTTTAATTGATGTTATTTCGCTGCTTGGGCTTATTGTTTATTGCATGGTCCTTAACCAGGTTGTACTTGGAAATGGATTTTACAGCTTGATTAATTCACTTTGCTAATGAATAAAGCTTTTTAACCACATCAGGAATAAATGTGCAGTTTTCAGAGTCATCTACATAAACAGAGCTGATTGGGAATTTAATACCCTAAATTCCCAATCATATAATTTTGCTGAAGCCTATATTGGATTGGCATTTTCAAAAACTGAATTTTAAAGTCTGTTCTATACCCTATGAGCTGGGCAGTTAATAATGTCAAAGAAGTAATCAAAATATTTCAATATAATTATATGAAAAGCTAGTCATCAAGAACCATCTACTTATTCCCAGTCATGGTAGGTTCACATGACTAAAAAGGTCCACTCCATCATGACTTCTGGGCTAATTTATTTTGCTAAATAAATGCTAGATAATGACAGGTCTTCATGCCCATGGGGCAATATTAATATTTTCCATACTCATCTCAGAAACTCATCCCATGATCATAAGTCATAACAATATGAGATCTAGAAATGTAAGGCTGCAATCTAATCTCCTCTTAGCATAATATAAATATCCCCAGGAGAAATGTGCTACTCATGCACTACACAACCAGTATGCAAAATATAAACATGATATAACACATTATAATGATTGGGTGCTATTGTACAATGTGCAGTGTGGCACTACAACATGCAGTGTGCAATGAAATGCACAATATTCAACCACAATGTGTTATTCTGCAGTTTGTCATGTTGCTATACACACATACATCAATTTTGCTATAGTGAATCATTCAATCTGCATGCATAGTACAATTTTTGCATGTGTGTACCATAAATAGGTGAGAGTGAAGTCCTATGCAAGTTTATAAATAATTTCCACTCTTCATTAGAAAAACAGTGAGGCTGTTTTAAGGTATGGAATGGAGTGGAAGGCAAATGTTAACAAGGGTGTACTATACTATGTTGTCTAAGCTGTTATGTAAGAATATTGACTTTAAGGTTTACAATTGCCTAGCTGCACTACTGAGACCCAGTTCTCATGCCTTAACAACAGGGGCTTTAAAGGTTATTATCACATGGAATAAATTAATTGGCAGCCAGTATGAGTGAGCAGATAGTGGCACCATAAGATCTTATTGATAATATCAGTGCATGATATGTTAGACGAGGTTGATCTAAATAGGGTGACAGCTATGTGCTAGATTAAGCTGATCGGTTCCATGACAATTAAGTCCCTTATACCTCCCCTGACACCTAAATGCCAGGCTGAGGATTCTGGTGTTTGCAATATACTTGCTCATGTCTTTGGATTTATTTGGTCTAATGACCATCTTTTTTTAAAAGATAAATCTCAAGGAGTATTTTACAACCTCATGGATCCAGCTGTACCACTCTTCACAACATATAAGAAATGAGAACAAATGCTGTGGTGGATACTTTCCTTAATGATGCCTCTGGAGTGTAGTCTATCAATAAGCAGACATAGCTTTATCTATGCTAAAAGCAAATGTGTCCAGTTTCACAGAGGTTTTAGAACTCCTTGATTCCTCACCACTTCAGCATTAAGATCTGCCAGGGAGGCCTTCCTATCAGTCTCACCATCGTCACAGGCATGGTTGGTGGGGACGAGGGAGAGGACCTTCTCGGTGGTGGCCCTCCTGCTTTGGAATGCCCTCCCCAGGAAAATAAGGCAGGCCTCCACACTGTCCTCCTTCCTAGGGATCTGAAGGTTTGGATGTTTAAACAAGGCTTTGAGAACGCCTAACCTCAATGGTTAGCAATCAATGACAAAGCACTGCATTTTCATCCCATGCCCTGTTCCTTAGCTACAATTTGCACTATCCTATTCCCTTATCTTGTTTACAGTTTGGTCATGTCTTATAGTAGTTATCACCATAAGCTATTGGCCATTTTTATGAGTTTAAAATTGTCATTTTTATATGTTATATGTTTTACTTTATTGCATTGCATTGCATTGTATGTTTATTTTATGCCCCCTTTGTAGGCACTATGTGCCATATGTAAGCTGCCCTGAGTTCCTTCAGGGAGATGGAGGAAGGGTACAAGAATAAAATTATTATCATTATTATTGCTTAGTGTTTGCAAATGCTTTTGGTATTGATTATTTTATGTTATTTCATTTACATGTTGCCCTTCTCTTGGAGTGGGACTCAAGGCAGGTCATGAAAATAATGAGCTGACAATTACAATTACACACAGTTATCTTATTATATTAAAATAGTAGTTTATAAACAGTAAAAAATCATTAAAACATGCAAAACTAAAAAAAAGTTAAAGCATACCTCAGAAGGTTCCCTGCAAGCAAAGGCATAGAAAATCTTTGGCAGTTATTGAGGATGATACTACATGCCCCCAACAGATTTCAATGACCTAAAATTCATTTAATATACTCTCTCAAATCCCTTTTGTATCAATGTCAAGGTTGGGGTATTGAGGTTTCACTATTGGGGGACTATGGCAGAACAAAATCTACACTTTGACACACATTGTCTTTGAATGTTCCAGGTGATATTCCATGCTAAAAACTCTAAATCTACCATATTCTGTTCCACAGGAAAAGCAGATCACTCATTGAAATGTTTTAACAAACTCTAATCCTTTCTCTGCATTCCCTTCTTTAAAGTCCACTCTAAATTCTTCCTGTTCTTGACCATATGAGAGGCACCTGCCCTCCACTTGTACTGTATGTCTTCCCTAGATTAATGTTTGTTTTTTAAAAATAAAATTTAAAAAAGTCATTCCCATTTACAGAAACCAGCAAAATCACCCACATAAACCTATTTGCGATATTAAGCTATGTAGTAACCATTACAAATTGTGACCAGGAAATATTGAAGACTGCAAATCTTCCCTTATATTCTCATAGACCTTGACCAGGAAACAAGCCAAAAAGTCTCAATCCTCTTGTTACATGGCATATTTGATGCATAGCTGGCTGCTCAAATCCACTGTAACCTGTAATTCAATATTTGCGTACAGAGTATTAGAAGGGATTAATAACTGCCTATGCATGTTTCTGTTCAGGAGCTTTAACTAAAGCCATTTCCTATCGCTTAATCAAATAGTGCTCTCAAATCTACAAATCTTGCATATTATTTTTGTGGTTTTTTTCTCCATATAATTAGCAATTAGGTGGAACAAAACAAAACATAGGTTAATAGTTCTGGTTCTATTATTATGAAAACTTGCTTTACTTTTATTGTTTTATCATTCTCAAAATTCTTTCAGAGAAATAAAAACTGGTCCAATCTTGTTAATACCATGCAGGAGGGCTGGCACCTATGCAGGTGCATGCAGCAACCTGGAGAAGCTTTTATTTAAGGTTATGATGTGTTTTCTGGATGTGTACTACTGTACCATTTCTCCTCACAATATGTCATCACTTTGATGTCTCATCTGGGGCATTCTGGAGGAATCAAATGACAATCACTACTGCTGCTTTGTTCTTGAGTTCCCCACTGGTAATGGGGAAGGATCAGGGGTCAACAAAGGGCTTGGGGTGTGACCAGAGATGTTGTGTACCATGGTAAAGAAAATGCTCATGAGACTAGGCACTTAAGAATTAAAGAGGAGCCCAGCTGGCTTAGATAAAGGCACATCTCACATTTTCTTCCCACAGTGACCAGACAGACGCTATGAGTAGTCAACTAGCCACAGATGAATACAACATTCTCTTTCCTACAGTACTCTCTAGCAACTGATATGGAAAAGCATATACTGGTAGTAGCTGGGATAAAAAGGATGGGATCCATAGATAATCCCATTCCCCATGTTTAATTTATTTTACCCTACATTCCTTTAAAACTTTCCAGTCTGTAGGATATCATTAGCTTTTATGGTACCAGATTCCAAGGTTTGGTTAGGCACTGGTAGCTGCAATATATAACACCGAAGGCTCCAATATCCAAAAATTAAAGGGATAGGTGAGTATGTAAATGTAATATAATACAGTATAATCTCTCACTCTCTCTCTCTGTAGAAATGAACTAGAACACAAAAATGATATACAAGGAACAAGATTAAAATTATCTTAAAATCAGAATGACAAAGCTATCTACAAAGAACAAACCTAGATGATACAAATATGAGATGAATAACAACCTGTATCTAAAGACAATAGTGGTGAAAAATTTATAGGAACTGTTGACAATATATGTTTATCCCAAGTGCAGGAGGTAAACAATAACCAAGGAAAAGTCACCAAGATATTATGGATACTAACTAGGTTCAGATTTCATATTGTTGTAGAACATAATCAAGAACAAGAAAATGACCTGGGCTCACTATATAAGTCACAGTAGATGAAAAGGTAATGGCTTGGGACAACATTTTGCCCTTCACCGCAGAGAGTAAATAATCTAGGGTTGCATCCACATTGTAGAATTAATGCAGTTTGACACCACTTGACTGCTCTTGCTCAGTGCTATGGATTCATGGGAGTTGAAGTTTTACAAAGTCTTTAGCCTTCCCTGCCAAAGACAACTAGTGCCTCACCAAACTATACCCCCTCCCATGATTCCATAGCAGCAAGCTATGGAAGTTAACCTGATGCCAAACCATATTCATTCTGCAGCGTAGATGAATAGGGTATAATAGACTACTTTTATTATCATTGTATAAATCCTCAGTTAGTTCTACAGCTATGATGCCAGCAATTAACATTGTCTGTTGATCACTCATCTATCACTTGTGGACATCTCTTTATATCTCTGGTCCCTAGTCTAAGACCAAGGGTGTTTGCCATGCAAGATTGCAAGCACATCAGTACAATGGGCCTCATCATAAAAACCAGGCAAAATGTTCCTCTTCACCTGGCATCCAGAGAAAAGAGATGGGCAGCAGGGTGAATCTGGAGAATCACATGGGTAAATCATCACCTTCCCAGTGAGGCCCCATGCTGGCTCCAATGGAGCCAGTGCAATATGAAAACCTCCTGTATTGGGGGGGGGGGGGGGTATGTTCGGTGACGCTTTCTCCCTAGTTGGGGGCAGGGCCTCTGCTGGAAGTCACACAACATCATGTAATATCCAGAGTGGGGCTCCATCCATTAGATGGGGTGAAAGCTTCCTAGCATGCTAAATTCATCCCACCTGATTAGTTCTTTAGTCAACACTGAATGAATATACTAAAGACAGTACAAAATGCAATATTGGAGGCAGGCAGGCATGCACTGCTAGCCCAAATATTGGATAAATCCAGCTACAGATTGAAAGCTGGGCTCTGTCATGTTGGCAGACTTGGTAAAAAAATGCAAGGTGTATTATTTCCAGAAATGGAAGCATCATGTGGCAGCATGTTTTGCATAGACCAGCTAAGCGTTTAAATTGAACTGATCACACAACTACGAACTATGCAGAAAGCAACCAAGCAAAACCGAGACTGCAAGAAATTTAAAGCAGAGCAAAACTGAATAGCAGAAATTAGCAGTTACATTTCAAATGCCACAGTAATACTTGTAGTAGTTAGAATCATAGAATCATAGAATCAAAGAGTTGGAAGAGACCTCATGGGCCATCCAGTCCAACCCCCTGCCAAGAAGCAGGAATATTGCATTCAAATCACTCCTGACAGATGGCCATCCAGCTTCTGCTTAAAAGCTTCCAAAGACCACACTCCGGGGCAGAGAGTTCCACTGCTGAACGGCTCTCACAGTCAGGAAGTTCTTCCTAATGTTCAGATGGAATCTTCTTTCTTGTAGTTTGAAGCCATTGTTCTGTGTCCTAGTCTCCAGGGCAACAGAAAACAAGCTTGCTCCCTTCTCCCTATGGCTTCCTCTCACATATTTATACATGGCTATCATATCTCCTCTCCGCCTTCTCTTCCTAGGACGGAACCCTGTGGCACTCCACTTGTTACTTCTTTCCAAGATGAAGAGGAAGCATTGGTGAGCACCCTCTGGGTTCGTCAATTTAACCAATTACTGATACACCTCACCGTAGTATTGCCTAGACCACACTGGACTAGTTTGTTTGCCAGAAGGTCATGGGGGACCTTGTTGAAGGCCTTACTGAAATCCAGGTACGCTACATCCACGGCATTCCCCACATCTATCCAGCTTGTAACTCTATCGAAAAAAAAATTATCAGATTAGTCTGGCATGACTTGTTTTTGATAAATCCATGTTGACTATTAGCAATGACCGCATTTGTTTCTAAGTGTTTGCAGACCACTTCCTTAACTATCTTTTCCAGAATCTTGCCTGGTATCGACGTGAGGCTGACTGGTATTGACGTGAGTTCTCTGATGTGCACCATTGATTTGTTGAGAATCATCTGACCTAAGAGCTTCATCTTCTGGTGCTATCTTGTTTCATTTTGGATTGTTTCTTTAGATCGGTGTCCATGGTAAAAGCCATGTCTCCTGCACAGTAACTGCCACCAACGAGAGGTAGACCATAGTTAGCTCTACATAATGTTTGTCAAAAGACCCACATTTAGTTGCTACTCCACAAATTGTTGTGGTTGCCCAAGAGAATTTGATTTACAAGTTAAGTCAATACATGGCACGTTATTTATCAGTATATTTCCGTTTCACAGTAACTCTTCAAATAGACAGTTTTAACTTGGCGTTGAAGTGAGGATGATATCTGTGCCAATCAGATCTACAAGGGAAAACCACAAGTGTGTTGCCACAGTAGAGAAGCCTCTCTTCTCTCTTTCCACATAATATATTATTCAGTCCCAACAACAGGGCACAGTGGAGATTCCCCTCTGTAAATCTTAGGGCCCTTCCACACAGCCATATGCTGAAAACATCAAGGCAGAATAACTCACAATATCTGCTTTGAAATGGAATATCTGATTCAACACTGCCATATATCACAGTTCAAAGCAAATAATGTGGGATTTTATTCAGCTGTGTGGAAGGGGCCTTAGTCCTTAGACAGGTATTTAAAGGAAAATTTGAGCTTGTTACATAGGCTTAACTGTGTGCATGACAAAAATGAAGTGTTCCCACACAACTCATTTGCTTGCCCTTTCAGCACTGAATGTGCATATACTTCACATCGTCCCTCCTTCCTATAGTCCTTGGCAAGCTCTTTTGTGCATGAATATGGTGCTGTTTTGTGAAGATACAGTATAAATTATGCAATGCTCCTTATTAAAGCACTCTTATTCATTCAGTTGGGAAAAGGGCAGGCAGATATCAGCTTCATATGAAGTTGAACTTGCAGAAGCTTCCAGAAAGGGCAAAAAGTGTTATGTTGGACACATTAGGCTCAAGGAGTCATTGAATTTCTTAAATATCAGAGTAGCTAAGGACTAAAATGCATGACAGCAGTGGAAGAAAGCAGCACTCTTCAGGCTGCTCCCATGGCAAAGTGATTGCCACCATGACACTTTGGCACATGGACTAATTATAAGGATGAGTAGGAACATATCACATCTAATAAAAAACAGGAAAATATTGCCAAGCAATACAGCAGTTGGTGAAATTATGGGTTTCAATGTCGACACTGATAAACCTGACGCATGACTTATAACCCCTTTAGCCATGAAAGCACTTGTTTTGGCATTAATGTGATACCCTAGTGGCAGAAAGAAGAAATTTGCAGTGATTTCCTTGTCATAACCAGAGCTTGGAAAAGTTAACTTGTCTGAGCTACAGTGCCTAGAACACTTCAACCAGCACAATAATGGATATACTGGGAATGATAGTTCAAACAGATATGCTTTTTCAGGCTCTAGGTGTTTCTTAGTTCTTGTTAGTGAATCATTATCTGGCTTCAGTTATCTGGGGGAAAATGCAATGGTGATTGCCCAGCAAGAGAGTAGAGACAATAGGAAAGCTACCTTGTTTACATATAATTTCTGCTATGTGGTGTATAGTTAGGGAAATTGCACTATTTCACCATCTTTGACAGCTTCACAGCCTTGAGACTGGAAATATACATCATAACATAATATCCTGCTGAATATGCAAACTTGATGAAGAGGAAGCAGAAAGGTGAGCCATTGTGACCACGCAGGAATAAGGGTATGCTGTAAATCTGCTGAGTACTAATTTGAGGTCCAAGAGCTTTGAAGGATGTTCAAGGATAAAACTGATCACTAATATATCTGGTTCACACATGAATCTATACCTGCTGGGAAATGTATATGTAAGATTGACTTACCACACAGTGGAGTATAAAATTGTCACCAGAGCCATTGAAACCAGTAACATTCCAAACTCAGGTCAAGGTACATGGTACTTTAGAACTATTGTTTTGATGAAGCAGAACATTCCACAATCCTCTCCCTCCCCCCCCCCCCCAATCCCACACAATGATAGAGCTTGAAAAAGTTAGGATATTGGACTGCAGTCCTCAGAATCCACCCAGCATGACTATGCTGACTAGGAATTTGGTTGAATTTTGTCCAGACAACATTTCAAGTACTGATAAAAAGTAATAGAAAGTGCTTCATAGAATCATGAAGTTGGAAGAGACCTCATGGGCTATCCAGTCCAACCCACTGCCAAGAAACAGGAAAATCGCATTCAAAGCACCCCCTTTCATAATACACCAATACACTTATCTCTTGTGATGCCTGTGATGGCTACCTCACTGTTTTAATGGTAGAATGGTCCTTCCTGTTTCATGGAGCCTTGTAAGGAAGATGGACTCAGATGTTATATTTGTGTGGATTTTTTTCTCTCTGGATTTATTTACAGTCAACATAATTTGGGTTTCACTGATTTCAATGGGAATCAAAATCCTGAAGATGCTTAATCAATCCTAATTATTGTTGGCAAAAGTAATATGTAATAGGTAGTTTAGCTTTGGAAAAGGCAAATTATGTTTGTGAAACCATCATACCATAATAGATGCAGGAAAGTTGATGCATGCAGTAGTATATTTTGTCCTTAGCTTTCTGAGAAGGAAATAGAATCAAAAGAGAAGCAACAAGACAATTTATTCCCCATTTTAGGAATAGGAACCCATAGGACAGAGTACTAGCTATAATGCCTTCCTGCTAAACTTGAAAATCCACTGTCATGCATTACAATTCCAGCCAGAGATACTAAATGCCATTCAGGGCAGGAGGTGGTGGAATGTCAATTCTTTGCTCCCAGAACAATATAGCAGTGGCACTCACAATTTCTCATTCTCACTCACAGTTTTCTAATCTGAAGACAAACAATTAAACTGGCCATCTTACTGTATTCCTCCACAACAAAGGCAAAGTGGAAAGAGGTAGCCAAGAAATCATTAGCAGAGATTTCCTGGTAGAAGTGGATATCCTTAACATGACCATGGTTTCATACTCCTTATCAGTGAATTCCAAAGCAATGATGGCATTATCTTTCAGCCAACATGAAAACACTATGAAGCTCTATAACTGTGTTATGGATTTTATCCTCTTTAGTTGTTCCCAAGAGTTTGCTTCACTTCAGGAGAATGTGCAAAAACAAAAACCAAAACCGATATCTGCAGCTCTGTGGGGAAGTACATTCTTATCAAGATTATATGCTGATATTTATGAAATAGTAGGTAGGCTCTGTAGCCTGATATATTATATTGCTGTGGATAATAATCAGTACCAATTGTGGCACTTCTTTCCAAGAAGATCTAGATTAGGTATCTACACATCTGTAAGAAGGTATTGACCTCTTTATTCAGGAAAGCTTTTGGCAACTGGCTAGCTGCTAAGGAAGTTGCTTTTAATGGGTGGATGTGGCACTTCTTATTGCTGAGGTTTTCATTTTAAACTGACTATGTTTTGTTATTATAATGTGTCAATTGTTCTTTAACATTATAATAATGTGCCTTTATTTGTAGGGTTTGGAGGGAATGAAATAAAAAAGTAAATCTAATAGTGTGACTGAAATGCAGAATTGCCAGATTCATTTAGGTGGAATAAATAGTTCCCAAAATAGAAAGGTGGGGCTACCTCCTGTCCACCCCGCTACAGACAATTTGAGCAAGCTTGTACATGCAGCATCACCTAGTGCCAATTCACACCACACAGTTATAGTGCTGTCATTCCATTTCAGCTGCCATAGTTCTATCCTATAGAACAGGGGTCCCCAAACTAAGGCCCGTGGGCCGTACGCGGCCCCCCGAGGGCATTTATCCAGCCCGCGGGGTGTGGAGAAGATTGAGAGGCGGGGTGCGAAGCGGCGTCAAAGCCACTTCACCCCCCACCTCAGGCTTCGCTTCTCCTGCCTCCGGGCTAAGGCCTGGCCTTATCCCAAAGGCTGGAGAAGGGGGGAGGCTGGGGGAGAAGCAGCGGGCTGCACCTGGAAGGAGGCTGGCTAATGGGGGCCGGGCCAGGCATTTAAGGGCCCCGTCGCAAGGGCTTCTCTTTCTCCCTCGCCATGCTTGCACTGCTCTTCCTCCTGCTGCTGCTGCTCCCCGTGGCCTCGATGGCTGCTTGCCCGCTTCTTGCTGCTGCTGCAGCCCAGGGCTCTGCTTGCATCTACACTCTGGGATGCGCCCCGCAGACAGGGCCTCTGTTTTGAAGGAGCAGCAGCCAGGAGGAGCACCAGCACCAAGACCCCCCCCCCCCAACGCAGACCCTCCTGGCTGCTGCTCCTTCTAAGCAGAGGCCCCGTCTGTGGAGCAGGGCGTGGAGCAGAGCCTTCTCTCCCCGCCGCGGCACGCAGTACAATCCTGGGGCGCATCCCAGAGTGTAGACACTGCAGGGCTCCCCGGCGCGCGCGCCAGCCCCGCACAGCCCTTGGCCTTTGTGCACAAGGACAACGCCTTGCAAGCAGAGCCCTGGGCAGCAGCAGCAGCAAGAAGCGGGCAAGCAGCCATCGAGGCCACAGGGAGCAGCAGCAGCAGGAGGAAGAGCAGCGCGAGCATGGCGAGGGAGAAAGAAAAGTCCTTGCGGCGCCCACATGGGGATTCTGTGTGGGAGGTTTGGCTCAATTCTATCATTGGTGGAGTTCAGGATTCTCTTTGATTGTAGGTGAACTACAACTCCCAAATGTCAAGATTCTATTTTCCCCAAACTCCACCAGTGTTCACATTTGGGCATATTGAGTATGTGTGCCAAGTTTGATCCAGAATTATCATTGTTTGAGTCCACAATGATCTCTGGATGTAGGTGAACTACAACTCCAAAACCAAAGGACACTGCCCACCAAACCCTTCCAGTATTTTCTGTTGGTCATGGGAGAACTGTGTGCCAAGTTTGGTTCAATTCCATCACTGATGGGGTTCAGAATACTCTTTGATTGTAGGTGAACTATAAATCCCAGCAACTACAACTCCCAAATGACAAAATCAATTTTTTGAGTGAAGAACATACATTGGGTTGTTAGGTGTCTTGTGTCCAAATTTCGTGTCAATTCGTCCAGTGGTTTTTGAGTTCTGTAATCCCACAAACAAACATTACATTTTTATTTGTATAGAAGTGTGGGGTTTTTTTTGGGGGGGGGGGTTGCACTGCAAATAAGATATGTGTGGTGTGCATAGGAATTCATTCATGTTTTTTCAAATTATAATCCAGCCCTCCAACAGTTTGAGGGACTGTGACCCGGCCCTCTGTTCAAAAAGTTTGGGGACCCCTGCTATAGAATATTGGGACTTATCGTTTGGCCATGTACTGAAGCACTCTGGTTGATAATCCCAGGATTCCACAGGATGAAACCCTTGCAATTAAAACACAACAACAGTGCTATGATTATATGGTATGAATTGTACCCGGATATTTTAGGGTGATGTTTTTTTTAATGCTTCACATATTTTCAAAGTGTTAGGAACTGCCTTTGAAGTGATATACAGAGAACATAAATTTCCATCTATGCCTTCAAAAAGGAAAACACCACTGAATCATTTTTTTTGTACTGTGCTTGGCAATTTAAGTTATTCAAAAAGTAACTCCTTAACAAGTGAGTGAACATCAATGCAGAATGATACTCGGCAGATTTGGCAATGAAGCATGAAAAGGAATCTGAAGAACTCTCAAGTGACAAAGTAGCTCAGAAGAAAGTTTACTTAAAAAGTACTGGACCTTTTACCTTGAATGTCTTTTGAGTTTCAGAACATTAAGTACGGGAAGCAATTTGTTTTTCAAATGTGTATTTCTTAAAATGTTGCCAAGTGTGTGTTTCATTTACTATTGGCAGAAATTAGAGCTGTTAAATTCTATTCTACATTGTCCTCTGTGGGAGAGAGAACCTTCCTCAGAAGAGAAAGAAGGAGAACAAGATGAAACTAAGTTACTGACAGTAGCAATATTCAGATTTAGAAGCCCCCTCCCCATGTTTACAAAACACATGGAAGGGAGGGTATGTGTCCACCCACAGCAATGCCCCTTGAAATATCTGAACAAGGGGTCTATGGGTTTTCAATTGTACATCCCTTGCTTTGCAATTAGGGCTTTATCAAGGTTATGAGAATAGAGTCAATGATCAGATTAAGGTTAGCATAGACCAGGAAACACATGGAGAGATTTTCTGAACATGGGTATGTTGTTGTTGTTGTTGTTGTTGTTGTTGTTGTTGTTGTTGTGTGGCTTCATATCATGTCTGACTTATGGCAAACCTACTTTAAATATATCTTGAAGATTTCTTCCAAAGAGGTTTACCTTTTTCTTCCTCTGATGTTAAGAGAGTGACTTGGCCAACGTATTCTAGTGGATTTTTATATATCAGAAGGAATTTAAACCATGGTCTCCAGTGATCAAACTCCTACACTTTTGCCCTGATTACTAAAACCCATAATTTTGCATTTTAAAAATCTGTATAATGAATATATGTATCATGAATATACTAGGAAGACAAGCTTTATCCTACCATCTGCTTCTTCTCTTTTATGCACGAACAATCAGTAAATATAAGAATTATAACAGTTTAGTCCCCAGATGAATGGAGCAAGCTAGATGGCTTTCTCACAAGTGAAAATGTTTGGACATTTAAGTTACTTTTCTTGTTGGAGGAGAACTGTCCAGGGTGCTGCTCCAGTTTTAAATTGTCTGCATCCATTAGTTCCTGGCAATTGAGCTAAAAGAAGAGGCATGTAATAAATAAAATTTATTATTATTATTATTATTATTATTATTATTATTATTATTATTATTATCCTTCAGAGAGAAAACCAATGGGATGACCTTTAGATATGACCAGGTTCATGAAGAGACAGAATCTGCATGGTGAAAAAAAACTGCTGAGAAATGGCTGCATGCAACTAGCATGCACATAGGCTTTTATGATTTGTACTTCCAGATCATTTTACAAAAATCCACTAAATATAAGCAGCAGCTTGATGAAAGTGTCTGTTTCCTCAAGTTATGAGTAAAGCTCCTGGCCTAGATTTGATATACAACTAACCTCACTACATGCACAAGCAAGATACCTTTTCGTTATTTATTGGCCAGTCAATTTATTCAGTTAATCTTTACAGCGTGCAAAAATGAGCTGCAGAGTTTCAGGTTCATGTAAGCACTTCTCAATAGACAGCTGCCCTTTTGAAAAACTAGGGCTGTATTTTTTGCAATGAAATGTTTATAGTCTATCACTCTATTTTCTCTTAAATCTTCCAGTCTATTAATTTCTTTCGCAGCTTTAAGGATTACAGAAGGTGGCCTTGTGGTTTTTCAAAGAAGCACTGTAGCAATTCTATGGCTGGCAAAAATGCCTTTGACTTTTGAAATGCTTCCAGCCTAATTATTAGCCCTTTGTTTGTATTGCAGTCTTTGTTTTCCTCCCCCCCCCCCCCCCAAAATAATAATGCTACTTTCATTTCTCATCCTGGCCTGGTTGGTAAGAACAGTTTTCTCACAAATTGTGCATGCAAACATTTTCCCTGCCAAGGTTAATGCTGCTCTTCCACATAACTACACCACATTTACAAGGGCAGAGTTCACAAAAAGTCTTGAGAGAAAGACAGCAGTGTTTCTGAGGCCCCTTCCACACAGCTGAATAAAATCCCACATTATCTGCTTGCAACTGGAATATATGTCAGTGTGGACTCAGATAACGCAATTCAAAGCAGATATTGTGGGATTTTCTGTCTTGATATTCTGAGATATAAGGTTGTGTGAAAGGGCCCCAAAAAAGAAACAAAAACAATTGCAAAGTGCCAGAATTTGAAACTGTTGAGTGGTATTTTCATGAAGCAGGCATTAGGAGAGGCATGGATGGTCTTTATTTATGGTTTATTTCATTTGTGCACCAAGTAGATGTCCTGTACACCTGTCTCTCTTAAGCTGAATTACATGCTTTCACAGTTGCTCTGGGGCATTTTCAAAAGCTTCAACAATCCAATTTCTGATCTTAAGGGAGTTATGACACAGTACATTTTCTTAATTCAAACGATGTAAAATGTCTCTGTAGTTAAAAGGAATTTATGGTTTTTAGCTGGATACATTAGTTCAAGATGATGCCCCTTGATTGGAATGATGGCATTTTCTTGCAATTAACATTTAAATAGCATCCTGTAATATTTTGTGATCTGTCAAAAAATAATGAAGATGCCATAGAATTTTAATGCAACAGAGAATTTGGGCAGCTATTTTTCTGCATCACTGAATCCCTGAAGAAATTTATGCTGCACATATATATTACCAAGGGATTAGTCAGCTGTGATTGAAAACTTGTAGAACTATGTTAGGCATATAATATATCAAGTTAGGGGCAGATGTTGAAAAATAATGAAGTGAGGCAATACATTTTTAGTACCAATTTCTACATAAAAGTGATTTCAACATAGTTTTAGACTCTCAGATCACTATACTGTGCTGGTTCTTAGTCCCATGTAATGGAATGAATTCACATTTGGAAGCAATATCTAAGAAATATTTAATAATTCAGGTCTGCGGTGAGAATCAGGTGCTTTCCTGATATTGTTGAATTGGAAGCACCAGCAATTAAAGTCTGCCCAGTCAGTAGAAAGAAATGCTGGGTGCTGCAGTCCAGCAACATCTATTTTTCCCCTAATAAGGGCACAACAAATTTACTTTTGGAATACATCTCCTGGATTCCTCAGACAGCAAGTTGGAGTCTAGGAACTGTATTTTTAGAAATACCTCTGCCAGGCTCTGCTTCTTAGGTAACACCATTCCCCATAAGATATTACACTGTCTAAGACAAATGCATTTAATCTCTAAACCATGCTCAAAACCACTCTTTATCTAATGTGTGATTATGACCTTTATGGTCAATCAATAGATAAGATAAGTTATGGATTTGCTAATTTATCCTAGTTTGAGATATTAATATGACTCCTCTGTTGGAAGCATACAGAGATCAGTCAAAGGAGTGGGGGGAGTCAATGGAAAGCTAGACATTTCCTTTATATTTCCCGGGATCTATACACTAAACCCACTTCCTTCTTTCTTACCCATTATCCTACTTTCCCCAAAAGAGAGTAATTAGGGTGGATCTTAATGTAGGCTGAATCCTCCCACAAGGATGGTAAAACCTCAAAACATCCAGGAATTCCCCTGGGCACATCCTTGCAGATAGCCAATTCTGTCATGCCAGAAGTGAGTTGCAGTTTCTCAAGTCACTTCTGACACAGAAAAAAACCTCACCTTAACTGCTATGGATCAATGCTATGCAATTACGGAGACTGTAGTTTTACAAGATCCTTAGCCTTCTCTGCCAAATACTGTGGGTGCTTCAAATTACAACTCTTATGATTCCATGGCAATTAAAGTGGTGTCAAATTGCAGTGTAGATGATTCCTTAGGCCCCTTCCATACAGCTGTATACAATCCCACATTATTTGCTTTGAACTGGGTTATATGGCAGTGTGGACTAAGATAACCCAAAGCGGATATTATGGATTATCTTCCTTGATATTCTGGGTTATATGGCTGTGTGGAAGGTTCCTGTGTCTCTTTTCTCTTTTTGTCCTGGAAGAGAACAGACATAGGGTTTCAGCAATAGTTTCTAGTGTACTTCATGCCTAATAGTAAGCTTTAGGCAATCTTGTAATCAAGTATTCTACTTGTAAACATGTAATTCTCTTTAATTAATCTCTTTTCCCAAGACAGATACTCCCAAAACAGAAACCATTTGGGCAAGTATTCTTTTTCTCTTTTAGGCCCTTTCCACTCAGCTGAATAAAATCCCACATTTACTGCTTTGAACTAGGGGCCCTTCCACATAACCCTGTATCCCAGAATATCAAGGCAGAAAATCCCAGAATATCTGCTTTGACTGGGTTATCTGAGTTCACACTCAAGTAATGTGGGATTTTCTGTCTTGATATTCTGAGATATAGGGCTGTGCAGAAGGGCCCTGGGAAATATGGCAGTGTGGATTCTGATAACCCAGTTCAAAGCAGATATTGTGGGATTTTCTGCCTTGATATTCTAAATTATATGACCTCATGGAAGGGCTCTTATTAGAACATCATGCATAATGATGCCTGTTTCCTCCACAAGCTTATGTGTGAAAGACTGCTATTCTATTCATAACCACCAAATGTTTCTATCTTCTCATGCAAATGCTGGCTGATGAAGTCAGCCAAAAGATGGAATTTCACAAAAGGGCAATTACCCTTTTGTGCCTCACTGGGAGAATACTTTTCACCTAAAATATAATAGAATTGATCTTTGCAAGTTTGATAATGAACAACACTTCTTGATGTATTTTCCTGGAAGTGCATTTAGAGATATATGCTACAGAAGGGATAATCTATAGTTAAATATTTCACAATGCCAGGAGAGTGGCTAGGGCTTTACGTCTTCATGAATGGATTTGCATTTATGGGAATTATACTTGTGTAGTTGCTGAAGATGTGGACTTTTTATTTGCCTTGTAATTTGGATTAAATTTGTTAAATTTTGTACTTATGAGGCAATATCTGACATGTGGGCATGGCCCACATCAAAAAAAATTAAGAATCAAAACTTAGCCCATACTTTTTTGTTTTAGTTTTGTAAATCTTGGAAGGTTCTCAAAGTTAGTTTCCTTTTTAGCACAAGAAAGCAAAGCAAAGCCAAAAAGACCCAGTGCCTTGCCTTTTCTCTAAATTAATGGAGTCTCTGCAGAACTCTGGGAAATGCATTTTGAGAAGCAAGGAGCTCTGTGCCAGAGAATTCAAAAGGCCTTGCCCTAAACTACATTTCCCAGAATGCATCAGCATCAGAAAGCACCAATCAAGTTATCATAGAGAGAGATTTGTCCCTCCCTAACAGCAGCCAGCAAGAGTTCCAAATAATGATTGAATCTGCAAAGAGGAGGACTGATGGATATTTCTAGTAAGTAAATTTCTGGGCTGGACTGGGAAGAAATCCCTAAATGGATGGCCCCCATATTATAGGAAAAGCATATTAATTAGTTTAGAACCTGGATGGCCAACTGTCAGTAGAGTTTTGATGGTGCCCTTTTGCCTGGAAGAAGGGGGTTGAACTAGATGGCTCTTGGGTGTCCCCTCCAACTCCAGTATTCTACGAAAATGCAGAATTGGTTAATATTGGTTTCTGTTGGTTAATATGAGAGACACACTATGAGATGGCTGTTGTGGCTTTAAAAAAAAACATTTTGTCAAAACATTTTTAAAAATCCCTAAAATCAGTAGATGTATTAATATTTCTGAAAGTTGGGGGAGTGATCTCCTGTTATCTCCTGTCATTGTATAGAAAATTCAAGGAGATAGCTTTTGTAGTTTTCTTTTTAAAAATGTTGTTTACAAAAAACTTTTGAAAATTCCCTACATATCTGTGGATAAGTGAAACATTCTGAAATTTAGTGGGCTAACAGTGGTAAATGTGTTTTACCATTGTAGCAAGTTTCACCCAAACAGTTTTAAAAATGAGGGAGAAAGGAGCCCCTAAAGTTTCTTAAATTATAGTATGCACGATTACTGTAACAAAATAGCAACAAAATTTCATTACTAGTAACAAATTTTTCACTAACTATACTTTAGAAACACTTTACAAATGAAATACCATTACAGTTTATTCATTACAGTTTTGTAATGACTTTTGAACCATTTTTAATGGATCACACAACCCTAGTAGTTGCATATCCTTTGTATCAAGGGCTACTGATACACTACTATGTAGCATAGCCCAATGTGTGTCAAACACCTTGACTTCGTGTAACTGTTTAACTTCCAAATTGGACATTTAACTTCATGGCCACATAACCCTATAAATGCATTTCTGGTTTGTTTTCTGATGCATCAGGAATTTACCTTTGGTTCTGCAAATTAAACAGGATATAACTATATGCCGAGTAACAGTGAGGATTGAAACCAATCTAATGTAGGTGCAACATCTTTCTTGTTAGCTTGATTGAGCTTTGGACAGCTGGGGCGGATTAGTCTCATAATACCTAAGTAAATGTTGTCTACATAGCAGTAGAAAGGCCAGCATGGGAATGGATTATTTGCTCTTTCAAATTTGGAGCAGATCACATTTCTGGCTACTTACTAACAGATGTCATACAAAATTAGCCAGGATCAAAAAGATTTGTGGACTGTTTTTAGTTGAGTACATTCACCAAGAACCAGGATGTTCACAACAAATTGAGAAACTGAATTCCCATCTAGGAGAAAACAGCAACAACACATCATTTGAGAATTAGCAGCCAGCATGTTTAACATTATGAGGTACTTTGGAATTAATGTATGCTTATGTGGAAGTCAGTTCCATCTGTTATCACTATTCAATATGGACAAAGCAGAACTCATTATAATACAAATGTGTTTCTTGTCTTAAGCGGAAATGACTTGCTCTTACATGTTGCAGGCAATTTCATTTCTTAAAAAATAACTCCCGAGTAAGCAGATGGGAAGCTACATTTTTCTCATCACTTCTATTTTGAAGTGTTATTTGGAAATGACTCACCTTTGATGACCATTTTCTTCTCAATTGCCATATAGGTGTCCTTCTAGTTAAGAAATAGTTATCATAAAACCATATGTGATAAAGAACCTAAGAAGACCTAAGACCTAGGAAGACATGGGAACTCTCTGCATTGGAGTGTGGTGGAAGTTCCTTCCTTGGAAGCTTTTAAACAGAGGCTGGATGGCCATTTGTCAGGGGCAAGCATGTAGCCGGGGGGGCCGGGGGGGGGGGGGGCTCAGGGGGCTTCAGCCCCCCCCGAAATTTTCATGGTGGTTCGCGAAAAGGCCTTATTGGTGCATTATTTAAAGTGTTATGTTTATTCATATCATGATCTGATCACCATACTCAATATATCCCATATACATGGGGGTATTGGGTTAATGATACAAAAGGTTTGCTAGGCTAGACCCTCTTTCACTCAGACTCAGCCCCCCGAAACTCACCCCCCGAAACTCACCCCCCCTGAAAAAAATTCAGCCCCCCCCCCCGAAACGAAATCCTGGCTACGGGCCTGGTCAGGGGTACTTTGATTGTGCTTTTCCTGCATGGAAAGTCATAGAATCATAGAGTTGGGGAAGACCTCATGGACCATCCAGCCCAACCCCTGCCAAGAAGCAGGAAAATCACATTCAAAGCACCCCCAACAGATGGCCATCCAGCTTCTATTTAAAAACCTCCAAAGCAGGAGACTCCATCTACTCTGGAGCAGAGAGTTCCACTACTGAATAGTTCTCACAGATGGCCTATAAGGTTTCTTCCAACTCTAGTATTCTATGTAGTGATAATATGAAAAAGAGAATATTCCTTTAAAACACAATTTATTATTTTCTCATGCAATATGTTTTTTCAAGAAAGGAAGATGATGAAGTTGTTAAAACCCAGGTGGGAACAGCCTAAACCTACTTTTACCATCCTAACATCCCTTAACGGATTCATCAATATGCATTTTCAATTAAATACATGTTTTTCTATGCAAAGTATCTTTTAAAATACTTGAGGTTCTGCTTGATGGTATGAGAACAGTTCAAAACAGTCAGCGGTTTATGTTAATGAAGCCCCATATATAGTGAAGGAATCAGCAACTTTGTGGAGCAGCCTACATGCAAATTGTAGAATCAAGTTCTTAGCACTGTTTTATCCATGCTTGCCCATCTGGAGGTTTCAGTGATTGGGAAAAGAGGGAAGGCTCAGCCTAGGAAAAGAATCACATCTTTCCTAAGGAAAACTGGAATTAATTTGCAAAGAAAAGTTAAATTGCCTAATTTGCATGTGCATATATGAATTCAAATTAGCATTGTCCTGATTTAAATTTTAACTGCAGCCCATTAAAAAGAAAAACAAAGTGGGGTGAGAATGAAGAGAAGATGAGGTGAATATATAAAGTCACCTAAGCCCCGAGGACCCTTTCCAACTCTCTGTTTCTATGAGCCAATAGTCTATTGGGATAGTCAATAGCACAGAGATACAGATTTCTTAAAACAATATATAGATTTGTCCGCTAGCTCAGGAATCAAAGCAAATAGATTGCCCAATTTTCGGGAACATTTATTTGTATTCATTCTTGCTGTCAATGTACACCTCTTGTATGCAGTTAGATGCTGCTCTGTGCAGTTAGTAGCCAGGTACGAGGTTATTGCAATGTGTGTTTTAGCGCTTAAGAAAGTAGCTTTAGAATTCTAGATTTTAAGTTAACATTTTTCTAATGGAGGAAGCCTATACAAGTACCCACACATATTTGTTCTGGAAAGAGTCTTTTTTTTAAAAAAAAAAAAAGAGACCTTTTTGGAGAATTGCACGATAGGATTCTGAAGGACACAATTCAACATACACCTCATACTTTATGCAAACTAGTGCTAAAAGTTATAGAACTGCAAATTTTCGATTGGAACAGCATTTAAATATATATATATATATATATATATATATATATATATATATCTCAAAATGCAACAATAAATCAATTGACATGAGAATTTATTTATTGTTGCATATATATATATATATATATATATATCAAAACCTTTTTGAGGCAAAAAATATGTTTTGCTCAGAAAACCTTTGCGCAAACTTATTGTCTTCTGCATAACACTTACTTTTAATGCAAACTGGTTTTTGCAAATATATATCAAAGTGTTAAAACAAAAAACATTAAAAACCATACAAAAACTCACTTGTCCATTAGGAAGAAAACTTTTGAAAATGTGTGCTCATCAATGTTTGAATGAAATAAATGAAAAGTTACACCACGAAAGATATACAGCCAAAAGAGCAGGAACAATCATCCAGAATGTCTGGTGCCTCTAGGAAAGGTAGCATACATTGTTACATGCTCAGGACTGAAGAACACCCCCAATGCATGCTAGTGCATTCTGATCACTAGTGCATTCTGACCACTTGTCAATCAATTCTGTGATTTTTGATTTAAAATTATTGAACATAGCAGTGCTGTTTTCATTTATTTTCAGAGACTTTGGATGAGAGCCCCAAAGCCTTCAAAATGACAACCGTGGCTCTTTTAAATTGAAACTATTCATTTTTCTCAGGCATTTTTGCTTGCCAATTCACGCTATTTTTAGATTAGTTTCTGTTGTGCAATTCTTTGGCATATTTAAATGTCCTTTGACCATTCCAAAGCCTTGGATATTTTTAAACCCTGTAATAATTACCATATTGGCAGTTTTATTTTGCTCCTCAAATTTCCCCTAGTCCCCTTCCCACTTTGAAACCATGTAGTATTTCTGAGCTAGCTGAAAGAGTATGTGGGGAGAACTTTTATCTTCTGGTGTTTTCTCTTTCACTCGGTCTGGTTTCATACTATCTGTTGACCTCTCTTGCAAGCTTTGCTTCACTTTCTGTTTTATAATATCAGATTGCCATCATCTATATACATGCTTTCAGTATGCATGTTTCATGATTACTCAAGCCTTTGCCTAACTTTTTACTTTCTGGGCAATCTCATATCTACAACTTGATTCTCTAACATTCTGTCTTGAATGAGGTAAATTGTGGCTTGTTTTCTTTTTCAGACTGGCAGAATGATTTATCCCAGTTGGAGAGTGAAAAAGTTTATTACAAAAAGAAGAAATGCACAAAGTTTGGGCTACTTGGATGGAAAAAAACAATGAAAACAGAAACGTAAATTGAGACTGACTAGGGCTATAATAATGTCTCAGTCTTATCCATCTGGATTTCTCACAATGCCATGAATATTCTTGTTCAACTTTGGTGTATCAGTTTGTGAGATTTTCCCATTTCCTATCTGCATAATAATTTGTGTGTATTTTGTGTGCTTTCTCCCCACCACCACTTTCATATGCTTATTTCACGCAGAATTTTTCTAACACAGACATAGTTGCAAACATGCTTTCAATTGACTAAAACTGATGTGCTGTTTTCAAATGTGTATGTTAGCTGCATATGCTTTTCAATAATTTGGAGGGCTTTCTGCAGTTCCTTCTCTCCAAACCACATCAAACCACAGAAGGTGGTGTTGGGAGAGTCTTTCTTGACCCCATGGCCTGTGGGCCATGGGATCCTGCAGGGCTCATCATTATCCCAATGTTGTTTAACATCTACATGAAACCAGTAGGAGAGATCATCCAGAGTTTTGGAGTTCAGTACCATCTGTACGCAGATGATGCCCAACTCTACTACTCCTTTCCACCTAAAACCAAGGAAGCAGTTCTGCACCTGAACCATTGCCTGAAGGCAGTAATGGGCTGGATGGGGCAAACAAATTGAAGCTCAGTCCATACAAAATGGAAGTACTGCAGGTCTCACACAAGACAACTTGAGCTGGATGGGGTTACACTCCCCTTGAAATCTCAGCTTCACAGTTTGGGGGTGGTTCTGGACTTAACCTTAAATCTAGAAGCCCAGCTGGCAGCAGTGATCAGGGCTGCCTTTACACAACTAAAACTTGTGTGCCATCTCCATCTGTTTCTGGAGAAATCTGACTTGGCCACAATGGTACATGCTCTGGTTACATCCTGTTTGGAGTACTGCAACATGCTTTACGTGGGACTGCTCTTAAAAATGTCCAGAAATTGCAACTGGTCCAGCGTACAGCAGCGAGACTGCTCATTGGAGCTGACTTCAGGGTGCACACCATCCCCTTGCTGAGACAACTCCACTGGCTCCCTATTAGTTTCCGGGACCAATTTAACTGCTGGTTTTAACTTATAAAGCCCTACACTTGAGACAGTGTGCCCTACCATATAAACTGGCTAGACTCCTAAGATCCAATAGTGAAACACTCCTCTCCACTCAGTTCAGGACAGTCATCACTTAAAATTGTCTAGAGATGGCACTTTCTCAGGCATGGCACCTAAACTCTGGAATTCTCTACCAGAAACTATCAGAATAACCCCCAATCTCCTGTCCTTTAGGAAAAACCTGAAAACTTTATTGTGTAGAATAGCTTTTAATTAGGGTTGACAGAAGTCTGAGCTGCATTTTAATTTAATTTTATCTACTCGTGAAATTTAAATGCTTTTATTTATTTAATGATAATTGTATGTCCGAAGGAACTGAGGGGGATTTTCTAACCCTTTTAATGGTTTATTTTATATTTATGTTTAACTGCTGTTGTAAACCACCTTGAGGCTTTGAAGAAAGGTGATATAAACATTTCTCAAACAAATAAATAAAATAATACTTAAAAGTGCATGGATTTCTGAGGCAAAATGCAGTTTTGCCCCTCACAGGTGGAGTAAAATGGATAATTATGTAGAAAAGTAAAAATAATTTCTTTTTTATCCCTTGCTGAGATCTCCTGATTAGTCTTTCCATAGAGCGGTACAACTTATAGTAGGGGTCCATAGAATTATGCTGGTGCCTGGGTCATTAACTGTCTGACCCTCATGAGTTTTCAGCAAAGAATTGGAATTGGAACTCCTAGCTACAAGGGCCACCTAGTCTAACCCCCTGTCATGCAAGGCTAAGCTGCTCCTGAAAGATGCCCAGTGTGTGCAGATATGGCACTAGCCCCTGGTACATTGGGAGAAAAAGATTGCCAGTCCCCACATCAATTAGCTTGAGATACATTGTGATTGAAAATATGGACTCTAGTTTGTAAATACAGACTTGTAAATAAATACGATAGCTTTTCAGATGTTCAGGTTTTTATTTCTAACAGGATTGTATCTGGATTAGAACTCTAGCATTTTGAGCACAGTCCACATTTCCAACCTACACAATTTTTTTTTATTTCTGATGTGTCAAATGCCATCAAATCATTAAACTATAATCTCCTTTAAATTAACACAAACTGAATATGCCATACAATTATATGATGGTGTGGTAAAATGGTGTCTCTTATATAAAATAGCAAAATCAGTTTGTGTTTTGTAATTTTTTAAAAATAATATTTTCAGGCTATTTATGGTTAAATCTATAGATGCAGAATACATGAATATAGAGGACTGACTATATTTTGTCATTCCAAGTTGTCTGAAGAGCGGCTGCACAGAATGCATTAAGTTGTAGTGGTCTAACCAGAAGATTGTTTTGCATCAGCCATATAATCAGCTTCATCTAGTGTGTGTACAATTTGTATTCTGTATGTATTAATTGAGTTGGTCCCATCACTTTTTTTTCAAAGCTCCACTATTTATGTATTGTTCATATTTCTACAAGTCACAGTTTCTTACAGCTTTATGTTTCAACCACACACACACAAATCTTCATCAATAATGAGAAAAATTAGCAAAGAAAAATAAAAAGCTATTCAGATTGTAATTGGAATTAAGATCCAATCACAATTGCCAAAATATTTTCTGTATTGTCGAAGGCTTTCATGACTGGAATCACTGGGTTGTTGTAGGTTTTTTTCAGGCTATATGGCCATGTTCTAGAGGCATTCTCTCCTGACGTTTCACCTGCATCTATGGCAAGCATCCTCAGAGGTAGTGAGGTCTGTTGGAACTAGGAAAAGGGGTTTATATAACTGTGGAATGACCAGGGTGAGACAAAGGACTCTTGTCTGCTGGAGCTAGGTGTGAATGTTTCAACTGATCACCTTGATTAGCATTTGATGGCTTGGCAGTACCTGGGGCAATCTTTCGTTGAGAGGTGATTAGATGTCCCAGATTGTTTCCTCTCTGTTGTTTTGCTGTTGTAATTTTAGAGTTTTTTAAATACTGGTAGCCAGATTTTGTTCATTTTCATGGTTTCCTCCTTTCTGTTGAAATTGTCCACATGCTTATGAATTTCAATGGCTTCTCTGTGTAGTCTGACATGGTGGTTGTGAGAGTGGTCCAGCATTTCTGTGTTCTCACTGAGAACTGGGAAGCCCTGGCCCTTGAATGCTCCAGCTGGAGGTCAGCTGTGACCAGCAATGCTGCAGAATTTGAAGAGGCACGAATGGAGGGTGAAAGGGCGAAGCGTGCCAAGAGGAAGGCGCATCAAGCCAACCCCGACCGAGACTGCCTTCCACCTGGAAACCAATGCCCTCACTGCAGAAGAAGATGCAGAGCAAGAATAGAGCTCCACAGTCACATACGGACCCACAAGACTACTGGAAGACATCCTCGGAAAATGAGGGATTGCCTATGTAGACTTGTAACAGACCTCACTACCTCTGAGGATGCTTGCCATAGATGCAGGTGAAACGTCAGGAGAGAATGCCTCTAGAACATGGCCATATAGCCCAAAAAAACCTACAACAACCCAATTGATTTTCTTTCATTAATGGCTTCATTTCATATTTTATGCAATGCCACTTTCTAAACCCAAGGTACTACTGAAAGTTTTTAATTAAGGAAGGAATAAAATGAGTTCAGGATGAAGGGAGAAACTTCTTAATATAAAGATTTATTAACATCTGCACTAAGTCAGTCTTGCAGATAAGGTGACTTTGCTGCCATCTAAATCACAGAATCTTAGAATTATTTAATTTAAGATATTTTTACCCCTCCTTTCTCCACAATACAGACATTAAAAACATAGTTAAAATCAAATATTTGATATAATCAATTACCACCTTCCCAATAAAACCCCTTCAACATAAAAGCGGTAGACCTTAACTCTTAACCCATGAGGCATCAGGTCAACCTCTCTCTCTCTCTCTCTCACAGGAATGGATAGCTTGAAACATACCTGAGTGATGGCCATTCATTTAAAAGCATCTAATATTGGAGAATGTAGTATGAAGAGAGTTCCAAAGCTGAGGGCCCACCACTGAGAAGGCCCTGTCTCTTGTCCTCACCAGTTGCATTTGCAATGGTGGTGATATAGAGAGCAGGGCCTCTCCAGCTGATCTTAAGCTTTGTGATGGTTCGTAACAGGAGATATGTTTGAACAGGTAATCTGGGCCAGAACTGTACAGGGCTTTAAAGGTTAAAACCAGCACTTTGAATTGTGCTCAGTAGTGACTGATAGCCAGTGCAGCTTGATGATTGATAGGTAGCTAGATAGACAGACAGACAGACAGACAGACAGGTGGATGAACTGGGAGAATTGTCAAACATGGTTCAAATGTTCCACATATACGTTATTCAAGCCTATCATGCAGTTCAGGAGGAAAACATTTCTATTGTCCTTTGTACCATGTAATATGTTCTAATGTGAGGAAGAGATAACATCCAAAGCAACCCAATATCAGGGTTGGCTTAAACAGAGGATAAAAGGAAGGCCATATTGTAGATGTCCTATGTTTATTGGACAGGAAAAGAACATACACCACTCAAACAATTAGCTACGTCAGATGGTGGCATCCCATGTATGGGCCTCTATTTTATTGCTTCGACGTGAAATTTCAACATGAATACTTTTGCAGGCCATGTTAAGTACTCTAGAATCAATACACACACACACACAAGTTGTTAAAATGGTTGTAAGACTGGGTTGCTGTGAGTTTTTCAGGCTGTATGGCCATGTTCCAGAAGCAAACTCTTCTAACGTTTTGCCCACATCTATGGCAGGCATCCTCAGAGGTAGTGAGGCTTACTCAGAGGTAGTAAGACTACTTGGTAACACTGATACCCAAAGGGGCATCAGTGTTCCTTCTAGTTAATTTCTAGTCTCATGAAACTTATACTGGCTGGTAAAACATATTTTAAGATTTTTATTTAAGGAATGAACAGTTTCAAGGGTTTCTAGATTATTAAAAATGTTTACAAATTCTGCACTCATAATGGTGTTGGAAACAAAAAAATGAGTGAAATATATGCAGACATAGAAAATGCAATTCTGCTCCTTTTTACTGAACTTTTGTATGTGAAAAGGAAGGCAGAGCAAGAGAGAGTTATATTTCATATTTCTGTGTGAACTAGCAAGACTACATTATGTGAAGTTTTTATCAGTGTTGGCATCTTGTTTTAAAATGTGATAAAACATAAATGAAGGAAGATTTAGCTCTCAGGTTTTCTCCTGTTACAAGACAGCTAATACTAATGTCTTTCTCCTGTGATCCATTTTCACAGCTACAATAACATTTTTCTTTTGTAACATAATCCTTTTAAAAATTATCCTGCAACATTTAAACATAAATGAGTATATTAGTATTTGGGTACATTAATATTTTGTAGCAGTGGTGCCTTAAAATGAGGGCACTAGAAATGGTCTACTAGCTATCTTCATGACAGTAGCTTCCAGTGAATATCGTGGATTTTTGTTGTTGTTACTTAAATATATTTTTCCCAGCTTTCAGCATAGCTGGGAGATAATGGAAACTCCAGAGTGTCCAAGAGCTTCAGGCTACTCAGGATAGCAGGACTGGATATGATTCAGACTGATCCACTGTTCAGACTGGATATTGTGCCATCATCCTTTCCTTGCATGGATCAGCACAGGGAAAGGGGATGGGTCATATTCATGTCGCTGCTGCCACTCCTAGCTAGTGAGCTCTGTTCAAGCTTCTGTTCACCATGGTTACCTCTGCTGATGCCCACATGATCAGTAAGAGGGAGGAGAGGTTGCCATTCTTACATCAGCAGAGGCACCTGTGATGGCCAATAGTGTCTGCAGAACTCCTTGGGTGGGCTAGGAGCAGCAGCAACATGGAAGTACAATGGAGTGGATGCATTCTCAGGCACACTAGGCAATGCTCCTGGGATCCGAACCATGAGACCATGGCTTTCATGGCTGGAATCACTAGGTTCTTGTGGGTTTTTTCGGGCTATAGAGCCATGTTCTAGAGGCATTTCTCCTGACGTTTCGCCTGCATCTATGGCAAGCATTCACACCTGCTAGAGCTAGGTGTGAATGTTTCAACTAACCACCTTCATTAGCATTTGAAGTTCTGCCTGAGCCTGGGAAAATCTCTTGCTGAGAGGTGTTAAGATGTGCCTGGTTGTTTCCTCTCTGTTGTTTTGCTGTTGTAATTTTAGAGTTTTTTTAATACTGGTAGCCAGATTTTGTTCATTTTCACGGTCAGTTGAAACATTCACACCTAGCTCTAGCAGAGAAGAGCTCTTTGCCCCACCCCAGCCATTCCACAGATATATAAACCCATTGTCCTATTTCCAACAGACCTCACTACCTCTGAGGATGCTTGCCATAGATGCAGGCGAAATGTCAGGAGAAATGCCTCTAGAACATGGCCCTATAGCCCGAAAAAACCCACAAGAACCTAGTGATTCCAGCCATGAAAGCCTTCGACAATACAATAATAATAATCATCATCATCATCATCATCTCCTCACCCTTCTCCTTCCATTGTGTTAACTACCATTACCTTTTGCAGGAACCAAAATAAGCAGATAATAAAGAGGAGAAGAGAAAGAAATGAAGACATTTTAAAAGTAGCTGAAAAAGTAGAATGAGAGTGGATTAACTGGGACCATACCAGCCAAATCAGAACAGTTGTGGATGTTTGTATTTTAGCATCTGCCCCTATGGCTTAGATCAGGCCAATGTAAAATCAAATCCGCATATGCCGTTTAATTTAGTGGCTGAAATGATTTTCTCCTATTACATGAAAGTATTCCACTGGAGCATTGAAACCCACCTGCCTTTACTCTAAAAGCACTTGCCAGGCTTTTGATATTAACAAGGTTACAGTACTTAGCCTCATTAGCTTAACTGTATCACTGCTGCTCACTACATCTCACTATAAGAGAGTGCATTATTAGTGGTCCCATTAATTAAGCATGCCAATTTGTTTATAATTAACTTGAGAAATTTATAGCTTTCGAAAAACAATTACAGTAGCTGATATAAACACATTAGGTAATGATAGCAGTGCCAAGTTTAATTGCTTCCAAGAAGAATTGCTGATATTAACATCACAATCATCACTATTCATGTTTGATAGCATTATGTAAATGTGGCAATTATTAATTTTAAACTTCAACTATTTTTTAAAAAGTCTACTTTAAATATCTAATTGCATATGATTAATTTATCACCAAATGTTAGAACAAACTATTCCTTCATTCACTCTGGGAGCAAACTTTCCAGCACAAAAAGATGAGGGTAGAATAAGAAGAAATTTCCAACAGTGTTAAAATATTTTAAAGACACTATTTGGATTTATCTCAGTTTGACACATTTTTTTTTACAAATAGAAATGGAGTGGAGAATAATTCCTTTGAAATAATCCAATTCCTTTATAGTCTGAAGCAAAGAAAAATATTGCAAAATGATGGGAAAGATGGAGAGAAGAGAAGAGGCATGGCATATGAATTTAGAGGACTGAATATAATGGGAAATGCTTGTTAAGGGGTCCTTGTTAAAAATGATCCTTAAAAAAAACAAACCAGAATGTATGTGTTCTGTTATTGCTTAAATGTAATGAAGTCAGGGTTTTCTGAATAGAGATTTACTAGCCATGCTACTGTTTCTATTCTTTTTCAAAATGAATGTATTTTCAACACAACTCTCCATCTTGTCACTTAACCAATGGATGTTCAAGCCAAACATATTTCAAAAGAGGGGGAAATCATTTCCAAAAGCTTGGCAGTGCTTTTGCCCATGTCACAGAAATCAAGTGATTATTCACTCCTGCCCCAAACCTATACACACTTTTGAAATTAAACAATTAGATCCTGGAAGGAAATTGATCACAAAGAGCCAAATATTACAGATGGTTTAAATAAAAGCAAGGGGGAGATTTGAAAGGGTGGTTGAAAATAAAGAAACATATCTGATTGAATTGCAGAGGAAGGCTATTTCCAGTGCACTGATGAACTACGAGACTTCAACATGGAATTTACATTTACATTTAATTAGGGAAGGGAAGAAGGGGGGTGGGATCTACATTGCCATCTTTGCTGAAATATTTGGTGGCTTTGATTCTTCCTTAATGACCACTAATGGCCGTCATTCAGGAAGGCTACCTGAATTAAGTTCCTGCAGAGTTGAGAGGATCCCTCTTGTCCTTTGCTGAACATAGCATTTCACACCCAGCCCAACTGACAAAAGTTCTTTGTCTCACCCTGGTCATTCCACAGATATATAAACCCCCTTTTCCCAGTTCCAACAGACCTCACCTCTGAGGATGCTTGCCATAGATGCAGGCGAAACGTCAGGAGAAATGCCTCTAGAACATGGCCATATAGCCCGAAAAAACCCACAAGAACTTAGTGATTCCAGCCATGAAAGCCTTCGACAGCTACCTGAATTGTTTTCACCCCATTTGGTCACTATAAGAACTTTAATCCTGCCCTGTTTTCCCCCTCCTCCCTTGTTATGTCTTACACATTCACTGGGATCCTATATATGTGCAGAGCTCAGCACAATTAGGCCCATGTCTCTCCATTGCTCAGTGGTTGCAAAGCCCACAAATGGTTGCCTGTGGCTGCCACTTCCTAGTGGGGGGAAGTGAGGTGATTCAGACCATACAGAGTACTGATTTCAGCTTAGCCATGGGAAGGGGAAGAGAGAAGAAAGGAGCTCACCCACCATTTCCTTCCACTAGGAGACCAGAGCAACTGGTCTCAATAGCATCCCCCTCCTCTCCCCACTGGTAAGAGGAAGCAATATGGCCCCCTCCTGGCATATCTTGGACAAGAGAAGGCTTTTGAATAGAGTACAAAAGAGAATACCCTTTGTACACCATCCAAAATCAGACTTATATGTGTGTAAGTCAATAACAGGATATGCAATGTTGTATGTCATATCCTAAATTTGAAATATAAATTTGGGAGAAGGCAGGATGATGATGATGAAGGTGAAGATGATGATGACGACGACAACTGAGGGCAATGATAGTCATGTTGCTTATTTTTGTATGCTGCCTTGGGAACCTTTCTGTCTAGTGGGAGGAAATATAAATGCACTCCATAAATAACTGCAGTCTAGCAAATAGTGTGTCTAGAAGCAACTGTTCTATATTTCTTCAGTAGTTAACCTGATCAAGTGAGATTTTTCTAGGAAAACTTATGTGCACATAGAGCTCTGTTTGGATAGAGCACTGGTGCTATGCTCTAATCATGTCCTATCTAAAACTTCCCTTCTGAGAGCTGTCAATGCCTAGAATGGGACACTGCTTGTCAGTGGGGAAGAGAAAGAAAGAGAAGACAATTCAAGATTGAAGTCACAGATGGTCTGGACTCCTTAGAGGAAGGAAAAAGACGGTGGCCTGTATCTGGAAGCTCACCCATATTTCTTTATTTTCTGGGCTGGGAGCAGCTGCAACAGTAAGCAACTGAGCAAGAGGAGTGTTAGAGTCCACTTTTGTGTAGGGCATTTCCCATTGCACCCAGCTCAGAAAATACTAGCTATGCTCAATCTAATTAATTCCAAATGTAAAATCACCTTTCTCTGAATTAGAGCCATAGTTCTGAGTACAGTTGGAAACAGCAAAGCATTATTATGACCTGGGTGATAGCCCTAAAAATAACAAGAAAGCATAAGCTGAATGAAAAAATCAAGAAACAAACTCTGCTTTAAATGCAAAAAAATCCAGTGCTTTAGAAACTCAAACATAACAACTCCATATATATTCTCGGAAAATGTATCAACCATGTATGCATGAAAGGTAAAGGTTTTTAGAGCACTGGTTTGATAAAACATCAGTCTAGAAAGTTCCCTTTAGAGTTGGTATAGGGAACATGCTGTCAAGGATCAAGCCCATTTTTGCAGTCTCATTGGATTCCCCTATTCCCCTTAACGTTCATGAAAATATTCACCCCACCCTTAGAATATACACTGACAAGGAAATTAACAATCTCTGTCAGTTGTCTGCTTATGTTTTAGACATTAGCACCTTCCCTCATTTATAGGAATTTACCATATTTCAGTTTACCTTGTTAGTTGGTATATCAACGATAATTATGCTAACTGCTAGTCTTGTGCATTTGTATAGAAATGCTATCAGTTTCAGTTTGCTTCCTTCATATGGCCCCATTTTAATTTTTGAGTGCTGCTTCTGTAAACAGGGCCTTTCTGAATGAGTTGTTTTGTTCTTTCATCTGAATGAACAAACATTTTCCGGACTATTGGCCAACATGGGCACACTTCCCAGGCTCTCTTTCACCTCAGTTTTAGGACTAGAGGGGTAAAAATCACCACACATGGAGGGCACATTGGCCACTCTTAATCCATCAAATTTTATATTTGGGTCATCCCCTGATTTTTAGGGATTTTTTTGTTTTCTATAAATAAAAACCCCTTCAAAATATTCCCTTTTTCTTCTTCTCGGTCTTCTGAGGAGACCTGAAGTTAAAGGCAGGACTTAAGTTACCACTGATTCTGAGACCTTTTCCTCTGGATCTGCAGAGGAGACCTGAGGTTAAAGGCAAGGCTTAAGATAGCACTGATGGAGGTGGTCTCCCCATATATAGCCTGGCAATCAGAGTCCAAGAAAACAGAGCCCACTGTTTTCTTGGGCTTTGATTGTCCCAAACTACTACTCCTCCTCTGAGGCATGTGGAGGACCACATGAGCTAAGCCACACAGTCTGAAAACCAAACAAAGCAATGATAACCATGCAGCTTTCTCTTTCGTTTCACCCCTTCTTCCATACAAAAATGGGATTTTCATTTCATGCCATCTGAATGGACAGTACAAAATGAAAACTCAATGAAACAAATTAGACAAATACCAGGCCCATGTCTACTAGTATCTGCCTATGTTAAAACCTAACATAGGCAGGTTTTAACATAGGCAGATAGTACTATTATCTTTGATATACCCAACAAAAAGGTATATTGAAATACGGTAAGTTCCTATAAAAGTTCCCAAGTGTCATTTCTTGCCTCCCAATTCAAGAAAGGAGAATCTTTGAACTATGAAAAATAATAATCCTACAATTCTCTACTAAAATCTTTTGCTTTTGCTCATATATCAGCTTTAAGAGCATATATTTAGCCAGAGGAAAGGGGAAAACAGATGTTATAACACTGCCTATTTATTTCATTTGAATATTATTATACCATATCCATCAAATTCCAGAATGACTTACAGGAAGTTAAACCTAGGAGAAGGGGGAGAGGGGCAAGTAAAAGGTGGAGGAAGAAGGACATTCGAATTGTTTGCCACTGCTCTAGTTTTTATGATTTTTACGATTTTTAGGTTCATGAAAATCATGTTTTGGAATCTGAAAACTGAAATTGCTTTAATTAGTCATACTCACATGTACAATATATTTTAAAAATAACATCACTATTTTGTTGTTGTTCACATGAAGAATAATAATCAACATTTATAAGCAGCACTAAAAAAAACCCACACCGTCTCTTTCTCTACCATTAAAGCTATAGATATTTAAATCATTTTTATTACAAGTCACCAGGAAGAAGAAAAATCATATAGCCTGTTGTTTTTATGATCAGTTCGTAGCATGAAAAATTGGCTGTCGTGAAGCCATGTACTTCTCTCTGCAAATGACTTTAATTACTGGAAATTGTGCAGGCAGCGGGTGGAGGGCGAGTGAAAGACGTACATGCCTTTCTTGGTCTCAGATACAATATAGTTGAATCTAGGACTTCCAGAGTATTTCCATAATTACAATTCATCCCCACAAAAAGTGTGCATTTATGTTTATGCAATAGCATTCTCGTGGTTCCTTTAAAAAAAAAATGGACTCAGGCCGTGTATTAAAATACTGTTGGTATTTAAAGAAAGTATATTGTGTCTGATCTTGGAAGCTAAGCAGCACTGGTTAGTTATTGGATGGGAGAAAAAGGAACTGGTAAAACCACCTCCCAGTATTCCTTGTCTAAGAAAAGCCCATTAAATATCAACAGGCAATGTGATGGATCAAATTCACAAATATGGCACATGGTAACCCAAGCAATAGGTAAAGAGGCTCTGCTTTGCATCTGGAATACAAAAATGGTAGATTTGGATACTAAGGAACTTGCAAAAATCTAGTTTTCCAGAAAAATCAAATGCATTATAGAGATGTCAGTTTCTCAGGAACTGATTCTGTGAAATTCATGAGGTTGTAAGTTGACAGGCAACTTAAAGCCACACACACACACACACACACACACACACATATGTGAGTGGGCTAGAATACTAATAATCCCTTGTTCTGGAAGAATGTGTAAATGAAGGATGTCTCTCTGCCTGGTTAATATATGTTTGTGTTTTTAGTCATGTTGTTTTCCAAACATGAATAGAAGCAATGGGGGACATGTATGTTGGTGGAGAAGATCTGATGTCATATTCCCAGCCACCAGCACTGGCAGGGAGATCAACATAATAGGACTTCTCTGATTAGAAGAAAGAGCCATATGTGTGAGTGTGGTATTACTTGTCTTTTATTGCTCTTTATCCAGAATTGTCACATGACCAAGAATGGAGTAGCCCTGCCTACATAGGAATCCCTCTGTATCATCTTCCACCTGCATGTTTTTTTTAAAAAACACCATTGACTGATGAAGAAGCCAGTGAAGGTTTGAAAGCTTGTATGCTTTCTTGTTACATGGCCAAATGGCTACCCCTGAATATATGAATTTAAATGGTAGTTAGTGAAACAAATATGAACTTGATGCTTTTAATATTATGCAATTAACCAATTAACAGCCTTTTACTGGGTCCTTTGTATAATTAATTGAAACAAATACTTGGTACCAGATTAATTTTATTACATACAATCTGTGAGGCTAGAAATCTTCATGCTGCAAAATTATTGAAAGAGGCATTCTTATTCTTCCTATATTTTATCAAACCAAGAACAACAAAAAAGAAAGAGGGTAATGTGTATCAGGCATGTAGCCGGGGGGGGGGGGGGCTTGAGGGGCTTCAGCCCCCCCCCCGAAATTCTCATGGTGGTTCGCGAAAAGGCCTTACTGGTGCATTATTTAAACTGTTATGTTTATTCATATCATGATCTGATCACCATAATCAATATATCCCATATGCATGGGGGTATTGGGGTAATGATACAAAAGGTTTGCTAGGCTAGACCCTCTTTCACTCAGACTCAGCCCCCCCCAAAACTCAGCCCCCCCGAAATGAAATCCCCCCTGAAAATTTTTTTAGCCCCCCCCCCCCGAAACGAAATCCTGGCTACGGGCCTGATGTGTATTATAATGTACTTCTATATGTACCTTCCAGCAGTGGTTTGAGAAGTGGACTACAACTCTGGAGACCAGGGTTTGAATGCCCACCCAGCTATGACACCCATGGGGTGACTTAGGGTAAGTCACATTCTCTCAGCTCAGAGGAGGGCAATGGTGGAACATTTCTAAACAAATCTTGCCAAGAAAAGCCTGTGCTAAATTCGCCTCCAAGTTGGCATAAGTTTGAGACTGGAGAGCATGCAACATCAACAGACCTGCACCTTCATTTCACTTGTGGATGTATGGCAGCCCCATGACTTTCATAGGATTTTCTTAGGCAAGAAATATTCAAAAGTGTATTTGCCAGTGCCTTCCTTTTAAATATACCCCACAGCACATAAAATTAATTGACAGTTCCCATTTAAGTATTAATCAGAGCTGGTACCACTTCAAAAATCTTTTAAAGTCAAGTATGTTTCATTCAATAGAGCTTGCTGTTATGTAGGTGGGTGTAGGCTTTCAGGAGTAGGTTTTGGTCTGTGAATTGGAAAACATAGCTGACAAAATGACCAAGTAATCTGTCCATGTGAATGTGGTGTGCATAGATGTCCTGACAACAAAGCAAGATAAATGTGCAGTGTTATGTAGACAGACAAATGTGGTTTGTCACTGTGAGCCAGATCAATGGCTTCCAAAATTAAAACATTCAATATCTGTCATACATTTTATCAAACACTTTCTATGAGTGCTAGGTGAGAGGCAAAGATGAAAAATGATCACATACAGGTTCAGGGATGGAGAAATATGAAGCTTCTGATCTCTGCTTTCATTCCTATTCAGAGTATTAGCTTTAGTAAAAGGGAGTAAGATCCTGGTTGCTGTTGTCATCCCAAGATGTGATCCGTCTGCAGCTTGATGCAAAAGATTGAGGTGGGAGTAGGGGGATAGCAGAGATTTTAATTTATAGAGAACCAGTACCTTCTGATTTGGAAGACTTTCACTAGTCTAATCACTGGATGTGAAACCTGCAGCATTACAGATATAGGTGGACTACAGTTCCTGGCAACCTTGATCCTTGGCCATGTTGGTTGAAGCTAATAGGTGCTGCAATTGACAACTGCAGGCTTTCCACTCCTCCACCAATATTGATGGATGAGCCTGATTGATTCTACTCAGAGAGGGATTCAGAATGAAAATGAACACTCTGCAGTACTTCTCTGTCTTCCCCTGTATCTGTGGAACCAATATCCACATTTTCATTTATCCATGTGAGACAAAATATTTCCTCTCTCCAGTATTTTCTTGGTCCTCATGCAGGATTCTATAGTATTCTTAGACTGGAAACCATATCATTTCATTTCAATAGAAATTGTTAGTATTCACAGTTCTATGTATCAAAGTGTAGTCCAGGAAAATTCTAGGTAGATATAGGACCATAGTTTAGTCTTTGGTTCCTTATGTTCCAACCCACATGCTAAAAATAAAAAAGTGCCAGGGACAAATTCTATCCTATTGATATTATTTTTAGACAAGTCTCAAAGAGCAAGTCATGGTCCATGTTGTTTATTGCCATGATATGTCCTGCAGATGGACCTAAGAGATGCTACTCCTTCCTGGGCATAATCAAGATACATAGGGAGAGGAGGAACAGAGTAAAAATAGTCTGCAATTAAGAATAGTCATTAGTCAATTTCATTTTGTTTCTCTTTCTGATTTCTCCAGTCTTAAATTTGGTTCATTTTAGAATTTGATGATTTTACCATTGAAGTTATAATTTCACCAATTTCTGAGATTTTTAAAATTAAAAACCCATTTTTGCACACATAAAGAGAAATGGATTTTTAATTTTTAAAAATTAGTTCAATGTTTATATTTTTGCAAACAGGTTTTGATGTATTTTTAAATATATATATATATGCATTTTTGCCTGCATTCCCCATTCAAAGGCTAGTCCTTCCAGCCTCATATCATGGTAGGGCTCGAGAAGCTTCTTCAGATCACACACTTTTGGAATATTGGAATTGACTGACTGTTCAGAAAGAAAAGGGATTACCTGGCCCCTCCCTATAAACATCTTCAGCCAAAACATAGTTGTTAATTAATTCAATATCAACAACCACCTGCTATGAGATAGACTTCTATTGAAACCCTCAGGACCTCCCTTAGAATCCTCTACAACATGAAATGCAATAGAACATAGAAGTACTCAAGGGAATACAAGGCCTGACAGGAAGGTGGGCTTAACAGGCCTCATTTTCAGAGTGTGGTTGTGGCTGGCACCATGGCATCTTTCTATAAGGATGCCATCTTGCCCTGAGCCTTCATATCAGGTCAGGTGAGGGAGAACTGTGTATTTTCTGGTGAGTGGAGATGCCACATACCACTTCATCACATGAGCGATTTTCAGCATCATGTGACACTTTTGTCCCAGTTGGGCCATGGAGCCCCACACTGCCTATCAGATGACACAGGCTCACTCCCATTGGGGCTCTGATGCTCAACCGGGGTGCAAGCATCCTACTATGCTGTGTGAGGAACACAGGAGGCTTTGCATGTTTCATTAGAAATCACAGGGCCCACATGAGAGAAAGGTGCACCAAGATATTTCCCCATGTGTGATGGGGAAGTGCTGCTACAGATGAGGCAAGGCATGAGGCACCAGGATTTTCTGTTGCCCTGCCAATTTGCCACAGAGACTGGTGAATTACCCCATGGAACCTCATCCATGTGATGAGACCCATAATGAAATGTGGACCCTAAGGAGTTAAAGATGGCCTCCTCCCTCCCCAACTTCAAGAAGCAGCTGAAGACATATCTTTGCACACTGGCTTATGAGGAGGAGTTGAATTGGTAATGCTACCATTATACCTCTGATTAACAGGTACCATCCATATTCAGGCCCTATTTGTCCCACCAGCTCAATAGATATCTCGAGCAATAATCAATCTATTTGCCCGAAGGAAGTGGGAAATTGATGCATCTGTTCGATGTTTGATGTTTTGTCTTATGTCTGATATAGGAGTCTGCTTTTTATTTAATTTTAGCTGTTAAGTCATAATTTGTTATTATATGTTGGGTCATCAAATTTCGTTACTATGGATGTATTGTCATTGTGTTCAGGCATTGAATGTTTGCCTTTTATATTATCATGTCTTATCATATGTATTTACTGTATTATTATAAGTGTCTTATTTTAACTTTCTACGTGGAGTGTGATCAGGTATTGTCAGGCCTTGTTGTTCTGTTTCTTACTGTGATATGGCCTAAGGGCTAATCAATAAAATTACTACTACTGCCTTCTATATTGGGAATCTGCCCGGAGTCCCTCCAGGGAGATAGGGCGGAATATAAATACATGTTGTTGTTGTTGCTGTTGCTGCTGTTGTTATGTGCAGGTGGCACATTTTGATTTGCACCTCAAGCAGTGGAAGAGTATGAGCCACTACAATATTTATTTGAGTTAAAAACATAGTAGTAAAGTTTACTTTCAAATATTTAATTTAAAGTGAGCTAAATACCATCATGATAGAAACAATGAAACCAGTTGGTGGTTTTTGGCATCTAAAAGGAGGCCCTCATGGAGAATTAGGCAGACCCAGACAGAAGTCACTCAGAAGTGCCAGACTGTGCTCCCTTGACCATTTACTTGAATTCTAGAAACTAACTGGGGATCCATGGAGTTAATTGCACTTTTTTTCTCCAGATTGGATATTTGGCACCTAAAGCTAGTTCTGTGAAGGTGGAGACATTCCACAAAGTGCCATGCATTTGTGTACCTTGAAAGAATAAGGTTATTTACTGATGTATTATTGTGATTTTGGTGCTAGCTAGCCATGTATAGATGTGCTTGAGAGATTTGTGCTACCTGTGTGAAAATAATATGGCTGGCTTTAGGTTCTATATATCTTGGGTGGATGAAGCTTCCTCAAGAAGCATTTGGATTTCCATTCACTCCCCACATGAAAGGTTTGGGGATATTTCTGAGGATCAGCTACTCTTCTGGCCCACAGCCCAGAAACTGTCTCTCATACCTGCCACTGCTTATTTTTTACATTCACACTACAGAAGGTCAAAACCAGAGATGATATACTATGTTCTATAGTCAGAAGGACTGCCTCAGCAACTTCACCTAGATATGAATAATGTCAGTGTGATTCAATTCAGGCAACAAAAATGTGTAATCTAGTGTTCTGGAACTCACAAAACAATGAAGGGCACAGTGTAATGCTGTTGGTAGTGATGCAATTTGGTATTTATTAGATAAAATTGCTTTCTTCTCCTGTTTCACTCAGGACCTCATCAAAGAGCCCAGGCAAAGTGTCCTGTTTTGCTGGGCTTCTGCAAAGAAAGAGGGAACAGTGGAGTGAATCTGTCAACCCCCACACAACTCCCTCTCTGTGATGCTTTTTCCATCATATGGGGAAAACGTCACCCTTGTGAGGAGGCCCCATGCCAGCCCCACTCAAGAAACCTATGTTGGGGTAGACCCCAATTGTGGGCGGGGACTCCGCCAGATGTCACACAATATTGTGGGATGTCCAGCGTCAGTCTTCATCCCCAAGATGGGGTGAAAGTGTCCTAGGATGCTAAAATCATTTTGTCTGATAAGGTAGTCAGTTTGCTACTTCACTCGATGACAATTTGTTACAGAACAGCCATGTTACAATCTCTGTTTTATCAATGTATATGCTTAATTTATAAGGAGTGTGCCAAACAAAGGGTATGAAGTAGGATCATACAGGGCTTCTTGAGGGGATCAAATCCATTCATACAACCCAATTAGGTAATTCTAATAATAAAGTTCTGTTAGCATCCTTATGTTGGTTTTGGGGAACAACTAAAGCAGAAAGGATAATCAATCAGTAAGAAACGCCACCCCAAAACCCATCCTGCAGGACACATCATGGCAAAGTTGAGGAGATGCATAAAGGAGTACACATTATAATAGAAAAGCTACATCTCTGATGCGTGTCAAGAAAAAAAAGCTATGAGTGAAGATGAATTTGTCTTTTAAAAAGCTGCTGGCTGTATACCCTTTGCATGAGTCCCTATGGGTTAAAGACCAAACAGGCATCATGTGATCATACTCGTAGGGACTTGTATTCAAAGGCTATCAGAGATGGGTTATTTCCCTGTGTGATAAGGTCCTTAATAAGCCAAAAGATGAGGCTAGCTAAATCATACTCATCATATATGTTTCTTTTAAAACATTTAATCAGATGTAAATCCATTGCATTAAATGAGCAAAACTTATGGTATATTACTGAACTTTGCAGATCACACTTCTTGATAGGAAAGTGGTCAGTGATTCAGCTGTGAAAAAAATCCCTTGTATATACTCAGAGGTGCTTAAATATTTCTGTCTAATAATTCTCCACCCTGTGGAGATAGTGGATTAGTATCCTCTAGTTAAAATTAGCCACTTTTCTTACTCATCTTTAATATCATTTCTTATCTAAGACACATGGTGTTTTGAAGAGCAAGTGAACAGCTGGTGAGGGGAGTAGGGTAAGGATAGAAACAGAACAAAAGTGACATGGATGAATGAGAAAACCTAACTGAATAGATTATTAGGTGGGGTCCCATTTTTGAAGGCACCCAGAGTCTATGAGCTGTGGTCAGAAGGAAAGCATGTGTTGGTATTGGAAGGGCATATTGTCAGAAGCAAGAGGCAAAGCTGATCAGAAATGTCATCATAAAGACACAAACCTTCAGATATTTACTGAATGGCAGGGCTGGTAGCACAACTGGTTAATCAGCTACAATAAATCACTGCCTACCAAAAAGTGGCAAGTTCGAAGTCCGAGTTGGGATTGAGCGCCCGACTGTTAATAGCTGTTTCAAAAAAAGCTGTTAAAAAAAGAAAGAAATTGCCCAGCTCACTGTCCACCTAAGCAGTTCGAAAACAGCTGTGAGCTGTGAGTAGAAAAATTAGGGAGCGCTTAAAGCAGAGAGGCTAATTTATTACACTATAAAAATGCCAGAGAAGCAAGGAGGAAATACTACAATCAAAAAGGCTCGATGTCATAGTGGACAAAGTGACAGCTCCCCCTGTGGCCGAATCAAGCAACCTCCAGGACCCAGTGGAAGAACTGCTGAATGGCCTCTATCTGTCTGTATGTCTTGTATGTCAAAAACGGCATTGAATGTTTGCTGTGCATGTGTGTATTGTGATCTGCCCTGAGGCCCCTTTGGGGTGAGAAGGGTGGAATATAAATACTGTAAATAAATGTAAATGTTTCCCATATTCAAATTGTTAATTAATCCAGGTGTCATAAAGGAAATATGCCAAGAGCTGAGAGCTCTCAACAATGAGATGGTTTTCTTGTATTCCTTTTATAGGCAGAGGTGTCTAGCCAACCCCCAGTTCTCTAGTTCTATTTAGTGAAAGAATCCTCTTCCTGGGACCTTAACTGTAACCTTATAATACATCTGAGGAGAAGTCTGGACCATTGAGCCAAACCCTTTCCATGACACTAGGAGGGGGGCTATCCTCTGTTCTTGATGTGACCCATTTATTCCGAAGGAGGGCTCATCTTCAAACTGAATCTCTTCAACTGATAAACCACCTCCTTTGTTCTGGGTTGATGTGACAAGAATAACCTTTCCTAAACTGGCAGTGCCCTGCCATATTGAAGCCCTTCCACAGAAAGGTGCAGTAATTACACTATGAACCTTGTAGTCTGTCTTGGGGAGGGAGGATGGATACCATGTTGTAGCAAGGATAATTTAAAATGAGAAAAATAGCATTTCTGAACTTGCCAAGAATAAAATGCCATTCTCTGCAAATTATATGGTGTCTTACAAATTAGCATCTTCAATAACAAGTTAATTAAAAATAACTAAGCCATTTCAATAATTTCAGTTATTAGTGCTGGTGGTTGTAATTTAATTTCCCAACTAAACTTCCAAAGCTACTGTTCAGAGGAGGTGTGTGACTGGCATACCTCCTTTCAGGGACATTCTTGTCCAAACATATCTCCTTCTATGATCCACCTCAGAGTTTATGATTGTCAGGGGAGGCCCTGCTCTCAATCCCACCACCCTTGCAAGCGCGATTGATGGGGACGAGAGATAGGGCCTTCTTGGTGGTGGCACCTTGTCTGTGGAATGCACTCCCCAGTGAAATCAGGGTGACTTATTCTCTCCTTTCCTTCAGGAAGAAACTCAAGTCTTGGCTTTGGGACCAAGCATTCGGGCAGCTAGCTGAGCAACATCTGTAATGGCTTGTGAGAATTTTTAATTAAGAGACCTTGGACTGGAACTCTGGACTATGATTTAGATTTGCGAACTCAGACATGGTTGTGTTAATATTTTAAGGGCCGATATTTTAATGTATTTTATTGCCTTTTTACTGTATTATTATTGGTGTTGATTTGTTCATGTTAATTGTTGTGCTCTGTTTCTTTGTCAGCATCTAATGACTGCCAATTGTAATCTGTCCTAAGTCCTCCTTCAGGGGTTGAGAAGGATGGAATACAAATGCTGTAAATAAATAAATAAATTAATAAATAAATAATTCTGGTTGCTGTTTCAGTCATGGGGGTACTTAACCTGAGCCTGCACTATATTGCAGTGAATGGGAAATGGTTGAATGGGGAATCATATGCATGGGATTGTACTGGATCCCTCCTCAGCCAAGTATGTAAATGGTACAACTACCAATATAACAAGGAATCACTACGGCAGAATGTCCTAATGGGATTCCAGTCATGATTTCTGCTCTGATGAAGGTTGACTACAATATAATTCCTGTTACTGAACAATTGAGGGAACGCCTGCTAAATACCCGCCTCAGCTGTAGTCTCTGTGAGCATGAATTACTTGTAAAGTTTTCTACAAAAGAGAACAAAGCTCAGCAGGTTACTTCAAATGAAATGTTGTCAGAGGTCAGCATTTTCTCCAGCAGGAGCTATCCAAACATCCCCATTGTAATTCTTATCCTCCCTTCTGCTTCTCAAATGTCACAATTGAGAATGGCTTCTGTGAGATGAATGAAGAAGAGCCCAAATGGGGCTTAAAGATAATCAGTGCAATTGTACAGCGTTCACCTTCTTCTCTTTCCCAGATCATGAGTAATGAATGCTGTATAGGTTGTTCTCACTGGCATCCTGAAAGCATTTGTTTTGATAATCCTTAGTACACAATGCATTCGGAATCTGAAAACATGGGTGTGTTTTTAGCCAGTAAAAGTATTGATGTAAAAAGCATAAAGGCAATCTGATGTTAAATATTCTCTGGCATCCGCCATGGCTGGCATATCTGTAAATATGTTAGTCTTAAAGGTTTCTTCTAGGATCGGGTCTTTAGTTCATTGCAAGGTCACATGCCTTTAATTCAAATGGTCCCAGGTTCAGTTCTTGCGAGGGTAGCTGGTGCCCACTGGAACTGGATGAGCAGAGAGAAGCACGCTCAGTAGACCGTCAAAGCAATGGCAGCCAAAGACAGAGCCAATGAATCTTCTTTTGCTGCCTTCTCCTGCAATGAGACCAAGACCATTGACTAATATACTGATCTTGTTTCCTGCACCACTACCTGAAGACCCTGTCCTAGAAGACACCCTTAAAACTAAAGTATTTACAGATATGCCAGCTCTCAGAAGAAAGCTAAAAAGTCTTAATAGAAAAGCTATTTTATCAAGGCCTGGAGGGAACCGCCCAAAGGTTAAAGAGAGGGTTGGACAAACAGAACAACTTCAAAGCAGTGAGGGGATAATAATCTCAAATAAAGAAGCTACTGGGAATATTCCATGGGTTTATAAGTCGAGAGCATCGGAAATAATAAGATGAACTGGAACTTTTAGCACAACAAAACAGTTATGACGTAACAGGCATAACTGAAACCTGCAGGGACAAATCCTATAATTGGAATGTAGTAATTGAGAGGTATAACAAGTACCAAACAGAGAGGACAATTACCCTGGAGACCAGGTTGAGAGTATCTGGATATTTTATTTATTTATCATGTCAGTGTAACCAGTCGATTATATTACATTTCTAACAGAACAAAGCAAAACAAAAAAACAAACAAAAAAAAAACAGGCAAAATACAAGATTTGTGAGTTTGGTAGTTGATTAAATGTCCTTTGACCAGTATCTGGCCACTTGGAATGCTTCTGGTGTTGCTGCAAGTATCTGGATAAGAATTAAGGAAACAAGGACTGAAAAAATGTAGTTGTGGGGGTCTACTACAGACCTCCAAGCCAAACTGAACAACTGTATGTCACATTCCTTGACCAGATGATCAAACATGCACATAGAAGAGATATAGTAGTAATGGGAGATTTCAACTATTGTGATGTTTGTTGGAAATCAAGCTCTGCCAAGAGGTCAAAGTATAAACAAATTCCTCATTTGCCTTGCAGACAATTTTATTGTCCAGAAGGCAGAAGAGGCAAAAATGGGATCAGCTATTCTGGAGCTGATCCTAACCAACCTTGAGGATCTGGTAAATGGTGTGAAAGTGGTGGGATCATTAGGTGGGAGTGACCATGTTCTCCTGGAGCTTGTGATACAGAGTAAGTCAGATACTGTATCCAAATCTGGGCACCACAACAAGAGCAATATTGACAAGCTGGGACATGTCCAGATGAAGGTAACTAAAATGTTCAAAAGTCTGGAGACTATGACCTATGAGGAGCTGCTTAAAGAGCTGGGTATGTTTAGCCTGTAGAAGAGAAGGTTAAGAGGAGACATGATAGCCATGTATAAATGTTTGAAAGGATGTCACAAGGAAGATGGAGCAGACTTGTTTTCTGCTGCCCTAGAAACTAGAATTTGGATTATTGGGTTGAAATTACAGGAAAGGAGATTCCATCAGAACATCCTGACTGTAAGAACTGTTGAACGGTGGAACTCGAAATGTGGTGGAGGCTCCTTCTTTGAAGACTTTTAAACAGGCTGAATGGCCATCTGTCAAGATTACTTTGATTGTGCTTTTCCCGCATAGCAGGAGGTTGGACTAGATGGTCCATGTGGTCTCTTCAATCTATATGATTCTATCATTCTACCACCATTGTCCTTCACTGAATGGGAAGGTCTGAAAGAATAAAGTATGTGCAATCAGCTTCCTGCCATTGCTAGGGATGTTCTTAGAAATATCTGTCTCTTTTGTAAAGTTTTATTTGAATTTTAACGATATATACATTTGTTTGATGGCATAAAGGTATAGCAGATAGAACTTTGTTATGAAAAAAACAGCAGAAAATTTTAAAAAATGAATTAATAACTTAATTGCAAGATCTTTGTATCAACTCAATATTATCAGATCAAAATATACTGTTTATGTGTTTGCTTTCTATTTTAAAATAGTTAAAATTGGTTAATTCAAAAATGTTAATGATGTAGTTTTAAATCCTGTATATATAATAAATAGGTAGCAGATTGAACCAAAATTTTCTTCATCAGTTTGTCTTTTTGATGGTTTGTCCTTTTATCTGGTGTGTTAGCTTTTGATGGACAATATTCTCTCTCTAGTTTTGGAGCTGACAGCTGTCACAGAGAAAGTTCAGTTTTGATCTGTCCCTCCCTCCTGCACACACTCACACAGAGTTTAACTCTCAAGATATATTCTTTCAGAACAGATGGCAAGGTTTCTTCACCACATAGTTTTTTTATTACATTCTTTAATTTTTTTTTCATAACTTGTTTACAACAAAGTCAACAAAGATACAGTATCATATAGTCATTTTGCATTTGACAATTTAAACATTCTTTTCTTGAGCATATATATATATATATATATATATATATATATATGAATTAATCAAAGGCCTTAGCTAATATGGAAGTGGTATCTGACACCAGTAAGAATAGCATATATAAATAAAAATAATTCCAAAAATTGTTGGAGAGGGTGTCAAGAACCAGGAACATACATACATATGTGGTGGCAATGTAAATATGTAAATAATTTTTGGGAGAAAGTATTTAGAGAAATAGAAGATATAATGAATATGAAAATTGAGAAAAGTCCTAGTATAGCCTTATTATCACTATATAACAACAAACAATTGAAAAAGGAGGATAAAGAAGCGATAACAAACTTATTAACAATAGCAAGACTGCTCATAGCAAGGAACTGGAAAAAAGAAATAAATATACAAATAGAGGAGTGGTACAAGGAAGCATGGAAAATAGCAATAAATGATAAGTTGACATGTATATTAAAAGTTAAAAAAGGTATATGGAAACAAAGTGATTTTGATGTTGTATGGGGTAAATTTGTTGTAAATGGTTTAAAAAACAAAGAAGGAAGGTTACCGCCACAAGAAGAAATGAGATTTTGGACAGATGATATGTAAAAGTTGTGGCTTGAAATGGGGGGGGGGGGAGCACAGTGGTGGGGGAAAAAAGGGGGGAAAATGCTTAAGCAGAAGAAAAAGATTATATGTTAAAGAGGGTGTTGAATAATATGTAACTGCTATAAACAAATATATAATAAATGTAATAATTATGATAAAGTAATAAAAATATTGTAAAAGAATTAATTAAAGGCCTTAATGTTAATAATTTAAAAAGTGAGAAAATGATAAAAGTAATAATAAAAGGATACCTAAGTTAGTTTAAAACTAAATTAGTTTAAAACTTCAAGCTGTAAGCCATTCTGAGTCCCCTCGGGGAGATGTGGCAGAATATAAATAAAGTTTATTATCATTATTATTCCCCTTCTTTGTGCCATCATCCCTTGGATCAATTTATCTAATTATTTATCTTCTGAATTTCATTGTTTTTGTTGGAGGTTTGTTCTTCTGTCCTTCAGTAAACACAAATTCTATAAAAAATTCTATTCTCCCATATTTTCCAAAAGTCTGTTTGTTTCCATATTCCCTTTTTAACTTTGATGTCACAAGTCAGTTTGTTATTAATTGCCGAACAGGGTATAGGGTTACAGCCTGTGTTGGATGGGGTTACACTTTCCCTGAAGACACAGGTTTGCAGCTTGGGAGTGATCCTGGATTCATCACTGAGCCTGGAAACCCAGGTATCTGCGGTGGCCAGGGGAGCTTTTGTGTTATGAATGACTTTTCAATAACTTTGAAGCATAGGTTCTTTTTATTGCAATTTCCAGTGTGAGAAGATATATCAGATTACAGAAAACATTTAGACAAAGAATGACATTGGACATACAGACATACAGATTCTATGCAACTACATTGGATTCACAATTACATTGGTTAACAAACAAACAAAGGGGAATTACATTTTCACTCAGCATTCACACACATGTACATGCATTCATCCACATGCATCCAAATATTACCATATCCTTTCTCCCTCCTTGGAGAAGCACCTGTAAGGCCAGACCCTGATTTCCTGCAGCCTGCCAACGCATAGTTCCATAACTTCCATAACGCCATAACTTCAAAACGCCGAAATGCCAACACTTCTTTCCCTAAGAACAGTGCCAAGGACCAGATCTCTGTTTTCCATACAGCAGAACCTGACTCCCTGCACAAAATCTAAGACTCCAAAAGCGCACTTCTTCCTCTTCCCTTGAGAAAGAAGCCCCAAAGTGTCCAGAATCATGCTTTCCCATAGCATATCTGACACTCTCCAAATACACCACCTCTCTCCTTCCCATGGAGCAGAGCATGGCGGGTGGATCAGACTCCTCGGTCTGCCACGATTTGAGCATTATTAGGCTGAGTCTTTTATAGGAAAATTCTGTTGATGTAGTCCCAAAGTTGTAAATTAATGATAGACGTCTTCCATCCTGGATCCATCCCAGTTTCCTGGCCAGATGTTGATCTTCTTGATTGGTGTTGATCTTCTGTTGACTTCCTTCTTAACATAAGGAATGTTGCAAACATTTCCTTTATCCCTGTCCCAGTTCTTATCAGGGTTTCTCATTAGCAAGTCCAGCAAGCAGGTAGTTAGTCATTGCAGGCCTTAATATTATACTGGTGATTCCAAAATTATTAGCTCCATCCATACATCCTTCCATTCTTCCATTCATTCCCACACATCATTTTAAATTCACATTTATCAAATTTGCACATTGAATTTCTTATTACATATTCCCCCTCTTGCATATAGATTTCATTTTTAAATCTATATGCAACATATAGTAAAGTAACTTCTAAATTTCAGTTGAATCAAAATCTCATTTTCTTGAAACAGAAATACATTTTCACAATTACAAGTAACAATATAATAATCATTACAATTGAATTAACCATTTCAGATAAATTGAACTTTTGCATTTAAACCTTCAAAACATTTGATCAATTAATGTAAGAACCTTTCTTCATATGCACAACATCTAAAACCATGCTGTTCCTAAATTATTGTTTCCTTCTTTGTTCATTTTCATTACATTTCCATAGCAAAACTTTAACTTTATTTCTCATCAACAAACTTTCAAATATATATATATCACATTTCTTTTGACTTCCCATGTTTGTAACCCATATACCATTTATTGTTTTATTTCCTGTAAAAATCTATGTATCTGAACCCAAATTAAGGTATCCAAAATGTTTCATTTACTAAACCACCACTGTATCACATTTCCCTTATATTTTCATGAATTATTTAATAAAAACCATAAACAAACCACATTTTCCCATTTGTATGTTTCCCCAACATCAATGTAAACCTTTCAAATCTAAAACCTTTATTTAACTGTAGAACTTACTTCAACCTTAGATTAACCGTGTGTGTGTGTTTTGAACCCATTTCCAACTTGTCCATGCTGAAAAGCAATATTTGCAATTCCTTTCCCCCCATAACACCAATTCTCTTGAAATGAGCAAATTCTGTGACTCAGTATCCCAAAATTCCCAAATTGCTTTGTTGTTCCAGAAGTCTGAGACTTGTAGCTCTGGCCTCTGAAATAACTTGCAGCACTGCTTAACCCCATTAACACCTTTAAGAAACCTTTAGCTGAATGTTTCTTTTCTGTTCCTCTTTAAACTCTTTAAACTTATAAATCACAACAATATATATGCACTGTTCAAAATGAAAATTGTCAAACTCATGGCAATTTCTTCTTCAAGACTTCTTTTGAGTTGGTAGCTACATTTAGATTCCTGTAAACTTGAACAAATCATTTTAATTAATCACTTGCTCCAGGTCTTGATTCCATCTCTCCAGTACTCTTGTGATCAGTAAACTTAGATAAACAGACAGGATTAACAAAAGTTAACACTCCCAGGTAAAGCTCCCAAATTGGTTGTAACAAATTCCTTTAAACAAAATCTCTCTGTATCTATTTCATTTTCCTCTTTTGCAATAACAAAGCTCCAACCAATTTATTATATTTTGTAGGAAATACAAAAGAACTTGGATTTCCAAACAAAACTTTTCCAAAATAAAACAAATCCCATTTACTAGGCTGCTCAATAGGCTGATCAGACTACTTCCCAAAACAAAATGCAACTCATCTGTCTTTACCAATTTGCAAAATCATAACTCCAATTACATTTTTATTCAACCATAAAATACCCCCTCTAGATAACATAATAATACCATTTTGTAACAAGCACCCTATATTCCTTTATAATCAACAAGACTCCTCCTGTACAAAACTTAAAATTCATTTAGATCTCTTTTTCTACATTTCAAGGGTCAAAACTGCATCTTGCCTTAAATTGCAACTCCTGCTGTATATTTTTCCTCTGACCTTTGACACAGAAGCCCCTTCTTCTGTCAATTTACTGTAAAAACAACTCCAAATTAAAATGCTATCTTCCCTCATTAGAAAGACTTTTCCTCTAAATTCCTAAAAAAAACTTAAAACATATTTAGCCCTTCCATGGCTTAAAACAACAACAACAACAACCAAAACTTCCCAAGCAAGTTTCTACACCGTGATCTTCCTCCCCCTCTCCATATGGGGATTATGGGGATTCCAATCCATTTAAACTACTCCAGCACATTTACCTTTTCAGAGAATCAGGACTCTCCCTTATTCTCTCATCTTCTGCAATGCTTCAAGATGTATCTAAACACTTTATTTCTCAAAAGCAAGAAAAATCCTTTTCACTCCTCCAAATTTCTTTTGTTTCACTGAAAAATATCATATCCTACTCCAGAAACCAAAACTGTTAATTTATTCTCTCATACTGGAAAAGAATGCCAAATAACGCCAAATAATGTTATGAATAACCTTCCCACATTGGAAAAGAATATCCCACTTCTGACACCAAATATGTTATGAATGACTTTTCAATTATTTTAAAGCATAGGTTCTTTTTATTGCAATTTCCAATGTGAGAAGGTATATCAGATTACAGAAAACTTTTAGACAAAGAATGACATTGGACATACAGACATACAGATTCTATGCAACTACATTGGATTCACAATTACATTGGTTAACAAACAAACATAGGGGAATTACATTTTCACTCAACATTCACACACATGTACACGCATTCATCCACATGCATCCAACTATTACCATATCCTTTTCTCCCTCCTTGGAGAAACACCTGTTAGGCCAGACCTCCTTTCCTGCAGCCTGCCAACGCATAGTTCCATAACTTCCATAACGCCAAAACTTCAAAACGCTGAGATGCCAAAACTTCTTCCCTAAGAACAATGCCAAGGACCAGATCTCTGTTTTCCATACAGCAGAACCTGACTCCCTGCACAAAATCTAAGACTCCAAAAGCGCACTTCTTCCTCTTCCCTTGAGAAAGAAGCCCCAAAGTGTCCAGAATCATGCTTTCCCATAGCATATCTGACACTCTCCAAATACACCACCTCTCTCCTTCCCATGGAGCAGAGCATGGCGGGTGGATCAGACTCCTCGGTCTGCCACGATTTGAGCATTATTAGGCTGAGTCTTTTATAGGAAAATTCTGTTGATGTAGTCCCAAAGTTGTAAATTAATGGTAGACGTCTTCCATCCTGGATCCATCCCAGTTTCCTGGCCAGATGTTGATCTTCTTGATTGGTGTTGATCTTCTGTTGACTTCCTTCTTAACATAAGGAATGTTGCAAACATTTCCTTTATCCCTGTCCCAGTTCTTATCAGGGTTTCTCATTAGCAAGTCCAGCAAGCAGGTAGTTAGTCATTGCAGGCCTTAATATTATACTGGTGATTCCAAAATTATTAGCTCCATCCATACATCCTTCCATTCTTCCATTCATTCCCACACATCATTTTAAATTCACATTTATCAAATTTGCACATTGAATTTCTTATTACATATTCCCCCTCTTGCATATAGATTTCATTTTTAAATCTATATGCAACATATAGTAAAGTAACTTCTAAATTTCAGTTGAATCAAAATCTCATTTTCTTGAAACAGAAATACATTTTCACAATTACAAGTAACAATATAATAATCATTACAATTGAATTAACCATTTCAGATAAATTGAACTTTTGCATTTAAACCTTCAAAACATTTGATCAATTAATGTAAGAACCTTTCTTCATATGCACAACATCTAAAACCATGCTGTTCCTAAATTATTGTTTCCTTCTTTGTTCATTTTCATTACATTTCCATAGCAAAACTTTAACTTTATTTCTCATCAACAAACTTTCAAATATATATATATCACATTTCTTTTGACTTCCCATGTTTGTAACCCATATACCATTTATTGTTTTATTTCCTGTAAAAATCTATGTATCTGAACCCAAATTAAGGTATCCAAAATGTTTCATTTACTAAACCACCACTGTATCACATTTCCCTTATATTTTCATGAATTATTTAATAAAAACCATAAACAAACCACATTTTCCCATTTGTATGTTTCCCCAACATCAATGTAAACCTTTCAAATCTAAAACCTTTATTTAACTGTAGAACTTACTTCAACCTTAGATTAACCGTGTGTGTGTGTTTTGAACCCATTTCCAACTTGTCCATGCTGAAAAGCAATATTTGCAATTCCTTTCCCCCCATAACACCAATTCTCTTGAAATGAGCAAATTCTGTGACTCAGTATCCCAAAATTCCCAAATTGCTTTGTTGTTCCAGAAGTCTGAGACTTGTAGCTCTGGCCTCTGAAATAACTTGCAGCACTGCTTAACCCCATTAACACCTTTAAGAAACCTTTAGCTGAATGTTTCTTTTCTGTTCCTCTTTAAACTCTTTAAACTTATAAATCACAACAATATATATGCACTGTTCAAAATGAAAATTGTCAAACTCATGGCAATTTCTTCTTCAAGACTTCTTTTGAGTTGGTAGCTACATTTAGATTCCTGTAAACTTGAACAAATCATTTTAATTAATCACTTGCTCCAGGTCTTGATTCCATCTCTCCAGTACTCTTGTGATCAGTAAACTTAGATAAACAGACAGGATTAACAAAAGTTAACACTCCCAGGTAAAGCTCCCAAATTGGTTGTAACAAATTCCTTTAAACAAAATCTCTCTGTATCTATTTCATTTTCCTCTTTTGCAATAACAAAGCTCCAACCAATTTATTATATTTTGTAGGAAATACAAAAGAACTTGGATTTCCAAACAAAACTTTTCCAAAATAAAACAAATCCCATTTACTAGGCTGCTCAATAGGCTGATCAGACTACTTCCCAAAACAAAATGCAACTCATCTGTCTTTACCAATTTGCAAAATCATAACTCCAATTACATTTTTATTCAACCATAAAATACCCCCTCTAGATAACATAATAATACCATTTTGTAACAAGCACCCTATATTCCTTTATAATCAACAAGACTCCTCCTGTACAAAACTTAAAATTCATTTAGATCTCTTTTTCTACATTTCAAGGGTCAAAACTGCATCTTGCCTTAAATTGCAACTCCTGCTGTATATTTTTCCTCTGACCTTTGACACAGAAGCCCCTTCTTCTGTCAATTTACTGTAAAAACAACTCCAAATTAAAATGCTATCTTCCCTCATTAGAAAGACTTTTCCTCTAAATTCCTAAAAAAAACTTAAAACATATTTAGCCCTTCCATGGCTTAAAACAACAACAACAACAACCAAAACTTCCCAAGCAAGTTTCTACACCGTGATCTTCCTCCCCCTCTCCATATGGGGATTATGGGGATTCCAATCCATTTAAACTACTCCAGCACATTTACCTTTTCAGAGAATCAGGACTCTCCCTTATTCTCTCATCTTCTGCAATGCTTCAAGATGTATCTAAACACTTTATTTCTCAAAAGCAAGAAAAATCCTTTTCACTCCTCCAAATTTCTTTTGTTTCACTGAAAAATATCATATCCTACTCCAGAAACCAAAACTGTTAATTTATTCTCTCATACTGGAAAAGAATGCCAAATAACGCCAAATAATGTTATGAATAACCTTCCCACATTGGAAAAGAATATCCCACTTCTGACACCAAATATGTTATGAATGACTTTTCAATTATTTTAAAGCATAGGTTCTTTTTATTGCAATTTCCAATGTGAGAAGGTATATCAGATTACAGAAAACTTTTAGACAAAGAATGACATTGGACATACAGACATACAGATTCTATGCAACTACATTGGATTCACAATTACATTGGTTAACAAACAAACATAGGGGAATTACATTTTCACTCAACATTCACACACATGTACACGCATTCATCCACATGCATCCAACTATTACCATATCCTTTTCTCCCTCCTTGGAGAAACACCTGTTAGGCCAGACCTCCTTTCCTGCAGCCTGCCAACGCATAGTTCCATAACTTCCATAACGCCAAAACTTCAAAACGCTGAGATGCCAAAACTTCTTCCCTAAGAACAATGCCAAGGACCAGATCTCTGTTTTCCATACAGCAGAACCTGACTCCCTGCACAAAATCTAAGACTCCAAAAGCGCACTTCTTCCTCTTCCCTTGAGAAAGAAGCCCCAAAGTGTCCAGAATCATGCTTTCCCATAGCATATCTGACACTCTCCAAATACACCACCTCTCTCCTTCCCATGGAGCAGAGCATGGCGGGTGGATCAGACTCCTCGGTCTGCCACGATTTGAGCATTATTAGGCTGAGTCTTTTATAGGAAAATTCTGTTGATGTAGTCCCAAAGTTGTAAATTAATGGTAGACGTCTTCCATCCTGGATCCATCCCAGTTTCCTGGCCAGATGTTGATCTTCTTGATTGGTGTTGATCTTCTGTTGACTTCCTTCTTAACATAAGGAATGTTGCAAACATTTCCTTTATCCCTGTCCCAGTTCTTATCAGGGTTTCTCATTAGCAAGTCCAGCAAGCAGGTAGTTAGTCATTGCAGGCCTTAATATTATACTGGTGATTCCAAAATTATTAGCTCCATCCATACATCCTTCCATTCTTCCATTCATTCCCACACATCATTTTAAATTCACATTTATCAAATTTGCACATTGAATTTCTTATTACATATTCACAATCAAAACTTGTGTGCCAGTTGCGCCCGCACCTTCAGAAGCAGGTTTGACCATGCTGGTCCATGCTCTTGTTACCTCCCAAATAGACTAGTAATTGGGATGGGGTGAGGGGGAAGGTGGGTGATGTGGGGTGATAGGTTCCCCATATACCCTACTGAGCCCCGCCAAATTTGCCACAATGCATGGCAAATTCCAGCCTTAATGTGATGAGGTCCCAAGACTTGGAAGGGCAATTATAGGGAACTAAACAAGAGCTGGAAGTGTAAAGATATTTCATTTAATACTCAAGTAAGCACTATTCAAAAATACTCAAAAAAAAAAAAAAAGAAGAAGGGGGTGGTGGTCCTAGAGCAAATCAAGTCTGAATTCTCCCTATAAAAGCCAAGATGACTAAACTGATATTGTACTTTGGCCACATCATGAGAAGCCATGACTTACTAATAAAAAGGACAGTAATGCTTGGTAAGATAGAAGCCACTAGGAAAAGAGGAAGATGGCATTCCAGATAGACTGACTCCATCAAGAAACCCAAGATGTCTCTCATTCATGTGGTTGCCATTAATTAAATGTAGTCTCTCATTCCCTCCTGAATAGTTGTTGTTGTTAACTTGATAGCAGTTAACAACAACAATTCAGGAAGGAATGAGAGGTTAAATCCCCTATAGTAAGCTTTGTAGTATTTAATTGCTTTTGTTTGTTGTTATTTAGGACTTTGAAGTTGCCTACAAAAACTGCTGAGCAGCAATATTTCAGCAAGCAAATCCTGCACTGTCGATTTATGGAGCACATAGAAATTTGGGGGATTATGTAAGGGCTGGCCTTTTCAAAGTTGGAGCAGGTAGAGGTGATCCAAGATAACAGGCTCCAGTCAGAACCAGAGGAAGCTGGCTGATTTGCCTTGAGTGGAAGGAGTTGGCAGCCTTGCCCAGGAAGCACACCCAGACCATCCCATGTAAACCATTATGAAAGTGATTTAGAGGTACTTCATTCTTTGGCACATCATAGACTGAAATGGCAGCAACAAAAGCACAGAAAAGTCCTGGCCTGCCTTACAAAGGAAATGCTGAGGTAATTACCCAGCTGTGCTGATTTACGGCCAGCTGTAAATTAGTATTGTTAAGGTTTTTTCTTTGCTGCAATGCTACAGCTCCAGAGCCTCCATTTGCATGGTTTGACATCCCTTGTGTTTCCTGAACTTTGTCTTGCTCCTCAATCCCCCCCCCCCCCCAAATAAATCTGGCATTGGTCCTGTTCAGGCTGCCTTATATTATTAGATCCTGAATTTTGTCTTCAATTCTGTTCTTACAGTGCCCTTGGACCAGTTTGATGATTTCCAGTGTGCAGCTTTTAAAAAGTTTTGACTAGATATACATAATATGGATTTATGTACTGCTCTGCTTTTCATTGTGTCCCCCCCCCCCCGGCTAAGACGACGGAACAGATGAGGACTGAACATGACGACATAGTTTTAAATTTTTTATTGTTCAATGTTTTGATGTTTTTAGATACAGTGTAATGGAAAGTTTTATTTTTATTGATGTATGTATTTTATATATGGCATCAAATTGTGCTGACTGTTCACTGCCCTAAGTCGCCTTCGGGCTGATATGAGCAGGTAGAAATAGCGTAAATAAATAAACAAATAAATAAGCTGTTCCATTGATAATGAACTACTCGTTCAGCATTATGTGTAGTCCTCTTTCATTCCATCCATCATATTGTTTATATTTATCTTAATGTTTAAAACCGAAATATTTTTAAAAGGCACGAGGTACTGTAGCAGGGGCTAAAATTTGGAATACACCTTTCATGTAATAGTTTTTCCTTTTGCTGCTTCTGTTTTTTTTTCTGTTCCAGCATATCTTAAGCATTCAGATATGTGTAAAGCATGGTCTATCTCAACATCACATAGGGAGCCATTAAATCTCCTTCACATGGAGGGTATGTGGTGCTTCCAATGTAATCTCCACAAGGATGAAAAAAGAACGTCATAGTCCAGAATGGAAGAGACATTTTAGGATCAAGATGGACTGCATTTTGCCTGTTGCTGCTCTGCCCAAGAAATGATTCCCTGTTCCTTTACAATACCAGCTTTGGAAAGTCATTGCAGGGCCAGCTGTATCATTAGGCAGGGGGGGTTACCGTCATGCAGCAGTAGAAGCTAGGACACAAGGACAGCACTGAGATGTTAGAGAAGATGTGACAGGGTATCAGCAGGATTCAACTGTGCAGCTGGGGATGGAACTAACTAACTTTCTGTGCATGAGATAGGGAACGAGAAGCAATTTGTTTCCCTTAGTAAAATACCTTGGGCCACCCATAGGCCCTTTCCACCACCCTCTCCTCTATAATGTGGCTCAGGCAGGCTACTTCACCCTGCTTTATGGCAGGCTGAGCTTTGCTGCTCTTCTAGATTGTGACGTCAGCTATGGTTTCCAACTATGAATCTGGTCAAATAACTATGGGTGAATATATCAAAAGTGCATTTATACTGTAGAATTAATGCAGTTTGATAGCACTTTAACTACCTTGGTTCAATGCTATGAAATAATGGGAGTTGAAGTTTTACAAGGTTTTTTACCTTCTCTGCTAAAGATAGCTGGTGCTTTATCAAACCACAACTCCCTTGATTCCTTATCAATGAGCCACTGCAGTCAAAGTAGTCTGAATTATTTCTATAGTGTAGATGCACCCCAACTTACTAAAAGGTAAATTCCCCCAAAGATTTGAGTGCAGGGCAAGAAAAAAAAACACCCTTATCTCTTCATTAGTTGAGCAAAACATTATTGCAGTATAGTTCATTGATCTGAAGAAGTGGGCTGCTGCAGCCCATGAAAGATCATGCCAAGTTAAACCTCTTAGTGCTCAAAGTGCCACAGGAATCTTGCTTATTTTGCTTAGATTATATTATCCTTTTGAAAAAAAATCAGTTGATAGATGACCTGTCTGCATTGGACGTATCTTGGAGGCACAATTTACTATCTGTAAAATGGGACCCAAAATGTGCACTTAACAGGAATGCTGTGGGGACAATAACAAAAACAGTAAAATATCTTATGGATTTAAGGAATGATTAAGAATGCTAATTTCAGCAGCATGTACAGCAAATGTTACTGAGAAGGTTAGAAATAGTGGCAGCTACTGCCATTCTTGGTGGCGAATCTACTATGGCTTTAATTTTGAACTATGAAGGAACTATCCAAGGTGCTGAACCCAATCTGCCAAATGAGCTCAGCACTAGACAGCTCCTATAATGTTCAGAGCAGATTCAATACTCTACTGGCCTGGAAGGCACCAGTTGCACACAATGCCTTGAAATTAAAACTGAAGAGAGCTGTAAAGCTCTCTTTTTTATACCCTTATTGAACATATTTGTTGTTATTCTCTCAGTGTGGTATATCACAACTAACTTCTAATAACTTCTTTTCTAAATTCCATATTCTTTGGGGAATCTTTTGAATTCATTATTTCTCAAATGTCAGAGATGACTTTGAAACCTTTCTGATTTAGTAGTATGCATCCAAGGCTTAAAAATGTGCTAGATTCCTGAGGGATTGTGCTAGAAGTTTTAGAAAGCCATACAAATAGTTCCTGCCTCACAAATCATTATCATTCTCCTTGTGAATATCAAATCCTTCTGTTAAACCTGGACTTTATATTCTGAGACAAAGGACATGACTAATCACAAGGGCTCCCTGTGTTGCATTGTTCCAGTTTGTACTCCCCTTAAACTGCATTCCAGATAACATCATGTCACTGAATAGAAATAAAACTTTCTTCAGAGGAAGCTGGCAAGCTTCGATAATTGCATTCCCTTGATAATGGCATTTTGGAATCTCTGGTGCTCTTTTCTCTTTTCTCACCTTATAGGCATGCTCATTATAGCAGAATGCAAAAGAAGGTAAGCCCCCAAAATAAAAGTCACATGGTGTCCCAATGGGATCACCTGATTCTCCAGATAATTTGATAAACACACAAACTTCCTGGATTTTAAAACTCATAATTACCTTCTTTGATTTAATCAACCCTTGAAATATCAGGTCATTAGGAAGGAAGTAAACTGTGTGTTCATTTTACATTAGCTGCTTGAAGATATACGATAATAATAGTGATAATAAAAATAATAGTATATGATAATGAGGAAGCAATTCTTTATGCCCAAAGGGAAATGCTTTGCCAAAGGAAGCTTGGGAAATGGATTTCAAAGCACAGATCTCTCCAAACTTAATACATATAAAATAGTGAAAATGTAAATTAGGTTAAGCAGAAAGACTTTATCTCCATATACAAGCCATCAAGTTTCAGGTTCCATAGGGGATTGACTTCTCCTCGGATCTGCCACAATCCTAAGCTTTCTTGGTGAAGATGCAAGAAAGAGTTTTCTCAGTGGCTGCTCCCACTCCACTCCATGGGAAATTGGGCTGGCCCCTTCCCTGATCCCTTCAGGTTTTTAATGAATACCATAAACATCTACAAGGAACACTTTTATTGGGGGTGGAGGTGCTTTTTTTTAACCTTTGCATACTTCTTATGATTCTAAGCTATACGTATATGATGACTTCAAATTGTAATGTTATTTGAGTTTCAGCTTTTTACTGACTCCACTTGTGAGCCTTCTTAGGTGCCACTTTGGAAGAAAAAAGCATGTAAATTAAATCAGTTAATCAATAAATGACAACCACTCTTTTATTGGGGGTGGTGACGGCCGACAGAGAGCTCTGGCATGGGCTGGTCCATGAGGTCACGAAGAGTCGGAGATGACTGAACGAATGAACAACAACAACAGGTTTGAATAAGATCTACCTTTCTGAACAAGACCAAAGCCCACAAATAAGAGAGACTTGAGCAGTCTCTGCTAATGTTTCCAGTGAAGACATCCTAATTAAAACTTTAAACTTTAAAGGTGCTGAATATGTTTGAGGTATAGGAATGATAATAGAAAAGGATGGTCTAAAATCGTATTTGGGTAACCCACTTAAACTCTCACCATAGCGTGCATTTTGTTAACTTCTTCTACAATAGTTATAGGCAATGGTGCATGGTAGCTTCCATCTGAGTGAAGCAGCAAATCAACTCTGGCTTTTAATCAGAAATTTAAAAGAGCTAACTAAAGTGGTGAGTCTGTTTGGGGGACAGGAGACAGCACACTGGATAAATACATTAAAGCCTTGCTAAAAGTGCCTCTGGGCAGTCTGAAAGAAGCTTTGCAATTTTGTGTCTTGGACCCTCTCTTACACATATCTCAAATGGCTTTGAGTATCTCAACAGTGTAAGCTTGACAGTCTGTTGTTATCACGTAAAACAAAAAGATTTGAGCTAACCTAAAGATGAACAGATTAGTTATGACACAAGTTTTTTTCTGGACTAGAGTGTAGCTGAATGATGGGAGAATCAAACATGTTCTCATTTTAGAGTAGTCATAACCACATCCTAAAAATTCCTAATTACAGCAGCTTGGAACTCATCAAGGTCATGACCTTTAACAAGGTGTTCCCTTCCTTGCAGCAGTAACTATAATATATACGGTCAACTTATCATCTGAAAGGATCTAACAAGATCCACAGAAAGCAATCTTTGAAATACTAATCAATGTTCTGGAGGCCCTTTCCCTCTAAGTCATAGCCTCCTACCCTGGACTTTTTTCTTTAGTTGTGTAGTGTGTAGTGTGTGTGTGTGTGTGTGTGTGTGTGAGAGAGAGAGAGAGAGAGAGAGAGAGAGAGAGAGAGAGAATTACTTTTGAATTAATGTCAGGTTGAAAAACTGGGGCATTTGTTTCCTAGTAACCTAGCCAGTGTTATCTGGTGGCTTTGATGTTAGTGGAGTGATAAATCTATTCTAGGGTTGTCTGTCATTCCATCAGGAAAATGCAGGAAATTTTTAAAAACTCTGGGAATTCAAGGGTGTACCCCATTTTTGGAGCTTTGACTTGAGGGAAGCGAGTGCACCATGGAATTGGTGAAATACAATAATAACAATAATATTATGAGAAGATTTGGTGACAACACTCACAAGCTTGTTTTGAAATTCTTTATTGATTTTTTTTTCAAAATGTTGCCTTCAAATTGTTTCTCATTTATGGGCATTCTAAAGTTTGAGCATAGAACTACAACCCGAAATCAGAGTTCAAATCCTTGCTTGGCCATGAAAATTAACTATTTGAGGTTGGGTGCACACTCTCAGCCTTAAAAGAAGGGCAAAACCAAACCTTGTGATCTTAGGGTTCCCAGAAGTCAGAAGTCACTAGGAGAGCCATAATACACCCAAAGAAACCCTATGATATTTTTTTTCCTTTGGCAAGATTTGTACAGATAGAGGGATTTGTTCATTGCCTTCCTGGAGCGAAGAGAGAATAGCTTGCTCACAGTTATCCAAAGGATTTCCACAGCTTACATTTGTGTCCTTGTTTTAAATTTTGTTTGTTTCATTGTCAGAATTCTTGGAAATATTACTAAAAGCTAATCAAACATCTAGGAAGCTTATTGTGCCCTTACCCCCTTGCCCTTTCATTTAAAGATGCAAACTATAGTGTAATAGGATGCAATCTGCAAACTAGATGTAGAAACGGTACAATCTATCCAACAACAAGGTAAAGGTAAAGTTTTCCCCTGACATTAAGTCTAGTTGTGTCCAACTCTGGGGGGTGGTGGTGGTGCTCATCTCCATTTTTAAGCCAAAGAGCTTAGAAATTTGTTGTCCGTAAACACCTCCAAGGTCATATGGCCAGCATGACTGCATGGAGCCCTGTTACCTTCCTGCAGAAGTGGTACCTATTGATCTACTCAAATTGCATGTTTTAGAACTGCTAGGTTGGCAGAAGCTGGGTCTAACAGCAGGAGCTCACCCCACTCCCCGGATCTGAACCACCAACCTTTTGGTAAGCTAGTTCAGCAGCTCAGCGATTTAACCCGCTGTGCCACCAGGGGGGCCATACAAACATCAAGCAAACCAAAATCCCATTGATTCAGTGATAAACTACTATTTTTTGCTGAGCAACATCACTGATTTAGGGATATATACCTCTAAGTTAATTTATTTCTCTTGGGAAGAATGTTTTTTTTTTCAGTAGACAAATAGTCCTTACCATGGAACATTATCTTAAATTACTGTTTCTAAGAGATGAAAAACACTCAAAGGCACAGGTTTTTGGCATCTCTATTATCCCTTGCTTCCTGTGCCTGATACAATTCAATTTGTGTATCTGACTGGTGTGTTAAAGAGCTGGGAGCAGTGAATATCATTAAGGGATGACAACTCTACTTTTAACCCCTTGTGATTAGGAACTATGAGTAGCTGCAGTGTTGGAGAGAAAAAGGTAGAAAGAATTTAACTGACAGCTTAGTCAAATTCAGAGTTGGGAATGCAATACACAGAAATCTTTCATTAACAGAACACCCCAGAGCTGTGATGAGAAGCAATGTCTGTGTCCCAGTCCAACAGTTCATATGTAAAATATCCAGGGATACACATGCAGCATATTGTTAGAAGCAAAGTCATTGCTCGGTGGGTATGTTGTCATCAGAAGCTTCCAGATTTGATCCCCAGCCTCTCCAATAAAGAAAATGAAGGCTCCATCTATACTAAGCATTTAATACAGTTCAAAGCAAGCTTCAATCTGTTGACAGCTGGACAATGATTGTCTAGGAAAGCATATGAAAAATGGAGATAGAAATCTCAAAGAGTTACCATTCAATTAATTCCTGTGCTCGTTAAAGCTTCCCCTGTTGCAGACAAATAAGTTACATTTAGGACTTCAGCTCCCAGAATCCTGAGATAGCATTCTCATATTGGCTGGGAATACTTGGAATTGTAGTCCCAAAATAGCTTTTTTTGGGGGGGGGGGTACTGATTATAGCTAGTTCCTTGGCAGAGAAGATAACAAGAAATAGCCCTTTTTTCTGCACCCCCTTCTAAATAAGAGAAATGTACACTTTATTAATTGCTTGCACAGCAATTACAGGAAATAACAGCTGAATTTAGTCTGGCTTTTAGTTTGAACTTTAAAGATAAAGATGTAGATGTGTACACTTTTAAAGCTTGTACAAACTCCACAAATGAATTAGTACCTCACTGACATGGTAGCCACAGGCAACCACTGGGGACTTTGTCTGGGGTACATCCATACTGTAGAATTCGTGCAATTTGACACCAAGGTGTTTAGCCTTCTCTGCCAAATAGTGCTGGTGCCGCAACAAAATACCACTCCAACAATTCATAGCACTGGGCCATGGCTGTCAAAGTGATGTCAAACTACATTAATTCTATAGTGTAGATGCACCCTAGTATACATTTCAACCATCTTCTCCTGTTTTCCTATTCCTCTGTCATGGTCCACCTCCCTCCTATTGTTAGTATTGCTTCTGAACTCCACACACAGTGTTGCACCAAGCATTCTCATCTCAAAGGGGGATTCTGTATGTGGTATATATGGCTGTTCAATGAGAATAAGAAATGAGACATGAAAGCATCCATATAATTTGATCTGCAGACAGTTTCACTGGATAAATCTGTCAAGTTTCTGCCTGCATCACTCTGTTAAATTTCTGAAATGTCTTCCCCACCCTTGAAAGGTGCATGTTTATACACATTTCATCCTAAAATATGCATCTTTGGAGCTACTTTATTAGTATATGGATTTGTCTATGCATTTTAGGAACGTTTCATGAATTGAAACATTCAACGCACGCACCAAAGAAAATATTTTGTATTATGTCTGTACATTAGACCAAATGTGAGCATCAGAACATTTTGCCTTAAAATGCATAATAAAAGAATTGAAACACCCCTAGGGAAAACCTGGATCAGAGAAGTTACCAACTGTATATTCAAGAAGGAAACTGTACTCATTTAAGCTTTATGTTCTGTGCTGGATTTATGCATAAACTAAGGAAGTTATGGTTTAGAGCTTGAGATTAGGAGCAACCTCTAAATATAATTTTACAATTATCTTCTAATAGATCAAATATACACTACCATACAATGCAGTTTCATAATGTAGTTTTACTGATCACCTAAAATCAAAAATCTATCAAACTGTTGTAAGGCCTACTGCAATATATGAAGCTGAATGCTGGCAAGCAATAAAGAAAGCAGTGCCTTGGTGTTATGGAGGTGAGGATGCTACAATTTACAACAAGTGTTACATGCCTTGACCACATCACAGCAATAACATCTGGCAACACTTTGGCATTGCTTCAACTGTGGACAAATTATGAGAATCAGACCTCAGATGATATGGCCATAATCTCTGAGCTGAAGACATGTTGCACAGCCATCTGAAAACTGCTGGCATACACCCTGACTAGGTGCACTACTGAGTGAAATGGCACCATCAAACTGGTAAAGCAGACCTTACCATCAAGTGGAACAAATGCTGAAGAAAAGGAAGAGAATAATGCAGTTTCACTACATTGAACTACATTATATGGCAGTGTAGACTCATATAATGCAGTTCAATGCCATTTCAGAATGCAGTTTCAAAATGCAGTTAAACTGTATTATGAAACTGCATTATATGGCAGTGTAGATGGGGCTATAATACAAAATGGTCATGTTGTAAGACCTCTTACTCTTGGCATCACTTAGATTCCTATCTTGAGTCTGCTAGTTCTATTCCTGCTAGAGAGACATGTGTTAGCAAACAAACAAAATATTGGATATATTTACTCTAGGTTGACAGGACAGTGGCAATACCATACCATAAAAGAAGAGAAGTTTTCTCTTTCCTCTCCCTCTCCTTTGTGACTAACTTTAATTCATTTTCCAATAAAATTTCTTCAGCCACTGTGAAGCGAAGGATTTAGAAAGATTACTTTGCATTTTGTTATATGCAAACTAATCTTTGCACTGGCTTATCAGAGTGGTTTCTAAACATCTAGACATGGGTAGGTCAACTGTCTCTAATCATCCATTGTTAATACAAATAGGACAGCTCATAGCGCAGGCAGAAACTAAATCAGACTTTTTAATGCAAGTAGTAGCACGCACTGGAATTAAAATATATTATAGAAATTTCATTAGAGAAGGATATGCCATCCACTAATGATTATGACCTAATCTATTTGTTCAGCATGACCTAAGCAGTGGCAGAAGTTGGCCATAGAGGTGCACTGGATTCCTAGAGACACAATATTCATCAGATCCTTCTATAATCAAACCTCCAAAAGTTAAACTGATGAAGGTGGAAGGCTGACTGTAATGGGATTTATTCAGTAGCAGGTGCTTTCTCTCAGTTTCTCTCCATTCTTAGCATTCATATTACAAATATAATATTTATAAACTGATTGAATTATGAGTGTCAGCAATTTAAAAAAGATTAACTACCCAAATGCCTAGCAAACCATCTAATATATTTCTAAACAGACTGTTGTCTCATGTCAGTAGATCTTTTTGATGCAAAATAGCAACTGTTCGGAGTGTCATTTTGTTGGGAGTCAGAAGAATGACAGTCAAATCCAATTAATCATTAAGGCCTCAGATAAGTGGTCTGATTTATTGCTAGAGTGAACTCAACCCTATAATCAAGGGGCAGGGATGTTTAGGGGTTCAAACCACCTGCAATTTTTTTGGGTTAAAAAAAAAAGGCTGGTTTACTCATGAATTTTAACTGGCTAACCAAATCCCCATGCTAAGTCTATGAGTAGCAAAAATTAAAATTATTTATTTATTTAAAACTTTTATATCCCAATCTTCTCTAAAAGTCCTTCTAGAAATGTAAGCGCTATCTCAACCAAATTTTGATAATTTATTCACACTTTCATTACCTCCCTTTCTACGCACATCACAATAGCAGCAATAGCTGACTGAAAACACTGGAAAAGATTGGGCTGAACCTGCAATACTTGTGTGAACAGGGTTATGGTGGAGCTGCTAATATGAGTGGTCATATTAGTGGCACACAGGCAATTATATTGCAGAAGTATCCAATGGCTCTCTACATCTACTGCAGTGCTCACTAAATCTAGCCTTAGCAAAGACTTGCAGCAGTCAGAAACTGTCAACAAACAATATCCTCTGTGCAATTTCTTTAGAGCATCATTCATCAGTCTGGAACAATTGAATTAAAATATAAAAGACTGTTTCTGTGAATCAAGAGCAAACAGCCTGTTGCTCCTTTGTGAATCCTGTTGGGTTGAGTAACATGATGCAGTTTTACATTTTGCTGAACTGTACAGTGTGGTGGTGAGAACAATTGAAGAACTAAAAGAGAATCCTCTATACAATGGTGAGACTTTTTCCCAAGCTGGACACCTTTTAAGTTTTCTGAATTCTGAATTTGTAGTAACCATTCACTTCCTAAGAAAATTGTTTAGGACATTTTCTTCATTATTAGGAAAGTAATGCCACAGTTTACAAAACCTGGTATTCTTCATGCCTCAGACTTTAACTTTTATGTCACTTGGCTAGGCCAAGTAGGTTGTCAGCCAATCTGAGCTGTCAGAGCCCACCTGCCCTGCCTCTCGGTCCCATTTGTGGAAGACAGGAGCATAAGGAACATGGTAGCATCCTTTACAAATGAGAAAAACCAAGACAGAGACCACTATAAATGAGAAAAAGTATTTCTTGGCTAAGAAAATCCCAGTGAATGCATATACACACACAATAGCTGGTAAATCCCAAATGCGATAGAGTTTATGTTTACATTATGAAATGGGGTATCTCACTTGAAATGTTCAGTAGTTGATTAAGAAGAATATAATTTTATTTGGGGGGGGGAGGGTGGATTCCTAAAACAGCAACATTGATTTTTCTTCACTTGGGAAATCCTCCTGAAGGAAGAATTATGAAAAGTCAACTTGGAGGGACTATTTTGACAGGGCTGTCATGTCTGCTTTGTTATGTTTTAAATTCTGGCAGTATCACACTACTCTGAAAAGTGTGAAGGGCCAGACCTCATCTACGCAGTGCTGTCCTGCCTCACAGCAGCCAGTCTTCAAGGCTCTGGAGAGAGTGGCTGTGTAGTACTTTGTGGCTGTTCTTTTCAATAGTTTGTCAAATAAGATCCAAGATATGAGGCGGAGGGGCAGATTTCTTGCTTGCAAATGGAATTACAATTCAGTGTTCTTCCTACTCAAGTGTAGCTCTCTTATTAGTTACGGCTGAGACGGGTCAGGATATACACACTATACCTGCTGTGAATTGTTGAAAAGATTATGTACACCAAAAAGTGTTTAAAACGTAATAAAAAATAAACCAGTAGTCTGCCAGCAAGATGGCTGGTTCACTGCAAAATTTATTCAACTGAATCGGGTATAGGAATACATGAGTCAGACTGTGTGCATATTATATATTTATTTACTTGAATATCTCTGAACCAGGTAAGGATGCATGTGTGTGTGTGTGTGTTTCTTTATGTCTATATTTGCGGGGTGGGTGGGGATGGCTGTGATTGAGGCCTGGGCAATTGTATCAGCAATGGCTGCAACATCTGTTGTTATATGACCCCCAGTGTGCTTGCCAAAAGTCAATTGGACCCTCCATCCAAAAAAGCTCCCTTATCCCACAATGGTTCCCAAAGTATAGTCCTTTAGGGATTTGGGACTTCAAATCCCTGAAACCCCTGCCAGCTTGGACAAGGATCAGGAATTCTGGAAGTCTAAAATACCTAGAGGACCAAGGTTTGAGAACCATTGCTCTAGAAAATGTTAAACATATGATAGCTGGAATCCTATGCATAACTGGAACCCGTATGCTGGTTGCACAGCGCACATCAGAACTAATGAAGGGAAGTCTGCTTGGACTGCTCCCAGCTGCTGGGGTTCCTTTCTTTGAAGGGCAGAAAGTGTGCTGGTGGCTGGGGAAGGTTTTTACAAGGCTCTAGTGTGAACAGAGTGGCAGGAACTGGATTCCCCCCCCCCCCTTCCCCTCTTCTTGTGCTTTCCCTTGCCCATTTTCTGACAGTGGAGTAGCTGGGGCTCCGGGAGGGCAGGAAGTGTGAGCTGTAGACCCCCTCCTCCTCCCTACCTTGCAGCTGCGTCTCTCATGCACTGCGGTGTCTCATGCACATGTTCCCTTCATGAATTCTGGCCCACGGTGCGCAACCATCGTAAGGCCCCAGCTATCATACTTTTGCCTAGAAAACAATTCCTTATACATTTTGCCTTGACCCTCAGTTACAGCATTGTCTGAGAACAGGGACATGAGAGAAACTTTCAAGGTTAAGAATGAGAACATCATGTGTTCCAAAGTCAAGCTTACCCTCAGAACAACTGTGATAGTCGGAAGGAATTTTAAATTGCCTAATGATCCTGAAGCTTTTCTCCTATTTTTCCTCATAACATTCACTGTGGCTCCTTGCTTCAGAAATTCTGGCGTTGCTATATGCTTTGGAGGCCTAGTGTAGTGGAGATACTTGATCTCTCTGCTTGAGGCATCAGTTGAACTGAGCTGAGTTGTTCTGTGAAAATTAACAGACCTGCTCTATGGACTGGGCTTGCCCTAAATTACCATACCTTTTGGTTCATTCCAACCATACTTTATCAATATAGAAAAATGCTTTTGCTTGCACCTTATTTCACTTTTTTTGCAAAAGAGGTTGAACATCTGCGGCCCAATCAGCCTTAGCCAGCATCCCTGATGGCCATCCCTGCTTAAGAAATTTAAAGGACTAGTTCACACAGTTCACTCATAATGAGAGAATAAGACATTTTTCCACATTGTAATTTGAAACATCCTTGCCATCTGCTATTTTCTGCATTGCTAGATGAGTGGAGAGTAGCTTTACAATCTGGGTGAACATAAAAACATGTCTACCAGTTATGGAGAGTAAGGGGAAAATATTATAAGCTTATTAGAAACAGAGGCCTCACAACTGGAGAATCACTAAAGAGATCTTTTCCCAGTGGTCTGCTCTGCAGCAGCTCAGAAACCCTTTGGCTGAGACACTGCTTGGCTGAAAAGTAGCAAGGGTCACATTTGTTTTTCATTATCCTAAATGTAAATCCCAGAAATTACAAGAACACAAGTCTGCCTCATGACCTCATAACTTCTAAACAAGATACCACAAAGTGTCAGATAGATTTGTTACAGTGGATCTTTCTGCATTTCAGATTTAAAAAATGACATCTCAGAAAGAACTGTGTTGTTCACTAATTTGCCATCATTAGGGCATGCTTGAATTTGAGTAATGGTAGGCTTTATCCCATAAGCCAATTTAGTTTTCAGTTGTGCTATTCAGTTGGTTGCCCCTGAACTAGATTTGGACTAAATTGCCTTATAGTTCATGCCAACCAAAGTGTAGCATCCAGGTTGGATTATTGCAATGCAGTCTACATGGGGCTGCCTTTGAAGAGGGCCCAGACACTGCAATTGGTGCATAGATTGGCAGCCAGGTTGCTAACTGGAGCTAATTATAGGGAGTGGATGATGCCCCTATTAAAACAGCTCCACTGGTTGCTGATAAGTTTTCGGTCCCTAGTCAAAGTGCAGGATATCATCTACAAAGCCCTAAATTGCTCGGTCTCTACCTATCTTTGTGACTGCATCCCCCGGCTCTATGTTCCTGTGTTAGCATTAAGATCTGCCAGGAGGCCCTCTTCACAGTCCTGCCACCATCACAAGTGCGGTTGGTGGGGATGAGGGAGAAGGCCTTCTTGGTGGTGGCTCCGGCATTGGAATGCCCTCCTCAGGGAGATGGGGCAGCCCCCCACACTGTCCTCCTTTCAGAAGGAATTGAAGACTTGGATGTTTGGACAAGCCTTTGAGAATGTCTAGTCCCGATGGTCTGCAATTAATGCCATGGCATGGCCCTTTCATCCCAAGTCCTAGTTCATTAGCTAAAATTTGCGCTATCCTATTCCCTGCTCCTGTTTACAGTTGGCTGTTTTACGACAGTTATCATCATAGATTACTGAGGGCTGTTTTGAGCTTTAAATCATATGCTATTGGTTTTATCCTGTATTTTATTGTGTGTTTATTTTATCCATTGTTCTACGCACATTGTGCCGTATGAAGCTCTTCGGGGAGATGGCAGCCAGGTATAAAAATTGTTGTTGTTGTTGTTGTTGTTGTTGTTATTATTATTATTACACTACAGAAACCACTCACTTCAGGTTGCATTCAGTTCAATTAGTTCATCTTTTGCATGTGGCCACATCAGTTCCCAAGCATTGCTGTTATTATGTGCTTTCTAGTCATTTCCAGTCAAGGGTTTTTCTTGACTTTCCCAAGGTCACCCCAATGTTGTTGGACTGCACTTTCCGTCAACCCAGTGAAACCAGTGATAAAGAATTCTGGGAGTTACAGTACATAACCATCTGAAAAGCCATATGATTTGTCTCCCTGCTGTAGATGGTAATATGCTTCCAGGTGTTGTTGAACTGCAATTTCCAGTTGCCTTAGCTAATGTAGCCAGTGAGGAGGAATGCTGGGATTTGCAGTGCATCAACATTTAGAAGGCCGTATGATTTCTGCTCCTGCTGAAAGTGGTGCAGTGTGTTCAACTGAGGCAGCCATCTGTGCAAATATTGCTCTTGACTAGATGTGAAAAATAATTTGTTTGTCAACATCCGTTTTGGCATGGCTTTTGCTCTGAAGTTGCCAGGCATTTCAATGTGCTGCTTTCATATGAACAAAATGGATTTAAATGTCAGGGAACCTCTAAATAATCAACTACCTTTTGAGGCAAATTGAGCACTATGATGCCGTCTCTTTGAATACATTCTAGGTTCTAAGTGAGAGAAATACCGTTGTTGTTGGTGTTGTTATTGTTCTTCTTCAGAAATTCTCATAGGGCTGCATGTGTATGAATACATTTATATTTAAAATTTCAACAAAAAATATTCCAAACTGTACCTCACTGGGATTCTTTTTTAGTTTTCCCCCCAAAAAAGACTGTGCAAGGATTTGGCAAGGATAGGTGAATGTGGTAAATATGAGGAAGAGGAAAAGATAACTAACAGGAACGATCAAAGAGCACAGATGTCTGATGCTTGTGAATTGGGGCCCTTGGGAAGAAATAGTTGTCATGTTTAACTCTGTTGATGCCCCAAATGGTTATCCAGTATGGCAGTGAGCCTGTTCTGCAGTGAGGGGAGGATAAGATTAAATTGATGGAACCAGTTTTCACAGCTTTGGAGTGCAGGGACATAATCTCTTTTTCATTCTCTTTCATTCCTTCTCTCTTTCATTCGCTCTCTCTCTCATCCTTTCTCTCTCTCATTCTCTCCGGGTACCACTGTTCCCTCAGGACTCTGCTGCAATCCTTGCAGTAGACAGAAAAATGATTTTTCCAATATATTGCTGTGAGCTAGCCTTCCTATAATGCAAAATATTTTGTAGTAGCTTGGTTTGCACAGGTACTTTTAGATCTGCTCCTGCTGAAGATGGAAATGTTAAGATACACAGGAATTTTACTATATAAAATGGGATATAAACACAGTAAAGAAATAAATACACTTACTTTGTTGAAATGTATCAACACAGGTGCTTGAATTTTTGGATTTTCCTTGGGCTGTATGGAGATGATAGCGTTGCCAATAATGATGATGACTTGGTGCCTGGATGTCAGATTTACCTGTCTACCACTGGTGGCTCTCAAGATTACATTTGTATTTATTTATTTTTTTGTTGTGGCCTGCTCATCATATATTCAATGACATTAACCGAGGTTTGGACCTCAGCTTCAGTCAATGAATGGCAAAAGATGAGCCCAGCCAGTGAAAAATGGTTGTCTCTCTTCCTCTGACTGCCTTTTAGCACTGTGATGTTCAACCTTGTAATGATTACAAGCTGCCAGAGATCATATTGCTCTCATCCCAGAATTTATGAACTGTGGCAGCATCTCTAGTGAGTTCCTCTGCTTCAAATCCATCTAATAGCTTCTACTTAACAGATATTAAGGAGAGGAGAGCAGTCATATTAGATCAGACCAAAGCACCATTTAAACCAGCACTTTGTCTATATGACAAAGTTGAGTCTGAAACAGAATTTTAATCTGAGCCAGAGAACAACCCTCCTCCTTTCCCTCACACCTGGTTATCTCCTACTGCTGGTTAAGTAGTTCCTTAGGCCCTTTCTACACTTCCAGCTAACCCAGATTATCAAAGCAGATAATCCTCATTACCCATAACATATACAATTATGCTTGTATATAAAGCTCCCCAGGTTGTGTCCAGTGTATTGTTACTTGGGTTCATGCTCTACCATTAGTTAATGAAAGAAGTTTTGCATCATGAAAAATTTAGAAGGCATTCCAGAATCTTGGAATCTCTGAGATGTCATCCAATAATGTGGTACATTCGTATAAGTGTTGCTTTTTGTCATTGTGCTTCCATGATCTTATCAATTGAAATTTCATCTACATTGCTTCCATTTGGAACTGGAATTCTTCCCGGCGCATCTACCAATACTGAAACCACACTTATTACCCATTACTACAGGTGCTGGATATCAATTTGTAGGCCTCAGTATTTCATAATCTTCTCTCTTTCTTTGTCTTTGATTGCCATGATTGCTAGTCATAACTGTTGATATGAAAATGAACTTTATTAATACTCTTCCTTTCCTCTAAAAGAGGTACTCAATTTAACCAATTTGCAGGGAGCTAATGATTACTGGTGTCAATCCAAACTGAATCTGAGAGAACACATCCATTTCCAAAAAGGGACTGATGAAAATGGCCCATATCACAGTCTGCTAACTTTTTCTTGCATTTTGTTTAAGGAGCAAACATGTATGGTTGAGATATGTCATTTTCAAGGGAAAAAAGAAAAAGACCATTGGCACTGAGAATTGAAGGTCTAATCCTTTTGGTTAGAACTAAATAGAGATTTGGTGACTCATTTCTGAATGGTAACTTAATACATAGTTAAATGCTGCTGATTCAGTCTGTTACGTGAAAAAGTAGTGGACTATGGAAGGGCTACTTCTTCCACTCCCAATTCTACACTACAAATACTTATTCTTAAAGCAACTATTATGTTTTCTTTAATGTTAACATAACTTTTACATTTTTAAAATAATAACATAAGCCACAATATGACTATATTGAGCTAAATAAGGATAGAGGATGACTGCCATCTCCACAGAACCAATATACACCATTTTACTTGTTCATGTAGTGCTTTCTATACAAGTTATATCCTCTTCTCAGTACCTCTGCAATCTGTCTCATTGAAAATAATTGGGTTCATTATTACCCATAGTTTCATGTATCCATGCAAAGTCTGGAAACATCCCCCCCCCCCCCCCCCCGGTGACAGTGGGGTTGTACGGTACTCCAGATTTTCTTGTTTTTTTCTTTCTTTCTTGAGCCACACTGCAATCTCTTCTAACTTCCGTTGTAACTTTGGATATATCAGTCAAGATCCTGCACAGCAGTTCAGCATAATATTGTATAGGGCATTACACTATGCCAAAGTTATATCATATCTATAGCACAACTGAGACAACTGGTAGTTATGCTTTTGATCATCCATTGTGTAATGATTGTATCACTTGGGCAACTCTAATCAGGATAGATCTTAATGTAAATCATCAGAATCTGGCCATATATTTTCAAAAACAACTGAAGATTCCACTCAAAGATCGCATTTGATCTGCTGCTTTTGCATATTCTTTCCAAAAGGCAGTTGCTTCATTAAACAAGGTTTATGGAAATTTGCAAAGAATGTCAGCAAGCATACTTAGGAAAAATGGTGCCTTTAAATCTGTAGTGGAGCTCTCTGACTGTTGGAAGAGTAATCAAAACCCAAACAAACAGATTTTTTTCCAGTAAAATATAAATTCTCTTCACAATGCATTTATTCCAAGAATTGTGCATTGACCTATCAAGCATGAAAAATAAAAAAATGCCATTACCAACTAAAAGCTTCAGACAATTTTAATAATTCCTAGCTGGTTACTCAACCAGCCAGAAACAGACACATGCTTCCCCCGCTTCTCATAATGCATATCCAGGAAGGAGGGAGCTAAATATCACCCATAAATTGTTCTAAATTAATAGCAATGTAGCTGGCTTACATGCAGTGAATAAGGGCCTTCTGATGATTACATGCTCATGCATACACTCAAACTTTTCAAAAATGAAAACCAGGACAAATATGACCAATCAAACACAGAGTGCGATCAAGATGGCAAAAAATAATGAGAATGAATATACAAGCTAAGAGAGCTTATGTCTAAGCCTCCAGGGAAGTACAAGAGTCTATTTGTATCTCTTTGAGGCAACTGAAGTTTCAGAGTGCTCTTCAAAGACATGTGTGCATTTGTTGTTGTGTACCCTCAAGTCACTTCTGACTTACGATGACCCTGAGGTGAACCTATCATAATGGTTTCTTGGCAGTATTTGTTCAGAGACGATTTTCCCTAGCTTTCCTCTGAAGATGAGAGTGTATCTTGCCTAAGGTCATCCAGTGGGTTTCCGTGGTCAAACGGGGATCCTAATTCTGGTCTCCCAGTGTCCTAGTCTAACATTCAAACCACTGCAGCACACTGGCTATGGACTCCATTAAACTAAACCAAGTGGGGTGGATTACTGAACACTTTGGGCAGTGATTTAACCTAAAGATGGCTGTGGTTTCCCAAGATGAGCCAAAGTCAAATCCTAGGTCCTCAGTGAAGTGGAATTTTGGCTAGAAGTGGATGATATTAAGAGATGGCAGTTGACTCTCCCATTAGAAATTTTCTCTCTAAAACTGTTCTTTACCATGCAATTAAAATATATTGCTAAGGTGGGTAAGATTGGAGAAATCAATCAATGTTAATGTATTAAGGGAAAGCTGAATAATAAGGAAATAATGAAAATAAAAGGTGGAGCACTGATTTCAACAATGCAATGCTGGGAAAAAATGGCAAAGTATATTTCTGATAAATAAAACAGATCTGCTTCCAATTGATCTAATAGATAAATAAAAGATCGGCTGGTTTTGAAAATTGATAAATAATATGAAACTGAATGGAATAACAAAAATTGGTGAGTTATTAAACTCTGATGGATCAATTAAAAATGGGGGGAGTTAAAGAGTAAGTGTAGAGAAAGAAACTGGCTATTATGGCATGGAATGAGCCAGAGGATAACAGAATGGAAAAGAAAGGAAAACCCAGACTTAGACCAAATTTTAAAATGGAAATTTGAGGGGGGGGGGGGGGAGAGGAATTGGGGGATTTATATATTTAAAAAATGGAAGAAAACAAGAACAAAATGAAACACACTTTGATTGAGGTATGGAAAGATGAATTAAATTGTAAGGAGAATGAGATTGTGAATTGGATAAAAGCAATTAAGGAAATTAAACACTTAAGGATTAAGGAAACACAATGTAAAATATTGATAAAATTGTATCGAACCCCACACCAATTGGTCCACATTACAAAACAAAAACACATCAAAACTTTGTTGGCATAAATGTGTGGGAATGCGGGGGTTTATTCATATATGGTGGGATTGTGAAAAGCTACCAAATTTCTATAAAAAGATTACAGATGAGATGGAAGAATTATTAGGGAGAAAAATTGAATTAAACAAAAAAACAATTATTCACCCAACAAATTGAAGGCAATGAGAGGAATAAACACCAGATTGAACTTGTAAAACATATGATAGCAGCAGCCACCCAAGCAACAGTTGCCTTAGGATGCAAAATGAAGGAAATTGGGAATTTTTAAAAAATGATTCAAATATTTATCATAGTAGATGCTCCAAGACTGCATATCTGAAAGGAAAACAGAAAATATGAATGGTCACCCAAAGGAGAAGTGGAAGTGGAAAGAGATTATAGTCAAAGCAAAATGGAAAGGAAAATGTAAGGATCAAAACAAGAAAGCTTCACAATTGAACAAATAATATAAACAGATGAGTGTGGGGGGTGGGGGTGGATAAGTATAAGTAATAAATGTATAGAACTGTAAATTATGTAATCAATAGAATGTATTATATGGGATAAATAATAACAATATATTGTTGTGTATATGCAATTGTGACAATGTTACCAATTACATACATTTAATCATATATATATATATATATATATATATATATATATATATATATATAGCAAAGGGCTTGTAAAAAGTCATTTCCTCTTGCTTTACTTCTACCTCTAGACAATTATTAAGAAATGAAACGGTTTGAATGCAAAGCTACACAGACTGATCTGTGGGGAAATGTGTATTTTCCCTCAAATATGAGCTCATACAAGACAAAATATTATTTTCAGAACATTTTCTGATAGCAAAGTAGGTAATCTATATTCCTAGTCATTCAATGAATCAAAGAAAGAAAACATAAGTTCCATGCTTCTGTATTTACCAAAGAGAAACACTATTTCCATATACCCACGTCTCATAAAAAATGCCTTTATAAAGTTGAAAGATAAATATCATGTTGTATTCCTGTGCACGTTACTATTTGCCATTCCAGCATGTCTAAAAGTTAAATATCTGAATGAATAAGGATCATAGTTATTGGTGTATTTCTGCATTGTGTCATTTTTGCAGATTCATTTCTCAATCTATTTTAGCGTGATCCTACATTAATCTACATTATAAACAAAAATTTAAAAAGGTACATTTCAGTATGCATTTCAAGGCATAGTTTTGAGTGGTCTTGTTCTTAAAATATGCCTTCTATGTATTGACATTTACATTTATTTTGTTTCCTGATATTTATTTTCTTTTGTCTGAAAGTGGCATTGCAATATTCAGAGATATATCTAATAGATGGCTATGTTCTATCTGCCCATTAGTCTGAGCCATGTAGGTTGGGTCAATTCATACTGGAATTACAAAGACGGAATTTGTAACGCATCCCAAATCTTACATCTATACATAAAAATGTGTCCAAAATCTGCAGGTACTCATTTTGCTAGTGCGCCGCTCCAAATACCATTACATCCACATATCTAAAAAGAAATGCTCTTGAATATATTTGAGCTGGTGATTCACGGTGAATGTATAATGCTATTAAACTTTTTTCACTAAAGAAAAATGGCTGTACTAACATATTCTCTGTTGGTTTTGCTTTGTTGCCAATTAAGATGGTATTGAGGGATCTCAAATGCAGACAGCGGGCAACTACTCTTCTTGATGATGTGAGATCTAGGGACAAAGAAGATGAAGGTAGGTAATAACATTTCAGTTCCATTAGCAACAGAAAAAGAACTTCTCTTGAGATCCGACTATCCCTCTCCTGTGTGAAGCTAACTGCTTCTTTCTTTGGCTGGGAATATTTAATTTCTCAAAACATTTAATTTAATTTAATTTTCTCAAAACATTTAATTTCTCTGCAGTGTTTTCTGGAAAATTGTTTAGAAGCTGTATAATTAAAAATTCCTATTGTACTACACATGAAATAGCTTTTCATTTGTTGGAGGTAGAAAGTAGAAACCTTGAAGAGTCAAGACCCAGCCATTTGGCATAGTTTATTTTTACTCCCAAGATCCAAGATGTGCTTTGGACCATTCCACTTTAGGACCAGATATGGAGTGATCTTTCAAGGTGCGATGTTTAGGGCCATGTGTGGTGCGTGATCTGCCTCCCTCTCATTTTCACACTGTCACTTTCAAAACAACTGCTGTCATCCTGTTGGGCAGTTATACTTGCATAAATATGATTCATTCATTGGTCTTCATGATATGACTGTGACACTGTTGCTACTGACTTAATTTCCCCCTCCAAACCTACCTTAATAGTGTTGTACTATGATGTTTCAAACCCTATTTCACCAGCAATATATGGTGCAGCAATCAGAAGCAGGACTCCTGTCACAACCCCTCATTGCTCCCTGGCTGGAGGGAGTTGGAAACATATTTATACTTTACCCGAAATGCCAGCAGAACAGATCTTAAAGAGGCTGGATGCTAAGGAGACTAAGGGGTTTAGGGAATCAGGTTAGCTTACCAAAAGACATAGATTAAACATCCCTGGGCTTTTTTATTGATAGTTCACAGAGATTATTGTAATGCTGCAAATATAAAATTGACAACAGATTGTAATGCTGTGAACATATTTCAGTCTTGATTTTGTTGACTTTCCCCAAATCCCACTGGTATCCTTGTCTTGTATTTGATTTACGTCAGGTTCATGTGTGCACATTTCCCCCTCGTTTTAATGCATGCATTTTTGTATGCAGTTCTCCCACTAAGTGAAATCTCTTTGCACTTATTTTTCAACTGCATACATTTTGAACTGTTCATGTTTCTAAAAATGTTTACATGGGATTGAATTTTTGTCTCTCCAAAAGGCTCTACAAGCCTTGAAAATGTACAGATTTTGCAGGCTAGGCATGCTGTCTTTCAATAAGCCTTGAGAAGTGAAAAATAGGCATTTGCCTCAAGAATACTAACCTATGAAAATTCTTTCCCATACCTAGCTAGAATGTAACTTTATGGTTTTCACTGTAAAAATACCACAGGAACTGGAATTCAGATGCCATTCACCTGCACATCAGGGAAAAGGTTTTTTTTTCTTTTTTAAGATTTTGTATGATAATACATAGCTATGTGGCAGATTGCTGATCCAGTATACTTAAGTTCCAAGGTTTTATATCTGACAGGTTTAATTAAATGGAGAGCTCTTTCACATTACACAATTATAGCTTCATGATTCCTCTTTAACTGCTGTGACTGATTACACCCAGTAGAATCCTGGAGTTTGTATTTTGATGAGGTACCAAATTCTCTGGCTGGAAATTCTAAATATTCTTCCCTAAACTTCAGATCCCAGGATTCCATGGAATGTTGCCATGGCAATTAAAGTGGAATGATAGTGCTATGATTGTGTAATGTGGAAGCACCCAGAGATTCCCAGGAACTGGAATAGATCTTGGCCAGAGAATGTTAAAATTAAATCCTCCTCCTCCTCCTCCTCCTCCTCCTCCTCCTCCTCCTCCTCCTCCTCTTCTTCTTCTTCTTCTTCTTCTTCTTCTTCTCCTCCTTCTCCTCCTCCTCCTCCTCCTCCTCCTCCTCCTCCTCCTCCTCCTTCTTCTTCATTTGTTCAGTCACTTCTGACTCTTCATGACCTCATGGACCAGCCCATGCCAGAGCTCCCTGTTAACTGCCACCACCCCCAGCTGCTTCAGAGTCAAGCCAGTCATTTCAAGGATACCATCCATCCATCTTGCCCTTGGTTGGCCCCTTTTCCTTTTTCCTTCCATTTTCCCAAGTATCATTGTCTTCTCAAAACCTTCCTGTCTTCTCATTATGTAGTCAAAGTACTTCATCTTTGCCTCTAATATCCTTCCCTCCAATGAGCAGTCGGGCTTCATTTCCTAAAGTATGGACTGGTTGGATCTTTTTGCAGTCCAAGGCACTCTCAGAATCTTATTACTCTATTTAAAACTAGGTGCCTACTCCACGCACACACACACATTGAACTAGCAATTCATATTGAAAAGGTATTTTTGAAACACAAAATATGCAGAACAAGACATTCTGCATGGGAAAAGATGGCACAGAGATCTGCCATAAATTTCCAGGTTGATTGCTGAGCTGCCATGAGAGCCAGGAATGTTGAACAGCTCTGAGACCAAGATAGATTGCAATGCAACTTCTGTGACAGGAGGGTAACCTGTCAATTTGGCTGGAATGACAACCGCACAAAGACTCAGGCTGTCACCTGGGGAGTGATGGACACTAATAGTTAGGGATGCCAAAGTCAGGATGCAGACTAGACAAGGCATTATGAAACAGAAAGCAGAGCAAAGGTTTGATGGAACATGACATTAAAGGGTAAATAAAAAACTGGAGAAGAAAGATGACATTTTTCTTATCAAGACAGGCATGAATAGCTGGGATTCCTTAGCTTGAGGAAGATGACTGATCAGTCATGAATGATGTGGAAAGAATAAATAGAGAAAAACTTTAATTGGGATTGTCTGGATTTTAATTGCATTTGTTTATTTTATGGACATATATGTGTATGGCATTGAATTGTTGCCTATTGTAAGGCCGCTATGAGTCCACTTCATGGTGAGAAGGGCAGGGTAAAATGCATTAAATAAATAGTCATCTAATACAACAAACTGGGTGTGATAACACCTTAAGGAAAACTAATAAACATAAAGAGATCATACAGCTTACAGTTAGAGTTTATGCTTCAAGACAATAGGATGTGATGCTGGCCATAAACATGTTCAGATTGCTCTTCCTCAGTTCACATACTGATTAGACTTTCCTTATTCAGAATCATTCTACCTCTCACTAGCAGACTCTGGGGAAAAATGAGGGGAAATTGCTGTCATATCTAACTCTTGCTTCCCTGCTGCATTTGGCTGACCTCTGTTGGAAATGTATTCCCAGTTGGATAGACCTTTGGCCTGACTTGGCCCATCAACGCTTGCTTTCTCATCAGTTCTCAAACGATGGACATGAACCTTTTTTGCAACATTAAAGTTCATCTCTCTATCCCCCGAGATGAATTTTCCACACCTTCATTTGAAAAATATGTGCTGACTTTATTTTTTCAGTCCTCGGATATGGAAGATAGTTTTAATTTTCGCACCTAGAAATTGTCATCAGTAAATACAGCCTGAACAGTTTCTGCAGTACAGTATAGCTAGATATCATTGCACTAAACTCAGTCTTAGAACACATGGGACATACAGTTGTGAAGTGTGGGGAGTTTAGAATAAAAGTGGGGATGGGATGCTGAACTTCTCCCTGCTTCCCTATGTTTCTCCCATCTATTTTTACCTCTAAGGCTGTCTCCAAACCAGCAGCGAATATGATAAAAAAAATCAAGGCTGGAAGGAAGCTTTTTTTGGGAGGGGGGGGGGGAGGCTGAGTGAAGAAAAGGTTAAAATGATTTTTAATTCATCCTCTTTTTATAGTCACACAGAATGACTGAGATCCTTGGCACATCTGGCTAATTAGGAAGTAACTTTGTCAAGGATTTGGAAAAAAATGTATTGAGTTCCTTCCTTCTTGAAATATTGAAATGCCCTTCAGATACCAAAATACATTTTAATCAATAAAATAATTATGACAATAAAAATGCAGAAAGTCCTTGTGGTATATTGGTATATTGGCTTGAGTTTTGGACTGGTATTTGAGAGATCAGTGTTCTCCGTGAGTTATAACATTCCCTGAGGTTACTTGACCCAATCACTTTCTCTCTGTGTGATCTACCTCACAAGTTGTTGCAAGGATAACAAGATCTGTGTATGCCATTGTGAATTCATTGATTTCAATTTTATTTCCTATGCAGGAAACCCGATTTCTGCATAGCAGAACAAGGCTTGTTGCATGTCCTACACACTTCCTCATCCTCTCCAAATTGTCCAAAATTCTCAGTGGTCTATTATTCTTTCTGGTTTTTGTCCTGGGAATGAATAAGTATAAATATTCTTTGCATTCCTAGTATAAATGTAACTAGCAATAAAAAAACAGAGTTGCCTGATCTACAGTTGATTTGCAGAAAACAGTAGGTGAAGGTATTCTTTAGCACTGAAATAATATATATCATGTATTAATGCCTGAAAATGAAAATATAAGGTGGGTGGCCTGGATTTGCCAGTCTTTCTAATCAATTAAGACCTAAATTTGATTGTTAATAGCAACTGGAACAGTCATGTTAAATTGATGGATGCCAATAGCCTATATTATATATTTAGTTGCAAATATGTACATGAGTACCATCTTCTGGCCTAAGTACCAAACCCACCTTAATAGCTAGCAGTAGTTTGAAGGAAAGTCTACTCAACTTTCTTGCTTAACCTGGCTCCTGACTTTTGAGGTAGGTTTGAGGATATTTACAACTGTGGAGATGGGGCTATGAATATAAGCATGTAGCTGTTACTCAGTATGGAGCAGTTACAAATCTGTACATGCAATACAGATTCTGAGGCAATATTTATAGAAATGTTGATTTACTATCAGTTCCTGTTGACTTAATCCATCTGCTCTATTTGGGATTAGCAGCTGGATCTAGGTGAATGGTTTTGAGCAAACAAGCAAAAATATCTGTATGTCTTCCAAAAGCAAAGCACACAGATCTTATCTTCAGCACAGAGTGAACCATCTGCCCCCGTCCTCCACACACATGTGAAGGAAAGAAAGATTGTTTGTTAAAAGAGTGATAGTCATCCCTACAACTGCTTGGCACGGCTTCTATTTATGTGTGTATATATAGCTTTAATTACCACTCTCTGTCCACATTCCTTCCCAGACAGTAGTGTTGTTTACCTTGTTGTAAACAAATAAAATCCTACATTTGAAAATTACCCTGCTAGTGTTCTATTAATTTGGAGGATAAATAACTCAAAGGAATTCATCAGTAACTTCAGAGTGCTGCACTGCCAATAAAAACACCACGTTACTTATTTATTAAAACTGTAAATGGAAAAGAGATGAGATACACATTTTGTACGGCATCTCAGAAGAAAATAATTGGCTCATTAATCACAAGATCAGCTCGGCCATTCTAGGAAGGTCAAATTTAAGACTCCATCTAGGGGCAGACATCTTTGAAAAATGTATATATGTGGATGGAAGATGGTGCATGGAATCTGGAAAAAAACTTTTTAATTGTTTTCTTAGCTTACATAGACTAAAGCTTAGGAGGAAATTTATATTGTTCCCTTTTCCCCCCTCCTAACATATTTTTTCTTCACCAGTGAACTTTGTTAAAAAATAATGTTAACACAGAAACAAAATATTTTCAGTTTTAGGCTTTGGCAAAGTATATGCTTACTAAGTTTACTTTCCAAAAGATTATATATTTCTTCTTTAACTGCTCTGTGAACACTAGCATTCCATTTGGGGGAAAAATAATACTTAATATATGATCTCAGTGTCATCTTCTCAATGTCCATTATCTCTTCTCTGTTTTTCTTCTCTACAGGTTCTTTTAGCACACTGAATTTCAGTTCTTGGATCAGACCCTGAAGATATGCATTTATTCTACCTCATTACCTTTCCTATTGAAGCACCCTACATTTCATTTTCTTCCATATCTGCACTCTGGAGCCTGGGGACTCCTATAGTCTAGCCATTTTCTGCCAGCAGAGTACACCAAGTCCTGCCTTCAGGCTATGTCTGGATATTTCCCCAATCATATTTACTTTTTACTACCTGCACAAAAACTCAATGTTTTGTCAACAGTCTCTTGCAGTTCTTTTCAGTGAAAAAGCCCAGGAATATTCCATAAAATTGCAGAGTGTTGGCCAATGGCTAACTATTGGATGTCCTTTTAAAAGGTCAAGACCAGGCTTTATTTTTCTGCAGGAGATCAACTGGGTAGGGGAGTCGTAGCGATAGTCATTTGGATTGGGTAGAGCATTATATAAAAGGATCTGGAAGTGCTAAAGCAAGTGGGGTTGCAGTGTTGATTTCACAAAATGTGGGTTTTAAGATTGATTCAATTGATAAAGATGATGAAGGGCGAATCTTGATTATTAAGGGTACAGTAAATAATGAGGATTATGTACTAGTGAATATCTATGCCCCAAATTGTGGCCAAAGGGATTTCTTTAGAGGTGTTGACGAAAGGATGAGAAAAGTACAAACAAACAATATGATAGTGGCAGGAGATTTTAATGCAACATTTAACCAGGAACTGGATTCATTATCACAAAAGAGAGGGGATTTACAAGCGAGGCGTGCTTTTGTTCAGTTGATTAACAATTATAACTTAAAGGATGTACTGAGAATAATGAAAGGGAATGAAAAGGTATATACATATTATTCAGCAGTGCACAAGGTGTTCACTAGAATTGATTATATATTCATAACACCACCCCTAGTAAAATATGTTAAAGGTATCTATGTAAATTTAAATTCTGTAAGTGACCATCGAGATGTGAATATGATATTAGATTACCAAACTGACTATGAGCCTCTAAAAAGAATGTGGATGGATATAAAGATGATTAACAACAAATCTATAAGGGAAAATATTTTAAGAGAATGGGCAGAAATTTGGGAGTTGAATGCAAGGGAACCCCCTTCATATGAGGTGCTCTGGGATGCAATGAAAGCAGTTTTAAGAGGACTGTTTAGTAAATATTCAGCCATACTGAAGAAACAGGAAAGGCAACGAGAGAACCAACTGATAGGAGAAATTAAAAAACTGGAATCAATGTACTTGTTAACAAAGGATCTGAAGATTATAAATAATATTACAAGACTAAAGAAAGAGTTGGAGGCTAAAGATATAGAAAAAGTTAAAAAAAGATATGATGTATACAAACAGATACTTTTTTTGAATGTAATAATAAAAGCTCAAAACTGCTGGCAAAAATAGCACAGACTAAAAAAGTAAGAAGGGAGATTGGATGTATCAAGGATAGTAATGGCATTGCATGTGCCAGATTGGTAGATAAAATAAAAGTGATACAGGATTTCTACTCTAATATGTACAGAAATACAGAAGTGGATGCAGTTGAGTTGGATAAATAACTGGAACAAAATTTAGGTAAGAAACTATTGGATGTCAAACAATGAACACAGGAAAGGCCAGTAGGAAACACAAAACATTGCCCAAAAGTAATCATTGAGGCAGGGGGTGGATAACCAACAAATTGCAGACACAGAGGAACAAAGATGAATATATAAAAATACTGAACAAGGAGGAGAAGGATATTGATCTTCTCTTTTCTGGCGCATCCTGGAAGAACAATACAGGCTTGCTTTCATCGCCAGCATATGTAAAAGCACGAAATATTCAAAGGAAGCAAGAAAGGAAGAAAGGAGGAAGGGGGCGGGGAGGCATCACATTGAATATGAGTGAGTGAAATTGAATGCTGAAATTAATGAACTTTTTAATAAAGAAAATGAATCAAGTAATTATTTTTTCTTGAACATATTAAAGTGTTGTGAAAATTATATTAGCCAGGACTGTTGAATGTTATCCAAGCTCCAGTTCTCATAAGCCCTAGCTAGCATGGCCAATAGTGAGTCATGATCAGGCTGTTTATCTTCAATGCTATTTAGCTACAAAACTAAGATAGTTATGTAACCAAGCACATTTAGACTTCCAGCCAATGGTAGTAGGCATTTTGATGAAATATTTTGGTAATGATGATACAGGGATTGTTAAGGTTATAGCAAGACAACAATAACACCTATACCTGAATTAAACACTTCCCATAGGATTGCTCCTTTTCACCTTACCCTCTGCACTGTAATTATTCCTCTGTTGTGGTTGACCTCTCAAGGAACAGAGGACCAAAAATTGAATTTGTGTGCCATGTGTGCATTTTAGAGGCCATATAACACAAATTTTTCAAGAACTGTACTGGCTTCAAATTTACTTCCAAGCTCAATTCAAGGTGCTGGTGCTGAGTAATAAAGCTACAAATGAATGGAGGCCAGGATATCTAAAAAGCTGCCTCCTCTCAATATGAACCTGTCAGAAATTTGAGATCTTCAAAGGAGGCCCTGCTGCATGTCCCAGCATCTCATGAAGTTGGTTGGTAAGTACATATAAAAATTTTATGTAACAATACCTTGAATATAGCATTCTCTACCCAAGGAAATTAAATTGGCCTTACCTCATTTAAGCTTTCACAGGGAGCCAAAACAGTGCAGTTCCACATGGCATTCAGTGTTTGGAAATTGTGGTTTTAACCATTCTAAAATGAGATTCTATTATTGTTTTCAGACTGCTTTTAAGAGTTTTAAAATAATACATTAATGCATTTTAGGAGGGTTTTTCAATCTCTTTATTATTCTAGTTGGTTTTAATTTGTTCAATTTTTTGGGTTGCAAGATGATACCTATGAAATGGCAGCCTCAGGGCGCACTGCCATGACTTTTCCACAGTTTCCCAGGTATAGAAGACTCTGTATAGCGTTCAGAGAAGGCCAGTCTTTTTCCTTCCATTTTTCTCAAATTTGTGTCCTCAAATGATAACGTTGCTGTAAAATTGTATACAATATGTCCAGTTTTGAACATAATATTTTTGAATGGAAACTTCTTCCCTTTCTCCTTTTTCATATAATTTTTATTGCAAAGATATGGGGAATGGGGAAGGGTACAAGAGTGGATGTAGAGTAGGGGCATTTTAAACATCTTGCATCATCATCTTCTTCCATGTTTATCTAATACAAAAAAGTTTTCTATGATGTGAAAAAAAGAAAAAAGAAAAAAGAAAAAAATCTTTTCTAATTTAAAACAGAAGGATAGGAAAGTAGGTGAACAGTGTATTGGAACAAAGCAGATAGAAAAGTTAAGAAATGGAAAATAGAAAGCCCTAACTAACACTTCCTATGCTGTCCCTGCTATCTTCTTCATAAGCAAAAAATAAATCCTTCTTGTCATAAATCTTCTTATTTCTGGTAGTTTTCCAGGATCCCTTGGATACCATTGTAGATCCTGTTATTCTTGTCACTAGCTTCTCTATTCCTGCATCCCTGTAATACTAATTTTGTTAAAAAAAAACCCAACATCTTCATTTTCTTTTCTTCTTTTAAATAGTCGATAAAAGGCTGTCATTCTTCAAATTAGGAAGGATCTGAAGATTGTCTAAGCCTTGTATATTTTTGTCCATCTCTGCCATATTCAACATTTTTGTAATTCATAAATCTTAGGTGGGAATTTCTTCGTGTTCCAAATAGTAAGCACAAACAAACCTTGCTGCAGTTACCATGTATAAAAAGAATATCAGATTTTTTTAGTGTTGCGTTTGTAAGTTTCAACAGAAAGGCTTCTGGCTCTAGTGGTACTTTAATTTTAAGGTGTTTTCAATGTACTTATAAATCATAATCCAGATTATTTATTTATTTATTTTTGCTTTAGGATATGTCCACCACATAGAGTAAAAAGTTCTGTCTTTTTTGTTACATTTTCAACAAACTTTTTTTATATTCCATTTTTGCCAATCTTTTCAGTATCATGTATTATCTACATATCATATTGTAGAAACTTTCTCTTACTCCATGACATTTTCTTAATTTAATCTTTGTTTCCCATATATGTTCCCATTTCTCTAGGTGGATATTTTGACCCACATTCTTTGACCATTGAATTATACAGTCTTAAGATATATTTGAATGGTAATTAAATGTACCTCTGTATCATGCCATGAGGAAAAGCGGGTAAGAGCTAAAATATTGTTGTTGTTATTATTGTTGTTGTTTAATAATATTGTATAGACTTTTGCTATTTGTTTTCTCTTAGACTGGAAAAATATTATCTATTTCAATACAATTCAAATTGCCTATCTTATCCATTTGGTATCTTTCTTGTGGTTGTCTATATTGGAACCATGATAATTGCTTGCCCTCTTGGTGTAGTTTGCTTGGATTTCCCCCCTTTCTTCTTGATTATTTTTCAGTTGTTATTTTAGCAACTTTAAAACCTTTAGTTATTTATCATTATTACTAGTAGTGTTGCTACTACTACTATTACTGGATTTTTAAAGAATATACCAATTTTCGCTACTTGCCATTGATCCTTACCCGGCACTGTTGTGTGTGTGTGTGTGTGTGTGTGTGTGTGCCTTTGTTGCCTTTTCTTTTGCTGACCCCATTAATTTCATGTGGTTTTCTTAGGCAAAGAATATTCAGATATTTTTTTCCTCTCTATTACATAATTGTGTAATAATCTTTCCTCATACATGGGGATGGTGGGAATTGTAGTCCAACACATGCAAGACATGCCAGTTCAAGACAACTAATTAAGAGGATAGATAGAAGTTTTCATTATAATTTATTGTTTTTGCTCCCTCTAATGTATTGAAACAATTTTCTCATCCTGATGTGCAGAAGCAATCAGTGCAGGCTGCTGAAGCACAAAAACATTGACAATTCCCTTTTGTCTGTCAATGCATCACACTTGACAAATTTAAACAAACTGGGACTATATGTTTTTATCATGCACAGCCTGCCAGTATTGTAATAAATCTAGACTAAAGCATGTTGCTGTGATTAGCTGTAAGGCATACTAATTATAAACATGGGGAAGGACTTTGGTTTAGTGATATGCTTTGTATGAAAAGGGTTCCCAGTTTATGTCCCTGGCATCTCCAGGTAGGGCTGACTGGTACTAACCACTGTGGATTAATCTAGACCAGTGTTTCTCAAACTCTGCTCCTCCAGATGTTTTGGACTTCAGCTCCAACAATTCCTAACAGCTGGTAAGATGGCTGGGATTCCTGGAAGCTGAAGTCCAAAATACCTGGATGAGCACAGTTTGGGAAACATTGATCTAGACCACTCTGAGCAGGTTAGGTTAATGAATCTGATTAAAATCAGCTACCTGTGTTATTAAATGGACAGAATGAAGTCACAATTTATTTTTTAGTATGGCACTGAAGCTAAAAGAGAATGTACAAATGATCCAGAAAGCATTTTACCTGACACATTTGACCAAAGAAGCCTTTCTCAAGATAACTTTTATGGGGTACATATGACCATCTCCAGGGTCTTTATTCTGCATGCCACCATAAGTCCTATCCACAATGGTAACTGTTCCTTCCTTCATGGGTCATTGTTTCTGTTTCAGAGAAAGGAAGAAAAGTAATTCTTTTTGTAATCATTTAACAACTAGAACCAGGGCCATGGAGCAAATTATTGACATGTTTGAAGCGGAAACCTTTTCTATGGGTGCCATTTTGGAAAAAAAATGGCATTTAAAGACTTATTGTAAAAGAAAATGATATCATATCCTTTTGGCAAATGTGAACTCCCAGGAACATCTGGAGACCACCTTTGAAAACCACTAGTCAAGGAAAGGCATGATCTTGTTAGAAGTCAACCCTTTGAAAAGTGATGTTTACAAGCATTAATGTAATGGCACACAGGTAATTCAGCTGTTAAACTTCTAAACCATGAATTTGAACTGCCAGGGACAAAGACATGCCACTGCACAAAAAACATTTTTGGCTAACAGAATTTTAAAAATGTTTCATTGAAATTGAAATTGCAGTTGCTCAAAATATATTCTTCCCTTGAAACCTCTTAGTTTAAAATATGCACTCAGAGACAAAAAAACAAAGTCTTCCTTTAAAAGCAACATATCTTGTTTACTTATAAACATCTTGTATTAATTCTGCATGCAGGCACATTTCTTATTAACGTTCAGTTATAGATAGGATGTAGTTTCTCTGTGTTGAGAACACAGGGCATCATTCTTAATCAATAGTCCATAGACCAAAGTCTTAATTTATACATCTTATGAATGTCCAAACTGTATAACTATACTCACTGCTGCTCAAAGCAAACATATAGGAAACTGTTCCTGCATAAGTCCAGTTGACACTTCCCACGGGAACATGATTGGATCCAAAGAAGCTAAAGATATCATCAGATATGTATCCTTCTTGGGCACAGGTGAAGTTGGCTGGTAGTTGAGCTCAATAGTGTACTATTGATACATAAGCACCAAGGCTGGAAGATTACAGCAATCATTTTTTATTTTCTCTTTCTATATCTTTTTCTCATCAATTGAAGAAACCACCTAGGTTAAAAACAACATTGTACAAAACCTGTCTCCTATTGCACATTGTTTTTCTACGGTGTCAAAATTTGTCCAGCTGTATTCTAGAATAATGAAGAACAAGACCCAATGACAAATCAGGAAACATCCTAGGTTTGATAAAAAAACCAGTTGATAATAAGCTCACCTTATTGCTCAAACATCAGCTGTAAAATAAAATGCTTCATATGTCAAGACCCAGAAGCCTTAAGTAGAGCCAAACACAAGGTAGAAGGTTCAAACACAGCTTTATTACACAAAGAGTCTTTTAAAGCACTTAACTTCAGTGCAGTGAACTAAGGTAGTAATTTGGCATCAAAAACAAAGTGATACCAGCAACAAAAATATAACTCGGATTATATCGCTGTTTAATCCGGGTTAACAGAAAAGTTCAGCAATCTGCTTCAAAGTTCATACAATTAAAAAAAAACACAGTCACAGGAGATAAAAAACGTAGTCCCAAAATGATGCAAGGTCCAAACACGAAGTTAGCAATAAAGAAGTCCAAGAGACAAAAGCATTGGTCAAACCGGTCCGTAGTCAAGCCATTGAGAAAAGGTAAACACGGGAACACAGGCGCACAGGAACACAGCAACACAGGAATCTGTAGTCCAAGGACCCAAGCTCGAGAGTTGGCAGTAACAAAGATTCACATCCCAAAAGAGACACTTTGCCTTCTGCAAAGAGCCATACAACCAAAACCCACTTTTATCCTAAAGCTCCTCATTAGAGGATGATGAGCTCCCCACCCTTTCTCATCACTCTCAGCTGCCTCCGAACCTCAGCTGCCTCAGCTGAACCCGAGCGCCCATCTGTCCACCTCTGCCAGCGTCTGTCAAGACTTAGGTCTTGCCAAGTGCTCCCCAGTTGCCAATCCCCTGTGAACCCCTCAAATTCATCACTGGAGGTGGGTTGGTTACAAATGTCCCTAATCTCTTGAACACGGGTCCAATCCAGCTCATCCTCCTCTCCCATATCACTCCCAGACCCATCACTCCTTTCAAACCCCATGAAATCCTCGTCCTCTGTAGGAGCGCTAAGTATTTCCCGGATGCGCTTCCTCTGAAGCTCCTCGTCGGACTCTTGATCACGAGTAGCTCACTTTACTCCCCTGCTCTTCTACCCATCTCCCATTTCACAATCGGAGAAGCCCTCAAACGTCTCAGAATCACTTGGGGCCATGATTATCTCCCTAATCTGCTTTCGCTGCTGCTCCTCCTCTAACACCTCTTCTCCCTTCTACCAGTAGTAGTAATGTTACCATCATGCTGAACTACAACATCATATGCTTTCCTATCCAGGAGGAACTGAAGCCAGAGAGATCTAGAAATTTCTATCCTGAGAGTGTGCAGTGACTTGGTTCACTACAAGGAGGTGTAATGAGCTATTCCATAATGGGCTCAAAAAAGAGAAATACAATATATATTTTTTGACCCTGAGATGCACTTATATAAACATCTCTATACAAGGGGTGTGTCTTAGAAACATGGGTGATAAAGCTTTTTTGTTGTTGTTGGCACTGAAATTAGTGTGTATCTTACAATCAACAGGATCTTAGAATTGAAGAAATATGGTACTAACAAGTCAAGTCAACTTGTCAGAGTTATATTGTAATCAAGAATAGGATCTGCCCTAGTAATAACTGGCAATGGGGTAAGTATGGTCATTGCACAGGTCACAATCCTGTTCCAAAGCCATGTAACATCCAAACCTTCCCTTCCCAAACCCTGTCCTTCAATATGACAATTTCACTGTTGTCAAAGAGCGGGGATGAACGGGCACACATCATGCTATTTTCAATTCAGAAATTCTAATTCCTGTGCAAAAAATGCTGTTTTCCAGGCCAATTGCTCATGTGCAATTTTTGCATAGAATAAATCACCAAAAGCAGCATTATCTGTACAGAAGATAGCATTTTATGCACAGGAATTAGTATTTCTGAATTGAAATATTATTTTACATGTGGAAAATGCTGTTTTCTGCAAAGAAAATTATTATTATTATTATTATTATTATTATTATTATTATTAACTTTATTTGTACCCCGCTAGCATCTCCCGGAGGACTCGATGCGGCTTACACAGGCCGAAGCCTCAAAACACAGTACAGTAAAACGTAACATCACAATAACAGCAAATCAAAACAATAAACAAAATAACATAACTCCACAATAACTAAGCAAATCAGATAATAAGCAAAATAACGACAATGACAGTACATCAAGACCTTATTAAAACTGGTTCGGCCGGCGCACTGGGGTACAAGGGTTAAAAGTGCTGAAATGGCAGGAGGCAAGTAAGATTAAAAGTGCGGTGTGCAGCGACAATTAGTTATGCTAAAGTGCTACTAGGACTTGGGGTGGGGGTTCCTAGTCTGGGAAGGCACAACGGAACAGCCACGTTTTTAAATTCCTTCTGAAAGCGGCCAGAGTGGGGGCCTGTCTGAGATCCTTTGGGAGGGCGTTCCAGAGTCGGGGGGCCGCCACAGAAAAGGCCCTGTCCCGTGTCCCCACCAAACGCGCTTGTGACGTGGGTGGGATCACGAGCAGGGCCTCTCCAGATGACCGTAACGAGCGTGTGGGTTCATAGGTGGTGATGCGGTCACGCAGGTAGGGTGGTCCCGAACCGTTTAGGGCTTTGTAGGTAAGCACCTGCACCTTGAATTGGGCTCGGAAAATAAATGGCAGCCAGTGGAGCTCCTTAAACAGAGGGGTAGACCTCTCTTGATAATGAGCCCCGGTTAGCATCCTGGCTGCTGCCTGTTGGACCAATTGCAGTTTCCGAGCCGTCTTCAGGGGCAGCCCCACGTAGAGCGCATTGCAGTAATCCATTCTAGAGGTGACCAAGGCGTGGACCACCCCGGCCAGATCAGCCTTCACGAGGTATGGTCGCAGTTGGCGCACAAGTCTCAGTTGCGCAAAGGCCCTCCCGGACACCGCCGACACCTGAGCCTCAAGTGTAAGCGAAGAATCCAAGAGGACGCCCAAACTGCGGACCTGTGGCTTCAGGGGGAGTGTAACCCCGTCCAACACAGGTGACCACCCTATACCCTGATCCGGTTTGCGATCGACCAGGAGGACCTCTGTCTTGTCGGGATTGATCTTCAGCTTGTTCTTCCTCATCCAGATCGACACAGCGGCCAGGCACTCGTCTAGCACCTGAGAAGCCTCCTTGGAATTAGGTGGAAAAGAGTAGTAGAGTTGTGTGTCATCCGCGTAGAGATGGCACCCAACTCCAAAACCCCGGATGACCTCTCCCAGCGGTTTCATGTAGATGTTAAAAAGCATGAGAGACAGAATAGAGCCTTGCGGGACCCCACAGGTCAAAGGCCAGGGGTCAGAGCAGGCGTCTCCCAGCTTCACCATCTGGGTTCGTCCCTCCAGGAAGGACTGGAGCCACGACAGAACCGTGCCCCCAAGGCCCATCCCAGAGAGACGACCCAGAAGGATACCATGATCGATGGTATCGAAAGCCGCTGAGATGTCCAAGAGAACCAGCAGGGTCACACTCCCCCTGTCCAGCTCTCTACGGAGGTCATCCACCAAGGCGACCAAGGCTGTCTCGGTGCCATGACCAGGCCTGAAACCCGACTGTGACTGATCTAGGTAGTTGGTATCGTCTAGGAAACCCTGGAGCTGAGAGGCGACCACCCTCTCCAGGACCTTACCCAAAAAGGGGAGGTTGGAGATTGGCCTGTAATTATTCAGCACTGCGGAGTCAAGGGAAGCTTTTTTGATAAGTGGACGAACCACGGCCTGCTTCAAATTAGATGGAAAAATTCCTTGCTCCAGCGATGCATTGACAATCAGTACAAACCAGTCAAGCAACCCCCCTCTGGCTGATTTAATGAGCCAAGATGGGCATGGGTCTAGGGATGAGGTGGTCGCTCTCACAGCCCCGAGGATCCCCTCCACGGTTTCAGGAAGAACAAGCCTAAAAGAATCCCACAAAATTGGACAAGCAGGTACCTCCGTCACCTCTTCTGGCACTGCGATGGAATTGGAGTCGAGCTCGAGGCGTATCTGGGCGACTTTATCTGCAAAATGGTGTGCGAAATCGCGACACCGAGCTGCAGGGTCGTCAGGGACCTCCTCCACCGTAGGTGGGTGGAGGAGTTCTCCCACGACCCGAAACAGCTCCGATGATCTATTTGCTGCAGATGCTATACGAGCGGTCGTGAATGACTTCCTGGCCGCCCGTATGGCCACGGAGTATGCCTTAAGAGAGGCTCTAGCCCGTGTTCGATCAGATACATCTCGAGATTTCCTCCATTTGCGCTCTAGCCCCCTTCTCGTATGCTTCATCACAGCCAGCTCCTCAGTGATCCAAGGAGATGGCCTGTCACGACGCAACGAGATGGGGCGTTCGGGAGCGATCGTATCTAACGCCCTGGCCATCTCCCCGTTATAGAGAGTTACCAAGGCATCGATAGAATCGCCAGGCTCCAAGGCAGGAAGAACCCTAAGATTCCTCAGGAATCCATCCGGATCCATCAGTCTCCTAGGGCGGACCATCTTAATTTGTCCTCCACCCCTGTGGAGGTTTAGGGTCGCAGTAAGTCTAAATGTGATCAGATGATGGTCAGACCATGACACTGGAAGGGTGTTTTGATCTTCCACTCTGATCAATTCGTCGTCCGCCACAAAAACAAGGTCGAGAGTGTGCCCAGCTTGATGAGTGGGGCCAGATATTATCTGTGACAGTCCTATGGCCGTCATGGTGGCCATAAAGTCCTGAGCTGCGCCAGATAAAGTGGTCTCGGCGTGGATGTTGAAGTCTCCCAGCACCACCAAGCGCTGGGAGACCAAGGCCGAATTTGAGACCACCTCCGCTAACTCAGACAGGGAAGCTACTGGATCTCGGGGTGGGCGATACACCAGCAGGAACCCCACACTGTCACGGCTCCCCACCTTCAGATGGACGCATTCAAACCCAGGAGCTTGCGGGACAACGCATCTGGTCACGGTGATGGATTGCCGGAAGACCACTGCGACCCCTCCTCCCCGCCCCCCTTGTCTGGCCTGCTGATGCACTCCAAAACCTGGAGGACACAGCTGGGAAAGGTTTACACCCCCCACCTCGTCCAACCAGGTCTCGGTAATGCATGCCAGATCCGCCCTCTCATCCAGGATCAAGTCCTGGATGGCCGCGGTCTTACCATTAACGGATCTGGCATTAATCAACAAGACCTTAAGACCAAGGGGGCTGCCAAGGAGCCTACCACTACCCACCTTTTCCAGGGTCGCAAGGACTCTGTTGCGCTTCTCCCTGGGATGTTTATGATCCGCAAATCTCCTTCCCCACACGACTCGGATAGCACCCCCTTTCTCTGGAACCTTCCCTCCCCCCGCCCAGCCAGAATCTAGTCAGCTCTCAGGGGAGGAAGTTGGGCTGAGAAATAATCTCCCTTGGGCATTTGGTAGGGATGACTCTGATATTGAGGTGGATAGAGAGGTATCAAGGGAGCTAAGTGGGCTGAATAAAGGGAGCGTTCTCGAGCGGAGAAGTGTGACTGGCTGAGTGGAGGCGACCGGGGCAGATGGGGTCTCATAATTATATGAACCAGGAGGGGGGGCCGTAACTGGTGAGCTAGTTGTGGAGTTCGCCCGGGGGCCAGGTGGAGTGTGGTGAAGCAGAACCCCAGGATCAAACAAGGGGCGAATGTGAGGGTCCACAACTACCCTCCTAATAGTGATGCCCCATTTCTTTAGGCCAGATTGTTTAGCCATTAGCTCACCAAGCCAAGTGCTGTCTTCCGGTGAAATTTGAAGACGGGTGGAGCGGTCAGAGGATTGGTAATCCCTCCACAACCACACTATGGCTTTTAGTTTTATATCCTGTGATCTTTTACCTAGGATTTGTGCCAAGGAATTACAGACTGCCCTCTTGGAGGTCCATCTGCCTCTGTTTATCATTAGATCAGCAATGTCCACTGCAAAACTGTCTGTAGGAAGATGTTGGTTCCGATCATAAAGTGCAGTGGGCTGATCCATGAGGCCAGGTGTTGTGTTGTTGGCCGTTCTCTGAGTAGCCAGCCCAGACCGCTGCCACTCCCAGGTGTTTCCATTCCTATGTACGCCCAGAAATTCTCCTTTTCCCTCAGATGTCTCATTTTTAGTCCCTCCCTCCCTCCCTCCTTCCGCCTTATGTTCTGAATGTTCTAAGGTGCTTTCCTCCCCCTTCCGGCACAAGTCCTTAGTTAAGTCTGCACAGAGAGAGTCTTCAGTCTTTGGAGGGTTAGATTGCACAGTAATTCCTGAGAAAGAGCCTCTGAGAAGATGGTCCATTTTCTCGTTCAAAAACCTGAGCTGGAACAACACATGATTGAACGAGTCCCTCAGGAGGTCGTAAAAGTGCAAAATGTCATTTTTCGGATAAGAGTCCGTTGTAGCCATTCCTATGTCAGAATTCATTCTCTCACCACTAGCACCAGACATTCTTATCAGTACACTCAACTCCCACTTACAACACAATCAGTCAATCCGCCAAACATTCCACAACTTCCAAGCTCTTCACATCCTCCCACATTTCTCTCAGCGCACTAAAACCAAACTTATACACTCTCTCACATACACAGCTATCATCCACACCTTCCTATAACTTCGCTACTATCACGGACAACTCATACGCTCTCCTGGGTTTCTTCACTCATACCCTCTCATGCAATCCTGTCCTCTCCTATCGATACTCCTAATTGCTCCTCGCACCTCCTATTATTATCAGCAATTAAAAACATATAACATATAGCTAACTAAATAAAATACAACTAGCTAAAGAAAAGTAGGAAAAGAAAATAAAATAGTAAGAAAAAGAGTCAGATGGCAGCTGCAAATTCTGCTACAGGCAAGGCCTGAGGTGTTCTTCAACTCCTTCCAATGCTGGTGGGTGGATCAGCTGGCTCCCTCTTCTTCACCCCTTTATCCCGATGGCGTGGGGAGTGAAGGTGGCGCAGCCTGGCGCTTCAGCCGGCCCTTCCCCGGTGCGGCGGAAGGGCCGGTGGCTGGACGGCAGCAACTGCTGGCTCCCACTTCTTCACCCCTCCCGATGGTGTGTGGGGCAAATGGCGCAGGCCTGGCGCTCAAGCCGGCCCTTTCCCGGTGCGGCGAAAGGGCCGGTGGCTGGATGGGGCAACAGCGGCTGGGACCCTCTTCCTCGCCCTCCCGGTGGCGTGGGGGGGGGGGCGAGTGGCGCGGCCTGGCGCTCAGCCGGCCCTTTCCCGGTGCGGCGAAAGGGCCGGTAGCTGGATGGGCGGCAGCGGCTGGTCCCTCTTCCTCGCCCTCCCGGTGGTGTGGGGGGGGGGGGCGAGTGGCGCGGCCTGGCGCTCAGCCGGCCCTTTCCCGGTGCGGCGAAAGGGCCGGTAGCTGGATGGGCGGCAGCGGCTGGTCCCTCTTCCTCGCCCTCCCGATGGCGTGGGGGGGGCGAGTGGCGCGGCCTGGCGCTCAGCCGGCCCTTTCCCGGTGCGGCGAAAGGGCCGGTAGCTGGATGGGCGGCAGCGGCTGGTCCCTCTTCCTCGCCCTCCCGGTGGCGTGGGGGGGGCGAGTGGCGCGGCCTGGCGCTCAGCCGGCCCTTTCCCGGTGCGGCGAAAGGGCCGGTAGCTGGATGGGCGGCAGCGGCTGGTCCCTCTTCCTCGCCCTCCCGGTGGCGTGGGGGGGGGGGGCGAGTGGCGCAGCCTGGCGCTCAGCCGGCCCTTTCCCGGTGCAGCGAAAGGGCCGGTAGCTGGATGGGCGGCAGCGGCTGGTCCCTCTTCCTCGCCCTCCCGATGGCGTGGGGGGGGGGCGAATGGCGCGACCTGGCGCTCAGCCGGTGGTTGGATGGGGCGGCAACAGCTGGCTCCCTCTTTCTCGCCCTCCCGGTGGTGTGGGGGGGGGGCGGTAACGGCTGGCTCCCTCCCGATGGCTTTGGAGTGGCTGGAAGGGCGGCTGCGCAGGCCTTCACTCACCTCCTCCGGTATGATGCGTCGCTGGAAGGACGGTCTGCCTTGGGCCTGGATGGAGTGGAGGCCCTGCGGGAGGTGAGTGGGTCCCTCCCCCGGGATAGGGAGGTGGGGGGGGCGCGACGGTGGAGAGGTCGCGATGCCTGGCGACGAGGAGGAAGGCAGGCCACGATGGAAATGGCGGCGTGGCGCAGCCAGCCGCGATTGAGTGGCGGCGGCGCGCGGCTGTTCCGGCCTTCGGGGGGCTTCTTTCCCTTCCGCCGTCCCGAGGTGCCCTCCGGGGGGGGCCTTCCCCAAAAGCAACTGGGCAGGGGAGGCCGCGAGGGGAAAAAATCGGGGGCAATCAGATCTCGCCCTCAGGAGCTAGCAGTGCTGTGTGTGTTCACAGCGCCATCTTGGAAAAAAAATTCTCTTTTCTGCACAAAAAAATCAAATTATGTGCAAACTTTGTCCTGACGCACAAAGATTCTCATCATGCAAAAATATTTTTTCATCAGGCTTTCTAGTATTTTGAACTATTTTTGGGATAATTTTCAAATATTCTTTCTATCCCTACTTACCCAAAATTAGTCCAGGAGTTTTATGAAACTAACCATTCTTGATTCAGGCACTAAAACAAGTTTAAAGGTATTTCTGCTGTAAGGCTGACTCTCCTTTAACGAATCATAGTAGGAGAAAAGCAGCTGTGTATGATATAGGATTAGGCCTGGAAATACATTTTCTAAGACAGTGGTTCTCAACCTGTGGGTCCCCAGATATTTTGGCCTTCAACTCCCAGAAATCCTAACAACTGGTATACCAGCTGGGATTTCTGGGAGTTGAAGGCCAAAAACCTGGGCACCCACAAGATGAGAACCACTGTTCTAAGGGAAAGGAATCAGTTTGGTATTCCTTCATAATTTAAACCACTTTTGCCTGACTAATATTGCTGGGGAGTTCATTTCTTCCCTGCCCACATTTCACTTTGAAAAATGTAAGTTCTCAGTGTTTGTGTTTAACGCACCAGAACAGTTTCTTTAAAAAGGTTGCAGGGGTTTTCATTTCCACTTTATAGACATAAGAGGGAGGGAAAAACTGTCTTTTGAAGAGCAATTTCCCATAGTTGCTTCAAGTAAGAAAGAGTAGAGCTTTATGAGCCGGTAACTGTTGGGACCTGTGGAAGCAAGATTTCCCTTTTATCCTTCAAACTCTGTTTCAGAACCACAGAAATTAAAATAAATGCCCATGAACTCTGAAAATGTTAACATTTTTATTTCTGAAAACTGAAGAATATTATGGGATTACAGAAGCTTTCACTCCAAGAAAACAAAATATGAGGCCTGGGGCTAAAGTATCCAGAAATAATTTGTTTACATCTGACATTCAAGTCGCCACTGAAATAAGAGTCTTATGTTTATATATTCTGTAACAAATGACCATCCTGAATTTATTTTTCAGGTTATGTGTTTTCATCTAAAGCCTACTGATTTCCGGCTCTTACCCTGCCATACCCCTTCCTTAAAAATTTTGTTGATTAAATTATAATGGCCATTTGTCTCTGAGCATTTCTACCATGTTTGAAAGGCCCCGGTCCCACTCTCCAGGTCAAAACCATTTTTTATTTTTTATTTTTTGAAAAACCTATTTTGTTCTGAGACTAGGGGGCAAGGTAGCCCATTTCCACCACATTTTGTAACCTTCCTGGACAAATTAAGGCCTTGGGCAAGCCTTTTTTTTTTGAAACCAGAAGGGATCAGGAATGGTGGGATCAGGTATGGTGGAGAGATGCAGCCCTCCAAGGTCTTTTGGGGGGCTAATGTGCCCCCTTCAGCCTCCTTCAGTTGCTCACTTCTATTGTACACATAACTCTGCCTTCTTTACATGTGATCCTTTGGCCTGGAATGATGACAAAAATGGTTAACAAATGTGACTGACTTGAAATGATTTTTGATTGTCTTGTCTTGTCCTGTTTGTGCTTTTATATCAATACTTAACATTTTTCATTTTGGACATTTTCAGTTCATTATCTTTTTGCAGCCTAAGAGTATTTTTATTTAGAAAACCAAACCTTGGCCTATCTTTTGACTCTGGGGAACTTGTTAAGTTCTTACTGATACACTGCAGATCAACTGACAAGGGACACAGTTCAAAGCTCATTGCTCCAATTATAAGGAATGAGATCTCAATTTTCCACAACAGGGAAAGCAGACTGCAAGAGCTAATAACTTTCCTGTCACTCAGTGATCCTAACAACTTAAGTTGAATCAAGCTGACAACTGCTGACACTTCCATCTTCAGTTGATTAGAGCTTCCTCCCCCCCCCCCCCCAAAAAAAAACCTAAGTAAACTTTTTGAGGTGAGGAAGAAATCTTCTTTGGCTCTTCTTCAAGACATTCTCCATAAATTGCAACCAGAACTTGTCCAAGTTCTCACAGGATCATACCCCACAAACTTCTATAAGGTTTTTCTGGAGATTCAGACTGATTGAAAAGTCTCAGATTTTGTTCCTGTATTTTCCTCTCTAAATTTATACTCGGTTAAGATAAATTGGCCTGGGAAACTTATATAAATTATTTATTTATTTATTTTTATTTATTTACTTTATTTCTATACTGCTTTTCTCAGCCCTCAGGTGACTCAAAGCGGTGAACAATATCAGTACAAAATATCACCAAACAAATATAGGACAATTAAAAACAATTATCACATAAATCATTAACATCAGTATAACAATCATTAGCGCCTCAACAGTAAAATCAGAATCCAGTCTCGCCATCCATTATTCTGTATTCCTATGTTCAATTACACTGTTTAATCAAATGCTTGTTCGAATAGCCAGGTCTTCACTTTCCTCTGAAACGCCAGCAGGGAGGGGGCCAATCTGATATCTGCAGGCTGGGCATTCCACAGCCGAGGGGCCACCACTGAGAAGGCCCTGTCTCTCGTCCCCGCTAAATGTGCCTGTGATGCAGGCGGGACCGAGAGCAGGGCCTCCCCAGATGGTCTTAGTGTCCTAGTCGGTTCATAGGAGGAGATGCGTTCAGAGAGGTAAGTAGGGCCAGAACCGTTTAGGGCTTTATAGGCTAAAGCCAGCCCTTTGAATTGTGCCCGGTAGCAAACTGGTAGCCAGTGGAACTGGCGCAACAGAGGAGTAGTATGCTCCCTGAGTGCCGCTCCTGTTAGCACTCTGGCTGCTGGACGCTGGACCATTTGAAGCTTCCGAGCAGTCTTCAAAGGCAGCCCCACGTAGAGAGCTTTGCAGTAGTCTATGCGGGATGTAACCAGAGCATGGACTACTGTGGCCAAGTCAGACTTCCCAAGGTACGGGCGCAGCTGGCGCACAAGTTTTAACTGTGCGAATGCTCCCCTGGTCACCGCTGAAATCTAGGGTTCCAGGCTTAGCGCCGAGTCCAAGATCACACCCAAGCTGCAAACCTGCGTCTTCAGGGGGAGTGTGACCCCGTCCAACACAGGCTGTAACCCTATACCCTGTTTGGCCTTACGACTGACCAGGAGTACCTCTGTCTTGTCTGGATTCAATTTCAATTTGTTAGCTCTCATCCAAACCGTTACAGCAGCCAAGCACTGGTTCAGGACCTGAACAGCCTCCTTAGTAGCAGGTGGAAAGGAGTGACAGAGTTGGACATTATCCGCGTACAGATGACACCACACCCCGAAACTCCGGATGATCTCCCCGAGCGGCTTCATGTAGATGTTAAACAACATGAGAGACAATATTGATCCCTGTGGAACCCCACAAGACAATGGTTGTGGGGCAGAACAGGTGTCCCCCAGCAAAACCTTCTGAGATCAACCCTCTAGGAAGGACTGGAGCCACTGCAGAACAGTGCCTCCAAGACCCATTCCCACGAGGCATCCCAGAAGGATACCGTGGTTGACAATATCGAAGGCCGCTGAGAGGTCCAGCAGAACTAACAGGGACCCACTCCCCCTGTCTAGCTCCTGGCGTAGATCATCCACTAAGGTGACCAAGACTGTTTCAGTTCCATGTCCCGGCCTAAAGCCAGACTGTGCTGAATCCAGATAATCTGTGTCTTCCAAGAATACCTGGAGTTGTGAAGCCACCACATGTTCCAGGACTTTGCCCAAAAAGCCAGTATGGGCAGGGGTCTAGGATGCATGTGGTAGGCCTCATTCCTCCAAGTATCTTGTCCACATCCTTGGGTTTCACCAATTGAAATGAATCCATTAATTCCGGACAAGCAGATGTTCCAGCTACATCCTCAGAGACTGCTGTTAATGTGGTATCCAGACCAGAACAGATCAAAGCGACTTTATCTGCAAAGAACTGAGCAAAAGCTTCACTGCGGGCTGCCGATTTGTCAGGGCTCCCATCCTGAGTGGTGGGATTTAAAAGGCCCTGACAACTCGAAACAGCTCAGCCGGACGGTTCTTTGCAGACGCAATAGTGGTCGCAAAGAAAGATTTCTTTGCAGCCTTTATTGCCGCTGCATATGTCCTTAGAAAGGACACAAACCGTGTTCGATTTGGCTCGCTCGGATCCGAACGCCACATGCTCTCTAGTGTTCATTTAAGACAGGCTCAACACAAGCCTTGTTCAGACATTTGCCTTAATTGTGTTAAGATTAAATGGGAGATGGGGCTTGAGCACACATCTAGACCTCAGACCCAGAGGCCTCCATGGATCCAGCTGAGTCATCTACCTTTGTGCATTGAACATGGTGGGAATAACGAACACTGAGAAACCAATAATTTCAAACATAGGAGTTTTATACATGCATTCAACCAAAGACATGCATAAATCCTTTTCATGCCTTGTTACTCAGCCTCCAAAGATATAGCTTTATTCCAGATATTCTTACAACCTCATCCGATAGGCAAAATTGCTCATCCAATGACACTTGGTCTTCAGTTGAGGCACAGAGTCTGCTGACTCTCATCACACAATGTCAGTCTACTTCCAGTGGGGCTTGGTGCTAAGAGACTGCTTTCGCAACACAGGAGGCTTCCCATGTTTCATAGGAAACAACAGGGGGAAGCCAGAGTGTGGAGCAAGGCAGGCGATGAGGGGCACACTGCGACGGATTCTCCATGCCCCATGCCAGGCCCTGCTGGATTCGCAATTATCCATAGCGAATCCCCTTAGACCTTTGGGAGAAGAGTTCCCATACCTTGTCTAATCTTTTTCACCAAATTTAGGGGATCTTGTCCCCACAGCCATTGTGTGTTTCCCCATGCTCAGGTAGCCCAGAGAGGTGGGATGGTTATCCCTTCTTATCTTCTGCACTCCTGGCACAGGTCATAATCAGCAGTGAGGGAAACTATAGGTGGGTGGCATTTGTAAAATGGGAAAGTTTTGGTACTATGCTTAGAACTCCATGGAAAAGGGTCAAATACTATAGTTAGACGTGTGGGTGTAGACCACACTGAGTGACACTATCAGAGGGGATGACACCAAAATGACTATTTATAAACATTTTGTGCAGTCTTTCTTGTTTCTCTACAGTTAGATATAACCACAAAAACATTTTTGTAAGACCAACTTGCATGCACTTCTATCAATATACCACATGGCTGAAATTCTATGCTAATTTGCTATTTGAAACTTCTAATGCACATGTGCTCTGATCAAAGATGTTATCATCACCCAGTTACAATTATGCTTTAAATTGGGTGATTTCGTCTGCACATACTATGAGTATGCAGTTTTCATTGGTGCTTGGTTTTTTATAGTCACTAATTTTGTCAATTTTTCTGGTATTTTAGCAGGAATATTGTGGTCTGGCCTAGTGGAGGAAAAGGTACCTGGCGGTGATGCCAATCCTAGCGATCTCAAAGCAGCTTCATTGTCCCAATGACTGAGGGAGCATCCGGCTTCCACTGGTTTAGGGGCATGAAATAAACAACCAGAACATCTCTGTATGCTAAATCAAATGTCAAAAGACCTTTCTTTCTTGTGATTTTGTCAAAATAATGTTATGCTTGTTTCTGTGGAAGAGAGACTCCATAATTAGTATTCTGCAGTTTAAGAAAAATAAGCAGAGGAACATGGCCTATGCAGGAGTAAGTGAGCAAGGCATAATAATAATAAATAATAATAAATCTTTTTTTTATATCCCATTTTTCCCACAAAGGGACCCAGGCGGCTTCCAACATGTTAAAATACAATAAAATACAAAACAAAATCATTATCATTCAGGCATTGCAGCCTGAACAAGACACAGCAGTGACAATTCTGCAAATGGGTTCTTGGCAGGCTTCGGCTTCAGCACCAATACCTGAAATTTATCATTTTATTATGTTTTTAACAGAATGTAGCTTTACTATTTAAAGAGGGTAGCAGGAAATGCAGAGCATTTCTGATATGACAGATGTGAAGAAGGCAGTCAATTCTGGAACAACAGTAGTTACACATTTGCAAAAAATGATGACTTGCACTCAGTTTAGTGTCTCCGACCAGTATCCCCAAGATGCACTTGTTTTTCTTCCTGTCATCATGTGTCTACATTTTTGCTTAAGATTTGTGAGTATATCTCTTCCTTGGTGGCTTTTTCAGTAAGTTGTGTTATTTACTTACTTACTTAGGCGATCCCTCGTAGTCTGAGGATGATGGTCCTCCAAGGTCGGTGTTCTGGTGGTAGATCCATAGGTGACTGTGGAGCCCTATTCTTGTGTTAGACTACAGGTACAGTGAGAAAGTTAGAAGTATTCTCCCAGAACTGAGCAACGGTCAGTCAATGATACAACTACTAGTGTCGAGGCAAAAATATTTCCTTTGTGGGGCAGAATTCTTATTTGGAGGAGCAATGTTGTCATCCCTCCTAACTATGGCCATGTGTATATTCCAGTGTTTTGCATTTCACTGTAAGTAAAAAAAAAAAATCTGCCTTTAGGGAGAATTATGTAGTTACCTCAGGACAAACAGTACATAGCTGCCTATTTCCTGGTGTAGGAGAACAGAACTATGAGAACAGAACTCGTATGTGTGTGGTAAGGCCCGATGTGAACTTATACATTGGATGGTGTGGTGGTGTTGCCTTTTTTTTTTACACCAAGTTGGCCTGGTTGTTCCTTCCCACAGTGGACAGCTACATGACTCTAGAAAACCCATCCGATGGTTTTTAGTTAATAGGGCACTTTTTTATCTTATTCTTTTCCAAGAGATCTGAATTATATCCAACAAATTTATTTGTGTTAACTTGTCACTTGACTCCAAACAGGCCCACAGAATCCATGAGACAGATTTATTCCTGCCAATAACCAAATTATTTTAGGATAAAATGTACAAACTAGGTTATATTCTTGCTGATGTATGCATTCAAGTAATTCCCACCTATGGATATACTGAGGCAAATTATCATGAGGTTTTCTTGGCAAGATTTGTCATTTTCCTTACTCTGAGGCTGGAAACAATGTGAATTCCCCAAAGTCACCCAGTGTGTTTCCATGACCAAGCAAAGTATCAAATACAGGTCCCTGGACTTGTAGTGCAACTGTAGCCTAGCTAGCGAGAAAACATTTCCAACAACTTTAAAAAATGTAGTCTCATGCAGCTGCAATAATTAAAACAACATGATCTCTAGAAATTATTTAGTACAAAACATTAGCCTAAATTCTATTGTTAGTCCCAATTAGATGAGACATATAGAATCAATAGATTTGACTTATGTGATGATTAACCAGACAACAATTAATTTAATAGATCTTGTCTAATCAGAATAACCAGTATGATTTTAGCCATTGGGTTTTTCTTCTTCTTCTATGGATTGGCTGACTTCTATTCCAAATAGTACTGTTATCTTGATTCTGTGTGCATATGACGTTAGTCTGTTGCAGTAAAATCAACAAGTAGTATAACGATCCCTTAAAGGTGAACAACTTTTATTTGATGGAAGCTTTTGTGGACTACAATTGACTTCATTTGACATGCCACAACAGATAGTACATTACTCTTTTCCACATCTATTTTTAAACCCCTTGTATATTGTCCTTTAAACATACAAAATAACACTACAGTCTAACCTTGGGTAGTGGTCTGAGTCATCTTTCCACTGATGAATAGCACAGACAATCTCTAGATGCTTGGATAATATCAGCATCCGGAGACAAGTAGATTGACCTTTTATTTGAGAAATGCCATGATGGCCACAGTACAATTATAAACTTCCAACGAAAAACAGAATTGGAGAGTACTTTGTGGCCAGTCATTTACACTGCTTTCTTCTTCCTCTTATAAAATTATACACAGTAGATAATTCTAATTCTATTGCATTCATGTTTCATGTTTCATCAATGGCACAGCCACTTGAATGCTAACAAATGGTTCTGAAAGGTTTTAGAGAGAGCTTCTTTGAGTTGGAAATGAGATTATGTGCATTTTATGTTAAGTTCCATCTCTCAAACAGAAATCACATTTCCATAGAAAGTTATCCCACTTAAAAGGGTGTCCCTAATTGGCACACGGATTATTGTGAATGTGCTACTGCAGTTATTACATATGTACACAGACCTTGTTGGTTTTAAATGCAGAGGTAGAGAGATACAGCATAAACTGTCACATTGTGTTTATTTCTAACTGATTGCCTGATTTCATTCCAATCTGCCTTATCAACACACTTAAACAGAATTAGGCAGTGTAGTGATATTTTGAGATGAAAGTGATAATAGTGGTTTGAAAATAGCCCACTTGTTTAACAATTTAATGTGTAGAAGGAGTGTTGCAGATGCCACATGAGCCAGCTAAGAATCAATTCACTCAATTATGAAACATTTTAGGGGTGTATCTACACTACAGAATCAATGCCACGTTACCTGACATGGCTCAATGCGATGGAATCATAGCAGTTTTATGGGGCCTTTGGCCGCTAGAAGGTCAAATGTAGCTATATCCTTGTTGCATCTCCTCTGTATGAGGAGAAAAAATTGAGACTGACATCAATTTTCAAAGCCACTCTACCTATTTTTGTGGGATTGCTCTAATCTCTGTGTGAACTTGTGCACATAATGGTTTCCATTTGCATTGTGCATATAAATGCATTAACTACTTGTGTGAAAGTGAAGGCCCTGCTGTGAGCAACTGATGGAAGAAATTCATTAACTGTCTAATGGGAAAACAGTAGGAGATTTTGGAACATGTGAGATGGCTATTCAGAGTGCAGCAACCAAACTGGCCAAACCCAGTTGAATGTCAATCCTGACAAAATGCTCAGGCCTACAGACTATTTTATCCCAGCTGTCTTCATCAGACCCAGGTGCAACATTTTAGTTCTGCACAATCCTATTTCCAGAGAGCAGCTGTTAACCAACATGGCTTTGTAGCGCTCTTTACAAACTCCTCCCTGCCAGAGGGAATCCCTGCCTGGAGATGGCAACATCATCAGAGTGCTAACCAAATCAGGGCACAGATCCAAACCAGCCTCTCTTTCAGCCAATCAGGGGAAGGAGCAGGAGGCTTGAATAGCTGTCAAATGTATAAAACCTTGTGTCCCTGCATCCATGTTATTCTGTATCTCTGAAAGCTTTACTTTTACACACAACCTTTCTGGCCATATTGAATAAACCTCTGTGATTTGTCTTACCCTAGTGAGTGACTTCTCTATCCTGGTATATTTCAGTTTAGCCTGAACACTCGCTGGGCACAGAACCTGTGGTCCTAATTGTAAATTTGAGTACATTTGCATGAACATGGAGTAAGGGAGGGCTCTGTCTCATGTAGCCTTATCCTGATAAAATAATTTACAAGTTGCTTTTTTCATCTTCATGTATGGCCCTTTGGTTAGAACTCACCTGGAATATGGTCCGGTTCCGGGCACCATAATTCAAGAAGGACATTGACATTGTTGAAACGTGCCCCAAGAAAAGCAACCAAAATGGTAAACCATCTGGAATTATGTTGTATAGGGAGCTAGATATGTTGAGAGGGGATATGATAGCTATGTTTATATATTTGAAAAAAAATCATATTTAGGAAACTGCGAGCTTGTTTTCTGCTTACTAGAGAGTAGGTCATAGAGCAATGGATCCAAATTGCAAAACAAAACAAAACAAAGCAACGTCTAAACAGTAGGAAGAAGCTCCTGATTGTAAGAGTTCTTAAACAGTGGAATATTGCCACAGAGCATGGTGGAGTCTGAATGTTTCTAACCAGAGACTGGATGGTCATCTCTTGGGAATGCTTTGATTGTGTGTTTCTGCATGGCAGAGGTTTGTAGCAGATGGCCCTTTTAGCCTCTACCACTTCTATGATTCTCAATATATCTAGAAGAGTGTTGCACATACATAAGCTCTGATGTCATTTTAATATTTGTTCTCTATTGTGAAATTGTTTCTCCTTAGGTTGATGTCCTCGTCTTGGTTGAAGAACTGCTCAGTGAATATTTGTATGTATGTCTGAACTGGGAGTTTGAGAGCCATGGTGCCAGCGGTATTAATTTGGATTTTTATTGTTCTGAACAGTGACAAGTATCTTTCTTAGAGACTTTGTACATGTTGAAAAAATACATTGTGGGTTTTTAAGAAAGCAGTCTCCATTTTGTCAAATGTCCCAGTTGACAAAAAGCTACAGACAATAATGGAATTGAATTTATTAAAAACTAAAGCCATTTCAAAATGCTTGTTATGACAACTATTTGAGTCAAGGCATTAGTTATGTGTGTGTGTATGTGTGTGAGTGTGTGCATGGAGGAGATACAACAAAAAAAGAAGCCTCATGGCCTGACCTGTGATTTTTCTAAAGGTATATGCATTGCACAACTTATCTGAAGCATTTCATATGTTTTACCTTTTTATATTATTTCGTCCCTCCAATAATCTCAATTCTAAATTAAGAATGTCATTCCATGAGGAGCAAGTTCCTCATCATGGGTATGTATGCATGAACAAATAATGTATACAATTTTACATCATAAACTATGTAGAATACTTTTAAGCATACTTAACTAATGTTAAATAGCAGAGGCAAAAGGATACCGCTCTAGTGCGTTGGGAAGCTGTGTTTCAAGAGTGTCCCAAAAGTGTATCATGGGTCTACCAATGTACATCAGCACTTCCAAGCCAGGGTCCCAATGTGTTTCCACCAATAGACCTGCCTCAAAATCACATGTGAAGTTTCAAGGCTGTTTAGAGGCAAAGGCTGGATCTATACTGCCCTATATCCCATGATCTGATCCCAGATTATCTGCTTTGACAGGATATGAATCTACACTGCCAGATAATCTGGTATCAGATCCTGGAATATAGTGCAGTGTAATAATAATAATAATAATAATAATAATAATAATAATAATAAATTTATATACTGCTCTATCTCCCTGAGGGGGACTCAGGGTGGTTTCCAAGTAACATCACTGAAACATACAAAGTAAACAGCATAACATAAAATTAACAAAACAACATAAACATAAAATTATCACAATAACACATGTATAATTAAAAGTAATCCTGCCTTTACATAGCAATTAAAAAGCCAGGCCAAGGCTAGTGCAAACTCAAAATATGAGGGGGCCAGGAATTAAGTACAGTGTTATAACAGGCTAACAGCAATAGCAGGTATGGGTCTGTGGCTGCTCATTTCCAGGGCCTATGAGAGGGATGACTGGGGTAATAGGTAAGAAGTGCAAGGCCATATTCAACAATGTTTGGGGCTGGACTAGAACTGGTCATTCTCAAAGGCTTGTTGAAGCCACCAGGTCTTCAAGCTCTTGCAAAAGGAGGGGAGAGATGGGGCCTGTTTAATTTCCTTTGGAAGGGTGTTCTAGAGGCAGGGGCCCACCACCGTCCCCACCAACTGTACTTGTGATGGTGGTGGGAGAGAAAAGAGGGCCTCCCTGGAAGATCTTGGAGTTTGTATCCTTAGTGTACACCCAGCCTCTGTTGGATATGAGGTGTGTGGGGGCCTTTAAAAGAAAAAGCCCAAGAAATAAAGCCTTGTATTTTATGGAAAGTGCAAATGACCTGTCTTGATTGTGGTGATATCCATTGCTTAAAGGGTGCATCTACATGGTAGTTTGAATTATCTTAACTGTCATGGCTCAATGCTATGGAATATATAGTTTGGTCAGGCACCAGCACTCTTTAGCTAAATACCTTGTAAAGCTACTGTTCTCCATAGCATAGAGCTAGGGCAGTTAAAGTGTTGGGCTGGAGCTTTTATCTGCCCTGGCCAACAGAGGTAATAGTAAGAAACACTGGAAACTATGGTCCAAACTTACTTGGAGGATTGCATGATTAGTACTCATAAACCGAATTTCTAGTTCCAACGAATATAGAACATTGAATCAATGTAATTTACATAAATGTCAGCCTATTATTCAGTTGTTTTTAATGCATCTACTATAGTTAGAAACTAACAATTGCAGTTTGACTTATGAGTTTTTCAGTGAAATAAAATTAGAATAATTTTCAACACTACATAACAGCTTATTGAGAATATATTAACAGTGACCTTCTCTTCCTCTTTATTAGAGAAAATGCTTCCATTTTTCACAAGGCTGTTGTGAGTTTTCATTTAAATGAGTATCCATGAAATAACTTAAATTGGGAAAAAGTACATATTCATAAAGAAAGCACTTGAATTTGAATGCTAGTCTATGGCAATGAAGTGTCATTGAAACCGATAGATATGGGCTCATTCATAGTTTTGTAGCCTTGTGTTGCCAAACATGGAGATGCAGTCAGAATTTTGATTATCATGTGGAGGACTTGCAAATGTATTTCTGCTCTTCATACTACTAGTGGCATTCATATTACAGAAAGCATATTAATATACAAAAGAAAAGGAGGAGGAAAATGTTACAAACTCAAGAATCTTTCACTCGTAAAGAAAGAGAATATACATGACAGCTTGAATCCTATTGCCTAGCTCAGCTGAAGCAGACCTTTTGGACCAATGGGTCTTACATGTCTGATATAATAGGTTGTTTAAATTTTGTTCTAAATTGCTAAGTTATAATTTGTTTTTATATGCTGTGAATATTTGTTATTATGTGTCTATTAGTTGTTATGTTCAGGCACTGAATATTTGTCTTTTTTGTTACTGCAATTCATCCCGAGTCCCTTTGGGGAGATAGGGCAGAATATATATAAAGTTTTATTATTAATACATAAGTGTTGAATCATGACTGGCAAGTGAGTCATCTCTACTTGGTACAAACCAATAGAATCAACATATATTTTATTCTGCACATCAGTATTATGCCTTCTCTTGTTACAAAGTCCTTCTCTTGTTGCATTGTTGTAGGTCCTTCTCTTGTGTTTCCTCATTACACACCCACACACAGCCTTTATTGATATATAACAACAAAATCACAACACAGGTATATACAAGACATAGTTACAGATAAAAAGAAAACATACTTAAAAGCTACTAATCTCATGGATAAAAATTTGCAACAGTCTCACAAAATAATGCATCAGGGTTATTCAGAAGATATGGAATTTTATAGCACCCTTGTCATTGAGAACACTGTAAAAATTGAATTCCTATATTCCATCCGTATTCCATATGGTAATATTATATTATCATATTTGGGAAAAACCAACAGAGAATAATGAAGTGTTTCAACAGAGACAAAGTCACAAGAACAAACCCATTTGGGATTTTTTATATCTCCCATCCAAAAGAGCTGATGGCAACACATAACATCTTGCAGTCACCAAAGCTCTCCTCTGGGTGGGATTAATCGAAATGTGAAGATATGCTGCCCGGACTCCACACTCACATGGAATTAATGATGTGGTAGGGGAACAGGTTTTTTTTTGTTGCAAGAATCAGATGATGAAAGTCAAGATCCAAAAGCCTGCTCTTGGCTAACTTGCAAGCTTCCATATTTGTGAACTGTGCTTCCAAGGACAGGCCAATTCCTTCAGTCCTTCTGAGAATCAAAAAATACAATTCTGAAATAAAATGATCAGATAACAGAGAGGGAATATAGCTATCGAGGCCTGCTTGAAAATGTATATGCAGCCAGAATTTTATAGCTCTCATCCATGCCAATCTCAATAAAATAGTGAAGAGTAGAGACATCACACTGGCAATGAAGATCTGCATAGTTAAAGCAATGGTATTCCCCATAGTCACCTACGGATGTGAGAGCTGGACCATAGGGAAGGCTGAGCGAAGGAAGATAGATGCTTTTGAACTGTGGTGCTGGAGGAAAGCTCTGAGAGTGTCTTGGACTGCCAGAAGATCCAACCAGTCCATACTTCAGGAAATAAAGCCCGACTGCTTATTGGGGGGAAAGATAGTAGATGCAAAGATAAAGTACTTTGGCCACATAATGAAAAGAAAGGAAAGTTAGAGAAGACAATGATGCTGGAGAAAATGGAAAGAAAAAGGAAGAGGGGCCAACCAAGGGCAAGTTGGATGGATGGGATCCTTGAAGTGACTGGATTGACCTTGAGGAGCTGGGGGGGTAGTGACGGCCGACAGGGAGCTCTGGTATGGGCTGGTCCATGAGGTCACAAAGAGTCGAAAATGACTGAACGAAAGAACAACAACATCCATGCCAAGGTTTTAAGTATTGGTGTTCAGTTGTCTAATTAGAAATTGAATTCTGGGATCAATATTCAGAGACCTCAGCTTGTCCCACAACAGGTTTCTTGTTATGGAGTCAAAGGCTCATTTTAGATCAATGAAAGCAGCAAATAGCTTGGAAACTTTATGTGTCGAGTATTTGTTTGCCAAATGTGAAAGCATTAAGCAATGATGCAAGGTTGATTTATCCTTATGGAATCCAACTTGCACAGGACCGATGATTTTATTATGGTCCAACCAGGTTTGCAACTTGATTAATAGGAATTTTGCATAAATAATTAATTAATAATAATAATAAAACTTTATTTATATACCGCTCTATCTCCCCGAGGGAACTCAGTGCGATTCCCAGGTAAAAATCACAGAACAAACAAAGTAAAAACAACATAACCATAAGATTAACAAAACAAAATATGCATAAAAATTGTTGCCATAACACACATATATTAAAAATTAATCCTGCCTGTTCAAGGCAATTAAAATTTTTTAAAAGGCCGGGCCAAGATTTGAGCAAGTCCAAAAATTCTAGGGGCCCCGGGAATTAAATGGAATGCTATGGCAGGCAACAATAATATTAGGTACGGGTCTGTGGCTGTTCATTCAGGGGCCGACTAGAGGAAATGAGCTGGGTAATTGGTAGGAAGAATAAGGCCATATTCGACAATGTATAGGGCTGAGTTAGAACTGCCCATTTTCAAAGGCTTGTTGAAACCACCAGGTCTTCAAACTCTTACGAAAGGAGGAGGGGTGGGACCTGTGTTATTTCCCTTGGAAGGGTGTTCCAGAGGCAGGGAGGGTACCACTGAGGGTACCTCTCCCTCGTCCCCACCAATCACGCTTGAGACAGTAGTGGGACCGAGAGGAGGGCCTCCCCGGAAGATCTTAGAGTTCTCGCCGGTTCATAGAAGGAGATGCGATCACGAAGATAGGTGGGGCCCGAACCGTTTAGGGCTTTATAGGTCATGATCTGCACCTTGAATTTGGCTCAGCAACTTATCGGCAGCCAATGAAGCTGTTTTAATAGAGGTGTTGTATGCTCCCCATAGTTTGCTCCAGTAAGGAGCCTGGCTGCCGCCCGTTGTACCAGTTCAAACTTCAGGGCCATCTTCAAGGGCAGCAATAGTCCAGTTTTCCAGTAAATAGTAAAGCTTTCCAATTACCAATAGAAGGCTAATTGACCAGTAATTGGAAGGATAGGTAGGGTCATTTTGTTCTTAAAATGTTTTTCATGTTGTCAGGACTGTATATTTTGACTATACCCTTCAGGTTTTTTAACTATGGTAGTTCAGATTCAAATTGTTCTTCAATTATATGCTACATTCTACTGATACTATTGTATTTATTACTATATATTTTTCTATGTAGTGGTTAGGTTTTGAGATTCCTTATATTTAGGACTATTATTTGGGGTAAAATATTTCCTGCATTGCCACATTAATTTTTCTGAAGAGCTACATTAGTTTAACATGAAACAGAACGAAACAAATAAGAAATGCTGAATCATTCACAACTACATACAGTACATATCTGTTTTTATTCTGTGTCTGAAAAACCTAGTGAGAATATTTTATAAGCTACCATGATTTCCTTTGAATACTAGAATACACACACAGGTGTACACAAATGCACTTTTATGTGACTCTTACAAAAGCAGTTGAATAAATGAGCTACATAACCTTCGGTCCCATTGAAAAATAAACAGAAAAATAAAATATTTATTTAGATAATAGATTTTTCAGTATTTCCAGACTCACTTTCAACAGCAACAACAAAATATTTGTGAAGAATTTATGAGCCATGAAGAATTGATGGAAGTACCTTTGAAATAAAACATTAAATGAAATGCTAACATCCCTCATTAGAAAAATGATGTGTGTTTGGATTGACACAGAAAGACATTTCTTAATTATAGCCTCAACCTGTTTTCAAGATCATTGGCTGAATATTTGTTATAGTTCTTCTTTGGAAAATGAAAGGTCCCTTAGGATGATGTCATTGCTTTGCATCAGAGTACAGGAAAAGAGCTGGATGTTTGCCTGCTGGTCCATCCTTTCACTAACCAGGAAATGGCCAGGTTTTGAGGTATTGCAGCTGAGAAAAAGTGGGCTTGAAGGAAAGTTTGGCTGTTGTCCAGTTGGTACAGAATTCTGAGTTCTGCAACAACCAAGAATGTGAGCGATCATGGCATAAGTGTGACAGCTCATCAGTAGGATACTAGACTATCTTTTGGTAATATTTGAATGGGGAAATATATAATTTACATTTTTTACATGATGCACTGGGATGTTTTCAACAGAAGAGTTTAAGGTATTCATTATACATTATAACAGCAATGTACGTACTTACATTTGAGTTTTTTAAAGGTGACTACTCATGCAAACCATTAAAAATGATCTTTGTGAATCAATATAGTTATTATTGACAGTTCACAATATTGTTTGTTGCTAATTTTGTTTCACCAACTCCTGGATAAAAAGAAAAATAGTTAGATACAATAAAAGTCAAGACTTCTGGATTCTGCTTGTGTCTGAAATTCAAGATATATAGGCAGCATGGATTATTAAAAAATATTGGCTAGTTCAGTTTTTAACATTTCTGGGTTATAGAACTTCATTATTCAGTGAACCCATCTTGAGGGTGGCAGATCTCAGACAAGAGGGGGGAATTTATTAGCTTCGAACAACATCTTGGCACATGGATCTTGGGAAGAGGCTGAAATAAATGAGCTCAGTGGTGCTTCCAATTATTCTCTTGAAGCCCTTACTAACTAGAATTCCGAAGACACTAATGAGCTGGCATACCGTTCTTATTGCCTGACTGTACCTGGTTTGACTTCTTCCAGACAGTTGGGCTACCTACACGTTGAGCTCAATGATACTCGCTTGCAACTTTCACAGGTTTGAAGCATGAATGTGTCATCGTAAGTCATCTGTTCTTTTGTCAGCTCTAGACAACTGGTTAATTTTTAGAAATGGCCCAAAAGTTGACTTTTTTTTATAAACTCAGACTTCCCTTATGGCTTGACTTAATATAAGGAACAGATTGCAAATTGCTCCATTGGGATAGTAGCCTTATATTTTATAAATGCTGCTCCCTAAGGTTCAGGAGAGTTGTGTGGGAGGGGGAACCCAATCTGTAAATATGAATTAAACAGGAATTAGAGAGCTCTTATATCTTAGGTAGTTGCTACAAGTCTTCACAAGACCTTATCATACGCTGGTTTCCCCCTCTTCTAAACATTTAAAAGACATTTTAAAGACTAAGTACCCAGAACTCATAACACAACGCAAACGTACCTCTTTCACTTGTTTGTAGGTCTTTGTTTCTAAAGTATGTAGAAAATGAGGTTTTCGGATTTGGTTGGCAATCAAATCCAGAGCTCTCCATTTGTGTAGAAATGGCTAAAGACACTTATTTTAAGGTAGAATGGAAACTGTCAGATTTCTCTGTTTTAGATATTTGTAGTGACATGAAAGTGTGGGCGTTCTTTAAATGTGTCTCCATACTCCTTTTGTCACCATTAATAATCTTATATGGTTTGTTGTTCATTCGTTCAGTCGTCTCCGACTCTTCGTGACCTCATGGACCAGCCCACGCCAGAGCTCCCTGTCGGCCGTCACCACCCCCAGCTCCTTCAAGGTCAGTCCAGTCACTTCAAGGATGCCATCCATCCATCTTGCCCTAGGTCGGCCCCATCTTATATGGTAACTTTTGTTAAAAAAATAGAAAATGCTCAATTTTGATATATTTGTAATTTGCTGCTACTATATTTTCTCTTTTCTGTAGACTTGGGATTTGCAATAGCAACGTTTCCCTGGATCTGGAAACTTCCAACACAGACTCCCTCCCAACCAACTTTAAGTCCTGGTGGGGTTTTGGGGGGATGGGCTCTGGACAATGGGAGTTGCAATACATAAACCCACATCCAGAGACCATTGCAAACCCCATCAATGATGGATGTGGACAATACCTGCCACACAGATCCCCCATGACCAACTTTAAGTCCTGGTGAGGTTAGGAGGGGGATGTACCCTGGATGATGGGAGTTGCAGTACATACACTGCAAACCCCATCAACCATGGATCTGGACAGAACCTTCAATACAGACCCCCCATGACTACTTTAAATACTGACAGAGTTTTGGAGAAAATGATGACTTGCAGCCCACCCATATCCTTATGCATTTCCTAATGGGAGCATTCATAAAATCCTCAAACAAACAATGACTTTTCCTCCCTAAAGACCTAACCAGGGGATCATCAAGTACCTAAACTAGTATATGATAAAAGTGAATTTATGTAAGTATGTAGGGTGGCAGCATATGTATGTTTGCAGTGGATGTCCTATTGGTTCCCACTTCCAGAGAGCCCTAGAATTCCTACCGATGATGGATCTGGACCACACTTGGCACATAGACAACCCCCCTCCCCCCAATTGTCAACAGAACATACTGGAGGGGTTTGGGAGACTTACCCAGAATTATTGAAGTTGTAGTTCACCCTATAGTGACTACTCTGGACCCCACCAATGATGGATGTAGAACAAACATGGCACACAAAACCTCCATGACCATCAGAACATACAGATGGTCATGGAGGGAGGATTGACCCAGCATGGTGGGAGTTGTAGTCTACTCCAGAGTAGTATGAACCCCACTGATGATGTATCATGTGTCAAGCTCACACACATACCCAACGTCACCAACTGGTGGATTATGAGGGGGATTAACCTGGCATGATGTGAGTTATAGTTCATGGAACCATTCATAAAATCCAAAAACAATGACTTTTTCAAATAAACAGTGCTACAAATTACCAAATAACTAACTCAGGCATCACCAGGTACCTAAGCTAGCTCTCTCTCTCTCTCTCTCTCTCTCTCTCTCTCTCTCTCTCTCCCTCCCCCCCTTCTCTATATATAACACACACACACACAAATACATATATACATAAAGAAAGCAGTATTGGTGGAGACTACACTTCCCCACATAGTAGTTCAGTAAGCAGAGGATTTGTCTAGAAACAGATGCAGTCAATCACATGTGATGATAGTAAATAAATTTATCATTTTTTTCTTTAAAATGGAAAGGCACAAAATGCTATGGTAAGAAGATGATTTCTATCTCTTTCTGCTCCAAATGGGAAGAGGTCCATAGATTAAAATTGTAAACCTGGAAGTTGGTTTTTCAGGTGCAATTCTCTTCTAAGAGAGGAAGTAAATATGCTTAATATGAAAAGCACTTCACTACTAAGATAGTAAAAGCAACTCTAATGAATCTACCCATCATATTTCTTGTTCTCTGCTAGCATGAATCTAGCCATAAATATTGAAGAGCTAAATTGCTTGTGAACTTAAAGCATTGACACTTAGCAGCCATCTATCACTGTTATTTCTGTGTAAAAGCACCTTGGCTTGAAAGAAAAAAAAATGACTCTGTTAAGTTCTTTGAGTTAAAAAGCAAGAAATGCATATATGTGTGTATTCACATCTTCCTTTCCAACAATTGCAACATTTCACACAATGTTGCAGTTGTGTCAATTTTGTTTACAGGAAGAAGACAAAGAACAGGCACCGAATGCCAGAAAACAAAATCTTTAACCTTTTTTTTTGCTTCTTTGCATCTACTAAACATTTATCTCTTAACCTTGAAATAAAGTAGACAGTAGGCTAGTTGCTGAAGAAAAAGCCAGCTAGAAAATCAACAATACAAACTAATTCCAGAAACATCTGTATTTTTTTGATGAGAAGCTGCAGAAAAGATACACGGAGAGTTATTTTTTTAAACTGTGGCTGTTTCCTATGGATATTTTAGTTGAAATCTTGGAAGGGAGGGGGCGGGGGCTCAGAATAGTCTTAAAGAAGACAACAGTGAAAGATTGATGACATTAAAATGAGATCCACCAGGGAAGTGATGAAGCTTTGTAAAATGTTCTGGAGAAAAGCATCTATACATCTTGGTCTACATATAAACTGGAATCCTGTGAAGGACATGATTTTTATAAGTAGACTTATGTCTGCAGAGATTAGAATTCTTCAGTTCTGTAATATCGGTATCCAGTAAAAGGCTTCTGTTGATGTTATTACATAAGAGAGCCAGCAAAGGGACCAATATCCATTGGGGCATCAGCTAAGGACTGCTGGTGTACATTGATACATTCTTGTCCATGTTACATTATGAATCTTTGAAATTTATTAACAGGAGTTCTGAGCATCTCTGCTGTGTAGCTAATCATGTGAAAAGTGATATAATCTACACCATTATAGAGGGTTCCGACCATAATTGTTAGTCCCAAGTAGAGTACATACATTGGATCAATTGGATTTACATAGATACTGACTTAACGATTCAGTCTTGATATGGGATTTTATAGCACAGAGGTGGCAAACTAGCAATGAAGAAGGATCGTCACCTTTGGTGTCGGTTGCTATTTCACAATACCTGCACATTCCACCACTGGTCTGCTACCTCTCCACGATTAACCTGTTCCATGGTATTAATGAGGAAAACCTGTCAATAGTGGCACTTATTTGTGCATTGAAGTTGTTCCATATCTGTGCTGGCATGCACAGTGACATCAGGGGATGGGATTCTCCTCTTCTTCCTCTCTACTACTTCCCTTCCACAATTTGTGAGGCAGTTTTCATAGATCTGAAGTTTTAATTGATTAATTAACCAACCTTAGCTGTTATGGAACTGTGGGAGAACAGTTACAAAGCTAAATGAAAGTATTGCCACGGGACCAAGGTTTGATGAATCAGCACAATTGCATGAATGTAGAGAGATGAAATAGTAAGGGTGATAATCCCAGCACATTGTCAATATCCATGATTGCATGACTGCTGTGGGATAGGAACTTCATTCAATAAAGTCCTCAATGCATCTGTTTGATTGGGAGAAGAAATTAATGTAGATCTCCTTCATTCAGTGGGTCACTCTTAATGTTTATACTATATTTTGCTAGGGTACTTCTCAGGGTTAACTTTCCACACTGTAGTAGGGATGGCAACCAATGCATTCCAACTAAGAAATTGAATGTTTACCCTGAAATGGTTATATGTAGTGGCAATAATGTTTAAAATCCACACCTCGAAAAGGTGAGCTCTGCCATTTGGAGAAACCTCATGCCAGTCAACTAGTATATCTGCATAGCTTTCAGACTTTATGGTCTTGTGTCTTACAAAACTCATGTAGACACATTCGGAATCGTTTCCATTTGGCATCTGTAACATTTGAATTGGTCCTCAGATAATTTGAAAAGTCTCTAGAAGAATGATGTTAATACCTAGGATTAATATTCTTTGGCTTGTGTTTATGTTGCTGCTTGAGGTTTATGGCTTACTTCTATTTTGCATTGCTCCAGGGTTTCATTAAAACCCATATACTCCTTGAGTTCCTGCAAAGATTTGCTGTCATTGTTGTTGTCTAGAATGCTTCTGTAATGTAGAAGTACTTTTTATTGCTTTAACAATATTTTTACAGTACATTAATGTGTGGGAAAATGCTCTGTAAATCAGCGAAGAAGAAGAAAAATACTACTGTTTTGTCCAGGATTCCTTACTCGTATTGGGCCTGAGGGATTCCTGCTTGAGTTTAAAAGCCAACACAAACCTCTTGCTGTGTCTGAGTTAAAGACTTGACAGCTGTTAAGATGCAATGCATTAGGGCAGCTGAGGACAACAGCCACATGGCAACCAATTCATTGTTCCAGTGTTCATCATCTGGTGGCAAGAGGAAAAGGTCAGATGAACTAGCTGGACTGTGGACTGTTGGGTATCAATGTTCCGATCACTTTGTTTTTCTTTTCCCAGGGAAATATATGTTGCCTTCAATTCAGGCAAAATGTCATAACTTCTTTCCATAGCTCTCAGATTTGGGATGGAAAAATGATCCTTCCACCTATAGCCACTTTGCTAAGGGCAATGTACTATTTTAAGAATACACAATCTCGGGAAGTCCTTGACTTGCAGTAACAGATAAGCAGCTCCACTTATGCTAATCAATGGTTCGATCTAATATCAGATAAATTACAAGGCCAAAGCACATTTTAGTGCCTCAAATGTCAGACCTGTTTCTGAGTATATTTGACCTTCTGATTCAAAAAATCACTGATTCCCCTATCAGTTCTATTTTTTGAGATACAGAACATATGCCATATACCTATTTTAATCTGTAGAAAATCATGATAACATATCTGGGAAACTATAGCCAATGCAGTCCATCCAGTGCAATTTCCAGAATTAGCACCGCAAATCACCCCAGGAACAGGCCTAAAAACCAAGACACCAAGATATTTTTTGTTGGACTGTGTTATCTATCAGATAAATTAATAATGTGCATTATTTATGTTATATCTTGAAACATTTTTTTTAAAAAATCCCTTGGCCAGTAGAACACTTTGCACGTGTGTTTATATAGTAAATTTGGAAAGTATGACCTCAGTGGAGGTGGATTGCAGTTTGTCTCAGACTTTCAGTGAGTACAGTTATAGAGTTTGGACTATATCTATATGCTTAAAGATATTGGACAATGGACAAGTATGCTGAATATATACAAGAAGTTTGTTAATAAACCTGAGATGTTATTTTTAAAGAAAACTACTCTGTTTTTGTTTCTTGAGTGCATATTTTAAACAAGAGGGTAGATGGGCAACTTCAAAGAAACAACCATCCTCTGCTAACTAAATATATTTTTGTAGTGGCAAGTCTTTATCCTTGGCAGTTTAAACACATGATTCTTCAATTTAACAGCTGAGTTACCTGTGTGCCATTACATGAATGCTTATGAATATCACTTGTTCAATGGGTTGACTTCTAACAAGGTCATGCTCTTCTTTACTAGTGGTTTTTAAAAGGTGGTCTCCACTTGTTCATGGAGATTCACATTTGCCAAACAGATTGGGCATCATTTTAATCTTTTCAATAAAGGCCAAAGCATTCTTTAGATGTCTGATATGTTTTCCCTCTTTGTGAACTCCTTGTTGTGAACACAATGCAGTTCTAGAACATCAGAATTAACTCTCTAGCGAGCAGTTTGGGGTTACAGCTTTAAGATCTGTTGCAATCCTAAGAAATATAAATCCAGTGCACAATTTTGAATTAACAAAATGCTTCATGAAGGCTTCTTCATTTGGTGAAGGCTTGTTTGTGTGTGAACCTGACTGCATCTTTTAAAAAAGTTAGTACATCTAAAAATTGTGGTATTAAAGGAGGTATTATGAAAACAGAGACTTGGGTGTAACGAGTCAGAAGTAATGTACTTAACTTGAATGCATTTTCTTGGTAATGTTGGCTTAGCAAAGCAACATTGGAGAGGGAATACAGCAAGTGAGAATGAGGTTACTTGACTGGTGTAACAAGCAATATTTTAAATATTTATCTTCTAAATTACCTATTGATGTGGTTTTCTTCCAAAGACGTTTACTGGAACTTTAGCAATGACATGAATTTTCTGTTTTCTGTTATACTCATATGAGTCCTATAGTGTGTGTTTGTAAGTAGTGCAATTTCCTTTTTAAACATATTAAGCAACCACAATTAATTACTTGCAAAAAAGGAGATGGAAAAACTATTGTGTAATGATAATGAATTGTTTTTTTTAAAGTAAAATTTCAAACTTTGGTATAAATACAGATTGGTCTCAGAGTTGCAGTCAATGCACATGATTAATGCAGCATAGATATTTTCTTGATTTGACCTTAATGTCTGGGAAGCAACACCTTCCAATGATTCTTATATTGTGGAACCTGGTAGTAGAGCAATGTCACTGTTTTGTTTCAGCTGTGCTACTGGCGTAGATGTTGAGATCCTTCTTGTACTGTCAATATGTTCTTCTGAGCTCTAGAACATAAATATGGGCAATACTGTATTCAGTGGAACTAGACACTTAGGGTGCTTCCAAACACGGGTAAAACCCACACTTGGGCATGGGTTTTTGCCCCCACAAGGGTCCTCAAACCCGGGTTTTTCCAGGCAGGGTGTCTAGATGCAATCCCAGTAACTACTGGGAGGGCACCCAGACACCCGGAAGAACTCCAAAACTATCCCTAAAATTAAAAAAAAAACTTATGAAGCTCCCATTAAGGAACTGCTTGAATCCTCCTGGCATATAAGAATGACATGCCTGGAGATGGAGGGAGATCCAAGAATATGAGGAGATATTCTGGGCCCTAGCCCATATCCTGATCCAACATTTCTACACACCAGGAGTGTTGCAGCATGCAAGAAATCAGTGTGTGTGTGTGTGTGTGTGTGTGAACTGTAAAATAAGATGCATGAAGCAGATTGGTTGGGCAATGGGTGGGGAGCAGGACGAGCCTGGGACTTTTGGATACTGTTACATTTTTTGTTCAGGCTTGAGCTGTGCAGGTGAAGAGAGAGAAGCAGAGAGCAGGCATGTAGCCGGGGGGGGGGGGGGGCTTGAGGGGCTTCAGCCCCCCCCCCCGAAATTCTCATGGTGGTTCACGAAAAGGCCTTACTGGTGCATTATTTAAACTGTTATGTTTATTCCTATCATGATCTGATCACCATAATCAATATATCCCATATGCATGGGGGTATTGGGGTAATGATACAAAAGGTTTGCTAGGCTAGACCCTCTTTCACTCAGACTCAGCCCCCCCAAAACTCCCCCCCCCAAAAAATTTTAGCCCCCCCCCCCCGAAATGAAATCCTGGCTACGGGCCTGGCAGAGAGAGAGATGGTTTGGAATGTGATCTTGCTTCAATAGCTGCTGGAGGAAGATTCTCCGCATGAACAAAGAAAGACCATTTTAAATCTTTCATAAAAGGACATCTGGTGAGTTGTTGCAACTTATCATATTGCTGAGTCTGCATGCCCAGTGTGGAACACATCTCACCACACTAAAACAGTAGATGTGGCTCTTAATGAGACATGCCGCATTATCACAGGGTGTCTGCGCTCCACACCACTAGAGAAATTACACTGCTTAGCCGGTATTGCACCATCTGACATCCGCCAATAGTGAAAGGACCAAGGCAGAGACATCTCCAGCTCATCCCCTGTTTGGTTATTAGCCAACACGTCAACGACTTAAATAAAGACATAGTTTTCTTAGATCTACAGAGACACTCGCTGGAACACCCCAGCAAGCAAGAGTCCAAAAGTGGCAGGCCCAAACCCAGCACCTCAATCCATGGGTGATACCAGATGAGAGACTCCCCTCTGGGCACTCAGAAGACTGGGTGACTTGGAAGGCGCTGAACAGACTGCGCTCTGGCACAACGAGATGCAGAGCCAATCTTAAGAAATGGGGCTACAGGGTGGAATCCTCGGCATGCGAGTGCGGAGAAGAACAAACCACTGACCACCTACTGCAATGCACCCTGAGCCTTGCCACATGCACAATGGAAGACCTTCTTGCGGCAACACCAGAGGCACTCCAAGTGGCCAGATACTGGTCAAAGGACATTTAACCAACTACCAAATTTGCAAAATCTGTGTGTTTTTTTCCCTCTTTTTCTTTTTAATCTGTGTGTTTGTTTTGCTCTGTTAGAATTGTAATACATTGGTATGGTTGCTGATGACACGATAAATAAATAAATCATATTGTGCATATGCTGTTCTGAATTAAGAAGGGTAAACTACTTGTCCTGTATTGTTTATCTGTGCGGCATATTTTCTTTCTCTGGCAAGGCAGTGTGTGGGCTGATCAAGCATGAACTACACATGGTTTATTTTACATTATGCCACAAGGAGGACTCAAGAAGGTCCTTAATGGCAGATGGGTATGCTTTTTTTAATTTTAAGGGTAGTTTGAAGGTTTTGGGAAAGGGGGTGGGTGCTTTCTCAATTTTTCGGGCTCATAGGTCTCGATAAACTGAGATGGCTGTGTGGATTGGGCCCGGTGATCGCGTGATCCGATTCCAGGGTCCAATCCACACAGGGACCACATCTGATAAGACCTAGATATTACCTAAGATCCAGGTTTTAGCAGGTGTCTAATTGATTAATCGACAAACCCTGCTTTGTTCCAAATTAATTTGCTTTTACAGAAGGCATCGTTTGGACGCCTCTAAACAACACCTTTGGGGTTTTCTGAAAGGGCCCCTAGAACTCAGATTCTGGATAAATGTACTCATAAATATCATTTCATGAGTCCTTACAGCAGTTTTCCCATCAAGAATCCCCAGTTCTGTACTAGTCTAAAATAAATCCAGTGGTGGCCTACTATATTGAGTAAACCAGAGAATTCTAAATTTCTATCCTGAATATCAAGGACAGGCAAACCATGAATTATACATCTGGATTCTTAACAAAATGTATGTAATACTAAGGATGGAGTTGGACTGGTGAGGAGGAGGTTCAAACTTTGTTTGGGAAACTTGGGATTCTACAAGTTCCTTTCCAAAGTGTGGCTCTGTTTATAAACAGTTTGATGTGGCTTCATCTATCCCACACAATAATAAACCTGAAAGCCAATGTGATAAAGATCTTGAATTCTGGAACCAGAACTCAAGTAGAGCGGTGTTCAAATACCTGCTCAGCCATGGAAACTCACTGGATCACTTTGGGATTCACACTCTCCAAGTCTCAGAAAAAAAGGCAGTGGCAAACCAATTCAGAAAAAAAAGTCTTAAGTCAGAGTTGACTTGAAGGCAAAGAACAACAACGAAGCTGAGCTCACTCTGAATGTCACACACTGCAAGTATACAGCACTCTACATGAGTCATCTATAATTTACATATTAACCATGAGTTCTTGTGATCAGCATGTGGGCATGGAATGCAGCTACATTACTATTATACCTAATCGCAATGGTAGCTATGTTGTTATTGTGTGTCTTCCAGTCATTCATGATGTATGGTGACCTTTATCACAGGGTTTTCTGAGGCTGAGAGTATATGACTTGCTCAAGGTCTCCCAGGGGATTTTCATGGTGAGGATTCAAACCCTTGTAAGTTGCAGTTCATCACTCAAACCGCTATGCCACATGCTCACAAAAGGAACTTATTTCAAGATGTGATGACTTTGCACTAAAAAGTAGTACAGAAACAAAGATTGTACTACTGACAATAACCTGCATCTCACTGGTCAATCTGGACGAAAGGTTCATATCACAATTTTCTCCCTAACCAGTTTACGAACATTTCCATCACCCACCTAAAAGATTAATTCACTCTCACTCTTCAGTTTGAGATTTATTTCAACGAGGATGAGCAGCAATGTTTGAGCTGTTGCCATCCACAGGAATTGCATCCTGCCCTTCTGTGAGATCTCCAGAGTGAATACTTTCAATCCTGGTGTCACAGCTGCTTAGTGCGGAAATTAAATTAAAACTTTTTATAGGGCATTGATGTGCCAGTGGAGCTGTAAACATAAAGGATCTCTTTTTTTAAAAGCCCCAGATAAGTCATTTAAAAATCTGTGTGGTTTGCACAAGCCTGCATGATGTTTTCTTCTGAGCAGAATGAAGCAATGAAGATCTATCAGTTTATATGGGAAGTTGCCTCCAATTCTCTAGATAAATCAGAAGAAGGATTGGGCAAGAGATATTTCTTGCAGCTGATGCAATTATATTAACCCATATAGAGGGCACCGAAAATCTTTTTAGCATGACAGCACATCATATGACAGGAGAAAGTCATATTTTTATTGGATTTACTACAAAACCAGCAGAATCATGTGGGGCATTTCCATGGCAATACCTGCAAATGCTAGGAGACATTATGTCATTTTTCATGGACCACACAGGGTGGCTTCTTTGTAGGATCAATAATGCATGACTCAGTCCTCTGATGTCCTACTTATCTTTTCTGTGAAGGATGTTATGGTTCCTGTGAGGAATACTTTTGAACAATCCACTTTTCTTCTGTTTACTCACACATTCTTAAGTTTGAGCTGTATTATTTTGTCACTAGAGTTGCTATTAGGGGTGTGCAATTCGGCAAAAACACATGCCATTTTTGGTGTCCGGTTTTTGGTTGCCCCCTTGTTCTGTTTTAGGGAACTTCACAAATTCAGGAGGGATTTCTGTTTTCATGCTGGAAAAATTCAGTCCATTGACACAATTGGGGAAACTTTATAGCAGTGGTTCTAGAGGGTGATTTCTCTGTCATTTCTGGGCCTATGAGCATGTAACTCACCTCACTTATAGGCCATATCTTCTACTGAAAGTCTGATAAGTTTCAGAACATTTCACCAATCTACTATTTTTTGTATTTTTTTAAAAAAATACATTAACATTTTAAAAAAAAAACACAAAAGGAGGTTCTGGGAAATGAAGTCCCAAGCACACATCACAAGAGGGGAGGAGAATGGATGGACACAGTCAACCAGGCCTCTGATTGGCTGAGAAAGAAAGTGAGAAACACACACAAACACACACAGAAACTTCAACTCCCATCATGCCCCGGGAGGGAGCACAAGGCTCCTTCAATGCTTAGCCATGCAAAGTGCTGCTGGGAAAGCGAGTTCCCATTTATCTCAAGCAGGGTCATGGGGGGGGGGGTCTTCAGGAAGGGATGGAAGAGCCTGCTGGGGAAGAAAGCAAAGGAGGAGCCACAGCTTTCCTTATTAGTGAAGCTGCCCTGATCACATGCCTCTGCCTCCACATCTGGTAGAGTACAGCAAAGCCCCATTGGTCCCCATTATTAGCTCCCATCAGCCAAAAAGACATGCGAGTGTGGAGAAGAGCAAACCACTGACCACCTGCTGCAATGCAACCTGAGCCCTGCACGATGGAGGACCTTCTTGCGGCAACACCAGAGGCACTCCAAGTGGCCAGATACTGGTCAAAGGACATTTAATCAGCTACCAAGTTTGCAAAATTTGTGTGTTTTTTTATCTGTTTGTTTGTTTTGTTCTGTTAGAAATGTAATACAATGTTCTGGTTGCGGATGACACAATAAATAAATAAATTTAAAAAGCCAAAAAGATTCAGCTTCTGTGAGCTGTACTGGCTAAGGCTTTGACTGCCCTGCACCAAGCTCATTTTCATGCATTCAGCAACCGCATCCACTGAATCATTCGAATCTGGTAAACAAACACACCCCTAGTTGCTATTATTTGTAAGTGCAAATGTGGAGTTCATTTCCAAAACATACCAAACCCATCTGAACAAAGTTTACAGGAATTAAAAATATCTTTTCCTATAAAATCCAATTTTTCAATACCTGTACTGAAGTGATTTGATACATTCTGATAGTTTTGATATGTACATAATATTCTATTCCTAGCCAACAATGTACTGCCACCTATAACTGATTTTTCAATTGCTTAGATTTGATGCCTTTTGGAAACAAACTCCACAAAATATTATATTTTTAAAATATTTATTATTTTTGGAGAAGAACCCTGAAGTTGAAATTACTTTTAGGCAGTAAGAAAGTTAAAAAACAGAAGACACAATCTGATGCATATGCTTGTTGAATTATTTTTATGCTACAAACCAGGCCTGGGCACACTTCGGCCCTCCAGGCATTTTGGCCTTCAACTCCCACAATTCCTAACAGTCAGGTTGTTGAGAATTGCGGGAGTTGAAGTCCAAAACACCTGGAAGGCCAACGTTTGTCCATGCCTGGTTTTATTAAACCATAATGGGAAAATAGTGGTCATAAAAGGGAGCTAAGAAATTGATACCTTAAATAAAGAAACATGAGTAGCATGAATCCAAAAGTGGGTAATCTTGCACAGTTAGAAAAACAGAAATATGTCTCTTTCAATTCTTGCACGTTTTGCCAGTGTTACTCTGTATTTAAGCAAGCAAATGCTTATTAGCACTGGCAACCCTTTCTGTGATATCAGGGGCTGGCAATTGCACCTCTAAAATATAAAGTTTGGTACACCTAATATATGTGACACCCGTTTACAGAGTTTCTATGACAAAGTACATATCTAAGGAAAACTACGAGAGTTTGTATGCATGGATGACACTATTCATAACCTTATCCATAGATTATCTGTTGCTATGTTAAATGTACTAACATCATCAGACAATGATCATGATATTGATGGTGAGTTTTGATTCTTTTCCATTACCCCTTGCATTGATATGTGTGATATTATTATTATATACTAGCCATCCACTGCCACGCATTGCTGTGGCCCAGTCTGTGTATATGCGTTTTGTGTGTGTATCTATGTATATATGTGTGTGTGTGTGTATATTTGTGTATATGTGCATATAAGTGTGTTTGTGTGTGTGTGATTTTGCATATGAGTTGGACTTTTTTTTTTGCTTTTTAGTCTCTTCCGTTGTGTTTTTCAGTGTTTTTATGAGTGATGGTCACTTGTTGCCCTGATAAGTGTATTGTGTCCAAATTTGGTGTCAATTCGTCTAGTGGTTTTTGAGTTATGTTAATCCCACAAATGAACATTACATTTTTATTTATATAGAGAAAACATAGGGTACCATGTAGAAAAAATAGAAATTCCTCCTGAAGCCTTCTGCTGGATCCTTCCTATCTAGCAAGTCATTTTTTAAAATCTAAGAATACAATCATCTTCTTTTTTCTGTTTAAATAATGCATGCCTGTCTATGTGCTTTCACTCTTAACCTTGCTACTTCTTAGCAAAATTACCACTTATAATCTTGGCAAAATGTGGTTCTTCAGGACCTGAGGGCAGAAGTCTTGGATGCAGGACAGAAAACAATAATTACTATCTGAGTACAACTCTGGAAATGCCCAGGCAGTGGTTTCAGTCATAATGATTAACAATCAGTTTCTATCTCAAATCTCCCTCATGATTTCCTATCTTTCTTTGTCTTCCACCTTTGCTCCTGCCTCTTCCTTCTCTTGCCATGCACTGCACTTTCTTTTAACTTCCACAGCCTTAGCATATTTTAACAATAACAACCAGTTCCAGAGAGCCAGTGCAAACCTATTAAATGACACCATTGAATGTTGTGGAGTGGGCATATCTGCTCAGATTTAAAATATTACGGTCTTTTATGTTGCAACTGATATTACAGACACCAGGAGATATGGAGAACTATTATTTAAAAGGTATTTTTTCCTGAGCTTTGATCCTAAACACATGTTGAGCTTGCTGTGTGCAGTGGTGATCCTAGATAAACCATTCTGTAGTGACTATTCTGCCAAGAGGACTGTAGGCAAAAAGATGAGCCCTGTGCACCATGGCTTTCCACATCATTTTATTACCTATTATTTGTTCAGTCATTGTGTGAACTACAAAAAGAAAATTAAGGAAATGTGGAGAAATCTATGAAGGCTATAGTAGGGGAAAATGGCATATTTCCAAGCTCTATAAGAAATGCCACATCAAGCAATAACACTCTAATAACATGGGTGAGCGTAATAATAAAAAGTAAGGTCATTTGTATGCAAACAGCAACAAAGAGAAATGGAGACCAATGTGGAGATAGTCCTTGCATTTGTCTCCATTTCTCTAGATTCCACCTTACAACTGCTGTTTTGTCCTAAATGAGTAAGGTGAGCATAAAGAAAATCATACTTCTCTGGGGAAAAGAAAAGGTGAAGTGAAGTTCATGTTTTTGCTGAAGACCTTTTTGTAAGGCCCAATTAAATGAAAGCCACTTGTCTCCTTCAATTTTTCTTTTTTAAACTTTAAGTGTGAAGGGTAGTGCCTGGCACAAGGCAAAACAGCTGAAGGCAGAGCTTCATAGGCAGGGCTAATTAACAGAGTTTGCAGTCTTTTTCTCCTCATCTCAGTGAGCTCAAACACCATTTTACTTTGTTTTGCTCCATTGCTTTTCGCAAAATAGATGTAACATCTATTAGGTGCACACATATAGTTCTATGTGTGTTTTTCTCTGTTGAGAAAGTAAAAGGAATTCCATCTCAAACGCATTCCGTTACATGCATTGTTGATGAACTTGATTTGCAGAATATAGAAAGAAAGGAGACAGATAGATAGTGGTTCACACTTCCGCCCTTTTTTTGCATCTTTAAAAATCTGTTCATAATGAAAAAGTAGTATCCTGTAGCATATTTCATCAGTTTAAAAGTTCTAACGAAAGCTATTAGTTGACTTTGATTTCACTTTAGCAGTTTCCAAACCTTTCAGTAATATTACATTTAGGTTGCTCTCTTAAGAGGAGGAGAGGGAGAAGAACAAGGATATTGCATGTCACAGATGGTAACTTAGCTTTGGATATGGCATTTGACACATAGTAGAGTTTGAAAGCAAATCACAGGATCATAAATCTCCAGCTAATATTTCATTTGCCCAGAGTACATAGCTGTAATCACAGAATTTTTCAGAAGTACATCATTAAAGCTAATGAATCTCTTGTCACTTTAGTTTTGATGTATCATTTTTCACAGAGAACAACCCATTTTCTCAATCCATCCCAGAAGAATTGAGGCTTCGTGTATTAGATTTCAAATTCTAATAAAAATGTGCAATTGAAATCTATCTTTCCTTTGTGGCTGCTTTAATAGGAGAAGGCATTATCTGTTATTGGCTGGTGGAAATGATATTTCAGTTAGCTGAAAGTTTGTGACTGTTTAATTTTTTAATTTTATGTAATTCTATACACACTTACAGTAGAGTCTCACTTATCCAACATAAACAGCCCGGCAGAATGTTGGATAAGCAAAAATGTTAGATAATAAAGAGGGATTAAGGAAAAAGCCCATTAAATGTCAAAATACATTATTATTTGACAAAGTATGTACCAAAACATCATGTTTGACAAAAATTCAATGGAAAAATCTGTTCAATACATGGTAACATTATGTAGTAATTACTGTATTTACGAATTTAGCACCACAACATCACAATGTATTGATCCAGGCAGGCTGCATTGGATAATACAGAATGTTGGATGAGTGAAGGTTGGATAAGTGAGACTCTACTGTACTAGGAAATAAGGATTTAAACTCAATGCTACTTTCTTCAAAGCAGAGATGTATAAGATGGACTGCACCCAACCATAAGTTTATAATGTGATGGTGCACATTCACACTCCATGATTACATCACCATATTTGGCTTAAAACTTCCATAGCATTGTCCTATGGAATCTTGGAACAGACCTCAGGAATCCATAGGATTCAGTCATGGTAGTTAAAGTGGAGTCATAGTGTAAAATGGATTTGCAGCAATAGCTGGGTCCAGAATCCCAAAGAACTATTTGAAAGACAGAAATATATCTATCATGGACAGCAGAAGTTTTGCATATGATTTACAACAAACGCATCAATAAAAGCAAAGATTAAACTATTTTTAATCAATAAAATTTTATTGTCCGACTTATAAATATTTTTCATTTGTTCCCTATTTACAATTGCAAAATATTTCCAGATATTCTACTATCACTTGTCATTTAGAATCTCTCTATAAATGCTGTGAAAATGTCCTTATGAAAAAAGTCTCTATTGTCAGCCCACAAATCTGACACCCACACACTCACACAAAAAAGATTAAAAGAAGGAAAAAATAATACAGTACAGCAGGCGACATTGCAGACTTTTGCTACACAGTAGCAAGAGGACTGAGTAGAAGATCCCTCCCCCCTCCAAAAATGTCTATGGCGGCAAGCTTTTCAGAATATTTGTTATAGACCAACGCTGGCCAGAGCATTTCTGCAAAACTAACTGAAATCCAAACTCATTATCACTGTTTTCCTGCAGCTCCAAGCAACGTTTGGATTTTCTGTTCTGGATTGGGCCTCCCTATAAAAGTGAAGAAAGAAAAACATAATTAGTCAAAAGTTATTGACCATATTTAATCACAGCCAATAATCTTCTGATGCTTCTCATTGCCAGATTTATATAGTGCTTCACTATAGAGTGATATCTTGATTTAAGAGTTTAATTTTTTCTATAACTGAGTTCTTAACTCAAAATTCTCTAATCTCACAGTGAATTTCCCATTGAAATGCTATTTATCTGTTCCAGACCCCTGAAACCTCCCCATCCCCATTATAATGTGTTTTTAAATAAGAAAATGTACTTTATAAATAACAAATAATGTATAAATGCATATTTACATGGAACAATAAAAAGAAAAGAGCAACTTTAACATGGTAGAAGCACAAAGTTGTGGCAAGGAAGCACAAAGCACAAATTGAAGAGGCAGAAGCATCATTTTCTTCATACTGTATTCATTCCAGTCTCCTTCGCACGCTCTCTCTCTCTGTCTTTATAAAACTAAGCATTTCAGTAATAAAAACCACATAAAAACAACTAACCCAAAGTTCCTCAAAACAGACATCTTTAAATTGACAAGATAATGGTAAAAGGCTTCATAAAATTCCTACAAAATATGACTAAAATGTCCTTTATATGATACATTGAAAAGGAACTGGTAAAGGTTACTTATTGCATCGCTAGAATACCTATATCCCCATGTACTTTCTTAGTTTTGAGGTGTAACTTTGCAACAGTGTCCTTCCAAGGAAAGCATACCTGTAAGAGTGAGTTTAATTACCTATAGCTGGCTAATTCCAAGCTTTGTGGCATTTTACATACAGGCTGGCACCTTGTTAGTCAAGAAGGATATATCTTTTGTGGACATTGCTTTGAGTTACTGCATTTTACTGACCTTTTACTTTTTGAAACTTTTCTATTTTCTTACAAGCATTTATTTCTACTGGCTGTTTTACTAAGCTTCAATAAAAAGGATTGTTTTCTTCACTCAACGTTTGGTGTGTTTTAAAGTCAGAGGGCTTTTCCTGTCCTGGAGTGCAACAGCCGGGCTGGTAGCACAACTGGTTAATGAGCTACAATAAATCACTGCCAAGCAAAAGGTGGCAACTGGGTTGTTGTAGGTTTTTTCGGGCTATATGACCATGTTCTAGAGGCATTTCTCCTGACGTTTCACCTGCATCTATGGCAAGCATCCTCAGAGGTAGTGAGGTCTGTTGGAACTAGGAAAAAGGGTTTATATATCTATGGAATGACCAGGGTGAGACAAAGGACTATTGTCTGCTGGAGCTAGGTGTGAATGTTTAAACTCTTTTTCCTAGTTCCAACAGACCTCACTACCTCTGAGGATGCTTGCCATAGATGCAGGCGAAACATCAGGAGAAATGCCTCTAGAACAAGGCCATATAGCCCGAAAAAACCTACAACAACCCAGTGATTCCAGCCATGAAAGCCTTCGACAATACATTAAAAAGGTGGCAAGTTCAAAGCCCGAGTCAGGGTTGAGGGCCCAACTGTTAACAGCTGTTTAAAAAATAGCTGTTATAAAAAAAGAGAGAAATTTCCCAGCTCACTGTTGACCTAAGCAGTTCAAAAACAGCTGTGAGCTGTGAGTAGAAAAATTAGGGACCACTTAAAGTGGGGAGGCTAATTTATGACACCATAAATATGCCAGAGAAATAAGGTGGAAATACTACAATTAAAAAAAAAAGGCTCACGTCATAGTGGATGAAGCAAGTGGCCGAATCGAGCAACCTCCAGGACCCGGTGGAAGAATTGCTTAATGGCCTCTGTCTGTCTGTATGTCTTGTATGTCAAAAACGGCACTGAATGTTTGCCATGTATGTGTGTATTGTGATCTGCCCTGAGTCCCCTTCAAGGTGAGAAGGGTGGAATATAAACACTGTAAGTAAATAAATAAATAAATAATCAACTGAAAAGCATGTTAAACATTCTGGCCAAAATGTTCACCTTTGCATGACTATATATCCCTGCAGTCATGCAAAACACATGATTTCCTTCTCTTCCCCCTTTGTGGACTGTGTGAAACAGCTGACCGGGCTGTCAAAAAAAATGGAGCCACAGACCCATTGGTGGCTAAAAGGAAGCACAATTGGAAAACAATTAGAACTCCTGTAACCATTACTTTATTTAGATCTATATAATATTAAACAGAGCTTGAATTTACAGTTGGGTGAAGAGAGAGATAAGAAATCTGATTGTGTGTACATTGGGATCTCCGCATGTGTGCATATGAGGTTCAGTGCATCTTGGAGAGATGGTTTATTAAAAACTTCCACCAAATGTTCCTCTCCACCCTCCATCTTGATCTCCTTCAAAGGAAGATGTGGTTGTATGTTTGATGGTTGTTTTTATATTGTGTTATGCTATTGTTGTTTAACTATGTTGATCAGGCTTGTCCCCAAGTAAGCCACCCGAAAGTTGTTGTTGTTGTTGTTGTTGTTGTTATTATTATTGTTGTTGTTGTTGTTGTTGTTGTTGTTATTGAGATGCAAGGATGGCAGGGGAGCATTTCCCGGGACTGACAGGTCTGTGTGTGGACCTTCTGTCAGGTCCAAGGATTTTTTTGCCCCAGTTTCAAAACTCGCACTTTGATGCTGTTTGGAAGTGTTCTAGGACTTGGAGGAATGGTTTCAAATTATAGGAAAGGAAATTTCACCTGAACATTAGGAAGAACTTGTTTACTGCAAGAGCTGGAACTCACTGCATTGGAGTGTGGTGGAGGCTCCTTGCTGGATGGCCATCTCTCGGAGGCACTTTGATTGTGCATTTCCTGTATGGTAGTGGGTTTGAATGGATGGCTCATGTGGCTTCTTCCAACTCTATAATTCTATGGCATGATATATAGCTCTCTTCTGAGCCCAGTTCTTCTGAGACCTTTTTATTTAAACAAGTATTTGAAGATTAATGGGTCATGCAAAAGGATTTTTAATAGTATGTGTATGCTGCATTTTTATCTTTATAGCAGTGTCTTTCAAATGATTTTATGCTGTCTTAAATTATGAGTATTTTATATGAACACAGGGGCCATTGCGATAATGACAGTTGCAGCTAAAAAGACCAGTTGGAGCAGACTAGTTTTGACATTTCTCAGTGTGTCTCTAGAAACAGGACAATATTGCATTTGTGAAGAGTTGGGGTCCCTTCTCCAGCATCATAATCAGCAAATGCACCGCTGACTAAATCGGATAAGAGATCTGAACAGTCATACTGTAATCCACTCAGACTGATCCAGAGATCAGAGTCGTGTCAACTCATCACCAGTCTGTAGTACACCATTCAAGTTTACAGGGGCTCAACATACAATATTTATCACACTGCTATACCAAGTAGTAGCTCATGATAAACCGATAATAACAAGAGACCTGCATCTTACATCAATAGTAAAGGATCTTCCTTGTGCTAGAGAACAAATACCATTTCAGACATTCTTGCTCTTCACATTCCAAGTGGGCAAGGCCAAATGCCAAAGGCTGAGTCAAAAAATGCCAGCATATTGTTTGTAACTTAAAGCTTTTACTGCTAGTAACAAGGTCTGAAGAGAGATGTTTAACCTTTTAGGATCAGAAAAGGTGCATACAAATGAGAAACCAGGGCACAATGGCCCAGAGGGCTTGATTCTGTTCAAGGACATGGGGTTTCTCACAAACAGCAGACTTTTATAGAAGCTTAGAATCACAGTGTGGCAAGGAACCAGAGGGGCCATCCAATCCAAACATTCGCTATGCAAGCCCTCCCAAAAGTTGCAATCCAAATGTTGCTATCCAATCTCTCTATAACAGTGGCTCCCTCCTCCCCCAAGCCTTCCCTCCTCTTTTCTATGGCTCTATAAAGACCTGAAAGACCTGAAAAAAAGGAGTATCCATCACTCTTCCTTTTATGAAAAACAATGGGACTCATACACCAAAACAGTCTCAATTCACCATCACAGATGACTGACCTCTTTTCAATTAAATGAACCTGGCCAGATTCATCTTTTGCTTCATTGAAGTAACATGTGTTGAAACTGATTTGAATAATACTGAAAGATCATGGTCGTGATGGGACTTTGATGACTCTCCTTTATGGAAGGAGCTTTCCCATAACCATAAGGTCTGAAACCTGAGAGGAAAGCACCTTCTGTGCACTGCTTTTCAAATACATAAAACATATTAAAAAGAACTCTGTTGAGAGCATTTGAATAGAGCTCCCAGAAAACTAATGGAGTAAGTATATTTTGCTAGGAATTTTGTCAGACCCCATTTTGGTTTCAATGTCATATTATTCCTAAATGGCTTTTACCATCTGTTCATTCCAGTAATGCCCAAAATGCTAGATAATATGAAAGTGTGTGTGTGCGTATGTGTGTGTATATGACTTATTTAAAAGGGATATAACAAAAGGCAATTACTTACAAAGAAAAAATGCATTTGGTTTACAATAAAGTAATCTCTGCAAATTTCAGGAGAGCCAAGTTTCTCTTATGAATGCAGACCTTATGAATGTTAAGCAGATTAATGGCACTGTGGGTTCATTTCTTAATACGAGGCAACTGTTAGAAGAGAGTGGAAAGTTTTTCTACAAAGAATACAACATTGTTATTCTGTTTGGGGGAGGAAAACATAAAGACATTTGGGGCCTTTTCTTATTGTACAATTTTAGCTTCTAATTCCACATTGACTGCCATGACTGCATCCCAGGGAATCTGAAGCTTTCTAGAACATCTTTAAGTTATCTGTCAATTTATGGCAATGACATACATTTCATTGGGCTTTCTTAAACAAGGAATACTAAAGAGGCAGATTGCCACTTTGCCTTCCTCCAACATATAGTTCATACATGGAACTGTATGTGTTTTAAGGCATTGAATAATTTCCTATATGTAAGCTGCCTTGAGTCCCCTTCAGGGTAGGGAAAGGTGGGGTATAAATAGAGCAAATAAATAAAAATAAATAAATAAATAGTATCTGGTATTCCTTGGTACATACCCCTTCTAAGTACTTCTAAGTACTAACCAGGCCTAACTCTACTTAGCTTGAAAAGATCACATAGGAGTTAGTGCCTTCAGGGCATTTAGCCTTCTCATTTGTAGTTTAGGGAGTTTTAAGGCATTAGAGAGATGGGCCAAAACTAACAAAATGAAGTTCAACAGTGACAAATGTAAGATACTCCACTTTGGCAGAAGAAATGAAATACAAAGATACAGAATGGGTGACGCCTGGCTCGAGAGCAGTACGTGTGAAAAAGATCTTGGCGTCCTCATGGACAACAAGTTAAACATGAGCCAACAATGTGATGTGGCGGCAAAAAAAGCCAATGGGATTTTGGCCTGCATCAATAGGAGCATAGTGTCTAGATCTAAGGAAGTAATGCTACCCCTCTATTCTGCTTTGGTTAGACCACATCTGGAATATTGTGTCCAATTCTGGGCACCACAATTCAAGAGAGATATTGACAAGCTGGAATGTGTCCAGAGGAGGGCGACTAAAATGATCAAGGGTCTGGAGAACAAGCCCTATGAGGAGCGGCTTAGGGAACTGGGCATGTTTAGCCTGAAGAAGAGAAGGCTGAGAGGAGATATGATAGCCATGTATAAATATGTGAGAGGAAGCCACAGGGAGGAGGGAGCAAGCTTGTTTTCTGCTTCCTTGGAGACTAGGACGCGGAACAATGGCTTCAAACTACAAGAGAGGAGATTCCATCTGAACATGAGGAAGAACTTCCTGACTGTGAGAGCCGTTCAGCAGTGGAACTCTCTGCCCCGGAGTGTGGTGGAGGCTCCTTCTTTGGAAGCTTTTAAGCAGAGGCTGGATGGCCATTTGTCAGGGGTGATTTGAATGCAATATTCCTGCTTCTTGGCAGGGGGTTGGACAGGATGGCCCATGGGGTCTCTTCCAACTCTTTGATTCTATGATTCTATGATTCTATGAGTGGTATTTAGAATTCTCTACTAAAAAACTATTGTTCTTCTTGCGCAGACTACAACCCCCAGTGTTAGAATAGCATAATATAAAAGATCCCAAGGCAAAGTGCTGAGCTGATGTTGGACAGAACATGAGAAACCCCTCACTGTAGAACTTCTTGTAGGATGGCTTGCATTAGTTCAAACAGGCTTTTGATCTCAAGTAGGCTGAATGGGTCCATATGAAGTTTGACTCTTGGCACCTGGTGAATTGATGGCAGCTACTTTTATCTACTGTTGTTTTAAAAATTGTATTATTTTGATTTTATGCTATATGTGTTCACATGGGTTGTTGTTATAATTTTATGTGTCTTGTTTTATACTTACATTACATATTATGTTAACTGTTGTATGTTATATATGCACCCTGGAGTGCCTTTGTAAGCCGCCCTGAGTCCCTTCAGGGAGATGGTGGTAGGATATAAATAAAGTTTATTATTATTAGTTGTTTGTTTCATTTGTAGCCTAACCTTTCACAAAAACAAAACAGACACCCACAAAAGTAAAAAAGCAGTAGCATTCAAACAAAACAAATATAATTACAAGAAAAAACCACAATTAATTACATCTGGAATAACAAAAGAAACAAGAGCATCTAAGTAGTCAAAATCCCAAATGGTAGAATGCCAAAATGCTATCAAAATAAAATTGGTCTTTTTGGCTATCAAAGAAAAGACCACCTGTGCTTTCCTTGGACTGAGTGTTTGGCAATTGACATCTAAATAGATAGTGTTCTTGACTCCATCAAATATGCCTCTAAAGGTTCACTCTGTGTGTACAGGTTGGGAGAATTAAAATTTGTTTTGGAGGCATTGCTTCAGAAGATTTACTTCAATCAATGGCAATACACAGCTCTTCCAAGCAGCCTTATAAAATGTAACAAGCTTTTAAACTATGAATAATCATTTTATAATCATTTTTATAACAGTAAATTTTAAAAAGTTTAATTTTCTTTTATTTGTATTTTTTAAAGTAAGAGAGCAGAAAATCTGCCCTTCATACCACAAATCTACCTCAGCAAACTATTTGTTTATCTTTTTTAAAAATGGAAGAAGTTACTGTGGAGGTGAGAAAACTGCAAAACCAAAGGAGACATTATTGCAAGAATGTAGGCATCTTTAGAACAACCTCAAAGAGTCTTTGATTCTAAAATACTAAAACAATACAGAGATAGGGCAACCTGTTTTGCCCTATCTGAATTTTTTTCTTCCTGTCCTTTCCCCCCACTTAATGTTGTCATCAAGAAAGCAATACCTTCACAGAGAGATGTATAAATGCTTAGAGTCTGGATCATAGAGCGTGGCATGAACAGTCAGATAGTATCTTACAGAATGATGTGTCACCATTGCTGTTTCAGTGCCGCCATCTCAGCACAGTGCACCGAATTGCTGACCCAAACCCGTTTCTGCTCATCCAGACGCATTTCTGTTTACAAATACTAAGTATTCTGCTCGTTTCTCTGTGTGCCTGTATTAATGAAGAGTTGAAGTATGTAGGAAACAGAAAATGAGGTGATAAAAGAGGGAGCTTGGCTTAAGATGATCACCACGTCTCTTTTATTAGAATCTTCAGATGAAAAAAAGAGAAGGGTGATTATGGTTTCAAGACAGAAAGTGAATGTTGGATAATTGGCTGCACCCAATACTGGCATGTGTTCTCCATACCATGGAGCCCTCAATTAAAAAGATGCCCCATTTAGACTCCTAGAAAAACTTAACTTTAATCACTCAAGTTTTCATTTACAATAACACTAATGTAAAAGAGTGCTTTCTCTTCTCCTTGAATACTAGTGATAACCTGCTTTCAAGGTCACATATACTCTATTTATGAGCAGATTGAAAGGTAGTGAATGACTGTATAACAAGGGATGGAACTATGCCACTTAATTGGGAAGTGACTATTAATCTTATTCTGACATTGTTGTCCAAATAATACTCTGCAATGATTTGTGATTCTGATAAATTAAATCTATTAATTTCAAACTTTCACTTTTCCCATATGGGAAAAAAGAGCAATATTTTTGTTCTTTTTTCTGTGGAAGAGAAGTCAGATTCTCAAGGTTGAGTTTGAACTATACTTCATTACTAAGACAAAAGCTGCTATGTAGATGAAAAGAACACAGGGAGATAAAAAGCAGGAGCTGCACAAAGATCAGATACTTAAAAAGGATGATGGGGTGCAATTGTGCATGGCATATATTCCTAGCTGAATGATTCACAGTAAATAATTAACCACATTATCTTAACCACATTTTCTGCTTACAACATTATCCATGTTGGCAGTCAATATATTACAAATTAGTTTTGGACTACTGGATTTAAGTCCTGGATGTTTCATAACCAACTGAATGAAGACAAAAAATGAGATGGACGGATTAATTCAGAGTACAACTAAAAGTTGCAACTCTTTGAGTGCTTACATTCATGCAGATCACTTTTCTAGTTGATATAACTATAAGACAACTTTCTGATGAAATACAGTTTTGTACATTCAAGAAATCAAGTAAATGGTTGTAATTATCATATTGTAATAATGGAAACTGAATTCTTCTTGTGCCATTGCAATGATCCACTGAATTACAAAATGATCTCTTTCTTGTAGATGTTTCTAATCGGTAGAAATAAGGTAAATATAACACTAGTCCCATCCAGAATATATTCATTTAAATCGATGGGATATAAGTTGTGATAAAAATGTATTTTATTGGATCTATCCTAGGTAGGAATCATACTTGATTTAGCTATGAATCTATTAGGCTTGAGGCACTTTGTATGCACTATGAGTTTCTACATTTGTCCAAGAAATCACCCAATCACCCAAAATGCAACATATCTATCACTATTCCATCTCCTCTTTATGACCAGTGAAATGATCATGTGATGCATCAGAACATGAACCTTTGGGGACTGTAACTATCACTAGTAAGTTTGCATACAAGGTCATAATCAAATTCACTAGGAGTCTTTCACTCTATTCTTTGATGGAAAACCAAGCCAAAAAGATAGCAAGAACCCAGTTTTCCTTTATTGCAAATTATAGAGTTATGGGACATTATTTTCTTCTCCTTTCACCTCCTCTTCTTTGTCCCAACTGTAAAACAGGACAGAGATCCTGTACCTTTAAAAGTTTTGTGGAAAATGGAATTTCCACAGTTTGAGTTTGTCACACTAACTCCATCCACATGATCCTGTCTTAGTTTTTACCTAGCAACTCTAGTATGTGATACTCCACAAACTTTGTTTTCCTAATAACAATATGGAGAGCTGAATGAACTGAGCTTCACAGACCTCCGATTCTCCACAGGGCTTTGCAATAAATGGAAGGTTCTGTTTGTTGTGTTATCCTGCCTTCACATGGAGGTGAAGAAGACTAGCATGGGAAGTGAATAGCATGGGAAGTGGCATTGACAATCCTGACGGGATCAACAAAAATCACTTCCTTTTCCTCATCTGCCAGTGGTAGTCTTTGTGAATAGTAGGAATCTTTCCCTGAATGGAAGGCCAACGTGGCCCCCAAGCTCTTGAATTCAAGAGTTCATCTTTATGATTAGAGTCAGTTTTTCCTTCCGAAGTGTATAAGAAAGGACTTTATGAATAACCTTCTACATATAAGCTTGCTAACCTTTACCCCCTAATCATGATGAGAAGCAACAGCCTCAATTACTAAAAACCTTGAGTTACATTCCAATCTCTTATTATTGGATGAGTTTACATTAATGAAGTAATAACAGATCAAAGTATATAGAATGATGAAAAATGGCAATAGCCAACGGAGTGGACATGCTTTTAGAATTTTGATTTTAGCATTTCTCTCTCTCTTCCTCTCTTTACAATGTTAAGGGAATACCAGAGTGGTTGATCTTTCATGCACAATCATTTATATTATTTGTGTAATTCAAAAAAACTATCATATATATGAAGATCAAATACTTTTTTTAATTAAAGCATTTTAATAAAACCAATTTACATCTGGCAGGAAGGGGAAGCACTGGCATAGAGCTTGCCTAATTTAAATGGTAATTAAATACTGATGCTACCAATGGAAGCAGAAACTGATGATATGTTTGTAAACTTACTAATAATCCTTACTGAATTTCATAGTTACACCATGATAGGTGTAGAACTCAGGATGTTACTTTTTTTAAAAAAAATGACTGGTATTCCAGATATGCTGCTTAATTATGTAACTACCCAAGTTCTGTAGCTAAGAAGTGGCTGGATCTCATCAATCCAGATTTACTAATAAGCATCCATGCACAAATATACAACTAGTTACTTGTAATTGTTTACATAAAAGTTCTAATAAATCTACATAGAGATGCAACTTGAATGTATGATTTTAAGATGACCCTGTGGGTGGATATATATGATGTCTATCTATCACAGCATCTTGCTTATTTTGTACATTTATACAAGCAAAGGAGTCTAGAGGTAGTTCACGGGAAATATTGTATCATAAAACTGAGTTAGAAGACATAAAGCAGCAGTAAAGATTGCTAATTAAAAGCAGCGTGTGCAGACATCAAGGGAACTATCAAGAGTAAATCTGAGATGTGTGTATGCGAAGGAGATGTAGGGATCCAGGGAAAGGAATGGGAAGTCCCACTGTTCAAGCAAACAGCCATCTGAAGAAGGCTGGATATTACCCAGAATTCCATAATGAATGGGATAGACATTCTTTCATAGTGTGGAGAGTCAGGTACCATTTAGCTCTTTTTGTTCTCACACTGTACTTGGAAATAAACACGGTATTATTCAGGTGTTATAGCACCCAGTTCCTATTTGTAGGAACTAGAGTCTGCACATTTCTAACATTACAGTAACTGGGAACTGCAGTTGAATTTTTAAAACAGCAGGAATCCAAGGAAAAAAGAGAGGACAAAGTTCACAGAGGAATGCCAACACAGCAATAAATTGAATTTAATAAATTAAATTGAAATTGAAAATGAAAATGCTCCTGGTTAGATTTCTGGTCTTTGTAAAGGATAGTTCTGGTTTTGACATTGACTATCCCGCTCTCTGCATGCTAGAAAGGAAAGTGAAGGAAAATTTCATGGAGGTGGAAGAATTCTTATTTGCAGCAGTAATGTTCTCATTTCGCTTCTCCTACACCACATGTGTCAAACTCAAAGCCAGCCATGTCATTTTATGTGGTACTCCAGATGCTGGATTACAACTCCTGTATTCCTCATCATGAGACATCATGATGAAAGCTGATGGGAGGTGCAATACAGCAACATTTGGAAATCTGCAGATGGTTTTGTTTTGTCAGGAGAGTGGGGTTTAAATTTAGATCAAAGGCTTTTGAATATGATGTCTGATATTTAAAATGTCATTTAACTTTTCCCCAATCACAGAGATATAAGTGCCGTTGGATTTCCATTATGCCCAGTCTACATGGCAGATAAACAAAAGTGATATGTGTTGTCATTCAATGACACCCGAGGACCCAAATTGGGGAAAAACTAAAGAGCACCAATCACTATATAAAAAATTATAGTTAGCTCTCCATATCCATGGATCTTCTGTTCATGAATTCAATGGCCTTTTGAAGACAACCATAAGGCTGATGTGGCCCTCAGTGAAAATGAGTTTGGCACCCCTGTTCTGCACCCTTAAAAAGTCCTTATGATAAAGAATAATAATTGTCGATCCTGGAAGTTACCAGAGCTTGGATTACTATTATCCCACCCTCACCTTCGTCCAGAGCAAACTAAAACTGACAGACAATGGAGGCCGTCACAAGTTTGAATGAACAGTGAAACTATTTCTTCCTGTCACATCCTACGACATTTCATACAGTTAAAGAACAGCACATTCAGGCCAAGTACAGTCTTTAAATTTGATTTCACTGGGTCAATGCGATTTCAAAAGGGTTGAATAATTATACTGCCTACATTTGAATGCATTGCTGTGAGGAAGTTAAGTTGATTATATGGACAATTAATTTTCATACTTTGGACATTAAGGTTCAAGGGAGGAACAGTCTGTCGAGGAGCACAAAATGCATGTGATTAGGTCAACGCATTATGAAAGAAGTATCTGCTACAGATTAATGAACCAAGGAATATTCTCAGAACTCATAAAATATGTACTCTTTAAAACCCTATCTTTTTATTTGTAATATATACTAATTTCCATTTACTGTATATGTGTTTTCACTGAATATTCAGCTCTAAATTTCCAACGACCCAGCACTCTCTTCCAAGACTGTAAGATAACCGAAACGTTGAAATGAGGCCTGAATCCCATCATTTAGAGTAGCCTACTGAATGAAATGTATAAATTAACAATTATGTGGATTTCATTGATTCAGTGGGTCTGCTTTTGTTGGGAGAAAGAATTGGGCTGAGGCTAAATCAGCATGTAAGATGGTTGCGAGTTTATGGAATGAGGTCAGCACAAGCTTTTTCTGCTAGTGATAATTCTATGTGAGATCAACCACTGAAAAAGAAGGCACAGTGAGAAGAGAAAGGTCTAGATTGCTAAAAATAATATGTTTATTTGATATTCTAAATTGCAAATGACTCATTAAATTGACTGATTTTATTGTAATTTTATATTGTTTGTTGTATTTTGAATCCATCTATTGTATTGTGTTGTTGGGCTTGGCCTCATGTAAGCCGCCCTGACTCCCCATTGGGGAGATGGTGGCAGGGTACAAATAAAGATTATTATTATTATTATTATTATTATTATTATTATTATTATTAAATTGATCTTTGGAATTTCAGCAAACTGTGGAAGGGGAAACATGTTAATTTTTCTCCTTATTTAAATTACTTTTCACCAATAATGTTCACTTTTTGTTAATAATTCATTTTCCAATAGAAAGTTCATGTTACTACTGAGGGGCATAGGAATGCTATTTATATAGGGAACCAGCATGGGGTAGTGGTTTGGATGATGAAGGCACAAAGCAACAACAAGAACAATGATTTATATCCTAAATTACAGAAGGGCTTACCAAACTCCACAACTGGTAAGGCCTCTTAAGGTCACAGACAGGGGGGGGGGGCTTCAGCCCCCCCCCCCCCGAAATTCTCATGGTGGTCCGCGAGAAGGCCTTACTGGTGCATTATTTAAACTGCTATGTTTATTCATATCATGATCTGATCACTATACTCAATATATCCCATATGCATGAGGGTATTGGGGTAACGATACAAAAGGTTTGCTAGGGTAGACCGTCTTTCACTCAGACTCAGCCCCCCCCCCCGAACCAAACTCAGCCCCCCCGAACCAAACTCAGCCCCCCCCCCCCGAAACAAAATCCTGGCTACGGGCCTGGTCACAGATAATACAGTTTTCATATTCCGATACAAACAAACAACCCTAATGAAGGGTTCTATCTGTATAACAGACTTATAACAGACTGTATAACAGACCTCTCCTCTCCACCCTAAAAACTCATTTACAATAATTCAAAAATTGAGGAATCGCCAAGACAAATTCTGATTATTGTCATTCAGGCAATAATTTGGTACTCCAAGATGGATGCCTGAAAAACATGGACCATCTACAAATGACACTCTCGACTTCTAGAAATAATCCATCAGCAGTTGCCTTTGAAAAATCCTGCAAATCTCTTGGGAAGACAGGCAAACAAATGTTAGTGTTCAGGAAGAAGCAAAGACCACCAGCACTGAAGTGATAATCCTCTGCCATCAACTTCACTGGAGTGGCCACGTTGGCCAAATGCCCGATCACAGTCTCCCAAAACAGTTATTCTACTCTCAACTCAAGAGGGAAAAATGGAATCTTGGTGGACAGCAAAAAGATTTAAAGGTGGGCTTAAAGCTAACCTTTAAAAAGTTGCATAAACAGAGAACTGGGAAGCTGTGGCTCTTGAGAACTCTAACTCAGGGTCAACTATTACCAACACTGCTGTGTATGAGACATGAACAGAAGGTGAAAGGGAGAAACATGACAAGAGGAAGGCACATTAAGCAAATTCTTGTCATGAACATCTGGAAATCTATGTGCCAGCTGTGAAAGATGATGCAGGTCCAGAATAGGCCTTCACAGTCACTTATGGACCCACTGCCTAGACTCCACCCTTGGAGTGATTGCCTATACTAATACCATAAAGGAATTATGTAGTTCCTTTAATCGAAAGGTCCAGACCTGACTGTGGCCTAAAGAATTGTTTTTTGGGATGGAGGAAGAATTATTCTTTCTACTCAATCTGCTCAGGTGTTCAGCAAAATAGGTATAGCCCAGTGACATCCAAACAGGTGCCAGGGCCTAAGGGCTCCAATCCTTGTTCTCTGTTGGTTCCATGGCAGGTTCTATTAAACTTAGATCAAGTATGAAAGAAACCACACAATCACTTTATGATCTCCAATACAGTACCATATTTTTGGTAAATGCCTATTTTGTTTCTACCCTGGCTTTAGGCATGTGTGGAATGTTACCTACTCTTATTATTTTCCTCAAATATTGTAAGATTTCTCCTTTGCCACCACTGACTTCTGCTCTATTGCCTCCATTGCTCTTCACTCTGTCTATGATGGCCCACATGATGCCCTTTTAATTTTGCTATGAGTATTAAAGATATCATAGCATTATAGGTAATTATAGGTAATGTCATGACACAGCTGACAAAATTAAGAGGAACTTCACAGGAAATAAAATTGAACACAAATAAAGGCAAGAGGGGTGAAGACAAAAGGAATATTGAACTGAGAGAAAGATGTAACTACCCACAGGAATACGGAAAAACTGCATTATTGTAAGCCTTATAGAGCCCTCATTCAAAACAACCTAAAATTGAACAACCACTTTCAGTAAGTGTCGCAAGATATATTAATTGCCTTGTAGAGGACAACATCTCTTCCAATAGCATGTCTACTCCTACTTTGGTTTATACTTACGATATCAATGTTGCTGTTCGAACTGCAGCATAAAAATGGCAAAATACAGCTATTAGAGGTGAAAATATTATGTTCTTTCCAAAAGCTGAATAGCTCCACTGGAAAATTGGTTTTTCAAGACTCCTTTTTTACTTTCTTACCCAGCTTAATTAGTGTAGGTCATCTAATTAGCATATTCTGATTATGTATTTGCATGTAACATTATGTGTGCCTGACAAACAAGTTTTTAGAGATGAAAAATACAAAAACTAGAGCAACCCCCCCTTACCACTAAATGGAACCAGTCTAATAAAGTATTATAGTTTGTGTAGTAATTTTGAAGGGATTCTCCTAAAGGCACCAGATTTCTTCTGGTCTTAAAAATCAAGTAGGATCAGCTATTACTTCAAGTAGGAGCCCCAGGTGGCACAATGGGTTAAACCGTTGTGCTGGCAAGACTGAAGACCGACAGGTCAGAGGTTCAAATACAGGGAGAGCACGGATGAGTTCCCTCTGTCAGCTCCAGCTCCCCGTGCGGGGACATGAGAGAAGCTTCCCATAAGAATGGTAAAGCATCAAAACATTTGGGCACCCCCTGGGCAACATCCTTGCATACAGCCAATTCTCTCATGCCAGAAATGACTTGCAGTTTCTCAAGTAACTCCTGACAAAAAAGCTTCTACTGTTTCTAATGCTGCTTCCTTTTTTCACCTAAAAAACTTGAACCTGCATGTCAACAAACTTCACTTTCTTCCAGACTAATCTATATATATATAATCTTCACGTCGTCGTGAGTGGCTTAAAAACAAAAAAACTACAGGGCCAAATGACCCCAAATTTGGCTACAACACGTCTCACAATGCAAGGTATGACCAACAATAATTAAAAAAAACAAAAAAGCACTTACAAATCCTAAAAAAGGAGAAGATACCACTGGGCATGCGTACAGGGATGAGGGGGGGGTGCATGCGCTCACAAACACAGGAGAGCTCCACGTGGTGGAGCCCAGCAACGGCCTGGAGTCAGTCTCGACTCCTCGTAGTTCTCCTGCACAGGGAAGGCATGCACCTGACCAAGGGAGCTGGGAGCAGAGGGGCCTCTTCTTCCTCCTTCTCCCTCCTCCCTTGGGAGTAGAGATTTGAGATCAGTATGCCGGAGGAGAAAGAGGAGGAGGAGGAGGAGGAGGAGGAGGAGGAGGAGGGCCGATTTAGCAGCAGCAAGGAAGGGAAGGAAATGCAAAGGAAAGGAACTTCCATTTGAATGCTCTGCCATTCAAATTGTAGCTCAAACTCTTTCCCTTTCCTCTTTCATGCCCTTCCTGACTTCTATTCCTTCTTGGTCTTTCCCTCATCCTTTTCTCCCCCCCTTCTCTCTTCCCCATTTCCTCCCTTCATGTTTTCCCTTCCTCCTCTCCTGCCTCCCTCTTTCCCTCATCCTTCCCCTCTTTCCTCCCTCCCTTCTCTCCTTCCCTCCTATCATTCATCCTTCCCTTCTTCCTCCATCTTCAGCTCTCCCCTTGGGTGCCGCCATCAAGGGGTTCCAGCAAGCCCCGCCCCTAATGAAGCAGAGTGTGCCAGGGAGGAAAGAAGGAAGGAAGGAAGGAAGGAAGGAAGGAAGGAAGGAAGGAAGGAAGGGGTGAGCCCAGTTCAGACTCCTCATTGATTCCAGGTGAGCTGGACATCCAAGCAGCTCCCAAGGCCAATTTTCCCCAGAATTCACCTTTGGGCATATTGAAGATTTATCCCAAGTTTGGTCCCGATCCATCTTTGTTTGGGTTCCCTTCCTTCTCCTTTCTTTCTTTCCCTCCCTCTCTTCCCTCCTTCCTCTCCTCCCTCCCTCCCTCCCTTTCCTTTTCTCCATTACTCCTTCCTCCCTTTGTTTCCTTCCTTTTTCTCCTCCCCTCACCAGCTTCATCCTCCTTTATTAAAACTACAGTGTAGATGCACCCAAAGTCACCCCTTCCACACTGCAATGTAAAATCCAGATTATCTACTTAGGACTGGATCATATGGCAGTGTAGACACACACACACAGATATGGATGGCTGTAGATCACTGGTTGGTGATATATATATATGTCTGTCTGTCTATATATATATATATATACACACACACATAAATATAATTACAATACTATATATATATTAGTATTATATATACTGCTATATAATACATAAATATTATATTATATATATATTATTGTTATACGTATTACCTTATAATATGTCACTATAATATGACAGGAAAGAAGGAGAGAAGGAGGGAGGGAAAGAAGGAAGGAGGGAAGAAAGGAAGGAGAGAAGGAAGGAAGGAAGAAGATAAAATAGACATGAAAGGAAAGGCAGGAAAGAGGTAAAGAAGGAAGGCAGGAGAAAAGGAAATAAAAAGTGAAAGAACCAAGAAAATAGGGAAGAAATGGGACAAAGGAAGAAGTAGAGAAAGGGGGAGGGAAGGAAGGAGAGAGAAGGAAGGATGAAACCAAAGAGTTAAAGAAGGAATGAGAGAAAGAAGTAGAGAAGGAAGAAAGGAGAGAAAGGGGAAGGAGAAGAAAAAGGGGAGAAGGAATAGATAGATACCTCTCTTTCATAATAGTCCAGATATCTACCTCTACTTCGAAAATTCTTACTATAGGCCACAGCAACGCGTGGAAGGGTACAGCTAGTTTCTTATAAATAATCAAGATTGAAAAGGACAATGTAATACTAATGTTAAATACTTCTTATTTTAGACATGTATTGGTACAATTTTCTATAATAGCTAGAAACAGAAATCCGTGTGTGTGTGTGTGTGTGGGGGGGGGGGCGGTATTGAGCTTATTTCAAAGTACAAAACCAGGAGCTCATATTTTGCATATAGAAGGCCACCAGTTCAGAGTCTCAGGTCGAGATGTGGCTTTGTGACACTTTCAACCCTTTAAAGGAAAAGGCAGTCTCCAAGTTGCAAAGAAGACAGGTTCTGTCGGTTTGTTAAGTTGAATTTGTATGTAAGTCAGAACAGGTACATCCTTTAAATGTAACTCCAGCTAATGCACACACACACAAGCTTTGGATAGCATAGGGAAGGGTAGAAACCGCTGTAGTGTTTGTTTTGCTGTCTGTGCCCCTGTACTGAAGATTTCACCTCACTTTCTGTGATAAAGTTTCAGTTGAGACACCTTTTCCCCATGATAACTCTTCCAGGTGTGAATTTCCCTCCCTAGGGATAGATTCTCTTACTTCCTTTTGTCTCACCCCTGTTCTTAACTATCAGTCATTTGTAAGTCGAATGTTTGTAACTTGAGGACTGCCTATATTTCAAAAACAGGGACAATCTCTAGGAGAGTTCAATACAGTGGGAGAATTCAATAGCAGAACACCATTTACCATATTTACTCAAGTACAATGCACCATCAATGCAATGCACACCTCAATTTTAAGGATGCACATTACAAACACCAGGAAGCAGGCAACATGAATAAGGCTGGTTAGGATTTATTTATTTATTTATTTATTTCGGGCTTTTATATCCCATCCTATCTCAGTCTCCACAGAGGGATTCAGGACGGTTGAGTCTTCCATTACACAATTCCCAACTAGCCTTGTGAATGAGAACCACATGGGAGTGAGCCTGGGGGTGGGGTGGGTGAGATAACCAAGGTCTGCCTGGGAGACAGGATCCGTGGTTAAGGGGCAGGAACAGCTGGGTCACCAACCATGCCCTCCACTTCCTTATCTGGGCTCCATAGAGTCCTGGGGCAACTGCCACCACTGGGAACAGCCTCTTTGAACCCCTCCGCCCCCTTGTCCAGCTTCCGGGATTCTGGCTTCCTCTAGGCCTTTTCACATTGGGGGGGGGGGGGAGTTATGTGCGTGATTCTAAGACATCATTGAATCTAATACACACCTCAATCTTGGCAATGTAATTTAGCCAAAAGTGGCGAGCATTAGACTTGAGTAAATATGGTAAGTCTTTTGCTTATAATTGCAGGGAACTATCATTGGCTCTGTGGCTTGTTATTTATGGAGATCCTTTCAATATGAACTGGGACTCTACTTTGCTGTGTATACTAGATCAATTCTGCTTCCCCCCTCCCCCATGGTATCAGAAATATTTTTTTAATCTATGCATGAAGAACAATGATTATCTCAGAAATTATATTGCACACAGAAGGAATACTAGTCTTGTTTCTAATTTTCATATTAGCCACTTTGGTAATGTCCCTCATTCATTCATCCAAATTCAAAATCCAAATCCTGAACAAACAGGACAAAAAAACCCACCAAAAAAGTCTAAAAAGAGAGAGCAATTATATTGAATGTTAACTTCATCCCTTCATTTATTATCCCTCAACCCCACCCCCAGCAATTCTCCTCTACTGTTCTACCTACCAGTTTGTTTTCCAACTCCCTGTCTGCATTGTACTGTTAAACTATGGGAATGATGTGTAGTATTTCAACCTGACAGTCCATTTCTGGGGAACAATTATGAAGCACAGAAAGATGGTGAAAAATTATCGTTGCATTATTTATGACAGGCATAGGATTTGCCTGCTTACTTAAAAGCTGTCACCTGTTACTACAGTATTAAATTTTGCTTTGTGATTTTGCTCAGTTTAGTTAACATTTAGACCTTGCTGCATGGTGTATCACAACAGGAAACAATTCTACTTAAAGGATCCTTTGATAACTACCAAAGAGCATTAGCAACACAGGGAGATTAATAAAAAATGTGGTGGCTGAAATTTCTACCTTGATTATAATCATGTTTAGGGGATTTACACACTGGTTTCTCTATATAAGGGAAGTACAGTTTAATGAATCTTTGAGTATCATAGCCTTTTATACATCTGATCCATTTGAATAATCCCTATTCGGGTCTAAACTCTCAACTAGCTTTTCTATCATGAAAATACACAGGGCCTGTGTGTGTCAAGCAAATGTTTCAAAAACTAGCATTTGCCTTTGGACAGTATGCTGAAAAAAGGTGATATATTTGTCTATTGAGAGTAAAGGCAATGTTCTCAAAAGCTGCTTCTTTAACTCATAGTGCTAGAACGTAATGCCAATGGAGGGGCTGCATTATTTCTTCTTGCAAAAATTCTGCACTTTCTGTTTGCAAGTCACACCATGATGTCTTGGCACACAAAAATGGTGTAAGGTCACATTTGGACAGCGTGTTTTGTTTTTTAAAGGAGATTGGGGATCTTTGGGTTGGACTGAGGGAGGTAAATCACAACACTGACAGCTGGTATTGGGTTGCTTCTGGCTGATTTTCAAGTGAAAAAAAAGGAAAATCTGTATAAACATTTTGAGTCTAAGGACTTTGGAGCTGGTAGGCAGGTTCAGTGCCTTTCTTTGGAGTTACATGTGGTTGACAGGTCATACTTTGATGACCACTGGGCTATATACTTGCTGTGATGGCTTTCTGTTTAGTGTCAAATTCATGTTTTGGTGGAATGGCCTTGGAGGGTCTTTGTGCTCTGTATTTCCCACTTCTATTCTAAAATCACAAGGTTGAGGAAAAATACATTTCAGACTCCTACACTGTTTACTCCACTGCAATTTTACTTAGACCATTCCTTTCAGATGAACAATTTCAGGAGGGGGATACTAGCTTTCCATTTACTTGACAGTTGAATTCATGTAAACATGACAACTAACTAAGACGTCACCAAGCACAAAATAAGGTAGAAAGAATTTTGAGAATGTGATAAAAGTAAAATAAGATCAATTGCCAATTTTCACAAAAAGCTTTCCAGCCTTTTTCTCTGGGGAGATGTACTCCTTTTCCTGGTATAAAAGAAAGCGGCCACAATATGTACGCATTTCTCTCTGAATCCTTGATTAGTCTCATTAGTTTTCTTGCAGCTTGCAAAAAACTACTTTTCATCCCATTATGTGTTCCAAAACAACAACACTTTAATCACAGTGGGTATTAACAAAACAATTCTTTCTGAACAGCATGGCTTTAATTATTCCCTTGCCTCTTAATTTATCATCAGGAGACAAAGGAAGAAGCCTCATCTTTTCTTTTTCAGGGCTTTCTCTCTGTGGATGTTCAGAGAATGGAAGGCTTTCAGACAGGGTTTTTAAAATTTATTTTAAAGCTGGCATTAATACTCCCAGGGAAACACAATGGAAAAATGATGTTAAGAATTCAAAAGGAATATGCTATGTGCAGAATTTAAAATAACAGCTCCACCCTTACCCCTGGCCCACCCAGATGCCTAACCTTGATGAATTTGATGGTTAGGAATCCTGCAATATGTGGAAATAATGTGGGTACCTATGCTACCTGTACCTTGAAGTGTTACAATCCAGTGACAAAGTATTGTCAATTAATTTATGTACAATTCAGGAGATCTTTCTTATTTTATTCTAAGAGCTAATTAGTAAGCAAGAAAGAGGAATGTTGTACCATGATAAAATCTTTCCTGTCACATGAGCATGACCATACTAGCTGATTCCCACCCTTACTCCAAGGTCTCCATTGCCACCTTCCATACACTGGCACTATGAAGGCTGATAGTGTTTTGTCTGCATTGGGTAAGATTCTGAATCACACAAAGAACCTACACCAACACAGATGAGGTCCCCAGCTCAACTGGAGTAGAACTCTGCCAATGAACTCTGCCAAAACATGTTTCCTCTTTTCCTCCTCATTCTCCCATCTCATTGTGCAAATGATTGATTTCCTCCAGAGATCTCACTCCTTTTAGAAAACTAGGCCCAACCCACCTGATGAAGCACATTTGTAGATCATTCATATTGCAGTGGCAGTTGGAGATGGAATTTTGCTTATAACGATTCATTTCATTTTTGGCAGGATCTTGTGGTGGTAGAGGAGGTGGAAATTACCTGAGTAAATTGCCAATAAAGCTTCATCCTTTTGGCTTTGGCATAACTGCATTCGATTAGCCTGGGTCGGCTATTCACATCCACCAGGCATCTGTTGTCATCATCATCAATGGTAGGGCTTAAAATGCCCACATGGAACTGCTGGCTGCCTGTGTAGTAGACATTCTACAACAAGAAAGAAGAGGACACATTCAGAGCTTTGAACGCACAGGGAACCTTTTAGGCAGAAGCTGATGAAAAGAGGTACCACATGAGCCAGAACTAACTCTCATACCACACTTCAGCTTGCAAAAATCCCTTCTCTAGTAAGAACAAATGTAATATTTTAAAACACAACTTGAAGAGGAAGAAACAGTTTGAGCAACATCAAATAGAAGTGAGCACAGACTGATCAGGCGAGGGGAGCAGTTCCAGTCTACTTCTGTGGGTGAAGAAATGAAAGTGGCTAAAAAAGCCCTGAAGTATCGAATAGGAGCTGGGTTCAGTTAGGGATATGCCACACATTGTGAATATAATAACTTAATCTGAGGATAATACCACACTAAAATACAAAGAAGAAACAGCACAACTGGGTTGAGAGAGATCTGGATGTGGAACAATGGACTGAGGCAAGGGATGAAGGAAAAGTAATCTCAGAAAAGATGGCTGCCAAATAACACTTCGAAAATCTGAATGTAACACACATATTAAAATACACAGAACAAGCAGCGATATGAGGATCAGAGAATGAGGAGGAAAAGAGGAAACATGTTTTGGCTGCTAGTCAGATAAGGACAGTTGAACCTGGAGAAAAGACCTTTTTTCTTGATGATATCTCTTCACAATAAGTATGCGAACACAGTCATTTGGAAATTGCATTTCCCTAAACACATGTATGTATGACAGTAAAATAACATGTCTTAGTTTTCCTATTTCCTAAACAGAAACACAAGTAAATAGGGAAATGTTTGCATGTAGCAGATAGAATAAAGAGAAATTATGCCAGAACCTTGGTTAAATGAGGACAACATTGATTTATCAGAAATATTTTGGCTCTCCAAAAGGATCCCTGTATAGGGCTACACACTTATAAATCACACAGAATGCCAAGATTAATGAGCGAATTGACATTGGAACCAGGACGATCCCTGTCAATTCTACCAATTTAGATATAGAGAAACCTTCCCAAATCATGTATTTGCCAGAGTCTCAGTTATATAACGGGTGAATGAGGTATGCCATGAAGGAAACTGCAATCAAACAATTCACCTGGAGGTTTGAATAGCTAGCTTCAGGAATTGCCAATCTACAGAAGGGCACCTCAGTGAGCCCACCAGTCCCAAGATTTACTTACATATAAGCTGCATAGGCAACTGATATCCCTGCTCTTATTTGTGATAAAGTCCAGTATACCCCTCTGCCTATTCAACAGGAATGTATCAGTATCTTTTTATACTTAAAATTAAGTTATTGGCAATATCACATAATGGCACATAAAGGTAAAACCATATTTGCTAAAAAAGTTCACCGAGGAGCATAAATATGGATGACAAACAATGTCACCAACATCTTATCTCTGAAATTCATGTTTACAATCTTTTGAGTCTTAGAAAGATACTGCATTGTCAGGAAAACCAGGAGTCTCCCTGAATTGACTTATAACTATCAGCATGTTTTATGACTTCCAGTGAATATTGTGGGTTTTCCTGGGTTAAACTGACTTTTCTCCACTTTGGGAAAACTTAAGGAAAACTCCAGGATATCCCATAGTTTAGAGGCACTGTAGACAGCAGTTGGACCATCACTGTCACCCAAGGAAAGAGTGTCCTTCTTGTTGGGGGTACCCCAATCAGACATTAATAGAGGTGCCATGCGACCAGGAAAAATAGGTGGCAGGAACCATTCCCTTTCTTCCTGGTCATGCAGTCAACACTGCTGATGTCAGAATGGGGCACCTGCAATGACCAAGAGTTCACACTGACCCCTGTGTCTTTCTGGGAGTGACAGTGGTTGCACAGAGGATGAGGTGACAGTCCAGTGTAACCAATGAAGTCTTGTCATGGCTGGACTGTGTGGTCTGCAATACGGTGCGGATTCAGGCTGCATGTTCCGAACTGCCTGTGGGTTTCCTGGCCAGTACAGACTCACCCTTGTTCACTCACAACCTTTCCACCTTACAATATGAAATACAAAATGGGCAACAAAATAACAATGCTCAGTCATATATCACTTGTAGGTGATAGCTGGTGTTTCCTGTAGAAGAAACAGAGATAACATATGAACTGAACCTTGGATTCACTTGATGATATACCCCCCCCCCTTCATCTTTTAGACGAGACATCCTCAAAGTGCGGCCTTCCAGCTGTTTGGGCCTCCAACTCCCAGAAACCCTAACAAGCTTGTTCAATTGTCAGGAATTCTGGGAGTTGAAGGCCCAAACAGCTGGAGGGTCACAGTTTGGGGATGCATGTTTTAGACCAATTGTGACTTCTAACCAGCATATTTTTGTGCATCTTTTGTTACTCTTGATAGAAGCCCTTTCTAAAATTCTTCCAAGTGTCACTGAGTCAGGGATTCATTTTCTGCTTTGATTCAATTTACAAGCTGTTCTAGAGTTTAGTGCATGTATTAGTGTGGCGGCTGGAACTCTCTTAACACCCTTGTGTTAGGCACACAGAAGAATAAGTTTTCAAATTGATGAGGCCCAAAGAATTAGACATAGCCAAGCACTGTCTAAACCCATGATTTGTGATCTTGTTGCTACTCTACCATCTTAATCAACAAAATGGGCTATGTATGTGTCTCCAATCTCCATATAAACTATATTTAGAGAATAGTATGACAATATGTCTTGATGGGGCTTCTTGGCATCTATATATCTTAGATAATATATATACCTGGAAGTGTATTTTGGATAGGTATTAGGAGGATGTTTTATGCAACTTTAATAAAATATCAATTACAAAGACAAACAGAAAGGAGGGGAGGCAGGGAGGAAGGCTTTGATTTTTTAAAAAGTATTTTAAACTGCCTTGAATCTCATATTCTGAGAACGGTGTGGGGGGAACTCAATAAATAAACCAAATCTTCGGCTTGCATCAATTTCATTGCCAGCTGCTTCCAAGATTCATGCTTGGGATGCAAGAATAACCTCTAACCTGCCAGTTTTAATCAATGAATTTAATTAATGGCTAATTGTTAGTTTAATAATTAACTACAATGCCTGAATTGGTTGCACTCCAAACAAAACAGAAAGCCAATGCATATATCTCAAACATTGATTTTTCTACAAATTCCAAGCCTGACCCCAACTGTCTAACTCTGAATTTTCAGTTTGATCCTCGCCAAGGTTTCTTTGAAATGCACTTGATCTCATTGGTTCAAGTCCTACTGGTTTAATCTATTATCTCTTGATGAAGAGAGACAGCAGAATTATCAGCCCCAAACTAGATGTCACATTAAGTAATGCACCTCTCTCCCATGGAGGTCTAAATGGCATACCCATATAGTTATTGCTACTAGATACATTTCCAGGGTACGTGCATGAATTCATACATGTTCTGCATATATACATTTTAAAGAAATACCTTGACCTGTGCAATACTATACCTCAAAAATACTGGAATCTGTGGTCTGCATCACACAGACATACCTAAGGGGAATTTTATTGAATACACAAAAATCAAAGTGTATACAAAATGTGGTTAAAGTAGCCATCTGAAGTGCTGATTGCTAAGAGGAAAATGGGGGGGGGGGGTGTATGTGTGTGTGGAGTGGAGTCCTGGGGATTGGAGGTTATAAAGCATGAAAGATAAATCCCCCAGGCACATACCTACATTCAAGACATAACAGGTATTTTTGGTATGATAGACATTGCCTCTCCTCAGACTAAATAGATTTTCACAAGGAAAGCAAATAATGCTATATTCTAGTGAGACAGTAGATCTGGGTCAGAATGAGGACTTTCCGAAATACTAAAACAACAACAACCAGGGACAGGAAGGTTCTGATGCCCAATTCTATCTGGAACCAGCCATCAGCCTCTAAAACTAGAAGGGCGCAAGAGTCTGTTCCTGTTTCCCAAAGTAATCCCTCTCTCAATGCTCTTTCTCCATCTCTTCCAGAAAAACAAGTTGTAGATGCTGTGTGAGTTGATTTCCGAAAATCCGGGTGTGTACATATCATTTTCAGTGTGTTTTCTTTTGGCAGGGCAATGGTTTTGGGGGCCTCAAAATGAAGGAGAGGTGACCATATGTGGTCCATTAGTTGTATGTTACCAGTGCTTGAAAACATCAGATATATGCTACGTGTTCGAAGTATCATTTGGTTTAACCTTCAGATCCTTGTTATGCAAGCAGCAGTGGCTGCCAACCCCCCAGAAAGAGATTAATAGCTACACTCCCTGAGACATCCCTATGTTTCTTAAATGTGTCATCCTAAGAAAGATACAGATTTTCTGTTCAGGGAAATACAGTATCTTCTACAAAGAAGAAATCCCGACTCCATTAGTGTTAATGATAAAACATTGCCAGAGTTATCACGGAATGAAGATTTGACATGAAATTAATAACAAACTTTGAAAACCCACTGCTGCTGATAAAGAGTTCACCAAATGATGAATGCCACCATCACTGTAAATTATTAATTGAGGTCTGGCCTATCATGTAGCAAAAAGTTACAGCAAGGTGTCCAAACTTAACACATGATGATTATCAGAAAGAGAAATTGCCACTTCTCTAGTGAAAGCTTAAAGCCATATACACCAATTTTCAGTCTGAACGTTGTTCTTGATCCTTATGGCAGCTTTCCCAAATAAAAACCAAACTGAAAAAATGCATGGCTATGCATTTGAAATCAATGGACTGAATGTTATTTTGAAATGTTATTTTACTTTCTACCCAGTAGCGTTTGCTTTTGGAATTACAAAACAAAGTGACACAGTCTGCATGGTTTGATATTATATGGTCTTTGCTTCATTAGAATTGCTGGAAGACATCTCAAGTCTCTCTACTGCAAAATTTGAAGAAGAGATTGAAATATTCATACCAATTCAAAAGTTAAATCTCACTGTGTTCAAGGGGATTTACTTTCATGTAAGTGTGTACAGAATTTCAGCTTCAAGAACTGAAGATCATTTTATTTGAGATGGCATTTGGTGACTAGAAATTGTATCAGTTGCTTCAGATTCATTTATATGATTTGGTTAGAACTTGGATGAAGACCCAGATTCAACCACTCTTGTCTTAGGTAAATCACCATACTCAGAGGAAGCTTTATATCAGATCTAATCTAATCTAATCTAATCACATGAAGAGTATAGAGTTTCTAAAAATAGCAGTACCTTTAAAATTAGAATAGCAATGACTGTCTAAGTAATATGAGAAAAAACTCATTTAAAAGGTGATGCTGGAAAAAGGTTTGTAGATGCCATGGAGTAGCAAAAAAGATGAATGAATGAATAAGAATATGTTTAAACTCTCCTGAATGGTCCTGGGTTTCAGAGTTTGTACAGATATCCCTTAAGACACCAAGCAATTTTTTCTGCAGTTTTCTGCAATTTGAGTAAAATGTTTCTGTGCAGAACTAGCATGTTTCCCCTTTTGATGCTATGCATACACACAGAAGGGGGTGGGGCAGGTTTAACAGAGTGTTTGATGTTTGGCATGCCATTCCTGGACAGATATAACCTAGACACAGTATTCTATGTGCTGATAACCCTCTCAAATACGCTATTGTGATGTACGCTACATGGGACTGTCCTTGAAGAAAAGTGCACAATGCAGTAGCTTGACTGCAGTGCTGACTGGGATGTCATATAAACAACATGTAATACAAGACTTGAATGAATTGCTCTGCTGCCACTATGTTTCCAGTCTAAATTCAACGTGCTTACGATGACATTTAAAGCTCATAAAAAACATGAGATCTTAAAATTTAAGGAAGCATCTCTCCCCATAGCTGAGGATTAGTATCTGCTGAGGTCAAAAAACTGTGTGTGGACATAGGAGAGGGCCTTCTCAGTCCTGTCACCCTGACAATAGAATTCTCTTCCTCCTGTTAAAACTTGACTATCCAACTAAGCTTGCTTAATGCAACCCAAAGATTGTTTTAACTCTATTGTAAACCACCCTAACATAATTTCATACAATGTGGGACATAAATATTTTAATGACTACATAATGGACCAAATTGGAATTTATATCCACAGTTCTGTCATTTTAAAACATTCCAACCAATAGCTGGAATGCAAATTTACACATTCAGCAGTTTCACTCTGGTATTTGCATAGTAATATGTGTTCCCTCTGGTGAATCATGTAGATTCTGTATATTGTGTCTTCTGCCTTTCTGGAATTCCTTACAGCAATGACTACTTCTGTTATGTTATGGCTATTTCTGTTCATCATCAACTAGTGAGTATCCATTTTAATAGATTTTGTCAGACAGAGCTGAAACCCTTTTCTGTATGTCCAAATTCCCAACAGATCACACTACACTGAGAAAGAAGAAGAACTTACACATATATGCAGAAAATGAATTGATGTAAACAGATGGATATGCTGAGATCCTAATCTTCTGTTAGCTAGAAATGGTTAGTCATTCGCATCAATTGTAGTGCATGATGACACATAAATCCAGCGGATGGCTATCTCTAAATTGTGCATTGACTCTAAATTGAGTCAATGCACAAGACTCACTACATTATTTCATTCTGCTATTTTGTTGTATTTAGCTATACTGTACACCATTTTGCTTGTGCTGCTGTTTTAACCCCCTTTTATTGAAATAGTATATGTTTGAGCTTTTTAAAAATATATATTGTTAGTAATCTTCTCTCTTTATTTTTCCTGTCCCTGAAGGGGCGGGAAATTTTATTATGATTCTCGCTACTCTGTGGAGAGTGAGATATTTCAACTGGCTCATCCCTTACAGAGAATCTCAACTATATCTGACATATTCCCAAAGAACAAGAACCAGAAAATCACCAGAAAAAAATTCCTCGAATTACAGCACTAATACTATTTGCACAGTGTGCTCTGCCAAGCCCTAAGCGGTGCCTGTAATGTCCATAGAATTAGTAAACATTGAAGAAATACTGAGGAAGAAGAAGAAGCAAAGTTTCTGAAAGTTTCCCAGTTTGTTCTGCCCACCTTATATGATGAGAACCTTCATCCAACAGTAATCCCGCTCATCCTGTCCTGTTTTACTTTGAAGGATTCATGTGAAGCTTTTATTCTGACATATCCCCCTTCTTCTGACATATCCCCCACCAAAATGATTTTATTGTTATTTTGTTGTTTCCTTTTATATTTGGGTTTTAAATGAAATAATAAGAAAAGTTTCTAATGAAAAGCTTATACATTAAATTTCATAGTGGGGAGACTGTGGGGGTGGGGGGAGGGTTCTGCCATGATTTGTTCATCTATTTTAAATAAATAATGTGATATAATTGTATCTTTTTGCAGGGAAAAAAAATCAATTACAAGCAATAGCTATTTCAACAAGTTAATTCCAAAGTCTGCAGGGGGCTATAGAGTTTCTAAACTAGGCAACAGCACAGTTCAGGGAAGTTTCCAAAATGTGGGGATATGAGAACTCTGCATTCCTTGAATTTATCCAATGAATCATGATAAAATGTATTATGTTTATTTATTCCCTGTAAGCTATCTCCACCTCACCTCATGTAAAGCATCCCCAGTTTTCATCTCCAGAAGTGGTTTGCAAGTAATTTCCCCCCCTAAGGGGATAAAAATCACTGCCTTTATAGGGAGAATAAAGATGTTTATTTAATACTTCCTTAAAAGTAAATATATTTGATTTCAAAAGACTGCATTTTGTGAAAATGTGTTTCATATTGGTATATAAAATTGCACATCTACTACTGAAAAGCATTTCAGCAACATTAGTTTATTCCGCTTACAACGCAGCTCAAAACAAATTTACTTGGAAGCAAGCCCTATCGATTTTAGTGGCACTTAATTTCACATAAGTGCACTTAGGTTTGAAGCTGAGCGATCTGTAAATTCAATGCCTTTGAATTTAGCTCTCCAGAAATGAAATGCTACCACAGACACTATACAATTATAATGTTTGCAAAGAAAGTGTTCCTGATGTCTGGAGAGGGTTGAAACTGGAGGAAGAAAAGTGTCACTTCAGGATTGTAAGTCCATATTTGCATCATTTTTCCCCAAGGTTTCCAAAAGCTATGAGTGATTTCTGCCAATATCTAACAGCTTTATAAAAACAGCCAAAAGGCTCAAGAAACAGCCTCTTAAATCCTAGGTACTCTTGATAAGTAAGCACAAAGGTAAGTAGATAAACAGACAAGCCTCTTAAACAACTTTATAGCAAGGTGGCTGTCAAAATGAAGAGGGAATACAGCTCAGAAAATAACTGGGACATGCCTCCCCTGCACCAATGTTTAGTCAGTTGGTCCAGAAAGATTTTAGATGTAAAATCCAAAATCCAATGAAAGTAAAGCAGTGCACATTGGCAACAGCTGCATTTGGAAGGGGTTATTTTTAATCTTCCACTGCATTAGTTTCAGTGGCCTGCAAACAAATGTGAAAAAATGCACACAAGATTGAAAGGCAGGAGTTTATTCAGGAAAATAATTTGTGCACCCTGACATGTCAGCTCTTGTAGCCAAAAAATTCAGAACTTACAAGACTTCAGTGCTGCACTAATAACCCTCTGAGCAAAAATGTGACAGCCTGGGTGACACTCCAAGCGTGAAAACGGCATCCAGAATGTAAATGAAGACGAAGACTTTCTGCAATAAAGAGTGGCACTGATACTCTGCGCCTGGGAATAAATAAGCAGTCCAACAAAGCAAAGAAAAACAAACTATGCCACATATATCTTATATTCTTCTGAGTCTTCTGTGTTAGCAACAGTTCCGTTGAATTTAGAAAAGAGTAGAAGGTGGCAATAGAAAGGATTGGAATGAGCAAGAGGAATTCCTATCTCTCACATCAGACTGTGCCAATCAATAAGCACAACAAAAAAAAATCGCAATTCTTCTGTAGCTCTAAAGCAGGCATGGGCAAACGTGGGCCCTCCAGGGCTTTTGAACTTCATTTTCCACAATTCCTAACAGTCTCAGGCCCCTTCCTTTTCTCCCTCAGCCGCTTAAGGGGAAAAGAAAAGGACCTGAGGCTGTTAGGAATTGTGGAAGTTGAAGTCCAAAACACCTGGAGGCTCATGCCTGCTCTAAAGCCACTGGTTTGGTGCCATAAATGCTGTGAATGAGTAGAAGAGTAATTCTGAAAATTCTCCCAACTTTGTGGTGTCACACTTATGTACCTGATCTCAGAAAATTCTTAGTGTTGTCCAAACTTTGGTTTTCTACATGTTTTGGAGCCCCAGAATGCCTGACGGTTGGCCAAGCTGGCTGGGGCTTCTGGGATGGGGAAGATCTGTGTAGGGGAATAGTGGTGGTACAAAGGAACAAAGAAATCCCCTTGAAAGAGCAGCATTCTGCCTGTCTTTCTCTGGATGCAATCTTTTGCCTTCAGGACTGACAAAATTACTTTTAAAATTTAACAAATACCATTATTTGTTGCCATTTTAAATAGGAAATGTCATGGTTAAATGCAACTCATTACATTATTTAATTTTCCTTTCCTTGTTTTACCATGCTTTTTTTTCAAAAGGATTCATGTACACATCCAGAAAATGAAATGGAATATGTCTCTTGTGTGTGATCAAAATTCCCACACTCCCAAGTTTCAAGCAGAAATAATGTGGAAATAGTGCTCATGCAAAAATAATGTTGTAAGTATGCTATCCTATCAGTAATTATGCTACTTTCAAAAAAGAAATGCCTCACATCCCATTATTCTAAAAGCCACTATTTCGTTACATGTAATTCATTACTTCCGAAATGTGATTGACTCTAGGGGTGCATCTACACTGCAGGGCTAAACACTTGTAAAACTACAACTTTTGTGATTTCAAAGCATTGAGCCATGGCAATTAAAGTGCTATCAAACTGCATTAATTCTACATTATAGGTGCACTCTAGTGTTACCTCCATGAACAGCCTACTTTCATTTTTGCACATATAGGTGCTGCACACACTAACAACCAACAATCAATCTATCTGTTTTAGTATCTTTTACTATTAGGGCCTGTTGGCGAGGAATTAATTGGGCCCACTTTTTAATGAAAACCTATCTAAACCATATTTTCTGATCCAATGCACCACCAGAAACAAAGATGGCCTTTTTAATTCACACTTTGATATAAAATCTCCAATTAAAAGATACACACAAACATGCACATACTTGGAAAAGTGCACAAAAATGTGTCTATTCATGAAAATAATATGCAAAATCATTGAGAAAACAAAATACAAAAATAAATTAGAAGGTTAATTTCTTGCACAATGTGTATATTAGCTAACTCTGAGAACAAGGACATGTACAAGGGAAAAATCACCTGGGTGCAAGTGTGTATAATTACTTCCTTTCAACCAGCCAATAGAATTGTATCAGACCTATATTAAAGAGCTCTATGGAATAGCCTTCTAGTCTCCTGGAGAGAAGGATATAATTTCAAGACACTTACTTGAGAAAGAATTAGTATCTCAAATCCCAGCAATTTGGTGGCTTCCATAATTTGAAAGCAACAAATAGTTTAAAGGCATGAAGAAATAACTGTTTTAAAGACAAAAAGATTAATTTAGGGCAGTGAGAAGCAGATTTGAAACCTGGATACAGGAGGGAACCTTGAAGTGCACAGTGTTTAAACAACAAAAAGATTAATTTAGGGCAGTGAGAAGCAGATATGAAACCTGGATAAGAGGAGGGAGCCTGGAAGTGCACAGTGTTTAAACAACAAGAAAAACAAAAAGTAAATATTGTTCTGCTAGTAACGTTTTGGGATAATACACAAATGTCTTGTCTTGCACAGTAGTCTTAGGGGCAGAAACAGCAAGACTTTCAGACATACAAAGTAATATTTTCTGGATAACATAATTACTTCCTGCATTTTCTTTCAACCTTTACATGTGTGCGTATCTACTTTCTCCATCTTCCATTGACTCAGTTTCTACACCTGTTGGACTCAAACTGCAGGGTTGTTTGCATTTACATGGGCACAGCTGGCTGAGATCGGCTCCAGAGAGGAAATGACAGAGCAGCCTTAGGAATAAACCTGCATCTCTGTCTGGAATGATTCTTAGATGCTTTCTTTCTTTTATTAACTTTAATCTTAATGATTTTAAATTCTTTTAAAATTTTAAATGTTGTTAGTTTTATTAAAAAAATGGAATACAGTTAATACTATAAAACTACATATAAGGACTGATACATATAGTTGCGGAGACGCATGAAGAAAACAACCAGGCAGGTCAGGGGGTGAAGCTGATCTCAAACTTTATTGACCAGCCAAGCCGTTTATATCTCTCTTGTGCTCTCAGCAAAGCCTGCATAGCAACAGCAGGGTGGATTACATCATGGCAAAGTGATTGGCTGACGGTGAGCTAAGCGAAAGGTGAAGTAATCTACTACCTGTACCAGGGAGTGGTGTCCTTGTATGGTCTGCCAGAAAAGTGTGAGCGTCAGGGGACTGGAATTTACTATGTGCGCCCAGATCAGCATGGTTTGCCAGTGCCAGTTGGAGACACATTGCTATTCCTGCATTAGGGACACAACGATGTCCCTTCATATAGTAATGGACAAAAACCTTAATAAAAACTAACAACATAGGCAAATTCCTCTGAACAAATCATGACAAGAAAACCCTATGACTGCCAGAAGTTCAAAATTCCTTGAAAACACACAACAACTGGTGGCTTCCATGACCTTGTGACAGTGAAACTTCTGTGGGAGTCCAAACTTAAACCTACTTTGGGAATATGGTTAAGAACTTTGAATAATTTCTTAAAGTTTAGACTAAAACTCAGAGTCACTGCCTTACTGGCAGAGATGTCACCAGAAGCCAATAAGAAGAAGCCCAAGAAGGAAAAATAATAGCATAACTTGAGGAACATGCTGGGAATTAAAATCAAGTATCACAAACTCCCCATGTGTTATTCCCATTGCTGGATTACCTTCATTGTTTGTCAAGATGTATTTTACTCATATTATTATTATTATTATTATTATTATTATTAACTTTATTTGTACCCCGCTAGCATCTCCCGAAGGACTCGATGCGGCTTACACAGGCCGAAGCCTCAAAACACAATACAGTAAAACAACACAACAGTAGAAAACATAGCAAATCAATAAGTTAAGCAAGCAATAACGACAGTAACAATACATCATGACACTTTAAAACTGGGCCGGCCAGCGCAGTGGGGTACAGGGTTAAAAGTGCTAGAGTGGTAGGAGGAGCATGGGAATAAAATAGTGCGGTGTGCAGTAATGTTAATTGTGCTAAAGTGCTACTAGGACTTGGGTGGGGATTCCTAATCTGAGAAGGCACATCGGAACAGCCAAGTTTTTAGGTTCTTTCTGAAAGCTGCTAAAGTAGGGGCCTGGCGAAGCTCTCTTGGAAGGGCATTCCAAAGTCGGGGGGCCGCCACAGAAAAGGCCCTGTCTCGTGTCCCCACCAGGCGCGCTTGCGACGTGGATGGGATCACGAGCAGGGCCTCCCCAGATGACCGGAGCGAGCGTGTGGGTTCGTAGGTGGAGATGCGGTCACGCAGGTAGGGTGGTCCCAAACCGTTCAGGGCTTTGTAGGTAAGCACCTGCACCTTGAATTGGGCTCGGAAAATAAATGGCAGCCAGTGGAGCTCCTTGAACAGGAGGGTTGACCTCTCTCTGTAATGAGCCCCAGTTAGCATCCTGGCTGCTGCCCGCTGGACCAGTTGGAGTTTCCGAGCCGTCTTCAAGGGTAGCCCCACGTAGAGCGCATTGCAGTAATCCATTCTAGAGGTGACCAAGGCATGGACCACCCCGGCCAGATCAGCCTTCTCGAGGTATGGTCGCAGCTGGCGCACGAGTCTCAATTGTGCAAAGGCCCTCCCGGATACCGCCGACACCTGAGCCTCAAGTGTAAGCGACGAGTCCAGGAGGACACCCAAACTGCGGACCTGTGGCTTCAGGGGGAGTGTAACCCCGTCCAGCACAGGTAGCCACCCTATACCCCGATCCGGTTTACGATCGACCAGGAGGACCTCTGTCTTGTCAGGATTGATTTTCAGCTTGTTCTTCCTCATCCAGATCGACACAGCGGCCAGGCACTCGTCCAGCACCCGGGAGGCATCCTTGGCATTAGGTGGAAAGGAGTAGTAGAGTTGTGCGTCATCCGCATAGAGATGGCACCCAACTCCAAAACTCCGGATGACCTCTCCCAACGGTTTCATGTAGATGTTAAAAAGCATGGGCGACAGAATAGAGCCTTGCGGGACCCCACAGGTCAATGGCCAGGGGTCCGAGCAGGCGTCTCCCAGCTTCACCATCTGGGTTCGACCCTCTAGGAAGGACCGGAGCCACGATAGAACTGCGCCCCCGAGGCCCATCCCAGAGAGACGACCCAGAAGGATACCATGGTCGATGGTATCGAAAGCCGCTGAGATGTCCAAGAGAACCAACAGAGTCACACTCCCCCTGTCCAGCTCTCTGCGGAGGTCATCCACCAAGGCGACCAATGCCGTCTCGGTGCCATGACCAGGCCTGAAACCAGATTGTGACCGATCTAGGTAGTTGGTATCATCTAGGAAGCCCTGGAGCTGGGAGGCGACCACCCGCTCCAGCACCTTGCCCAAAAAAGGGAGGTTGGAAATTGGCCTGTAGTTACTCAGCACCGTGGAGTCAAGGGAAGCCTTCTTGAGGAGTGGGCGAACCACAGCCTGTTTCAAGGTAGATGGAAAAATCCCTTGCTCCAACGATGCGTTGATAATCAATACAAACCAATCAACCAGCCCCTCCCTGGCTGATTTAATGAGCCAAGATGGGCACGGGTCTAGGGGTGAGGTGGTCGCTCTCACAGCCCCAAGAATCTCCTCCACGGTTTCAGGAAGAACAAGCCTAAAAGAATCCCACAAGGTTGGACAAGCAGATGTCTCCGTCACCTCTTCTGGAACTGCGATGAAATTGGAGTCAAGCTCAAGGCGTATCTGGGCGACTTTGCCTGCAAAGTGGTGTGCGAAATCGCGACACCGAGCTGCTGGGTCATCAGTGACCTCCTCCACCACAGGTGGGTGGAGGAGTTCCCCCACGACCCGAAACAGCTCCGATGATCTATTTGCTGCAGACGCTATCCGGGTGGTCGTGAATGATTTCCTGGCCACCTGAATAGCCACGGAGTAAGCCTTAAGAGAGGCTTTAGCCCGTGCTCGATCAGATACGACCCGAGATTTCCTCCATTTGCGCTCTAGCCCCCTTCTCGCATGCTTCATCACGGCCAGCTCCCCAGTGAACCAGGGAGATGGCCTGTCACGACGCAACGAGATGGGGCGTTCGGGTGCGATCACATCTAACGCCCTGGACATCTCCCCATTATAGAGAGACACCAAGGCGTCGATGGAATCGCCAGGCTCCAAGGCAGGAAGAGCCCCAAGATTCCTCAGGAATCCATCCGGATCCATCAGTCTCCTAGGGCGGACCAGTTTAATCTGTCCTCCACCCCTGCGGAGGTTGAGAGTCGCAGCAAGTCTAAAACTGATCAGATAATGATCAGACCATGACACCGGAAGGATGTTTTGATCTTCCACTCTAATCGTTTCGTTGTCCGCCACAAAAACAAGGTCAAGAGTATGTCCAGCTTGATGAGTGGGACCAGATATTATTTGTGACAGCCCTATGGTCGTCATGGTGGCCATAAAATCCTGAGCTGCACCAGAAAGGGTGGTCTCGGCGTGGATGTTAAAGTCTCCCAGCACCACCAGGCGCTGGGAGATCAAGGCCGAATTAGAGACCACCTCCGCTAGCTCAGACAGGGAAACTACTGGGTCGCGGGGTGGGCGGTACACCAGCAGGAACCCCACACTGTCACGGCTCCCCACTTTCAAGTGGACACACTCGAACCCCGAAGCCTGCGGAACAGCGCATCTGATCACGGCGATGGATTGCCGAAAGACTACTGCGACCCCTCCTCCCCGCCCCCCTTGTCTGGCCTGCTGATGCACTCCGAAGCCAGGTGGACACAACTGAGTGAGATTTACTCCCCCCAGCTCATCCAACCAGGTCTCGGTGATGCATGCCAGATCCGCCCTCTCATCCATGATCAAGTCCTGGATGGCCGCGGTCTTACCATTAACGGATCTGGCATTAATCAGCAGGACCTTAAGGCCAAGGGGGCTGCCATGGAGCCTACCACTACCTACCTTCTCCAGGGTCGCAAGAACTCTGTTGCGCTTCTCCCTGGGATGTTGGTGACCCGCTATTCTCCTCCCCCACACGACTTGGATGGCATCCCCTTCCTCCGGAACCCTCCCCCCCCCTACATGGGCAGGATCTATGACTAGTCAGCTCTCAGAGGAAGAAGTCGGGCTGGGGAATAATCTCCCTTGGGCGTTAGGTAAGGATGTTTCTGATGATGAGGTAGATAATGAAACATCAAGGGAGCTGAGTGGGCTGAATAAGGGGAGTGTTCTCGAGCGAAGGAGTGTGGCTGGCTGAGCGGGGGCGACCGGGGCAGATGGGGTCTCAAAATGGTATGAACCAGGAGGGGGGGAGGGGGAGGCCCTAACCGGGGAGCTAATTGTGGAATTCACACGGGGACCTGATGGTGTATGGCGAGAAGGAACCCCGGAGGCAAATAAGGGGCGTATCTGGGGGTCCACAACTACCCTCCTAATGGTAATGCCCCATTTCTTTAAGACAGAGCGCTTTGCCATAAGCTCTCCGAGCCATGAATTGTCTTCTGGTGTTATTTGAAGACGGGAGGAACGGTCAGATGATTGGTAGTCCCTCCATAACCACACTATGGCTTCTAGTCTTATATCCTGTTGTCTTTTACCCAGGATTTGGGCCAAGGAATTACAAACTGCCCTCTTAGAGGTCCATCTGCCTCTGTTTACCAATTGGTCAGCAATGTCCACCGCGAACATGTCCGTTTGTAGATGATGATCCTGAGTGCAGGCTGCGGTTGGCTGAACCAAAAGATCTGTTGTTATATTATTGATCGTCCTCTGAGCGGCCATCATAGACCGCTGCCACTCCACAATGTTCTCAATATCTAGCCATTAGTTTAAAGATTTGCACCACTGCCCTTTTACTCCAGACCCAACGCAGTCTAGGGCACAATTCAAACCTGTACTCTCCCTATAAGCTGACATGACTTATCTGAGATTGTTATACTTTCTACATATCATGAGAAGGCATGTATAACTAATAAAACAATAATGGTAAGGTAGAAAGCAGTAGGAAAAGACAAAGACTGCATTGTAGGTGGATAAACTCAACCAAGGAGGTCATAGTCCTGACTTTCCAAGGCCTCTGAACAATGCAGTCTCCTGATAATCTTATATCTACTACAACCCAAAATGGAAAGTGTGTGTAGCATCTTTTTGGACCACACCTCCTTTTCACCACAAAGCCATAATGGGTACCCTCTAATGTAATTCTTTTTTTCTGCTAGAAAATAATAAACCTTAAGGTGAATCCCTGATTATAGTAAATGACATCTAAACATGAATTATGTCTACTATAACTCACCATTGGATTGTGTGAAGTATCTGTGCCATACATATTTAACTGCATGACTTAATAAACCGAATGCAGCAAACAGATAAATGAATATTTGTAGACTCAAGCTTAGCTTTCAGATTGCATGTATAATTCTACTAGCTGCAAAGCTGGCAGCAGAAATCAACTAGTATAAAATGTTAGAGGTCTTTCATAAAGCTGTTTGTTTCCATTTGAATCCCAGAAATAAAAACAAACTGCATTTTCTTTCCTTTCCAGAAATAAAATTGTTGGCTTCTGTACCCACTTTTTGAAAGGGAACTTTGTATTCATCCTGAGCCAAACTAGAAGAGCTACATTTGAGAGAATGAATGTCTAATGCTGCTTGATCTTAGTAGTGTGCTCTTGTCAAGAGTTACAATGTGGGGAGGAAAGCTGAAAGTTAATAATTATGCCACTGTTACTAAAGAACTTAAATACGATTAGCATAACTAGGAACATATTAGATGTCAGAGGAGTGATTTGTTGAAGCTCCCTAATGTGAGTGTCTCAGGGCCCTTCCATACATGCATTCTAACCCAAGTTAAACTGGGCTGAAAGGGGCTGGAGTGGCTAAACAATATCTAGCCAAAATGCAGGCGGAATCGAGTTAAAGGCTAGAAAACATGTGTTTAAAAGTTGCCCTTTAAACCCAGTTCTTGTTGAGAAACACACATTTTTCCATGACAGCAGACATGGACAACACGTGTTATTGAATTTTAAGGTGCTATTTTAATGATGTTGTTGGGCTTGTCCCCATGTACTCCCCTTCAAGGAGATGGAGGCGGGGTACAAAAATGAAGTTGTTGTTGTTGTTGTTATCCTTCCTTCCCCCCTATCTGGACTCACTCCTCCCCCCTCTCTACCCAAAGCCCTCCTTCTACTCTTCCAAGGGAGGGAGGGAGGCTTCAGGCCTTGCCAAGTCTTCTCCCGATACGTGCAGGGGGAAATGGAGGGCAGAGAGGGGAAGGCTGACAGTGCCAATGCCCACCCCTGCCGATTTCAGATGCCACATTAAGTAGTCTTGCCCTTATTAAGTCAAATTAGCTCTAGTCAAAGCCATGGTATTCCCTGTAGTAACCTACGGATGCGAGAGCTGGACCTTAGGGAAGGCTGAGCGAAGGAAGATAGATGCTTTTGAGCTGTGGTGTTGGAGGAAAGTTCTGAGAGTGCCTTGGACTGTGAGAAGATCCAACCAGTCCATCCTCCAGGAAATAAAGCCTGACTGCTCACTGGAGGGAAGGATACTAGAGACAAAGTTGAAGTACTTTGGCCACATTATGAGGAGATAGCAAAGCCTAGAGAAGACAATTATGCTAGGGAAAGTGGAAGGTAAAAGGAAGAGGGGCCGACCAAGGGCAAGATGGATGGATGGCATCCTTGAAGTGACTGGCTTGACCTTGAAGGAGCTGTGGGTGGTGACAGCTGACAGGGAGCTCTGGCGTGGGCTGGTCCATGAGGTCACGAAGAGTCGGAGACGACTGAACGAATGAACAACAACAAAGCTCTATGCATCATGACTTCACCACTGAACCGATTTGGTCCCCTTCAGGGTAGTGGAAGAAATTACAAGTGGAAGAAATTATGCTGAAAAGCCCATACAAGTATAGGCCAAAAAGTGTTTGTGTACAGCTCAGAAAGATTCAGCTTTAATTATGCTGGCTTTGATCAATGAGAGCCATGGAAAAATATAGTTGGGGACACATTTCAAGCTAAAAAAATGATTATTTTTTATCTTAATTATAGAAAGATTTTTAGATTCATTGGTTATTCCTGGAAATATTTGCAGTATCAATTTTATGCCAGTTTATGTGAAATCCATCTGGTGCAAAATAGAGGTATGTACTTTAAATAAAATATAGGTTTAAATGTTAAAAATGGACATTTACCATGCCAAAATTCAGGGTTGAGTATCACTTATCTAGTGATTTGCAACCTGTGACTGAGATAGTGAAACCTTACTTTCTGATGGTTCAGTCTTACAAGAGATTGCATTAAGGACTATGATATTGTCCCTAAAACTCATGCATTAAATTATTTAAAATATGTGTATTTAAGTTGTATATGAAATGCCAATGAATGTTGAATTTAGACTTGGTTTACATCTCCAAGATATCTCATTATGTACATGGAAATACTTCTGATTTCCAAAAAATCTGGAATACAAAACACTTCTGTTTCCAAGCATTTCAGTTAAGGGATATCCAACCTGTATCAGAAACTTCATTATGGTATTCTAGTTCAATTGCCAAAACCTGAAATGCAAAATGTCGTACTCAATTTCCTTTTATATCTTTTTTTATGTTCTCTAATCTTATTGAAACCACATGGCATTATTAAAGACAGTGGGAACTTTTTGAATGGTGTGATTCCTAAGAGACAAAGTGCTCGCAACAACAAAAAGGGTTCAATCAAAATAATCCATTTATTGCTGCAATCTGACATAGTTTCTTCTGAGGAAGCATGCATTAGATCATGGTGCTTACCCACAACTGAATCCACCTGAACTGTGAAGCATGTGCTGAAATTTTTCCCACTGAAAACAATGCAAAACTTCTACAGTGCTCTACTTTGTTTGGATACTGCTTAGTGTTATAACTTGCTAGGCTGCAATGTTTTGATTATGTTTACAGAAAAGATCACAGAGTTTTAGGGACACTGGCATAGTGTTTAATGCATCAGAACTATAAATATGCTGTATGCATCCTGTTGGGAGTATCCTGTGGAGATAAAAATCACAATCCAGGGTCGGCTCATTTTGTTCGGTAAAATGAAAAATACACAAAGCTATGAAGAGGGAATTTAATTTACTTCCAGTTCAGGCAGGGCTCTACTGAGCACAGCTGGAAGGAACACATAGATCATTCACACAGACAGCAAAAGGCTACAGGCTATCATTACTCAAAGTACAGATTCTGGGGTAGTGACTGCTGGTCTGGTCATCTCCATAGTATACCAGGTGATCTTGGCTAAACTACTCTTTCCAACCCTAACCAACCTCATAGGATAATCGAAAGATTATGTGAGATTGTAAAGTAAACACTATTTTGAACCACAGAAATGGAAAACAGAAAGAACAGTCAAGATATAAATCATATATGGCTTAATAAGTTATCTAAATATGTTTTGATATCCTATCTTTTTATTATTTTCTTTTGTTTTACAGCTAAGTCCGGCTGTTCCTGTTATATCTGAAAGAGGTCTGGTCATGCTTACAGTACTTGTTAAGGGATAGGTTTGTGAAATGACTTATAGTTTTCCAATCATGACCTTCCTGGAACCGCTGCACCCTGGACTAGCAAGTACCACAGAGGCAAGCAAAACATAGTCAAGTCCATTCACAACAAACATGTCAGTTCATCAGCTAGCCAAGAGAGTATAACTGCAACATCTGAGCTTCTCCACACACTGTTTAGTAAACTCACAGATTCAGTTTTTCATCCAAAAATATCAGGAGGCTTTAATCTTCACCGTTGCACTATTTACAGCTGTACAATCAGGATACGCAGATCCACAGATTTGTACTTACAAACGATTCTCAGAGAGTCACATAAAGAGATATTCATGACAGCATTCACACAGGAATAGAGAGACTGAGCATTTAATCTCCCTATTGAGAACTACCTGCTAGCTTGTCATCAGTAAGGGACAAATGACTGATGCAACCCCTTGTCATAAACCTCACATAATTATGACTCAGCCATTACTACGTACCCCTTTCATCATGGCTTTATCAGGCCAGTTCCACACAAGGGAAATGTCCGGTCCAACCTGGGTTTAAAAAACCTCAGTTAGGCTAGACTTCTGTCCCCACACCAGCAGAAAACATTGTGCTTTCCTGGGTTGTGTGTTCAGATGCTCTGCCGGATGTTCCAGTAGAACACCCGGACAGCAACAAAACTCCCTCAGAAAAGCCTTAAAAACTAAAAAATAAATAAATAAATACTTCCCTAGCTGCCATTACTCTGCTGCTGGCCTCTCTCTACATGTAGAAATGACATGCTAGAAGAAGGGAGCCAGGAGAAAAAATGCTACTGCCCCCACCCTTTCTCTTGTGTGTCATTTTTACATGCCAGGAGAGGGCCGGCAGCAGGGTGAGTAATTTCTAGTTTTTAAGGCTTTTCTGGGGGGTTTGGAGAAGGGGGTTACAGCCTCTGGGTTTTCCAGGTTCATGGAACCCAGAAAACACGAGAGAGCTGTGCGGACTGCCCCCTCAGATGTCCCAGGTCTCACTGCTTGAAAAATACTCAGTTTTTCTTCTTCCATCTCCCTTCCCACTTCGTCCTCAGTTTACTTCCATTGCTGCAGATGGAGTTTGAAGTGGTTTGAACTCAGTTAGCTCAGCACTGGGGAGAAAAGTGGCGATAAAGTCCTTCTCTGGAGACTCAGGCAAAAACAAATCATTTCACCCCTTCTAAACTTGTGTGTACTTTCTCATTAATGATTCCCTCACCATGTTCTCATGTTTCTTGGCTGCAGGCATCCTAGTTTTCATAAGTGAAATGTTGGAGGATATAGTGTAGTATCTTTACATTTAGAAACAGATCTATTAATTTAACTTTAATTCAGTACACCATATTTCTTCAATGATCTTTTTAAAAAGCATGCAGGCAGGTACCCTTTCAAAATCTAAAACAAACTCTGCAGTTCTAATACAGTTGTAATGCAAAGACATAATTCTCATTTATTGTTTCCATTCAAAAGCCCCAGTGCTGGTTCAACATCTTTATTAATGACTTGGATGGCAGTTTAGAAACTGGAATCTGGCATTTGTCGCAATTATAATTCACAAAATAGAAAACACAATGCTTCCCATTATGGCGAAGGAAAGGAAATATTCTCAGAATACTTGGTTGGGACATTGTATCCAGTTACAAAATAGGTTCCATTTTAAAATTATCACTTTAAAATGTAGCCAAGGAGAAGGTGCGAAATCTACACTGTTCAATTATTATATATACAGCAAATAAAGCCAAGTATCCTTACAATGATTTTGGAATTTACAGGCACAGACTAGATATCCTCTGACTTTGAATAATATCAGTTTACACTTTATTTTCTTATTCAGGTGGAACAAGGGAAAAATGATTGGCTTTGCTCTCAGGTCTTTGGAATGACATTTCCTTCCTATCTATTTTAAACTGAAATGTCATTTTCATTTTATTTATTTTTGTTATGAACTGACATTATTTCATTTTGCTGCTCCAATTTTTCAAGACCTCATAAAATTAGTGTAGTGAAAATGAAGGCATATGAGATTGTAACAATATAGGGAATACTTCTTTGTGGTGGTTACTAAATTCTGGATACACAGGTTTGTACACAGGCTTCCATAAAGGGCCGTATATGAAATCCAGGTTTCTGAATGCACCTTTTTTTAAGCTCATGGAAAGTAAACATATGCAATCTGTATTTGTTTGATTATTATTATTATTATTATTATTATTATTATTATTATTATTATGCCTTGCACCATCATACAACATCATACAAAACATAACCAAAACCTACTAGCAGAAAAGGCCAACCAACAACAAACTTGACAGGGAAATAATTTAACAAAGTAATATAGCTAAACACATAGCTAGAAAACACTTGCCAACGTCAGAGATCTCCAAAGAACCTAACCTGACACCAGAAAGGCCCTAATGAACAACTGCCTTCTTGGAGTCATTTTCAAATATCAAAAGACATTTTTCTTACTAAAAGATCCTATCTGGGGTAGGGGCAGTAGAAGGTGGCACTGGTCAAAATCTCATTGTGGGAGGTTTAGTTGTAGGAGGAGGGATGCAGTCCTCCAAGGTATCCCAGAGGGCCAATGCAACCCCCACTAACTCTTGACAGTTGTCAACACCTGCAGTAAATCTTAAGCAGAAGAACCTGGTAGTTTATAGACTTTTGAGTCACATTAAAAATTCTCAATTTCAGTTAGTACAGTGGAAAACAAACACAGAATGACCAGAGTGGTAAAAATTAAGTAAAAACAGAGAAGGGGGAAGGAGGTGTCAAAAAGAGCCTTTGTTCCAGGTGTTGAAGTTCCATCCTTATTTCTGAAGTTAATTAGGAGACAAGAAACAGTTTTCTAGATATGTGCGTCATTATGAATCATGTTACCACAAAGAAATCCAAACACACAAGGATAAAAGCTCAACCAGACACAGTCTGTAATACCACTTTCCTAGTATTTTGCAAAAGTCCATGGAGTGTTCCTGTCTGAAAACAAATGAGCCAGCTAAGATGTGCCACAGGAAAAAAAACCACATATCCCTGGCATCTTATGAAACAAGGCTGTATAGCTCAGCCAAATACTTTCCTCACTCTTTTAGAAGTATCCAGGAATTACTAACGCACAAGCACACATTTAGAAAGCTTTTAGAGATTCCCTCCGCTCAACTGCTTGTGTCCAAGAAGGTCATGTTCTTCTCTTGAGTTTTGTTGAAGTATAAGCTTGGATGGCTAAACTCCAGCATGCCTTTGATTTGATTAGCTACTCCTGCACTGAAACTGTTATGACTTCAGGAAACAAAAGACTGGCTCGATACAGACAGGCTCCTTTCTAGTTTGTAGCAGCCCTCGGTGACAAGGTTTTGCTCAGTAGAATTCATTTAATGTCACTGTCATATCTGTATCAGACAGAGCTAAAGGTCAGAGTTGGCATTACATCAATGATGGTTCATTTGCTATAACACTGCTTGGCTCATTTTTGCTTTTTGTTTTAAGTGTTCTTAAAAGAGAAGGCATTAAAAAAACAGCATTGTATCTCCTGTGCTGAAACCTTACATGATCTTTAGGTAGATAGAGAAGTCAGAGAACTAAAGTTACTTCTTGATAATTTGACCATTAGGGAATACTGGGGCTAAAGTCTGTAGACAAACAACCTTTCTCACTATAAACAGTGCTCACAATGCTAATCCAAGCTACTGAGAAATTGATATTTCAAAACAGCCTACTCGAAATGATCAAATACCACTGATCAGGGCAGCTGGCTTTGTCACAGGTAGGTTCAATGTTGAAGTCACAAAGTAGCACCATTATCAGAATTTCAGTTAATTATGGTATTAACCTTATATCCATCGGGGATATGTTCATGAAGTTTGCATGGATACAAAAAACGCAAATAATAGCAAAGCTTATTCTGACCCAAGAATACCATGGACTCATGTGTGAGAATCTGAAAAATGCCTAAATATGGTATGTCTTGTCAGACATTGAGAAATGAAACCGTGGCTTTCATTATTCCATGATGGGGTAACACTGTACATGATTCTAGAAAAATTCCCCAAACAAGCAGGTTGGTATCATCAAAAAATGCTTCTTTGCAACAACTACTGCAAAAGAAGTTGTATACCTTATTTGCTAGTTTGATAATATTACCTGCCATAATTGTTGATAATATCAAAAGTTATCTTCTGCAAGGTTGAAGCCATAGTTGTATATAGGGCTGTAAAACCTCAAATATCTTATCTTCATATGCAAGGACAAATAATAGCAGAACAAAGCTTTATTTTTGTTGCAGGAGAACTAATCTTTTCCAGTAGTGTTTTCTTCATATTTAATTGTTCCAAAGTATTGTAACCAAGTTATTCTGCTGAGAAATTGTGTCATTTTCCATTCCTTCAATTAAATTAAGTCTTGTGATTCCCTAACAATCTGTCCTGAAAAACTCAAGAATACCCTTCACAACAAAATTCTAGACGCTCATGGTGCATCACAAGGAATTTAAGTAGCTATGTCATATATTATGACTCATCACCACTAACAGATGATTTAACATTTAGGTCACATTACAAGGCTGTAAAATGAGCACCTGCCTTCTCCCAAATTCTTGGCCTCTGACTCATGTATGCTCTCTAAAAAGTACCTTTAAAAAAAACCAGGTCCACAATGTAGCTACTAAATGGGTAGATTGCTATTATTTAGCACAGTTTTGAATATTTTATGAAACATTGCATGAAGGGCAATCATCAGTATAGTATTTTCTTGTTACTGAAGGCAGTTTGATCACTAGACTGCCAGTTAAAACCTGAAATCTTTTTTTAATTTAAAATTTTATTTATAAAAAATGATATAAAGATTGCAACTAGTACAGTTACAAACGAAACACAAAAATGACAATAAACACAACTACCAGAATATCCCTCCTTCCCACACCCGTGTACCCACCACTTAGGGCTTCCATTGTCACTCACCGTGATACTTACACCATATAATACCCACCCTTGTAAGTTCCTTAAATCATTTCCCTTGCAGCTTCCCTAAGATTCACTTTTGCCTTCCTTTCAAAATATACAAAAGCCAGCCTCCATTTGTTTACAAACTCCTCATTATTTTTACCTCGAAGTCTGTTAGACAGCCTGGTATATTTTCTAATACCTTTTCTCTCCAGTCTCTCTTAGATAGCTCTATTTCATCCTTTCAGGATTTCAATATGATCAGTCTAACTGCTACAAAGCTGTATTGGAAAATTTCTACATTCCCCTGACTTCCTTCCTCTCTAAACAGCCCCAAAAGGCATATTGCTGAGTTTTTCGTAACTTTGTAGGTGAGCATGTTATTTGTTTCCTTAACAACTTTCCCAACATTTTTGTACTATCGAGCAGGTCCACCAAACATGGAAAAAATACTCTTCTGTTTCTTACATCTCCAACATTCCCCTCCCTGAGTTTTATCCATTTTGGCTAAAAACTCTAGAGTTATATAGCTTCAATACATGATATGTCTGCTACTGAGAATTTAATTTCACTTTTCCAAAGATACTCCCATTTCTCTAATTCTATGTTTTCCCCTAAGTGTCTGCCCCAAGAAATCATAACAGATTTTATTCTGTTATCTTCTAGATTATACTCTAAAATATATTTATATAACCTGGAGACTAAACCCTTATCAAAAATGCTCTCCAGCATAGATGTATTTTCCAAGAAACCAACTTTAACATTTTTCATTAAATCAAACATATCGTTGATGAAACTGAAACCAATCATTGATACCTAACTCTTCTCTCCTTTTTTTAGTTTCCACTGATCTCTTTCTTTAGATAGAGACTGACTGTAAGATCTGAAATCTTGACTCCTATGAACAGAATTTTCAACTTGTAAATCTGAATGTTCATGTTGTGTACAATTCCTGTCCTGCATCCCTATGTTTCTCTGATACATCATGAACTAGTGTTTTTATTATCTGCATACAAGACCCATGACCATTGGGCATTTTTTTGTCATGTCAGGAGCTACCTGAGAAACTGCAAGTCGCTTCTGATGTGAGAGAATTGGCTGTCTGCAAGGACGTTGCCCAGGGGACGCCTGGATGATTTTTTTTGATGTTTTATCATCCTTGTGGGAGGCCTTCTCTCATGTCCCCGCATGAGGAGCTGGAGCTGATAGAGGGAGCTCATCCGCCACTCCCTGGATTCGAACCTGCGACCTGTTGGTCTTCAATCCTGCCAGCACAGGGGTTTAACCCACTGCGCCACCGGACATGAAGGTACAACATTCCACAGTGACGTGATTAGGGTGTGACAGGTCTCAACAACACATATTTATGGTCTCCACTGAAGTCAAACTTAGTCACAAACATGAAGAGTAGGGTGTAGTAGGGTCCAGTGTTTTGTCCCAGTGTTTTGGTTCTACTTCCTGAAGCAGATGTTTAATTTATTTCCAGATTGGGTCTAGAAGGGGTATGAAAAGATCAGATCTAAGGATCATTCCTAAAATGCTTTCTCCCCCACCAGATCTTGATACATGAAAAGCCAAAAATATATCTGTAAGATTCCCAAAAGTTGAGCAACCTGGAACAGTTTGCAGTCTGCCTGTGGCCTGTTAGGAAAGGCCAACATGAAAGAGGTTGCACAGGGTGAGAATCAATTTATAGATTAAACTGCAGCACTTCACCTAATGGCTTCAGCTAAAGAGGTAATTGTGGTTACACATAAGTATAATTTGATTCATAATAACTCCCTCCATACTCACTTCTATTTACTAGAACAAGACTGAGAAATCTGGAGCCTCTTTATGTTGCTGAACTGGCTTCCTTCAGAGCCAGTCTGGTCATTTCAAGGAGGGAGTACTCCTTCAACAATATTATGAAGGCTTCAGATTAAACACTGTGCATTGTTTGAATACTTTCCAATGGTTTTAATTTATTTGTACATTTTATTTGTTTTGTAGATTGGTTTTTTTTTAGTTATTTATTTATTTATTTATTTATCGTGTCATCCGCAACCAGAACATTGTATTACATTTCTAACAGAACAAAACAAACAAACAGATTTTAAAAAAACCAAAAAACACAATTTTTGCAAACTTGGTAGCTGATTAAATGTCCTTTGACCAGTAGCTGGCCACTTGGAGTGCCTCTGGTGTTGCCGCAAGAAGGTCCTCCATTGTGCATGTGGCAGGGCTCAGGTTGCATTGCAGCAGGTGGTCAGTGGTTTGCTCCTCTCCACACTCGCATGTCATGGATTCAACTTTGTAGCCCCATTTTTTAAGATTGGCTCTGCATCTCGTGGTGCCAGAGCGCAGTCTGTTCAGCGCCTTCCAAGTAGCCCAGTCCTCTGTGTGCCCAGGGGGGAGTCTCTCATCTGGTATCACCCACGGATTGAGGTGCTGTGTTTGAGCCTGCCACTTTTGAACTCTTGCTTGCTGAGGTGTTCCAGCGAGTGTCTCTGTAGATCTAAGAAAACTATTTTTTGATTTAAGTCGTTGACGTGCTGGCTGATACTCAAACAAGGGATGAGCTGGAGATGTCTCTGCCTTGGTCCTTTCACTATTGGCTGCTACTTCCCGGCGGATGTCAGGTGGTGCAATACCGGCTAAGCAGTGTAATTTCTCCAGTGGTGTAGGGTGCAGACACCCTGTGATAATGCGGCATGTCTCATTAAGAGCCACATCCACTGTTTTAGTGTGGTGAGATGTGTTCCACACTGGGCATGCGTACTCAGCAGCAGAGTAGCATAGCGCAAGGGCAGATGTGTTCACTGTGTCTGGTTGTGATCCCCAGGTTGTGCCAGTCAGCTTTCGTATGATATTGTTTTTTTGAGTTAAGTTTCTTAATAAAAAAATTAAAAAGGAAGGCCCCTAACTTTCTAGGAGTACAACTATGCACATCTGCTGATAAGATATGGGACTCTTTCTGGGCTGGCCAAATGTTTATGAGGCGGCACTCTTATTCATTCATTCATTCATTCATTCATTTTGTAGCCTTTCTCCCTACATGAGGTTAAAGGGAGAGCACAGCTATTTAAAACAAAATAATAATAATAATAATAATAATAATAATAAACTTTATTTGTACCCCGCCACCATCTCCCCAAAGGGGACTTGGAGCGGCTTACATGGGGCCAAGCCCGAACAAAAATTACAATATAGCAATACAAATTGCAATAAAATAAACAACATATCATTAAAATATAAAACATCAAAGCATATAAAACAATATGCACAAAACATAGGAACTAAGCATAATGACAGAAAGACAATGGGCAGGCCGCATGTATATAAAATGATTTTAAAACTCTGGGTGAGATAAGGGGGCAGAACTAATTGTAAGGGAGAACTCATAGAGAGATAGGAAAATAAGCCAACCTTTGTATGGGGGGACGGGGGACGGACTCCTGGACAAGAAATTGGAGGAGCACTAGCATAAAACTATGTGGCTACTCTTTGAAAGTGCGACGGCCAGGTCTTAAGATTCTTTTAAAAAGTTTCCAAGGTAGAGGCTTTCCTAATCTCTCTGGGCAGTGAATTCCAGAGTCAGGGGGCCACAGAGGAGAAGGCCTCTCCCTTGTACCCACAAGGCAAGTCTGGCAAGGGTGAAAGGAGGGCCTCGCACGAAGATCGAAGGGTATGGGCTGGTTCATGGAGAGAGATACGGTCACGAAGGTAGGCGAGTCCCAAACCATTTAGGGCTTTATAGGTAAAAACCTGTACCTTGAATTGGGACCAGAAGATGAACGGCAGCCAATGGAGCTCCTTAAACAGGGGGGTTGACCACTCCCTGTAAGTTGCCCCAGTTATTAATCTGGCTGCTGACCGCTGGACAAGTCATAATTTCCAGGCCATCTTCAAGGGTAGCCCCACATAGAGAGCATTGAAATAGTCCAGTCTAGAGATAACTAAGGCATGGACCACCATGGTCAAGTCAGACTTTACGAGGTATGGTCGCAGTTGGCTCACGAGTTTTAATTGTGCGAGGGCCCTCCTGGCCACCGCCGACACCTGCATCAAGCGACAGCGCTGAGTCCAGGAGAACCCCCAAACTGCGGACCTGTGACTTCAGGGGGAGTGCAACCCCTTCCAGCACAGGTTGCTACCCAATATCCCGATCAGACGGGCGACTGACCTGGAGGACCTCTGTCTTGTCAGGATTGATACTCAGCTTGTTCCTCCTCATCCAGATCGTCACAGCGGCCAGGCACTGGTCCAGTATCCTAGGGCTTCCTTGGAGTCTGGTGGAAATTAGTAGTGGACCAGCCATTGACCTCTGATACTAAACTAAAGGGAATTGACTGATACTGACTCATCCCTTGCAATACTTTTATATTCTACATATGCTACAGCCGGTACCTAGTTGCGAGTCTCAATTAGCAAAGACTCATTGAGTCAGTGAAAGTACACCATTCAAAAATTAATACAATTGATCTACTGTAGCTTGATTATTCTATATGATCAAGGACTAAATCAGCTCTGAAAAATCTATTACTTTGCCCTTCTGTACCAAAGGTCCTCCAGGCACATTCTTCCAAAGGCTCCAATTTCTATCATGCCCAACTATTATGGCCAATAGGAATGCTAGGAGTTGTAGTCCAACATCTGGAGGGCCATATGTTTCTCATATGTGCCATATAATAACACTGCTTCATCATTTTATGATGATTTGCACAAAAGGAATCTTTCCTAGTGTACGTGATCCACACCAATAAATACATCAAGATTTGCTTCCCTGTTCTCTATGTAGGAAATGGAGAATGTGGAAAGTCAAGAAAGCTCATGGAATTCAGAAAGTATCTCAGAAAGTTAACTCAGAAAGTATCTCAAAATAGATCACCATCCGACAAGATGAATAGGAAGAAATTTATCAACTTTCTGGAAAAAGAACAAATAATTTTTTTCTTAAAATAGGAATAAAAAGAAGCACCTTCAGGGCCAAGATAGGATAGGTCATAGGATAACCTTCAATTTAACATTACAATGTAAAGGAAAGAAAATAAATGCTCACTTGAGGTATGTGGAAGTTAGAGGGAAAGTGTCATACTAGATGTTTTGTTTGTATGTTGTTATTATTATTAAACTTTATTTGTACCCCGCTAGCATCTCCCAAAGGATTCGATGCGGCTTACACAGGCCAAGGCCTCAACAACACAACATAACAATACAATCAAGCAAATCAACAATTAAAAACAAAATAAAGCAAAGTAAACAGTAGGCACAATACATTAAAACACAATAAAACTGGGCCGGGCCAAAAAGTGGGTACAAGACTTAAAAGTGCTGGTTTGACAGGAGGTGTATAAAGGGTTTCTAGGGCAAGTGCGATGTGCGGTGTGCAGCAATCATTGGTTCTGGTAAAGTGCTTGTGGGATTCAGTAGTAGAGATTTCCTAATCTGGGAAGGCGCATCGGAAAAGCCAGGTGTAACGAATATAAGCGTACAGGCTGGGCAGGGGGGACAAGCAATCACAATCCACTGCCCAGTAGTGTGAAGGTTAACGTTCAGCTGGACACTACTTTAACGAGGATATATGGCTGTGACAAAGGGGGAAAGACTCTCTTATCCCACCTCAGAAATATTGTTAAGTGACCAACTGATTTAACGTTGTTAATGACCGATGTATTAGGTAGATTCGCCGCCACCACCTCAATTAATGTCTGAGGAAAACATAAGTTGAATGTGGAATTGTAAAATAGGTTTAAGCCCTTTGTTCTTCTTTAATGGCTGCTTCTTTCGCTGACTGGAGTGAAATTAATTTTCTTTAGACTTGCTGAGATCTGATGATTGTGACAGACCGAAGCAGACACCAGTTTAAGGATGAAACTGTAAACAGGTTTATTTTAAACTTGGTGAACCAAACAACTCTTAATAAGAGTGGTACAAAAGCTTAATGCGGTTACTTGAGGCTTAGCTGTTCAGACAAGCAGTCTTCTCTTAAGACTATTAACTTTTGTTTCTTGTGAGTTCCTTGCTTCACACTGTTCACTACACTGACACAGTGTGTCCCTGAGAACGGCCCACTGACTGCCTCACAGAGCAAAATAGGCTTTCCTACACTGACCCTACTAAGTACAGTGTTTCAGGAACCTTTGCCTTTCCTATGCTCTAATTACAAGGCTCACTACAAAAGTTTTCCCTCCCTGCCTAAAATCTTCTCAGCTCCCTCTTCCTAACTATCCTTCTACACTCTTTGATGTTTAAAGCTCAACTCTCCCAGCTTGTCAAAAAGAAACAGCCTTTTCCCTCTAAAACCTAACTCCTCCCCTGATTGCTCTAGCCAATCAGGAGTCAGCTGACTCCTCCCTCTTGCCTCTTAGCTCTCCTGTCTGTCTCTCAACATGTCAGCTACTGACTTTCCAGGCTTCGGCCTTCCTGGCAAAAGGTTAGATTCATGACACCAGGTTTTTAGGTTCTTTCTGAAGACAGCCAATGACGGGGCCTGTCTAAGGTCTTTGGGGAGGGTGTTCCAGAGTTGGGGGGCCACTACGGAAAAGGTCCTGCCCCGCGTCCCCACCATGTTGTTGTTATATGGTGTTCGGTTCGTTAGTTTTATAGATGTTATTTCCTGTTTGTCATGTGTGTTATGTTTGTCATGTCAGTCACAAATTATAAAATATAATAAAAATTATATATATAAAAAGAAAGCTCATGTAAGCTATAGCCTCTGAAAATAATTTGCAGAATACTGTCTTGCAAAATAGTTTAGCAATGTCTCATTCGGGTTACGTTAGGTTCCAACACAGTTTGAAGCAATACCAAATCATGCTAATTCTCAAGAAAGCTTTGGTATTTGTATGTGTCATGCACAATCATATTTAATTAAAATTTGCCCATTCAAATCTACAACAGCGAGTTTCTAGGCTCACTGGTTTAGATGAATGATACATCAAAACAGAGTTACAGAATATTCTGAGACAGGCAAGAATAATGATTTTCCATCAATTGTGAATGAGGGAGTTGTTACTTAGAAAACACTGAAGGTCATTTTTAAAAAATCCCCTGAAAGAGAATGTTTCTAGGAGATTTTTATTAGTAAACTTCTAGGTGTAAGGCGTAGAAAAAGAGGGTGGACAATTTCCAACATGTTCAGGACAAGAAGGATGGATGAGGCTCTCTGATTCTCTACATCAGTCATAATTATAATTAGCATGTTATCAACCGTGTGGTGAATATTAAAGGCAGTCAGGAAAAGAGAGCTAACTCCACTGGGTGAAAGACACACAACCTTTCATGCACTACCAAATTTCAATAACATAACATTAAGTATCCAGTATTCCTGAACACTATAATCCTTCTTTGCATTGTCCTTAGTCCTCTTGTATTCTATTTGGTAAAAAGATAAACCAGATCATCTGCAAAAGCTTATATTCATTTTCTTTCCTCTTTATTCTTGCTCCTTGGATAGTTTTATTCTGCCTAATTCTCCTACACAAGATTTCTATCATGATTATTAATAGTAGTGGTAACAAAGGACGCCCTTGTCTTACACCCTTTTGTATATCCAAACTCTCTGTTCACTCTCTGTTACAACCATGCCAACAATTGTGGGTAAATCTTAGCAGTATTTCATTGTTATTGGAGTTTTTTCCCCAGATTCTTCCAGAGTGAATAAATCAGACTTCTTGACAAACCTCTAATTAATAAACCAGTAATCCTCAACATCATGGTGCAGTTAATGCTCCTGTTCATTAAAATATTTCTAATAAACAGCCTAAGGAAGTAATGTTTTAGAAGAAAAAGACTCACTGTCAGTCCACCCACACATTTCACTAACATCAACAGCAAGATATATGATCATTAGTCTCACTAACCTGTGGTGTCATTCCATGGCAGATATACATGATTGGAATATTTTCTGTGTCTGGGCCCTGATCAAGGCACAAATCACTTTTTAGGGAATTCTGCAGCTAGAGAATATTGAGGATGGGGAAATGAAAAGCAAGAGACAGAAAAAGAAAATAATAAATGTTAAAATAGAACAAATATTATATATGATCACATCTGAAAGTGCTGAAATGCTCAGTACCAATGTATTATGTCTCACTAAGGTCTAAATCTCATAAAAGCTCCAGATCCCAACTGACCTTGGAAACTAAGCAGAGTCAGACCTCATAGCAGTTATCATCTGTGCCTCTGACAGAGGGAATTGTGAATGGATTGGGACTGTTGTTGTAATGAAGAAAGCTAACTAAAGAAAAAAATCACTATCCATTTTTACTCATAGTAGCCCTCTGTGCCTGAAGGAGAAAGGTCAAAAAGTGATCATAAGGCCTAATAAGGTAGAGAGAGCAACAAGGACTGGTAATGCCCAATAGAGGAGAATGTAAAGAGACAAAGACTCAAGGTGTTCAAAAATATTATTTCACTTTTCAAATTAGCCCAATGGGTTTCAGCCTAGTAATATTTAATGGTCTTCTTCAGGAGCTGATAAAAGAAAGGATGATAATACATGAATGACTCTGCTCTTCTCTACATCCCCGAAAGGAGTTATAGCCATGTTGATGAAAATAGTTTCTAAGTTCTTAGTCATTCTGAATTTGTCTAACAAGTACAAAACATTCTGAGCCATGTTCCAAAACAACAACTTCTTTTGATAGGATAATATCTAGAAGACCAAAATAAAATACAAAAGACATCAATGGCCTATATGGTGTGGAAATAGTTGGTGAGTTTGCATGAATGCAGGGATTTTTGAGTTGTAGTAAAAAAAAAAATCAAGTTTAGGTAGGTTGCTTCCTTCTTTTGAAATACAGGCAGTTCCTGAGTTACAAAGATCCAACTTAAAAACATCTTGAAGTTAAAAACAGGAAATGAGAGAAATCTATCCCTAGGAAGGGAAATTCACTCTTGAAAGAGTTATCATGAGGAAAAGGTGTCTCCACTGAAGCTTCATCATCAGTGTTACCACAACAGGCAAATTTTTTCAAAATCCAATTCTCACAGGGACAGAAAGTGAGGTGAAGTCTTCTGAACAGAGGCACAGAAAGAAAAACAAACATTGCAGGGATGTTAATCCTTCCCTATGCTATCCAAAGCTCAGACAGATAGATAGATAGATAGATAGATAGATAGATAGATAGATAGATAGATAGATAGATAGATATAGATGATAGATAGATAGATAGATAGATAGATAGATAGATAGATAGATAGATAGATGGATGATGGATAGATAGATAGATAGACAGATAAATAGAGGCTGGAGTTACACTTAAAAATGTACCTGCTCTGACTTACATACAAATTCAACTTAAGAACAAACCTACAGAACCTTGTTCATAACTTGGGGACTGCCTGTAGAGCGCTGCATATGTAGAAATTAGAAAATACTCCTCTATGGAACCCTGGAGAGATATTGCTACTGAGCTAGCTGGACCAGTGATCTAACATGATATAATAAAGTTTCCCTTGGTTCCTTCAATGAAAGAAAAGCATGAATTCAATCATAGATTCTGAACTCTTTGCTCTATGAGCAAATCCTCTAAAAATAATGTATCTGTATGGATGAAAACTAGTGAAGTCCTAACCAACTGGACCAATATCCAAAAAATGTAAATTGTCATATAAAGAGAACAAGTTATATGAAGTAGCTAATGCCCATAGTGTGGCAAAAGCACAATCGGATACAAGATGAACAGCTGCATTCCTTGATCTCTATAATGTCAAGATAATTTCATGTCTTGTAAACTATCCGTTAGTATTCCAGCTTTCCTTCAGAACTGATGTGAGAATAATGGTTGAGATTTTTATACCTTTGCAGAGCTGATCTGTACTTTTAATTTATGCCTGTCAAAGAAATGTTGGATTAATCCAACAAGTGTGTGACAGAAAATTCAGTTATTCCTCTAGTGTGTTCTACTTTCCCCATTTATATCTATGATCAAATAGGCCTTAGGCATGACTTCTAACAATAAGAACAGTCTTCCATTAAATGAGATTCTGGGACAACTTCGTATCTCTTGTCACTTAAGAAGTGAAGTCCTTAACAAACATGCAACTTTTATTGCCAGTGGCCATTTCTGCTTGCTATGCTAAGCATGCATTTGTTTGCAAGTGAATCTCATTAAGTGTAATGTGATGGGACTTACTTTTGATTACATACAATAATGACTGGGCCCAAGAACAATCCATTTTATTAGTTTTGATTGTAGCTCTTTTCTATTAGCTAAAACAAATATCTCACATTTTTAATGGTGGGCTTTATTCTATCTGTGATTCATGTGTTGATTATGTGAGAATAATGTTAAACATAAGCAATGAGCACCACTATTAAAATGAAAAATGATTTAAAATATTTAATGAGTTGGAGTCCATAAAATAAATCCTTCTTAGAATTTATTTTCGGAATACAATGGTTGACAGAAGGTAGTTGTGTTCACTCTGCATTGATTGCCCAATCATTTCTAGGCTAAATGTTCATTACATAGCATCAAGTGGTTTGAACCCTGGTTGTTTGAACAACCAGTTTCACACATATGAGCCCATATATGGTGACTGAGTAACTGTTTCATATCTCATTGTCATCTAAGCAGAGCAATTGGCATTTATGATGTGAAACTCTGTTCTGGAAAACTCAATTGATTGCCTCCTCGGTGGCTTCCTCTGTGAGTACCATTATAGGACATGAGATGACCTCTATGCACTTTTCCTATCCTATAAAAACATTGCTTCACCAAATCAGCAAACTTTGTATCTATCTCCTGCTTTTCTTCCAAGGCTTTCCTTGGAAAGCCTTTGTGAAATGTTTCAAGGAAAGATAGCAATGGAAATACTTACAAAATACTGTACTATCTAGGACAAATGTGTATCTGTATTTGAAAAAAATGGACTAGAATATCTTTTTGTGGTGTTGGATGGAAAGCATATTCAACAATATACTTCTTTTTAAAAAATGTTACTTATTTGTTGATAACAAGGATGTAATTATAGATAAATTTAATTCCCAAATGAAGCAATTAGTACTTTTAACCATTTTTCTTACTGTGAGAAAGTATTATTTGCAGTTGAGAAATGTATTGTGTACAAAATATCATTGTTTTTTGTTGGAATTTTTAAAAGTTGAAGGACACTATACAAACCTTTAAATTAGAATTACCATGATTTGGGGACTTAGGGTTGGTTGTGTTTTAATACTTAATGGTCAATATTTTAATGTATTTTTAATAATCTTGTTGGTTTACTTAATGTTGATTATTTGCACTGCAATTGTTTGTTTGTTCGCATCTAATGATTGCCAGTTGTAAGTCTCCCTGAGTTCTCCTTCGGGGGTTGAGAAGGACAGGTTATAAATGTTCAAAACAAACAAACAAACAAATAAATAAATAAATATGATGGCCTACTTTTTCCTATTTAGTGTCTAATGTGGCTCACAGTACTGTGGGAAACGTGCATTATTCCCAGGATCAGAAGAAACTATTTTCATTCACATCTGACTTTGGTACACTCACAATTCACAACATCATTGGAATGGTATGCACATTTGTATCAGCTTATTCTTTTGCATGGTCTGAATAACTGAACATGTTTTCAGGTAATTTATAGGAAGTTATGCAAATGAAAGGGAAACTGAACTTATTCATACCTTTGGTTAGCATTGTAGATACATTCAAAAGAGACTATATTAGCCTGGCTATCCATACATGGTAATCTTTTATAACCCAACAATAGAGGAAAGGAAGTAACAAGTATTGCCAATATTTCTTTGCCTACATGCCTGAAGCAGATTTATATTCACATTGGCTATCAGCAAGCTTCTTTTTGGTAAGGATATATGTTTATGGCAACTCAAATTAGCAACTTCTAAAAATGCAGTCAATTTTCTTTGCAATATAAGGACACAAATAAAGCAGAAAAAGATAAAATGAAGCAGAGTATATATCAGGTAGAGTATACTCCATGCCTACTACTCACTACTCCTCTGGTCACTACTTAGTTATAAAAGGCCCACAATTTGCCCCAAGACTTTAACATGGAAGAACAGTTCATCTGCAGGAAGTATTCCTCCCTGCTGTCTTCCTATGAACGATCAAGGTAAATAAAACAGAAACCTTACCACCCCATAGGCCACCGTGTCCGAGTACATTCTCATTTCTGGGTACACGCTGACAAGATACCACCTAAAGGTCTTGCATTGCAGCTTTTTCCTCAAAGCTTTCCTCTCAGAAATATCACCAATGTCAATTCCAGAATCCTGTGCAAATGGGACAGAAAAAATATGTCAGAGAGATTATTCACAGTCACAGAGTGTTCATTTTATCATTGTGTCCACTTTGTAAAGTTCAGCACAATAAAGCAACAGAGGGATATGCACCACAAAGTGATTAAAATACTTCACTTTCTAAATTTCATATTCAAATGTCATTTGGGATCTCAATCCTGAGTCCTTGCTTAATCAAAGGAACACTTCTCATTGGCTTTAGTGGATTTTTAATGAGGTTCCACAGCAACAATGTCTTTAAAGTGGCTTACAGATTTCAATACAATGAGGGCTAAACAGTAGTCTTGGAAAACACATTTCTGTTGGCAGAAATATGGCCTGTTTTACAGATTCCATTAGCAAGTGAATTATAATATTAAGCTTTCTTTTCTAATTGTAAAGAACAAAAATCATATTCACCTTCAGACAGTTGACCAGTCTTCTTATTACCTTTGATGTTCATATGAAGAGTTTAGCAAATACTTTTGTAAATGAATTTACAGTCCCTGCCCCCCCCCCCCCCGCCACACACACACACATTTCTTTTTTATTACATTTTATGGGTAAGTCTTGCCTTCTGTAATACAGCTCTGTAAGTGGAGATCAATAATTTATCTCATTATACCTATACAGCAGAGGCATCTAAATGCAAATTCAGGCTGCTGTTTGACAGGAAGTAAAATGAGACATTTTACTGTAGATTACATCCTTGCACACAGCTCAAAATATTCAAACTACAAAACAAATAAACTTTACATAAAATATTGTCCTCTGATAGATTAGAGAGTCTTGTTTAGATAACAACTACCTGCAGTCCTCATAACCTTCTAGAAAAAAAGCTGAGATTTCTTTTTCTGTTGAGCCTTTGGAAGGTTGGCACAACAAATGAATGACCAAAAGACCAAAAAAGAGAGGTAACAATATAGTTAACGTCCAGAGACATAGAGTGTTTTCATAATCTTGGCCAACCTAAATAGAAAAGGACTGTCATGAACAATGACTCCACTCACTCAGAAAACAAGGACTGCCCATGACAATACATTAACTGTCCATGAGCTTTTTTGCTCTTTGAGACTTTTCTAAATGTACCCAATTTGCTTGAGCAAAAATATTTGCTTTTTTGGGGGCACATAACATGATTTTGGTGCTTCCAAAAAACCTTTTTTGAGCAAAAAGTACCGTTTTTGCACAAGAACCAATTTATTTCGTAGAAATAATCTTTTTTAAAGTCCAAAGAGCAAATGATCACTGAAATCTTTGTATAATTATCCCAGGGTGGGAGTGGGGCTTATGAACTTATTGATTCCTATATGTACATAACAATATGCTATGTGAAGATTTTTATATCTAGTTAGTAAAGTAAGATATATCAATACAATTTGAAATATGTCATGAAATGCTCTAAAGAAGAAAATTCCTATTATGAAATAATTTTATTATCTACTTTGTTATGAACACAGTATTCATTGTGGTTTGGTTCCAGGATCTCCCATATACACCAACATAATGGATGCTTAAATCTCATGCAATGACATAGTAAAATTGTGAAATTAAGGCTTCAGTTTTGGATTTTTGTAAAAAAAACTGAACCATGGTTCAATGAACCCCTAGAAGCATTACCTGCTAATACAAAAGGTCAACTGTATGTGTAACAAAACAGTTATCATGGTTCAAACCTTCTCAGCTCAAATTTTCCCTGCAGGGTCTGCACTGAAAGATGGAAGTCCTTTCTGCTGGTGATCATAGGACTGAAGGATGACATTTCAACCTTCCTCCTGCCAGTAAGTGAGGATGTGACAAGGAATTGAAGCAGGGGTTATGTTTTTGCTAGCTGTAGTTTTAGGCACTGGTGGGAGGAAATGTCATCCTCCTGAGCACCAATCACCTCCATCTCTTAGTGTAACTGTTGTCTAGCAAGGTAGGCATGAGGGACAGTTACAATAATTACAATAGTGCCACATTCATTGATGAATATGGTGTACTTACAGATGCGTAAATAAGTTAACTGCAATACAGAACACCATAACATGGAGTTTATTGCATGGAGCATCACTCTTTTTCTGCCACTTCCCTGATGGGAGATAGCTGGACTGTATTTCTTTTACAAGCAGAGGTCATTAACTGTTTATCTATGTTTGTAAAAAACATGTCTAGTCCATTCCCAGGGCCCTTCGACACAGCCATATAACCCAGAATATCAAGGCAGATAATCCACAATGTCTGCTTTGAATTGTGTTATCTGAGTCCACACTGCCATATAATCCAATTCAAAGCAGATGATGAGGGATTTTATAGAGCTGTGTGAAAGGGGCCCCACTGGGAGAGTAGTGGGAAAGGAGCAAAGACACGAGATAAGCCCAAGGCAAATAACCTGTCTTCCTACTGTAATTGCAATTTGTCTGCTTTGTGTGAGAAATACCTGCATCTTTAAGTTCTCAATAGTATTTGAGAAAAATTGTATTAATACACTGACTTAGTTTATTGGAAAAATCTAGTTTAGATTCCAGGCTTCTTCTTCTGCAAAAAGAGACACCCCCCCACCTCCTCAGGTATTGCATTCTCTTGTGGTTCTTTTAACATTATTTAAAGGTTAACTCGTCTTACATTATATTAGTTATGGCAGGTACATGATCTTAAAATCTAGCATTTTCTTTGCATATTTTCTGACTGTTCTATATTTTTTTGTTTTGTCAATATTTGTAGAATTAAATACAATCCTCAAAGTTTATCACCTTTGGGCATTATGTCCATAAGCAATTTCAGTGATTTTTTTTTTGCAGCTCAATATAGTACTAAGAATGCAAGTCCCTAAAATCCCGTTTTTTACCCCTATGACTGTACAGATAACTTGGAAACTGGAGAAGTGCAAACAGTAAGACGTAGTGTAGTGTTTTGAGTATGACACCCATGGAAACCAGGGTTCAAATCCCTCTTGGTCATAGAAACCCACTAGCTGGCCTTAGGCAATTTACTGTCTCTCAACTGGCATATATGAAAAAAAAATGATAAGTCTGAAAGTAGATATAGGTATACTGAATCAAGCAGAAAATATTATCTGCCAGACAAAAAACAGTACTGGGTTTCTTTACACATTAACCGTTTCAGTAAATCCTTTTTTTTATATAGAATATGCAAAATTATCTTTTAAACCTATTTTCCACCTAGAATTTGTAAGCAAAGTGGACCCTCCCTTCAAAATATGTCCTACTTTTTGGAGGAGGCAGTTACTTCTTAAAGCAGAAAAGACACCAAAATACATGGACTTTGAAATACATGAGTCATCTAAGCACAGTTCATATGCTTAAATATAATATAAGTATGGGTAATGTCAAATTCTCTTCCTTAAGGGAGTATCAGTGCAGTTCTAAGGAAACCTCTTTTTATTAAGGACCCTTAACCTGTTTCTGCAAGCACCTAATAATCTCTGCACCCCCCCCCCCCACTATCTCTAGTTTATTCTTTCCCATTCAGATATTCTCCAGATATAATTCTTTCATTTCCTGGAATTGGGAGTATTATCTAAGGCCAAAGAAAACGGGAATATGATCTGAAGCTAGGTAAGACTATTGTAATCTTTATGCCAGGTCAATATAATGTGAGCCTTGAGAGTCTTGATTCCTTCATATGCTTTCCATGATGCAACTACAAAACAAATTGTCTGTACAAGGTAGGTGCATTAGAACTTACTTAACATAAAGCAAAAAAACAAAATACAGCAATGTTGGAAATGCCTTATGACATTGTCCTGTTCTGACTCTTCAGGAAAAAAACAAGCCACGGCGAATGTATGTACCCTTGCAGCTATGTTGCTATAGACCTGCATCACGTAGCTCAGATCCTCAGCAACAACTATCTGGCTCACTACACGTGCTACCAGAATGCAGGTTGAATACTGAAGAGAAATTACAGGAGATGATTGCTATGATCATCAACACACAGAGGTGAGCTCGGGAATAGAGAAAGATACGTTGTAGCTCAGCAGCAGCCCTCATAGCATACCTTTGGTGAGGGATTATGGGAGCAACAGCTGGAGGGGCATAAGTCACACATCTGTATTCTAAAGGTTTCTAGATACCCATGCTTGGAAACAAAACGGTGTAGAATAGGTTTTCTTAAACCTTTTCCACTTGTGACACCTTTCTACCTGAGAAATATTTACATGACCCCAAGTATATACGTATAAAAATTGATATAAAATCAAACATTTATTGATAATAAATCAGCATTTACATGGTTTACTAATCAAGATAATTTTATTTTCTGTGGAGTACAGCTGAAACATTTTCTACAGAGTCAACTGTAAACACTGAATGTTGTTGCTAAGAGATTTGTGTAAATGAGTGGCATTTAGAAACCTTTTACTGTTGCCATTTTTTTCGTGACCCCAGCATTGAGTTAAGGGGTCCCCAATTGGTGTTGGGACTAACAGTTTAAGAAGCAGTGGTGTAGAATTCTTGACCTGGTCCAGGAGGAAAATATGGTTAAACCATTGTAGTTAGCAATCAATTATCCTGTCATGTTATTTGTACTGAATATCCTCACTGAAGATGCAATCTAAGCACATTTTCTTCAGATTAAGTCCTAATAAACTTATCTAGATTTACATTTCAATGGATGTACACAGGACTGTACAGTTTTGTATACTTTGAGAACTTCTACGCAACTATTCATTCATTCTGGAATCAGGCTATAACACTGTAATAATAGACTGTAAGGATGTTTTAAAAAAAGACATGGGACTAATCTTGAATTTCGGGCATGTTTGTGATGACATCACAGACGCTTAGTCAAATGTAAAAAAAATATTAATTCTAATTATGAATTAACTACTATTTTTATCATTGTTTACTGCAAAAGAAGCTATGTGTTTCAGATGGATGAGGTGACTGCAATACTTCTCTACAAGAACTATGGTGCCTTGGAGTTTTTAAATGCACTTAAAACTGCTACCGAACTTCAAAATTTCAAAGTGAAATTTTGACTGAAACTAGGGGTTCTTCTTTAGGCAAACAGTGCTTGGAAATGCTAATGTTTGAATTCCCACTATTCCATGAGTTTATTCTAATTCAGCTTGCACATCAGAGTTAGGTTTCCCCTAACTAGTATTTTTACACTGTGAGAAAACCTTTGAAACAATACTGAAGAACCTATATGAAGTTTCAAGCTAGAATAAGCCTACATGCAAAAAACATAAAAATGTAACTTATTATTTCAACATACAGGAAACCATATCTAAGTAGATAGCATTTCCAGAACACCCTGATTCCACAATTGACTTTCTATTAATAGTAGTAACAAACTGAAATACAAGCAAAATAGCATATTTAACTTTGTGCTCACTTTGATAATTTCGCAAATGTTTAACAAATATTTAGTGTATTCCTAAGACTGCGATTTAGTATGATCCCCTTTATCTGTGGACTCAAAATCCAGTTTCCATTATACATGCTCCAAAAAATATCCACTCCCCCCCCCCCCCAAAAGTGTTGGGGATCTCTCTAGGTCCTTCAGTAATATTCAATGATATGATTCCAGCCTAAGTATAATCAAAATATAGATGTCACTATTATCCACGGTTTCAGATATTCACATGCTGTGCTTGGTAGGTTTGAGCTACCATAAATGCTTAGGTATATGTTTTCTTTGGTGCTAGTCTGAATGCTGCAGCTAGACTGGCATGGCATGGCAGTAAATAAACTTCTCTCTTCAGTTTCCTAATACCAGAGTGATGAGGGAACATCACAACAGTTCCTCATCTTGGAAGGCTCTCATTTATAGTTGGCAATAGTCTGTTAGGTCTCATCAAAGGTATTCGCTGTGAACTTGTTGATGAAGTGGAATTAAGGTTTCTTGGCCATAACAGTGTTTATTCATAACCCACCTCTTGGGGAATATTCCATGCCATATAAACATGGCTTTTAAATTCATCCATCCAGACCTCGGCCACTCTTAGTGCATTTCTTCGGACATGAGTAGTTAGGTCTTCTGTATACGGTTTATGGGCTCGTTCAATATGGGCAATCCTAGAGCAGGGCAGCACTTCAACGCTACCACCACACTGCCATACCTAGAAACAAATAAATTGCCTAATTTAGGTAATGCCAACATTTCCAGTCTATTAACAGCTTCAAAAATGTTCAAGGAAACTCTTATAAAGTACTCTAGCTCTTTAAATGTGAAGAACACATTATCATTACCTTATTAATTCCACCATATCTTTACAGTGTTACAGTTAAACACAGATAAAACCCTATTTCTCTGTGGGTAAGCCCAGCCAATGCCTATCTCTGAATATTTTTCTTGGTTTTTTTTAAACTGTGCCTACACGTAGCATCCTTACCAAATGTATGTTTACTTGGAAGAAAATCTGATTTGGTTGATTGCAATTTTTTCATTAGTCAGTGTGTTGCTGATTGCAGCCCATGCCTTCCCATTGTTAGAAAAGGAGTGGTGAAGAGGCATGTTTTCCATACACTCCATTCTGTGAATTTTATATTAGCTGTGCATATGAATGAATGAATCTCCTCTGCAAGAATGAAAAAAAGCTTCCTGGGTGATAGCAAAAGTTCCCAGATCTCAGGGCCTTTCTTCTCCAAGTCACAACAGAAGGGAAGGAATCTCAGGGTGAGAGCACTGCCTTGAAATTATATTTTCATTTACTTTATGCTGCTGGCCCTGATGGCGGCAATCTGTTTAAGAAAAGCTCTATAGAGACTCCAAAAATTGCTCCTTCACCCCCGTTTTGCCTCATTGGTTACACCTCATAAAAAAAATCAATGATGGGCTATATGCAACCATGATAGATAATTAATAGATATGCTCAATGCCATCATCAGTCCTCCACCTTCCACTAGGAGATTGTAAGAGGTCTGAGAAGCTCCAGACCTAGAAATATTAGTAATAACAGAAAGGTAATTATATAGTTAAATGTAACATTTGCTATAGGGAATGCTAGGAAATTTGGTTTAGAGGAATGATAACTCATGTGCAGAAAACAGGAATATTATTGCATTGCTTATATAAAAAGTATTATCTCCTTTCTCAGCAAACCAATAAGATACTTACTTGTGGTTGCAGTCTACACAGCTTACCTGGATGTGGAGCATACAGTTGCATAGTTATACAGAGAATATGTATACTTTTTAAAAAAGAAAAAGAAATGTGTGCTACATAGGGGTTACATACTTGTACTACACTTTTAGGCCCCCTGAAGCCCTCTAATACTCCCTAAAAGGTCCCAATGACCCCATCTTTTAAAAGGGCACAATTTTATGCATTTTTAAAATCTCAAAACCACACAGACATAAACTTTTTAAACTACCCCATCCCACACCCAAGCTCCCAAATATATGATTTTTCCCCCTGAAGTTCTTATCAAGATGGTAACAGTGAGGCAATGGTGCTTTGTATCACTATTTTGAGATGATCTGCAGAGCAAAAAAGATATATTTAGGCTTGCTATGGGGGTACAGCTCACACTGTGGTCTGGAGAAAAACTGGCCTTGGCACCCACATGGTTAAAAACCAATAGATGAAAAGATCATTTAACTTTTCAAGCTTTCTTTTTGGAAAATATTTGAGAAAATATCCTGTTCCCCACCCAAAAAATTAGGCACCCCAAAATGCTATGGAGATGACATTTTTATTTAACCCTAACATGAAACCCTCATGACTGATATTCATATTGGAAAAGGACATATAAAGATGGCTTGCTTTCCACTTGGCTCTCCCTGAAAATAATGGTGTCTGGTTTCCTATCACACCTCTGTTAAGAAGAAGGTATAGGTTGTCTAAATTGTATGTTCTAAAAATGAACACCAAGTCCCTCAGGCTGGCTCATACAAGTGGGGCATTCTCCTCTGAGATCTGTATTATACCTTTCAGGCTCTTTGACCTGAACACAAATTTATGCATTTGGCAGCATCTGAAGGCAGCACAATGTGTCATGGATTCAGGATGTTTACGTGGGGGGGGGGGGGGGGAGGGAGAGTTTGGATGACTGCCTAATTACATCCAGCATATGCTAGAATAGAAGGAAGAGCTTTGCTATTCATGCTCGCAAGATGATGATTGCTCCTTTCCCCCTAGAAATCTGCAAGAATGTCAACAAGTACTCTGTTCCATACACCAAACTGTTGTATCAATCAATAAGACCAAATCACTACTAGTCTAATTGTATGATAAAGAATGATTAACAGCAAGACTTGATTTGTTTTACACCAGTAATGGAATGAATCAGAATTAGGAGTGCTCCTGAATTTCATCAGAACTTCACCCACTATTTGGATTTCCACCAATACAATTCTATGCATGACTACTTGTTACTTTCGATAGGACCTACTCCTAGGTAATTGAGGTTTAAATTATCTGAAAGACTTTAGAGGTATTGTTAATGATACACTTTGAATGGGATGGATATGGAAAAGAGTGTTCTTATGGTTATTCTTGCTTCCATTCTGTTCAGACATTTTTACCTGAAGAGGCATTTGATGACTATACAGAAGGGCATTTTTAACAGGGTGTCTGTGCAGTACTTTCATTGGTATGTGGAACTCGCTTCCAACAAGGTAAGACTGGATTCATCCCTCCTGTCTTTTAGGAAGAAATTAAAGTCATGGATATGGAATTTGTGGATATGGAATTTGATTGGAATGGTGATACGGCGGTTAATACTGTTTTTATTGTTTTAATTAATGTTCTATTTATTATTTTAATTGTTATATTGCTTTTTTTATATTTAATGACATCAAATTGTGCCAAATTAAGCTGTCCTGAGTCCCCCTTCAGGGGTTGAGAAGGACGAGGTAGAAATACTGGAAATAAATAAATAAATAAATAAATATTGTTTACAGTTTTATTGAACTGACATTGTTTTAAAGTACTATGTTTGAACATGGTAATTAATTTGTTTTTAAAGGTTGTTGTTGTTGTAAGAAAGGGATACAGAATGAGAGCAAAATGAACAAAATGGGAGCTACAAGAAAAACTAGAAATAATGTTGAGGAGGAGACGCAATCTATTATGCCTCTGAGAAGAGGAGAAGAAATCACTAGTAGAAAATATAAGGAAAATTTTCCACATGGACTGGTTGACTCCCATATGCTGTAGACAATAGTTTATATTATGTATGTTGTCTATGTATTTCTTACAATATATAATTTGTTCCAATTAGTAAACCAAACTTGTTCTTGCAAATAGTTCTGAATGGCACCTGTAAAGAAGGAAATCTAAACTGATCACATCTGAATACTGCCTATAGCAGAAATATTATCATGACAGTGTCAGAAATTATATATGTACATAAGGAAAAAACAAACTGATTTCTTGTAATCAGGACATCTCTGTAGCAAAAGAATGCAGTAATCTCCAAATAGGGATTTCTTTACATTCAGTTAAGAAGGAAGGTTCCATTACCTTTTTTTTTAAAAGGGAAGCCTCCTAGCCTTGCACATCTGAGCACAGACACATATCACCAAATTTTTCTTTGATTTTATCTATGTATAGATCAAGATTCTTTTTGAATGGTATTTCATGTACTGACATGGATGAGATGACACATTTTTTAAATGCCAGTCATTATTAGAGCAAGGCTTGCTTTCTGTGTCCACAGACTGTACTCGGGAATATAAGAAGACAGGAGCACCTCCACAAAATAATAAAGTTGCATTTTCCCTGAAAAAAATCCATATTTTCTTGTACATCTTAAATTTTATGCAAACTAGACAATCTAGTTTTACAAGTATCAATATCAATTTACTCTCACTTTTACACACTACAGGCAGTCCCCAAGTTACACACCAGATAGGTTCTTTAAGTTTGCTCTTAAAATGAATTTGTTTATAAGTCGGAAAAGATGAATTTTTTAAATGTAACTCCAGCCCTATCTATCTATCTATCTATCTATCTATCTATCTATCTATCACCTTTCTAAAACATAGGGAAAGGTTAACATCCCTGTGGTGTGTTTGTTTTGCTGCCTGTGCCCCTGTTGGGAAGATTTCACCTTACTTTCTGTTCCTGTGATAATCGGATTTTGAAAAAAATGGCTTGTTGGAATAAAGCTTCCTGTTGTCTCACCCATTCTTAACTAGTAGTTGTTTGTATGTTGGATGTTTGTAACTCCAGGATTGCCTGTGTTAATCAATTCTATTTTATTCTGTTAATAATATTAATCCTATAGGTTCCCATATTCTTTGTTCCAAAAGAGAAGACCTGGCAATATAAATACTCCCTATTTTATATTTACTTCATATATGCAGGGTGAAAATTTCCTATAAAAATTCCAATATGAGAATTAGACACTATTCAGATTGAATATTTAATGGTTTTCACAATTCTTTTTTTAATGCAGGGTAATTCAATACTTCCCCATACAGATATGAAGCTAAATTGCTGAGTCTACTATTTTATCAAATTCTCAAAAATAAAGAATAGGGGAATCTATGGGATTTCTGCTCTATCTCCTTGCAAATAGTTTGGTGCGCACAATACATGAGTGACATCAGCAACCACTGATGTTTCTGTAAGGCTTTTACATGCATCTGAATTCTAAAGAGCTATGGAGCACAGCTATTGCTTTCCAAACTGGAGTACAATACATGATTTTATATCAATGTCTTACAACTTTTGTCTGGTTTAAGGGAATGAATCTGACAGTTACCTAGATTATAATTAGATCAGTGCAGATATCCCTGGTAGGAAGATCTTTGCTTTTCACTTGGTATGCACTATAGTTTATGCAGCCATATATGATTATTAATTAATTGTCATTTTCCGGATATGGATGCAGCAACAACATTTCCACAGCTTTCCCTTCTAGCCAGTGGTCCTACATTGCTTACTTGAATTATTTTTTTTTCAGGACTATACAAAAATATATGGGAACTATACATTATATCCAGGCATTATTTTGTCACTCTAGTATAAATTCCAATAGAGTACCTGATGATGGAATTGCATCTGTCAGTACAATGTGTGTGTGTTTTCTGAAAGGGAAGGAATCAAACATGGATTTACTTAAGGGGCTACTGGCTTCAACACAGTAATATCTGTCAAGGCTAATAGAGAATTCTGCCACAAACTGCTGAACATCAAGTTAAGATTACACCCATCATATCTTGTTCTTCACTGGAACAGAATACAGGGGCTTCCTGACAGTATACGTTACTCAGAAAAAAACAACAAGTAGCTAGTCTAACACAACCTGATAGATAACCGAAACATCAGTCTGAAATGTGAGAAATTACTTCACCACATGCACAATGTATGAAGGCTTCTGAAACCTTCTAAAAATTAGAGCATACAAACCACTGGTTCATAGCTTTCATTCTGTACAAATATCAAGAGTGTTTATCTGAAATGCATTTCTTTCAATAAAATTGGGTCCCTTGTGACCATGGTCTTCTAATCTTATCTGGGATTGATGTGGAAACAAAGTCCTCTCCCTTTCCGAATACAATTCTTAAACCCTGTTCAGGGGGCCTGGACACTATCCAGGATCTATTTCCAAGTTATAGCTTTAGGTGCCAAAAGGAAGGGAAGAAAATGCTAGTGTGTTGACAGAATAGCATTGATGTTTTGGACCTATGTCTTTCCATCTCCCCACCATATATCTTCTGGAATCTTTCATTTTTCTTTATAGTTATTTTTAAAAAAAAATATCATTCCAAATTATGCAAGATTTAAGACTTCAAAGTCCAGTGCAGCTAAACAAAATGTCTAGATGCAAATACAACTGAGTGTTTAAAAGAGTCAAAACCAGGAAGTGATATTACAATTTTCTTTCATCATATCTTTAATTTCATTATTAGTTCGGTATTTTGATTTCAGAATGTTACACACACAGAGGCTGATTTAACATATGCTTTAATATGGTTTGTGAACACCAATTACCCAGTTTTTCAATAAACTCCAATTAATCAAACCTGTTGGTCTTCTCTTTATTGTTTAAACACTGTCAGTCTTTGTTCTATTTATGAAGATTTATTAATTACGCAGCTACCAGAAGCATGGATTCACTTCAAATATTCAATGTTAAGCAGAAACTGTCAAGACAAGGCTGGCAGAACAAGCTGGTTTTGCAGAGTTGAGACAAAACCCATTCTAATTACTTATAAGGATTAATGTGATTAATGTTTTACAAATATTTTCCAGCATGCTGAAAGAATTAGAAGTAAATGCTTAGGGCTTGTGTATACATTGTTGTTTGCTTATTCCACCCAGCTACAAACAATGAGGAAATTAAAAACAGACATCCATGGCAGGGGAGTGTTTGATCTTTTTGGGTTGAACTAGTATAGTATACAATAGTGGCTAAGAGACTGTGAAGTCAACGTGATGCCCATTCATACTACAGAATTATAACACTATTACACAGCTTTAACTGTTACAGCTCTGTCCTGTGGAATCCTGGGGTTTGTAGTCTGGTGAGACATAAGAGGAATTCTCTAGTTGAGGCTTTTATGTGTCCCTCCCTAAACTGACAATGTCAGGATTACATAGGATTTATTTATTTAGTTACCCCATTTATACCCACCTTTCTCAACCCTAAAGGGGACTCAAGGTGGCATACATATTGGCAATTATTCAATGCCTTAGAGAAACAAACAATGCTAATGACATTTAAATTAAAATTAAGATTTTAAATTAAAAGTAATACATAGTAAACATTTCATATATATTATAGCACTGCAACTGAATGGATACATGCATTCAGGTAGCAAATACTCATAGTTTCAAATAAGTGCTGTTTTCTATTCCACTGCCTTTTGATGTATAGACTGCTTTTTACCCTTCCTTAGTATCACCTAACTGGCCTCAGGGCCCTTCCAGACAGGCCCTATATCCCAGGATCTGTTCCCAGATTATCTGTTAATCCCAGGTATCTGGCAGTTGGGGACTCATATATTCCAGTTTAAAGCAGATAATCTGGGATCAGATCCTGTGATAAAGGGTAGTGTGCAAAGGCATTCTGTTGCACCAAGTTACCTGAAGGATTTTCATCCTAGTTGATGTTTCAATGAAATGCAGCTTTAAGAACTGGCTCCATCCTGCTGCTGTAAACACACAGGGTTGTTGACCTGGAATATCAGGAATCTCCAGTTACAGTTTGGAGAGAATCCAGATTGAAATCCTGGGAAGTGTGCATAACTGAGTTGGCAGTTTTAACAAGATGAATAAATATAAATTGGCATATTATATTCCTATCAGCTTGGAATTCACCACTATGCTGCATTTCCACCCTTTTTTCTTGTGTGCCATGACTTTTGTACAAATGAACATTCCACAAAAAAGGTCAAAATGTGAGATCATCATTGCTGCCATCATCACCACCACCATTATAATCACTGTTATCTTGTTGTGGGTAGACATTTGATTGTAATATTTGAAATCGTGGCCTTCAAATAAAGATCTCAGAAACATCTTGCTCAAGAAGATCCCAGCAGCTACACAACTGCTGTGTTTCACTCCCTCTTGCACATATCCCAGTACGACTTTTTCTGTCATCTACAGATATTAAAAAAATAACATTTCCTGTGCTAAGCATTCCTCTTCCCTCTACTTCAAATATATAAAACAGCCTAAGTAAAAACGTATATCTAACTTTTAGGAAGAACAAACTGGGGGGCATGGGAGAGGGATGTGTAACTATAAAATCTAAAATAAAGTTATATAACTGAAAGATAGTCTAACGTAACTCTTCAATCATTCGAGCCTATTAATAGCCTCAACATCATTTAATGGATGAGTCTCAATTTAAAAAAGAATATACTGAAACAAATTCTTTCATATTCAACTGCCAGTGTTCTTCTCACTCCAACTACTTTTATTTAATTGCTTCATTATGTACTTTTAATACTATGTTTGTTTTTCGGGAATTAATTTTTCACTTAGCTTCATGAACCATAAAGCTTCTACAATGCGTTGTCAAGCTATGTATGTTGTGGGCTGGGGGTGTTGCCATTTCATAATTGTAGTAAACTCTGCCAAGAACTATGCTACTAAGTGATAACATGCTTCAAGCGTCACTAAAAGCACAGAGCTTCCTTCAGTTGTTTTTTATATCCATCGTAGTGCAAGATGCAGCAAAGATAATTGATATTGAAGTTATTCTATTGCTAGCTTTCTGTCAAAAGAAGGAAGCGGACTGTTGTAATGCTTCATTTTTCACACAGTTGATTTTTGCCTTTCTTGGTGCCCAGGGCAGTCTGCTGTGTCACCAATCTTCTGTTACTGACAGAAACAGCTCTATATTGGTATTTTTCTGTCAGCTTTACTAGGATGCCACGGGACCACCTAAAATCTAAGATGTGCCATTCTAAAAGAGAGAGCACAAGATATCCTCCCAATACCAAATTCTTTTGCGTGGAGATTCTGGAGCAAATATCATTGACCATAATTCTGTAAATTATGTCTTCCTAAGTGGACTTACATATGCCTACATTAGAATTAGATCATTTTGTAATGTTCATCTCCACAAGAGGGCTGCTGCTACATTATTACATAGTAGATGTGGCAAAGTAATCACTGGGATCAATGTGCAATGGGACCAAAGCATAATATATTGTGCATCAGGCACCATTGTGTATCGGGTACCAATATATATCTGCCACCAGTGCATCTGGCATGAATGCACATGGGACACATTTGCCAGTATCCCAACATGCATCATCACAATTCACTAACAGAGCTGATTAGTGCCTTTGCTACTTAGCAAAGTATATGCAAAGTTACATCAAGTGGAAGGTGATACAGCACTCTGACATTCATTCCTTCCCAAATTATGTTTCTTGGCTCTGTGAGTTCTATTTTTTTTAAGAATAAACCTACAAGAATATATACTTTTTGTCTACTTGGAGCCAGTTGCAGGTGTGAGTGACCATTTTCAAAATTGGCTTTATCTATTGATAGGCAGGCATATTGAAAGAAGGAAACTCAGAAGAGGACAAGCTGAAAGTAGCTAAAAAACTAAAGATTCTTTGAAGAAAATCTTATGAGAGGTTTGCCTTAATTTGGACTGATTCGAATACATACAACACAGTAACAAATCACCAATTCAGTTGTGCATTGAGAGTTAGAATATTCATTCATGTTCAACATCCTCACAAAAAAAGGATAGCTTCAGGCAGCAGACAAACATACACACACAAAAAACACACCCGAGATAAGATTTTATTCGCATTTCGGGACATTGAGAAAAAAATGATGTGCAAATACGCATGAAGTTTATGCAGTTTTTCACAACTTAATTCAGTTTTCTCATATGCAGAAATTCTGGAACCGAAAAACCACGTGTCACCGAAATATGCATATTTTCATGAAAATGAAATTTTTCCATTAAGTTCTGAAGTTCTGAAAATTGTGTTGAAACTTTTGCATTTTCACAAAGCAACGACTACTTTCCTGAAATGTATGCAGGAATGAAATACGAAAAAATACATCCCTAGTGGGGAAGTACGCAAAAGAAATTGTTAAAACAAGGAGAGATGCCCCCTTTCCTTTACTTTGGGCCAAGGTAGTGATTGTTCCATATTTTAACTGATGTTTTGTCAATGATATTATTTCCTAATGAAACTTCTGAACAAAGCTTGGAAAACTTACTTTCTTAGGACAACACCTTCCAGACTTCATTACCCAGCATGGCCAGTATAATCCAAAAAGAAACATCTCCAAGCTCGGCTTTTAAATAATGTGCTCCCTTCCATGTGAAACTGAGAGATCATAAAGATGATTCATAGCTGAACTGGCAATGCGGTCTGTATGTGTAATTATACATGCTGTAGCTGCAGGAAGTCTACTGAGGCACTCAAGGAGAATTGAGTGGAAGAGAAAATTATGCCACTGGAGGCTTGACACAAACAAACAGAACCAACAACGAAGAGCAACTATACTCAGGCTGAGATAAAGTTGGGAGCATAGCAATATAGAGAGAAAGAATGTATACTTCTTTTCTTTTTTTTAAAAAAAGGTTGTTTCTATGGTAAAATGATAATTTCGAAATCACATCCCCAAGTACTTCAGTCATCCCTAAGAACTTGGAGAATTCAGGGAGTACTTTTGTAATTATTCTGTTAACATTGAAAACCGACTATATAAGCTTCAGCAAATGTCCAAGCATATGTTCCACGTGTCAATCTCAATACACACAGTGGATTGTACTAGGCAATCTAGAAAGACGGAATAAGACCCCTGCTGGAGCTGACAAAAGGCTAATCCAGTTTAGCATTCTATTCCCACAGTGGCAACCCAGTTTCTTATGGGAAGCAGAGTGTGGATGCACCCTGCTTCCCTCTATCAATAAGAGACAGAGACCTATTACCTTTGATACTGGATAAGTATAGATTTGTCATAACTAGTAGTTACTAATTTATCCTCTGAGAAGGTGTCTGTTTCAAAGAAAAGATCCTGATGAAGTTTTTTTTTTACCACTTCATCACCATGAGAGAGAAAAAATGTCACTAACACATAACTATATTGATGTTAAAGACATGCCAACTCTTTTAGAAATACAGATAATCTAAATGTTAGAGTGATCTGTACATCTTTTCCTGGTTCTACCATCAGAAATAGAAACTTAAGACAGAAAGATTATAGAAGTAGAGGACATGCTTTACATGCAGAGGAGATTTAAGATTGAATACAACATCTTCCAGTTAATGTCTAGAAAAAACTCTGGGCCCAAAACTTAAGAGTTGCAGATAATATAGATTGGTCTTCTCCAACATGATGCTTCATGATATTTGGCAGCAAAACTCCCACTAGTCCTAGTTGTGAGGACTGCATGTCGTGGATGGAGATGTGATCTAAAACCCCGGAGAGGATCATATTGGGTACATGTAGACAAATTGTGGCCCAATTATCTGATTTGGTATAATGCAACTTTGTATGCCCCTTTGCCCTGCCAAGAACATGAGAATATATAAACAATAAAGACTATAATGAGAGCAGGACTTAGTTATGTGCCCAAAATTGCATTATACTACTATATAGTGAAAATATTGCAGCAGTTTTTTCTAAATTCCGTGACATGAAATCATGAAAAAAATATCTCATTATAACCATACAGTGAAATCGCATCACTGTTAGGAAATCTCACAATTGGAAAGTATGGGGAAGAAATCATCATTTTCTATAATAGATAGACTGTTCTTAAAAGGTAAGGATTGTTTATAAAATCTCTTTTTGGTGCATGGCAGTGACACATCAGACAGAGAGCACAGGCGTTTGTGGGCTGTTGATTCTGCTGGTAAAACAAATAAGACCCTAGGCTTTTAAAAGAACCCCTTCAGTCATAGCCAGGCACAGGAAGTGTTCTGAAAAAGGCTAGCCATTCCATTTAAATAGTACCACTCAGAAACTAGGCATGTTGAATTGAATGCTTTGACTATGTGTTTCACATAGGCACCCGTTTGTCCCCTGCATGAACAAAACGCTAGACGAAATAATCCTTTTGTCTGATCTTATCGTGTTTTTCTTAAATTCTCCTGTACCCTAAATTACAATCAGTTAGGAAGACATTATAAACATTGGAAAAGTCCGTTCCTTAATGGAATGCATTGCTTATCTGAATTCCTGGAATGGTGTTGAAGTATGGAATAGCAGGAAGAACAAAAAATAAGTAAGAGAGTCCCTGTATAGATGGACTACCTCTGGCCACAGAAGGATGCTTTGGGAACCTTTGGCAAATGGGAAGTCATAGCCAGAAATGTGGAACCTCTTTTTCACCAGCTACCTAGGAGCTGGTAAGAAAGAGGTAGTAGTGGAGATGAGAACCGTGGCAAAGTAAGTCAACATGTTTTGGTAGTATTTAGGAATGAATGTGTTTCAAGAATTAGAGATACATTCTGAGAGATATCACAAGTGAAAGATCCCACTTGCTCCAAATGGAAAAGATGTTGAATGCAATCGTTATTGGTTTGCATAGCCATATGACCTTTCAGAAATATTGCAGAAGGAGGTTTTCAATACCTCATTTTGCAATGTCATCCCCCACAAAAAGATTTCAATGGGTTGGAGTGAGCTCTCTGAATCTACATGATGGTGATGGCAGCACTCTTTTTAAATCTATGAATCTGCAGCTGATATCTGTCTGGGTATCTCCCACTCTGCTAACCATGTTGGGTGAGCATGTGTGAGACATTTGGAGCTACGTTCTAATAAAAGAAATCACAATTGCATCAGTATAGCTATTACTCTTCACCTGTATGGTGTAGTATTGAGCTTTATAATGGATAAGAATGCTGTTTTTGTTGTTCTGCTTCTGAATGTGAAAATTTATTTATAAATACAGTCTTTTGCAAGGCAGTTCTTCTTCCCATAAATTGTATTTAGGATTAGGATACATTGTTTTTGCCTGACAGAATGTTCCTTGCACACAACTGATTTTATGATTATTTGCATTTTGCTGTAGTTATGTTTTCCATGTTCAGAGGCCATGATAACCTAATTTTCATAAACTAGAAATAACAGTAATCAAAGCTGTCTACAATATATGGTATAATTATGCAATCATAAATAATATATTTGGTGAATACATCATACATTAATTATTATTCATAAATGCTCCCAGCTATTGATGCCATAAGTCTGGAAAATGTTTTGTAAAGACAAATATCATTTGGTAGTGTGGAAAAATTATAGCACAGGGAGACTTGGTTTCAGCACAGTGACTGCAATCTGCTTCCCACACACTGTCACAAAGTACAAGAGAAGGTTTGAAATTGAAATGTGATTTCAATAGTTATCAAGGAAATTTCATGAAAGAAAAATATGTCTTGTGACAGGACACAAAAATGCTGCTGCTTGATGACAACCAGAAGTTCCTTTGCTGTCTAATAAAGCAGAGCCATTTTCAGTGCTCCCACCTCCTTCCTCCTCATGACTAAGAAATGAGAATACATCATCTCATTATGCATTGCCCAATGATGACAGAAATTCTCACTTCTTAACTGAGAACAAGGTTGCAATCAACATGTTTTCCAAATGTTTTACTATTGAGTTCTGGGAATCTAATTCTGTTCTTGCCAACAGCCACATCAGCCATGTAGCCAAGGGGGAGGGGGTTAGGGGTAAATCCCCATCCTCCCTCCCAATTTTTTTTTATTCATGAATTTTAACTGGTTAACCAAATCCCCATGCTAAGTACATGAGAAGCAAAAATTAAAAATCCCTCCAGAACTGCAAGCACCATCTCAAACCAAATTTTGACAATTTATTCACACTGTCATTATCTACCTTTCCACCAATTTACAGTTCAATAGCAGCAATAACCGGTATAGTGCAAGCAACCAAGTTGACCCACCCACAACTGGCAGGCAAAGCCTAAGGTGAAGGAGGAATTTGAAGGCCCTCATGAAGGAGGCCAAACTTGGTAGGAGCAGTTAATGGGGTGGAGGTGCAGGCTAATTAAGGCTGCTCTGCTCCCCTGCTGTGCTCTTTACTTCAGCTTGAGGTAGGAGGCAGGTTCCTAATGGGGAATTAGGCTTTTCTATGCTTTGCCCCAGGGATTCACCCTACAATTTGGGTTTCCCAGCAAAGCATAAGAGCTGGAGATTTGGGTAGGTGCACTAAGCAGAGTTCTCTTCCTCACTTGGCAGCATCTAGACCTCCTAGGTTGCCTCAAGAAGGCACATTCTGTAGCAGGAGGCAGTGTCTTTCACGGCTGTACTTTTGTTTTATGCCAAACCTCATCCATTTGGGGGATTGTAATCCTAAAAAACTCCATAAGAAAACCTTAAGTTTAAATACAATTTATGATGTTTCCAGGTATACAACAACAATAATTTGTACTTGCTTTAAAAGTTTATACTTTAATTTCTACTAAACTATCAAGTATTTTTAATAACTAGGTACCAGATTAAAGATATTTTATGTAGTTTCTAAAATTTGGCAATATGTATGGGTCATTGATCTTGATTTTTAGATATTCCAATTTCAAGTTAATATATATACTAGCTGTACCCTGGCCACATGTTGCTGTGGCCTCAGAAAACAGGAATCCCGGACATGAAACAATCTGGGCTAGGGAACACCTCCCCACAAAGATTTCCTGTAGGAAGGAAGAAGCCAGACTTTTAAGTTGTAAGGGTTTTCAAGGGTTATGAAGGTAGGCAATGTATGTGTATGTGTATATGTATATGTGTATATTTGTGTGTGCTTGTGTATATGTATATATGTGTGGTTTGCATGTGTATATATATGTGTGTATATGTTTATGTATGTGCATATGTATATGTTTATGTATGTGCATATGCATATGTGTGTGCATGTGTATATATGTATTATGTATGTGTATGTGTATATATATGTACTTATGTGTGTATGTATATATGAGTGCATATGTGTTTGTGTAGATATGTGCATGTTTGTGTTGTTTGTATATGTGTGTAGGCCTGGGGTTACTTGGGCCCTCCAGACATTTTGGACTTCATTTCCCACAATTCCTAACAGCCAGAACAGCATGGCTGTTAGGAATTTTGGGAGTTGACGTCCAAAATGCCTGGAGGGCCCAAGTAGGCCCAGGCCTGGAGTATGAGATTTGTTACTGTGTCTCTTTGGAGGCCTGTGCAGCCTCCTCCTGGCATGGCTCCTCCTCCCTCCCTCACTCCCTGCCCTTTCCCTCTCGCCTTCCTTGCCTGACCGATGGAAAAGGCTTGCTTGCTTCTTGGCTTCTTTTGTCCCTCTGTCTGTCCTTCTCCCTCCCTCCCTCCCTCCCTCCCTTCCCCTCCTCTCTCAGAAGGCTCTCAAGGCTGCTTTTCAGAGCAGCTTTGCTGGGCTGTTCTGGCTTCTCGGCTTGGCTCCCAAAGCAGGGAGAGGCAGCTGCTTTGCTATGGATGGGCGGGGCTAGGTTTTGCACATGTTTGGTAAGGATTTTGCCATTTTTATAAGAAACAACATTTTGCAAATTCCACTGTATATAATGGGACTTATATGTCCACAGAATTTGGCATCCACAGGAGATCTTGGAACCAAACCCCAGATAATACCAAAGGTGAAGTGTATGCTCAGAGTCAAAACACATAAAAGGGGGAAAGGATACATTTCAGCACAATGAAAATCCAAGTAGTTTGTAACCTTCCTAATACGAGAAGACTAATCTAAATTGTATATTGGGCTTCAAGATATTTATAGAAATCTCTTTCTCTCTGCCTACACACTTTACATTTTGATATAGGCCAGAGCAAAACAAGAAGTGTTATAGACATTTTAGTTTAGGACCTTCTACAGAACAGAGAGAACTGCTTCTGTAGGTATTCCATAATTTGTAGTTTGAGATAGAATCATGTGCTCTTTACCATGATATTTTCTCAAGAGCTGCAAGTCTCCGAGATCCCTATAAGCTGGAAGGAGAGATGTCTAGGGGCAGTGGGATAAATTCCATAACTAGTCTTCTTTGTTGAGAGAAATAAACATAATAAACATAAACCTAATAATAACAATAACTACCAGACATAAGATCCCAAAAGAGTCGGAAGCTATACTTGTAATTGGAAAAATATATATGCCCATTATGAAATTCTATACATTGTTGTTGTTCATTCGTTCAGTAGTTTCCGACTTTTCGTGACCTCATGGATCAGCCCACGCCATGAGCTCCCTGTCAGCCATCACCACCCCCAGTTCCTTCAAGGTCAATCCAGTCACTTCACGGATGCCATCCATCCATCCATCTTGCCCTTGGTTGCCCCCTCTTCCTTTTACCTTCCACTTTCCCCAGCATAATTGTCTTCTCCAAGCTTTCCTTTCTTCTCATGATATGGCCAAAGTACTTCATCTTGGCCTCGACTATCCTTCCCTCCAATGAGCAGTCGGGCTTTATTTCCTTAAGTATGGACTGGTTGGACCTTCTCGCAGTCCAGGGCACTCTCAGAACTTTCCTCCAACACCACAGTTCAAAAGCATCTATCGTCCTTTGCTCAGCCTTCCCTAAGGTCCAGCTCTCACATCCGTAGGTGACTATGGTGACATAATATAATTATATATTTTCTAAGTCTTAAGATAGATTTTTTTTAAAAAAAATATATGAATAAAGTAACAAGTCGCTAACTATGTGTAGTAGTACTGGAGAAATTTAAGATAGGAAATAATAATTCCTCCTCCCCCTCCTCCTAAATAACTTTCAAAGCTTTAAAATATACACAGAGTATGTGACATCCAGAATGTTATGCTTTTTAAAGGTTGTGTTATAAATATTCATCAGTCCTGCTATCATTTAGGTTAGTTTTGAATTGTGTATAAAAACATCTGTGATATATTGTGAGGATTATCTGTCCATTACAGTGATGTAATTTATTTTAATGCAACTGATTTTTTTTGTCAGAGTAGAAGTAGATAAAACAGACTACTATTTCACACAGCAGTGTTCGGAGATAAAAATACTTTTATGTAGGTCAAGTTGTGCTTCTTTGGCAAAAGGAGAGATGGTGGTAGTGGTGGGAATAAAATAACTTTGGATCATAATGAAGTGATCTAGCATACACACAAATTTCAACCAACAAAAGCTTGTGTCCTGTCAATCATTGTGATCTTCTACAGTTAACATTAGCAGAAGATAAGCTGCACTGAATGGCCAGTGCATTACTTGAGAGTTTTGGGGCCATGTTCTGTCATGTAAATTATTACAGAGCCTCGTGGGTAGCACTGATCAAATTCTTTGGCACTGTAAAGACACAGCAGTCATTCAGTTCAAAATCAAAGTGTCATATATTTTCAAGAAAAGAACACAAGTTCAAGCAGAGAAACCAGCTTTTAGGAGTAGCCTTTTGACCCTCTGCTAGTAGCTACAGATGATGTGCCTGTCTCTTGTCTGTAAAGAAACTATGTGAAGACCTCACCCTCTCTTCTGTTGCAGTAATGCTTCTTTGACAAGCAAGAAGAAAGAGAGGAACTGAGGACATATAAAATGAATGCTTGGATTGCATATTTTTCAGTCTCAATGATGGTACATGATGTTGTCTTTATCAGCTACTTAACAGATACTGTCTTTGACTTTGTAACAGTCTTTGTGACTGAGAAAATACAGTATATGTATCATTGGAAAGATTCCACTGCGCATGGAATGTGCAGCTGTGCTCTGAGTAATTCTGAGGTCCTTCACAATTTTAATACGGTTTTTGAAGTGAAAAGGTCATAATTTGATGATGAATTGAACTCAATTCAAAGTGCTGGTTTTGACCTATAAAGGTCTATGCGGTTCTGGCCCAGCTTACTTGTCCGAATGCATCTCCCACTACATCCTGTCTTGCAGTTTAAGATCCTCCAGGGAGACCCTGCTCTCGCTCCTGCAAATACATCTGGCGTGGATGAGAGACAGGGCCTTCTCAGCTGTAGCCCCCCATCTGTGGAACTCACTTCTCAATGAGGTAAGGTCGGCTTCATCCCTCCTGTCTTTTAGGAAGAAACTGAAGTCATGGTTCTGGGACCAGGTTTTTGGACAGCAGGCCTGATATTTCACATTTCCTGTTTTTAACTGGGTTTTAGTGGTTTGAATGTTGGACTCTGACTCTGGAGACTATGATTTTAATCTCTGCTGGTGACGTTGGGCAAGTAACACTCTCCTAGCCTCAGAAAAAGGCAATGGAAACCTCTTCTGAACAAATCTTGCCAAGAAAACCCCGTAATGGGTTTATTTTAGAGTCAGCAACAACTTGAAAGCACACAACAATAATGTGTCTTAATTGTTGTATTTTAACCTGTTTTTCCCTGCCTCAATTCATAAGGAGAAGCAGTTAAGTCATAATGATGCTGCTGATGATATTAGAAGGAGAAGATGGGGAAGAGGAGGAAGACAATACGTAATTTTATGGAATGGTGGTGGATTGGAGAGGCATAGTCAGTTGCAAAATGACTGCATCAATTCACAGGGTTCTCCAGAGCCCCCTGACAAAACTCAGCAGATGATGCTACCAGCCTGAGGACATAAGCAGATGCTTTTCTGCCATGGGAGTTGTAGCATCTAAATGGGGGATCCAGAGAGATTGAGAGGAAAGAAATAGTAAATTCCCATTATTGGAACATTTAAGATATGCTCTTCATTACAGAAGGACAACCAATACATCTTGTGGATAGCCATCCAGAGGAATTCTAGATATGTGACAAAACCCCCCTTAGAACAGAAACCTTAAGAATGAGAGATCTCTGTGTGCAAATTTTCCATATATAATGTAAATATGGTTAAGCTTTGTTTAACCCAGTCTTTGAAGATGTTTTATCCACCTGTGATATGGCATGTATCTTCATTTTCTGGATTGTGTCTATGCTGATGATTTTGACAGCCACAGAAGGCAGACATCAGCTACATGCAGTTAATCTTTGTATGACATAGTTCATAAATCTATTTTTGTAAAATATTCAAAACAATCCAAATGTCCTCCTAAGAATATTTTCACTTACACTAAAAGCCAGATAGTTATCCCTTTCTAAGAAAATATATAACAGTATTACATTTTTGTAAGTTATTTAGAGAAGCTGAAATGAGATACATATATCATATAGATGGTTGTTAATAAACTAATGTCACTGAGTAGAATAGAAATTGCATGATTATATGGACTCAGTAGTCAATAAATATGCTCAGCTGGGCTGGGAATGGAGAACACATCTGTCTGGTTTTTTATCTGCTTCCAAAATGGCTCAACTGTGTCAAAACTAGCAGATGTGACTTAGATAAGTTTTTTAACCTAGAAAATCTTAATTAAAAGAGGTCAATGAGTGTTCTCCCACATTTGTAACTCTGGTTTTATAGTATTTTGTAATTTGCCAAGTTTTTTAAAAAATCTTGCTTGCTAAACCTCCATAGTTTCCTAAGGGAGTTCATTTTTATTCTAGATTTGCAGAGGAAAATGGAAGCTAACATAAGGTGAACTGACAAGTACAATTACTCTTCACTTAAACAGGGGACTGACCCTTAGGCCCAGCTTATCAATGCTCCCATGAATATAAACATCTATCGAAATAAAACAGCAGAAATACTTTCTCAAACTACTGGTCATTAGGAGTTTTTTTTTTCTGGAGGCAAAACAGGCTTTGTTAACTTGAATGTTTTTAATTCTGCCAGAAAATGTTATTCCAATAGACAGTTCTAAATTGACTGGAAAGTCTGAAAAAAAATGATAAGAACTGCAAATTTAAACATATATCCAAAGAATCACTGTTGAAAACAATGATTATGAAAAATACATGAATAGTTACTGTACTGGAATAATTACTGAATGAAGCAGTGCCCTTTGATAAAACTCAAGACTTCAAATATCCGATGGGAAACTACAAAATACATTAGCTAAAATACAATAATAGATTGAGGACAAAGTGCAAGTCAAAACTACTGATTCAGTGGTCTCTTTTAATGTGAGATCTCAGGGATCTGTCTTTTTTGCATCATATTTAAATGAGTTATTGATCACTAATCCTATTAACTGAAGATATGTTAAGATTATGAAGATATGTTCATAATAGAAGAACAGCTAAGTAAAACCACTTTATTGAATAATTAAGGGATAATATTATACCTAGTACATAAGAAGACCTTAATCAAGTATTAAGCTATCTGATATGTATATTTTGATTAAAATAAAGACCATATAGGATGCTGATCTTGTATCAATTTGACAACTGAATAGTTTACTTTGACAAAAAACTTGAATCTTTAAAAATTGTAAAAAAAATCAAGTCATCTCTGTGTTATTTGCATCCAGTAAAATGTCTACCTCTCCATTTTTTTGGGGGGGGGGGGGCATGTGCAGCCTACCTTCTAACTCAGAAAAATGCCCCAGGCTTGCTTGGTTTTTGAAAAATGTATTATTTTTAAAAATGTACTTTTTTGAATTCCCACACCATCTTCTTTTTAAGGGACTCTTTGAACATTTGGGATGAAATAAAGAACTTCCTCGCAATGATTGCTTACCCTGATCCCAAGTTCCACATTTTCACCTCCATAGACCTCCATGCCTTCATCTAGTAGACCAATTTCTTGGAAATAGTCTCTGTCCACTATGAAGCATCCAATCAGTGCAGGACTCCTGGATTGGCAAACAACAACAACAACCACAGACTTTTAAACACAGGGATTTAATTGGTAGAATGCATTTCAGGTTTGCATTGGTTAAGGTGAGTGCCAGTGTGGTGTTGTGGTTTGAGTGTTGGACCAGGTGTTCAACTACACTGTAGACACCCCCTTAACTGCTATGGCTCAACGTTATGGAATCATAGAGGCTGTAGTTTTATTCAGTCACTTTTCTTGCCAAAAGGTGCTGATGTATAGCATTGAGCCATGGCAGTTAAAGTAGTGTCAAACTGTGTTAATTCTCTAGTGTAGATGTAGGCGGAGATTTTGGAGACCAATGCTTGAATCTTAACTCAGCTACAGGAAGCCTCTGGTGATCTTGGGCAAGTCACATTCTTTCATTCTCAAAGGAAGGCAAAAACAAACCCTCTCTGAACCAATCTTGTCAAGAAAACCCTATGATAAGGACCACCATACGGTGGAAGCTACTAGAAGGCATACAACAATAATACACAACAGTTGTTTAAATTTGCCTAGCTTATGCAATTTCAACTATAAAATTGTAGCTTTCTTTCAAAAATAATATGACTTATTTATTTCCAAACTAAAAGCAGACACAGTGGCTCACGACTGAAGATACTACTGAAGAGTCATTTTGACAAAACCTGGAACTGTTGCTAATAAATCCATTAAGGTATCAATTTTACCTACCCTATAAGAGCAACATAAATATTTTGATTACATTGCTTCTGCACTCTTCCTTGGAAACCTTGAAAGGGATTAAATGGGTACAGAAATAAATCTTGGGGAAAGGACAAGATGGCATATCAATGGCAGCCTTTATTATTTATTATTTACCTTTATTGTTTCCTTTTTTCTCTTTAAAATCCACACTTGTAATAATTTCTTCTTAAAAATAACTCTTACTTCTTACATGGTGGTCAATTTGTGAATATGCACAAGGGATAAACTCTTGACAATTTTGTCCTCATTATGACAGAATAAATAATGTCCACTGTTTCCTTTCCTCTGTGAGGCAAAAATAATATTTCTTCATAATTCTAACCCAATATTCTGAAGTATTTGGGGAAATTATTCTGCACAGGAATATAGTGGGCCTTTGGTATCTGCTGGGACTTCCTTCCAGAAATAGACATGGTGTAAGGGGGAGACAATGGAGCGTCCCTCCTGGAATTGGAAAGAAGCTGTTCCTTTAAAACACCAGCAAGATCCAAAGATGCTGAATCAAAGCAAGCACAGAGATACATGTGGAGTAATTGGAAGGAGGGAGGGGGGAGGGAGGGGGGAGTGAAGGAAGCGGGATAAGAGGGAGAGGGAGAAGAACAAGGAGCTGAGTTGGATTTGAGTTGTCGGCTGTCTGAAATAAAGGCGTTACTGGGAGTATTCCAAACAGCTGCCTGAGTCTTATTTGTCATAAGCAACTGATGGAATGAATGACTGTAGTGAAATCATACCTTTGCTTTGTAGACCGCAGCCTGGGAGTCAGTGAGCAGGCCTCCATGTTGGGAGGGTGCTCAGGATAGCTGACATTTTGGTAATCTAGAATGGATTACTGCAATGCGCTCTACGTGGGGCTGCCCTTGAAGACGGCTCGGAAACTTCAATTGGTCCAGCGGGCAGCAGCTAGGATGCTAACAGGGGCTCATTATCAAGAGAGGTCTACCCCTCTGTTTAAGGAGCTCCACTGGCTGCCATTCATTTTCCGAGCCCAATTCAAGGTGCAGGTGCTCACCTACAAAGCCCTGAACGGTTTGGGACCACCCTACCTGCGTGACCGCATCTCCATCTACGAACCCACACGCTCGCTCCGGTCATCTGGGGAGGCCCTGCTCATGATCCCACCCACGTCGCAAGCACGCTTGGTGGGGACATGGGACAGGGCCTTTTCTGTGGCGGCCCCCCGACTTTGGAATGCTCTTCCAAAAGATCTTCGACAGGCCCCTACTTTAGCAGCTTTCAGAAAGAACCTAAAAACTTGGCTGTTCCGATGTGCCTTCTCAGATTAGGAATCCCCCATCCCAAGTCCTAGAAGCACTTTAGTACAATTAATATTACTGCACACCGCACTATTTTAATCCTACGTTCCTCCTGCCATTCCAGCACTTTTAACCCTGTACCCCATTGCGCTGGCCGGCCCAGTTTTAAAGTGTCTTGATATATTGTTACTGTTGTTGTTATTTTGCTTAACGATTTGATTTGCTTTGTTTATTGTTGTGTTATGTTTTTTACTGTATTGTGTTCTGAGGCTTCGGCCTGTGTAAGCCGCATCGAGTCCTTCGGGAGATGCTAGCGGGGTACAAATAAAGTTAATAATAATAATAATAATAATAAGGCAGAGAGGCAAGGGGAGGAGTCAGCTAACTCCTGATTGGCTCAGACCCCTAGGGGAGGAGTTGAAGGAGTGTGTAAAAAGGCTGTACTTTCTGTCAGAGAGGGAGAAGAGGGATTTGATCTGAAAGAGATAGGATTAGGATTTTCAGGCAGGGAGAAGAGAGTTTCTGAGTGAGTTAGAATTAGACTGGGAGAGAATAATAGAGGGCAAGTGCTTCAGGGTATTTTGGCTTTGACAGTCAAAGAGAAGGCTTGTTGACTTGTATTTGGAGAGAATACAAGTGGGTTTATTTCCCTATAGTGCAGAATAGTCTAGAAGGAACCTAGTTACTCTCGCAGGCAGCCAGGGCGGCTGGTCTGAGAAACACACTGTTACTTGTTATAGAATAGTGTGATGAAAGTAACTCACATCAAAGAAAAGTGACTCTTTCTTAAGCAACCATTTATTTTATAAGTCTGTGCTTCAGAAACCAACTACGCATGTGTACCACTCAGTAATGAGTTGTCTGTTTCAAACATTTCAATAAACCTGTTCTCTAGTGTACTTTTAATCTGCCTCAGCCTTGTTTTGTCATATAAAGCCAGATACAGTAAGCCTCTACATCTCTGCAGTCCAGTCACAAGAGAAAGGGAGCCAAAAAAGAGGAACCGGTGTATAGGGACTTTTTACCTCAGCTACAACTACTAGACAATTCCACAAAAAGTGATTTGGGGTGGTGCAGCAAACCTACCATATACACACACCTTTCTCTCTCATCACTTGTAACACCCTCGCATATTCCTTTCACACAGGAGCAATAAGAGACCCTGATCTCTTAACTCCTGTTATAGTGGTGACAGCGGTGGGATTGAAAAGGAAGGTTCCCCCCTGTCACATGTGCTAAGGGACCCCTCGGTCCTTAACTCCCTTTACAATGACCATGCTTATGATGTCCCCCTGCCTATGGAGGATGCTGGACCCTCTCACACATGGATATCAAAATCCATATATGCTCATCCCATTATATACAACAGTGTGGTAAAATGGTGGTCCGTATATGCAATGACAAAATCAAGGCCTGCTTTTTGGATTTCATTTGGGTAATATTTTCAAGTTATGGATAGTTGGATCCATGGATTCAAAATCCCAGTATATGGGTGGTAAATTGCATACTTTGATGGTACCAAAACTATGTTTTTTACACAAACATATTTCGCAGCTACTGATATTTTGCCATACTTATCATTATAAAGTCTATATGGATGAGGATATAAATGCAATGGTGGGGGGAGGGGGGACAGGGACGGACAAGCAGGATTATGCTTGTTGAGTCCATATATATCTTAATTTATAGGTATATATAATTTAAGACCATGTATATGATTTGTTCAGAGCTTTGAAAAAGGTCAGAGCCAGTAGAAACACAGTTATTTTAGCCACCTTGCTATTTCCCCAAACAATAGCCTATATAAGGCTACTGTGTGATGCAGATTGTTGCCATCATCATTTCAGATATTTATTTGCATTTTTTTCAGAATATACCGGCTCCACTACACATTGGACCCAACAAATTACACCGTGCCTCACACCATACAATGACTTCAAAGATTAACAAGCAATGAGCAAAAGCAAATGCTTAGGAATGGAGAGGCACTGCATCCTGTGGCATTCAATCTGGTTACTTCTGAATGACATTTAAATTGGATGGGAATGGTCCGTGTAGTATTTATAGAGTAGTTGAGAGCAGAATAATTAATCTGCCTTTCACCCTACCTTGTACTTTGTCATGCAGGCAGGCAAAAGGAAAAATGTCACTTTTGTCAATATATGAGCCACAGAAGCACTGGGGACGACAGGGTTCTAATTAAAAGAGACAGGGGGTTGCTGGAATTAAGGAGGAACCATTTTGCATTCACCAGGACAATGATAATCAAGCTGTGATAAACTGAGGCATCTGTTCCTGATGTGATCACAAGACTTCTAAAATTGCCACCTCTAATACCTCCCCCAGTCTCCCTGTATAGATCAGTATCTCTGTGATGATAACAAAATGTCAGTTCAGACCTGCAGGAGACTATTTTTGATGAATTAGGTGATGAAAACAATGCCAGTCATTTGTCTTCTTGGTCCAAACAACCATTATGCCTCAAAACAATAATGCTATACATGTAAAAGTAACACCCTTATTTTAATATTTTGCAAAGAAAACTATGCTCGCTTTTGTTCTAACTTTCCATATTGTCACATGCACACTTTTATAGATGTACTATCTGTGGCCCTCCATGATTGTGTTCTCTGTACTATACTCTCAAAGCCATTTGATCAAATTTAACAGTCTGTCATAACTATATAAGCACACACTCTCCTTATTTTTACCCTGTGATACACTCCTCTATGTTATATCTTCCACATAGTAACCAATAGTTCCTATAGAATTTGGATGGCACATATGAGAAATTTATTTCTATTCACATTGGGAAAATAGATCCAAATTCACCCATTCCTTTATAATCAAAATTCTTGAACTGTGAAAAATTAGCAAATATTGTCTTAATGCATTATATCCAAGACTAGAACTTTGTGATTTTAAAATCTGACATTTATTCAATCTAATTTAGTTCTAGATACCTGCTGCAAGATTGCTTGTAACAAGAAACAATTCAAACAGATGGCAAACTGTACTTTAACTGCAAGACCTAATATGGTGCATTTGTGCTTCACAAAAGAGGGTGGTGGAATACAGTAATGTCTAAACAGAATCTGTGAAGCAAAATATGAGTCACAACATCTTTTGTTAGTTTTCTACATGTATTTTTATAATCTAACCCTTCACACAACCTGGGTCCAAATTTGCATGTTACCTTATAGGAGCAGTAGTGTTTTCCAGCTTCCACCATGATTTGGGGGGATTTAGGTATCGACACCATAATTCCCAGTCAAAACCTTGTGCTGACAGGGGATACTCTTCTATTTCAAAATTGTCATATTTGATGTTATCAAATGATGGAGAAATTACTCTTCTTCTGTTTTCCTTGATCCTTGTGAGTACTGGTTCAGCCCTGAAGAAAGAGAAAATAATGAGTATTTCAACACGTATACCCATCAGTTTGCTTCTTCCTTTATGCCCTAGCTATGGGTGAGTGCACAACCATCAATACATTTGGGGGGTGAGGGTGGACTAAAACTTCCACAATCTCCTAGGGAACATGGCTGGAAATAATAATCCGAACTATGATTTGTACTGGACAAACTATGACTTTGTTTAAAATATACATATGTTATTACCTTTTTCAAATATATAAAATACTAACTAAAAAAGAAACAAAGAAATCAAAAGGTGTGTGTGTGTGGGGGGGGGGGGGGATAAAATGATTTCAAATCTTCTCAACAGCAATTAATGCAATATTAATCCATTAAAAATATTGCAGTGCTCCTGTAATACATTACTTCACTACATTCTTTACTGTGGAATAAAATTATTGATAATCAGAGTTCAAAGAAAAATAATTTAGAAGTTATACTACTGAGCATTTTAAGCATTGTACCATCCGAATACCTGTGATCATTTAAAAATATCCAATCTTTCTGTAAATTTGCTAGGAATTATTAATAGTTGATAACAATTCATACTAAAGTTCAGCTATTTCTTATTAATCTTCCTGTACTGTAAATTAAACACCATTGTACATCTTAGCCATATCTGCTTCAATGACATCAATCAAATTACTTCCTTCATTTCCTCATTTAACAACCCTCTAGCTAGCATAACATCAATTATGCTTCTCTTTCTCTCTCCTTTATTCCCCTCCTCCCTCTATACATTCAGGGCACTTCCACATAGCCATATAACCCAGAATATCAAGGCGGAAAATCCCACAATATCTGCTTTGAACTGGGTTGTCTGTGTCCATACTGTAATACATTCCAATTCAAAGCAGAAAATATGGGGTTTTATTCAACTGTTTGGAAGGGGCCTCAGTCTAAGAGCCATGTTGTTTCTATGTGGAAAAATATTTTAAACAATAAATTAACATTAATTTAAAAAATCATCCTCTTTATTTAATTTACTCTTTCCTTAAGACCAAGACGTTGCTACACAATGGACCACCTGTTAATAGCTTAAATCAAGAAAATCAGCTTCAGTTTCAAATTTTCCTCTTAAATCTCATCTTTGGTTTCTTTCAAAGGACCAATAAATGTTCAGCTCAAACAGTGCTGAGGGGAAAACATCTTTTCACCACTTTTAACATAATTTTAAATGACTTCCTGCTATCAATCCACAAATATAAAGTTGAGTTGTTTGAAAATATTTCTCTAGTTTACCCAAAAAGAAAGAAAACTCACAAAAGACATGAGCAATAACTGACATGAATTGCTACTTTTTGCTCTTCGATCCAATTAATTAATATCAGCACAACAGGAATAATTGAAAAATAGAATGCGGTGATTACTTAATTAGGTCTCAGATTATCTTTATGATCTCCCCTACTCCTCTTTTTAAACAGCTACAAAAACAAACAGGGGCATCATGGAGTTAAGAGATAGTTTTGGGAAGAATCCACATTCCCAGCTTATCCAAGGGTAAAAGCACCAGGTAGAATCTGCCTCCCATTTCAATGGTATATTCTCAATGTTATTACTCTTCAGTTATATTGAAAAACTGCTCATATCCTCAATGAAGCCCAGCCCAGCCAATTTCCTCTCTTGGCAAGCCTAATATAGGTATTTTCTTTAATATGGGAGATAAACGTTCATATTAATCAGGAATGTTTTGAGCAATTGACAATGTTTTTTGTTATTTGCCATCAAGAAGGATACTTGCTGACACATCTTGCCTATGCAGAAGTGAAGTCTGGAATCTTTTCAAGTTTTATGTAGGTATCACCTTCAAAGACTGCAATCCCAAGTTCTCTCAACAGATAAGGGTAAGAATAATGCCTCATTCTCTCATACATTTTCAGCCATTCCCTTAGGAAGTTGTAGAAATATACCGGTATCTGTTTTTTTTTAAATCTCCCAGAATTTCTTTTTCTGTTGTATGACCCTGACTCCCATGTTAATCTCCAAATATATTAATGAAATTAGCACAGCATTCTAAATTTTAGAATGTTGTTAAAAGTGTCATTTTGTACTTCGAAATCCCCAGCTCTGGTTGCTATCTTCTCACTTAGTTAAAACATGATTTATGATCCCTTTATCAGGAATTATGTGCAGGTGAAAATGTATGAGAACAGTAATACAACTTTACACGTACAATAATTCCCTGAGCCATTTGTATACATTATCTGAATTAATTTTATCAGTTCAATAAGCTCTAGAAGAGAGTCTTCAGCACATTTGCATGATCCAAACCAAACTTCGCTCAAACAATTCAAACTAAATATATTTTTAGACATCCCTGAATATGAATCAACTGTTTCAGTGCTGTGTTCCATGAGGTCAATGAAGTTCAGCAATTGATGTCAAGAGTTCATGACCTTAACTATTAATATAGGCAACCTCTTTCGTATAGATTCAACCTGCCATGCTTTATATCTGTAGATTGCAATGGTGGCATGTGGCGCACAGCAGCATTTTGAATCTCCATTTTCTATTCCATTTCCTTTTGGAAATCTAACACTTGCTTTAATTAATAGAAGATTTACTATTTGGGAGACAGTACTTGGGTGAGTGAGAAATCACCTGTCATGTCCCATCACCTTTCTCTTTCTCATCTTGCTCACTGTTGTCTGTAGCACACATTGGTTCGAATTGGTGAAACTGAATAAATTATGAATCAAGTATTACATAGTTTCAAGTTTGGCCATATGACTACAAGAGAAAGCCAACTCAGAGAGAGGGCAAGAACCTTCTTACTGACTCAAGAAGAAGAAACGGTTTCATGGCTGCTTTCCACCCCAGCCCTCCAGCACTAAAGACTTGTGAAAGCTTTCAAAACAGCATCCTTCCTTTTGGCCCAAATTAAGATGCATTCATTAGTCCTCTAATCAATGGCTAAAACTTATATTGGGTTTAATAATAAGTAGAAAATAATTATTTGCGAGTTAAGAATATTTTACCCATCGTCTATATTTAACACATCATTAACAGAACTCTATGTAACACTTTCCTGAACTTTATGGACAGTGGGAAACAAATTCACAAAATGATACAGATTCAGATGCAGCAAGGTACATACCATCCTACATTGAATTCTACATGGGCATCAAAGAGTGCAACTACTGGAGCTGTGGCTGCCCTCCAGCCACTAACACGAGACCGAATGAGCCCTTCTTGCTTGTTGTGTCGAACCATCTTGATGAACCCAGGCTTCTGTGTGTTCACCTCATCAACATATCCTTTTAGCTTCTCTTTGAGTTCTTCTATATAAGGAATACAAAGATGGTTAAGAATATTAATCAAGCTTCCAAGAATCATAGAATCATAGAATCATAGAATCAAAGAGTTGGAAGAGACCTCATGGGCCATCCAGTCCAACCCCCTGCCAAGAAGCAGGAATATTGCATTCAAACCACCCCTGACAAATGGCCATCCAGCCTCTGTTTAAAAGCTTCCAAAGAAGGAGCCTCCACCACATTCCGGGGCAGAGAGTTCCACTGCTGAACGGCTCTCACAGTCAGGAAGTTCTTCCTCATGTTCAGATGGAATCTCCTCTCTTGTAGTTTGAAGCCATTGTTCCGCGTCCTAGTCTCCAAGGAAGCAGAAAACAAGCTTGCTCCCTCCTCCCTGTGGCTTCCTCTCACATATTTATACATGGCTATCATATCTCCTCTCAGCCTTCTCTTCTTCAGGCTAAACATGCCCAGTTCCCTAAGCCGCTCCTCATAGGGCTTGTTCTCCAGACCCTTGATCATTTTAGTCGCCCTCCTCTGGACACATTCCAGCTTGTCAATATCTCTCTTGAATTGTGGCGCCCAGAATTGGACACAATATTCCAGGTGTGGTCTAACCAGAGCAGAATAGAGGGGTAGCATTACTTCCTTAGATCTAGACACTATGCCCCTCTTGATGCAGGCCAAAATCCCATTGGCTTTTTTTGCCACCACGTCACATTGTTGGCTCATGTTTAACTTGTTGTCCACGAGGACTCCAAGATCTTTTTCACACGTACTGCTCTCGAGCCAGGCTTCACCCATTCTGTATCTTTGCATTTCGTTTTTTCTGCCAAAGTGGAGTATCTTGCATTTGTCACTGTTGAACTTCATTTTGTTAGTTTTGGCCCATCTCTCTAATCTGTCAAGATCGTTTTGAATTCTGCTCCTGTCCTCTGGACTATTGGCTATCCCTCCCAATTTGGTGTCGTCTGCAAACTTGATGATCATGCCTTCTAGCCCTTCATCTAAGTCATTAATAAAGATGTTGAACAGGACCGGGCCCAGGACGGAACCCTGCGGCACTCCACTTGTCACTTCTTTCCAAGATGAAGAGGAAGCATTAGTGAGCACTCTCTGTGTTCGTCCACTTAACCAATTCCAGATCCACCTCACCGTAGTTTTGCCTAGCCCACATTGGACTAGTTTCCTTGCCAGAAGGTCATGGGGGACCTTGTCGAAGGCCTTACTGAAATCCAGGTATGCTACATCCACGGCATTCCCTGCATCTACCCAGCTTGTAGCTCTATCGAAGAAAGAGATCAGATTAGTCTGACATGACTTGTTTTTGATAAATCCATGTTGACTATTAGCGATGACTGCTTTTGTTTCTAAGTGTTTGCAGACCACTTCCTTAACAATCTTTTCCAGAATCTTGCCCGGTATCGACGTGAGGCTGACCGGACGGTAGTTGTTTGGGTCATCCTTTTTTCCCTTCTTGAAGATTGGGACCACATTGGCCCTCCTCCAATCTGCTGGAACTTCTCCCGTTCTCCAAGAACTCTCGAAGATGGTTGCCAATGGTTCCGAAATGACTTCCGCTAGTTCCTTCAATACTCTGGGGTGTAGTTGATCTGGCCCTGGGGACTTGAACTCATTAAGAGCGGCCAGGTATTCCTGAACGACTTCTTTCCCAATTTGGGGTTGGATGTCCTCCAAACCCTCATCCACTCCATCTTGCTGAGGTTGAAAACTCTCTTTTTGTGAGAAGACTGAGGCAAAGAAGGCATTAAGTAGTTCTGCCTTTTCCCTATCCCCTGTCATCATTGCCCCATCTTCTCCTCGAAGAGGTCCTATCGCCTCCTTGTTTTTCCTTTTTCTACTGACATAAGAATAGAAGCCCTTTTTATTGTTTTTAATGTCCCTGGCAAGTCTGAGCTCGTTTTTTGCTTTAGCCTTGCGGACCTTTTCCCTACAGGTGTTGGCTATTTGTTTGAATTCTTCTTTGGTGATTTCTATATCAGAGAATAAACAATTATTATACAATTATTATACAATAAACAATAAACAATTATAATAAACAAGCATACATCTATATCAGAGAATAAACAATTCAGCAGTTGGTGCTTTTTGTACACAAGCTATAAAGGAAGGGGGCCTTGAAAGTGGCATGTTTCACTTAACTACACAAAAGGCAACAATTTAGCTGAAAATGAGAGCATCTGAAAATATAATTGGCTGTCATATCTGTTCAAAGGACCAGATAAAAAGAAAGATAAATACATAGACAAAGATAATGCTGAAGTTACATTATAGAATCATAGAATCATAGTGTTGGAAGAGACCTCATGGGCCATCCAGTCCAACCCAATGCCAAGAAGCAGGAAAATCGCATTCAAAGCACCCCCGACAGATGGCCATCCAAGCCTCTGTTTAAAAGCCTCCAAAGAGGCTTTGTATTTTGCAATTATTAATAAACATCTGTTCCCAAGATATCTCAACAACACAAGGGTCAGGATGGCTGCTTTAAGATATTTCAGAAGCCCTTTTGAATGTACAACTACCACGAGAAGCTAATTTTGTGGGAACCCAAGACAGGAACTCCTGTTCTTTAAGTCCCTGGTGTGGTGGGAATTTATTATTTATTTAGAGTACTTATAACTTACTATCCAGCAGCAAAGGCATCCTGCCCTTGAGCATAAATGAGAGCAGACACATCAGGAAAATAGAATAGCCAGTTTGGGGGGGGGGGGGGGGAGGAGGGAGGGTTAAGTCCAGCAGTTCTTCTCTTTCAAGGCTATAGACGTGGCAATTGGGATGGAGAGAGGGCATTTCATCTGTTTCTGAACTTAACAACAACAACAACAACAACAACAACAACACTTTATTTATATTCTGGCCTTCTCACCCCGAAGGGGACTCAGGGTGGACCACAATACATATACACAGCAAACATTCAATGCCGCTTTGTATAGACAATACACAGACAGACAGAACAGAAGGAGGTGGTTTGTTTTAGCTGTTTTGGTGCCATGGAAGGTTGGGCTTGAGTCCAGGGGGTGCTGTTGCTCTATACTCTATGACGAAAAGCCATCAGGACTTCCTCCCTCCTTTTGGTTGCCCAGCATTTTCTGATCTTCTTTCTTTATGGCATCATAAAACACCTCCCCCACTTTTAGCAGTACCTAATTTCTCTAAGCACAGCTAAAGCTGTTTTCGAATTGCTTAGGTAAGCAATGAGCTAGGCTTACAGTTGGCAGCTCATGCCAACCCGGAGTTTTGAACTTGCAACCTTTTGGTTGATAGATCTTATAATTGCTGATGATTTACCAGCTGTGCTAAAACTTAGACATGCTGTTATCGTACCCATTGCTTCTTCTCTCTCTCTGCTGTCAAGATAGTGGCAATTAAGATAGAAGAATGTGACCTAGACTTCTATATGGAAGCACATTTGACCTAAAAAGCACAAACAAGATCAACTCAGTGTGACAGCCTTATATTTTCCATTAAACATCATATTCCCATATTTTATTCTCACACCTTTCATATAGATTCCTTCTGTGCCCTCATACTGAACCTCCCTCCCTGTAGCTGCTATTTGGTACCCTATAAATTGCATGGCAGTAGGGAACGGGATTTTTAGTAAAGGCAAATACATTCCCTTTGCTCTTCTGCATAGTTGCAATACTGATTTAACTCAGTGGAATACATGTCTGAGTAAACAATTCAAAGAGCTCTGCCAGATACACAACCCAATCAAATCCCCTAAAATACCTTATGATAAGGCAATTATTTATAGCTAAAAGTTGAATGACTGAGTTACTCAGTAGCAGTCTGTCCATTTATCTCTTTGAAATCTGAAATCTATCCATTGCCACAGACACATCCCTTGGAGAAATCATAGCAATATGAAGATCCTGAATATTCCCATGTACACATCTGCTAGAGCTGGTCATTATGTTGTGCTGGCACATACCACACCCTAAGCATTTCTTCACAGTGCAAGATGCCATTCAGCATGAGCTGTTGATCAAAACCATAGTCCTTCATCACAGCAAAAGGGAAACTCCTTATTTTAAAATAAATGTGCCGTGTTTGTTTCATTCCAAAAAAGCAGGAATAATGAACAAAGTCTAAGCTCTAAAAATCAGGAGGTCAGCACTGTGCAGGTATAATACATAGGAATAACTGTCATAGTGAAGGAACATACTGAATACGTGGAACTGAAGCAAGCATGAACCTGATGTTTTCTGTCATAACCGATGCATAACCAGCTGTACTTTGTTTGTTAAATGTGCACATCAATCCACTGTCTTTACCAATATCCTACCTTTTGTGGCAAAGACCATACAAAAACATCTGTAACACCACTATGACACATTACATTATGCCGTCATTCATTCATTCACTCGATGCATAACTTTCCACTGAAAAAGTGCCTTAGAAAGTTACTGAAAGGAGACAAAATTACTATAAATAACATATAAATATAAAAATAATTCAACAATAAAACAGTCCAGCCACAACTCATGAACACGGAAGAATTATAGAGTTATAATTACTCATGCAAGGAAGTAAATGAAACATTTCTAATGCAAGTGAGAATTTGCTTAGCTCCATCAGCATAATCAGCATTTTAGAGACATAAAATAAGGATTGCTTTTCATCAGCATGAATGCTAACCACATTCCTACCATAAAAGCTCTACAGCTCTATAATACAGAATCTTATTAATTAATATACTCAGTGTCTAAATATTAGTTCATATGCTCCATGTAAGTGACTCGATGAACCAATTTACTTTTGCAAATTAAAACTAAAGCAACAGAGAAAACAAACTAGACGTTAAGGTACATAACAATGTCCTTTTTAAAAACATGAAGTAAACAAAGAGTCATTTTTTAAAAATCCATTATAAAATAAACAATGTTACATATGGAAACTGAGAGAAAATGAATTATTTATGCACCTTTGTATTTGTATTTTCTTTGCTCTGAAATAAATGTTTAGTTCTCAGGCTGGTTCTACTTTTATTTTTCTCCACAGCTAAACAATGAAACTCTATGAGGGATGGAGTCTAAACAAGTTGAATCAATTTTGCAGCTATCGCCTTCAACTGCAAAATACCTTTTAGTAGGTGCTGATGTTTCATTAAAAGATGGAATTTGGTGAGAGTCTCTGCCCTTCCCTTCAGGTAATACGAGATGCTTCTAAGTGAATTCTTATCTCAGCTGGCTGCAAATTCAGCACCATTCACTCTCTCTCCACTTTTACTAAGAACAATAACATAATTTGTATCAATTTTGGCTACGCACTTCTGCCACTGGGGACAGAATAACCTAATTCAGAGTGAGGACATAGTTCTGTATTAACTTCTTTGCTGTCAGTGATATCAAAAGGAAGATGATTCATAATGCTTTATGGACACAACACAGAAGAAAGTTCTATTTTCAGAGAAAAAGTAAAAAGGCCAAATGTGGCTGTTAAATAGTGAAGAAAACAAGTTTTTGAGAATCTTTTGCAAAAACATGGGAATTGAGAAAGAAGCTGAAATGCGTAAAATAAAAAATCTTTAGTAATTGTAATAGGCAAGAATGATTTATTATTTAACATCAGAAAGAAAGGATGCATTCAGAAGACTACTCAAAATGCAAGCTTCCTTCACTTCAATAGAACCTGTTCTCATTATTTAAGTCAGATTTACTTATCCTGGACCCAATGGTCATGACGTCTTGCTCTGCACCTCCCCTATGTTCTTTACTATTTGTTCACACTGTTATTAGCTACAAAGAAGTAGAAACAACAGGCAGCAACTTCCAGGAGAGCCTGGAAGTGTTTCAGTTTCCATTAAAATGGAGAATGGACTCTGGGTTCTCTTTTGTCTGGAGGAAAGCCTCCTCAGTGCATTAGCACTTCCTGTTTCACATTTTGAAAGATCTGTATTGTATTGAGTTCAGGACATTTGGGAAAGGAGCAACACCTAGAGTTTTACATTTAATCATGTTCCAATTAGAACCTTTGCAGGACTCAACTTGCTTTGGAGGTGAGAGTGCAACTATAATTGATAGTTGAGCAAGGGCAGATGAACACACACAGTTCTACTATTTTTAAAAATGGAAATTTTCAGACAAACAGCCATCAATGGAATATTTCAGCTTTGATACAGAGTGTTTGTTCCTTAGATATATTTTATTTTTCCCTCCTTTGGTTGGCTGTTTTTCACAAAAAGATGGATAAGTGATTCTAGTATACTCAAGTCCAGAAGAATTCCTCTTTTTCTCTTGTCTCTCTCTCTCTATGTAGCTTTGTCAACTAAAAACACTGTGTTTATTGTAACATTCAAGCGTTTACCTTGATGCACAGACTTTCAGTATCAAGCCAAATGCAGAATAACAATGCATTACTGAAAAACACAGCATACTGTCTCAAAGACTTTAAGATCAATACCTCCAGCAGGATCGTTATTTGTTCAACGTGCATTCAAGGACTGTTCTGTTTGTTATTTTTATTACTTCAAATTCTTTTCCACTGTTTTATTTTGAATATCTAAACCACATGTGTCAAACTCAACACCAGCAGGTCGAATCTGGCCTTCCATGTCATTTTATGTGGTGCTCTGAATACTGGACCACAACTCTTGTTCTCAGGAGCAGGAGGGATATTAAATTCTTGCTTACTGGTAATAAAGCTATGTTGCTTTAATTTACATTTAATTCATAAAATCATTTGATTTTAATTGCATCTGTTTTATACTCTATTTTAAATAATGTAAACATATTTTATTAGGCAATTTTTACAATGTCTTTCTATATTTTTAATTATATCCCTTTTTACCATCCCATGATGACTTATTTTTGTTTCCCAATATAATACGTGCACACTTCTTTCTATATGTATGTAAGGATTATACAAAACTGTTTGACTTCCGTGTGGTTTGTTAACTATAATAAAGGCATCACTGAATAAAAAACTCCTGTTCCTCATCATTAGACATCATGACTACCATTGATGGGAATTGTAATACAGTAATATCAGGAAGGCTGCAATTTGTTTTATTTAATCAGGATAGTGCAGTTTGAATTTAGATAAATGGATTGTGGATATGATGTCTGATGTTAAGATGCCCTTTAAACTTTCCACAACCTCAGTCCCATTGGGTTGCAATTCCCATTACCCCCCATCTGCATAACATATAATAAAAAGCAATGGGAGTCGTAATTCAATAACATCTGGGGACCCAAGCTGGGTAAAAATATAGGGCACCACCTACTATGTAAAAAAAATAGTTGGCCCTCTGTATCCATGGATTCAACAGCCCTTTGAAGACAACCATAAGGCTTTTGTGGCCCTCAATGAAAATGAGTTTGACACCTCTGACCTAAACCAAACCCTTTGTGTATTCAACCTGAGAAAAAATCTGGGTATGGATGACCTCTCTTTCTCTGTGTGTGATTATGTGAAAAATAAAGAGGGGTATTTAAGTAAAATCTGAAAATTTGTCTTTGCATTTGTTCAGCATGAAATTATACGCAATACTCCATCTTAAGAGATCCTATATCTTCTTTTCTATTTTGTATTAACATGCTGCTTTCCTCTCCAGGATTATGGCTCAGTTGGCAGATGTTCAAACATCTCTTTCTGGATTAGCTATGCTTTTTAAAGCTTTCCGAATTATGTGTTGTGACACAATAGTCTGTCAACTGCAGTGTATAGATGTGTCAGGGGAAAGGTAGGTTGGTTGTAATCCTTGCTAGTTAATTTCATTCATTTAATTTACTTTGGTTACTTTGAGGTCTGTTGTGCCCCAATACATTTTGTTATGATTTATGTATGTACCCATATCTCTTATAAAACTGAATTACTGTGTCACAAAATGATGCATGTCTAAAAACATGTCACCAACATGAAATGGTTGGAATGCTCTCCTCTAACTAAATGAATTTATCATCAGAAATATACAACACTGATTTTTCTTATACAACAGCCAGGATACCCAGAGGACTTTCAATATTATTGCAGAAATACATGTCAGTTTTGGAAAGCACAATATCACTCAGGACTGGCAGAAAGGAATTATCTCTAGGAAGGTGGGGGAGTATTGCATCTTTTCCACCTTTAGTAATGATATGTGTTTTGATTGCTTCTTAAAACAATGCTTGCTTCTTAAAACAATGCAGTTTATGTTGCTGTTGATGACTATGATGGTGAATGCAAAACTGATGCAAACATATAAAGCATAAGAGATCAACTGGTACCAGTTTTTGTGATTTTCCCCCTCTAGTTGCCTCATTCTTGATACAAGAGTATAGATATTCTTTTTCTTTGAGGTTTGGCTTCTCTCCCTATAGCCTACAGAATGGACTTATTTTCTGCTTCTCGGTGTCTCCCCCTTCTGGCAATTTCTAATTGTGTCTAGAATTTAGCGAGACAAATATGGAAAATCTATAGCTAGACAGCTTTTTAATGTTTTTTTTCCTCTGGAGGAAGGAAACACCTTGCCCCTGAGGAGGTCCCAATCATAATCAGGAAGCCCTTATAGTAACATTGAGGAATGGTTGCAAATACAGTAGTCGTTTGCTTTAATAGTTTATTATCTGCATTTATTTTCTGTTACTGCAATCAATACACTTTGTGTTATCATTTCAAACAAGCAGTGTTCTTTCTCCATGGTTATCCTCAAATCTGTTTTGACAAAGCCTTGAGTGGAGCATGCTTTCCCTTCCCTTCCCTTCCCTTCCCTTCCCTTTTAAAAACATCATCATAACGAGAAAAATAAAGTGAATGCGGCAATGTCAGTATGCCCGTTTGAAGTGTAGTAACAAATAATTTTGTAAATACACATTGTATTTCTCAGGGGGAAAGCTGCAGAGGACAGAATATTTGCTTTGCTCTTAGCAGGCCCGTAGCCAGGATTTCGATTCGGGGGGGGGGGGGGGGGAGGGGGCTGAGTCAGAGTGAAAGAGGGTCTACCCTAGCAAACCTTTTGTATTGTTACCCCAATACCCCCATGCATATGGGATATATTGAGTATGGTGATCAGATCATGATATGAATAAACATAACAGTTTAAATAATGCACCAGTAAGGTCTTTCCGTGAACCACCATGAGAATTTCGGGCTACATGCCCCTCCCCCTGGCTACATGCCTGGCTCTTAGGAGATGTTTCAGAATGTAAAAATAAGAGGAAAGTATAACATAAAATCTGCAATCTTCTCTCTTTTTTAGTAATAAGCAAACAAGGCTCTTTCAGAATTTTTGGTGGCTATAGCAAGGGCAGAAGATGAGAAAGGGAAAAAGCTATAGCATATTCAGAGAAGGGCAACCAAAATAACAACAACAACAAAAATAGTTTCATTTCTAGCCAGCCTCTCCTCACAGCTTGTGGTGGTTACAACATTACTAAAATATGTTGTCACAGTGGGTTAAACCACTGAATTGCTGAACTTACTGACCAAAAGGTTGGCGGCTCAAAGCCAGAGAGCAGGGTAAGCTTCTGCTGTTAAGCCCAGCTTCTGCCAACCTAGCAGTTCGGAAACATGCAAATGTAAGTAGATCAATAGGGACCTGCTTCTGCTGGAAGGTAACTGTGCTCCATGCAGTCATGCTGGCCACATGACCTTAGAGGTGTCTCTACAGACAGCACCAGCTCTTTGCCTTACAAATGGAGATGAGCACCACCACCCCACCACCCCTCCTGAGTCGGACAAAACTAGATTTAATGTCAGGGGAAACCTTTACCTTTACTTAAAACATCAATAAACATACAATCATTTTAAAACACTCCGTAAAATAAACATATTAAAGCATACCTCCATAAAATACATATTAAAATACACAAAACAAAAATCAGGCATACAGTGGAGTTTAAAATTCACCATTAAAACTGGGTAGACCTGCTGGAAGAGATACATGTTCACTTGTATCTTAAATTCTTACAGCTGATGCAGCTGTTGGAACTCTACTGGCAAGTCATTCCACAGTCATGGAAGCTGGGTATGTTTAGTGTGAAGAAGAGAAGTTTGAGAGGTGACATGATGACCTTAAATATCTGAAAGGATGTCACACTGAGGAGGGGACAAGCTTGTTTTATGCTGCTCTAGAGAGTAGAATGGATTGGAATGGGCAACGGATTCAAATTGCAGGGAAAAAAAGATTCCACCTGAACATTAGGAAGAACTTCCTGATGGCAAGAGCTGTTCAACAGTGAAATATGCTGACTTGTAGTGAGGTGGAGTCTCCCTCTCTGGAGATTTTTAAGCAAAATCTGGATGGCCATCAATTGGAGGTGTTTTAATTCTGTGTTCCTTAATGTAAGGGGTTAGACTGTGGTCTCTTCCAATTCTCTGATTCCATGAGTCTATGAGTCTACACAGAAAGGCAATATTCTGTCCTTTCTCTCCTTTACCCCATGCTGAATTAATTCAACACAAACTACTTTTTCACTTGCCACCTAGTTTGCAGTAGTGGAAGTAAGTTAAAGCAGAAGAAAGAGAGAGAAGCCAGGGCATTTTAAAAGCAATTTAAAAGGTGAGATAACAGAAGACTAATTTAGAATTGACTCTTCAAATTAAGACTGTTGAAATGTATGCTGTTTGAGGTTTCAAACACAGCAGCAAAGTTAATGTAGAATCTGGCCCTGTTATTTAAGGAATTTATAATGCAATAACATGCTCTTTATTTGCTTCCCACCTAGGGAAGTTAAGATTCCACTTATGGGTTTTTATAGAAACAATAAGAAAAAAATAAAAGTTTTGCATGTCGCATCAAGTGATGTAAATGAATATCGAAACCCAATGTAAGTCAGCAATACCATCACAGTTATCAAAAATAAGTGCAGTGCCTCATTGAAACACATATTGTTTCAGCTAGATTCCAATTAAGTTTCATTTCCAATTACTTTAATATACTCTCATTCCCAGAACTGAAATTTCTTTTCTTCATTGCTTTAAATGATCACATTTGCAAAAGATGAACTGTCTATGCTGCAATCTCACACAGTAATTTAGTAATTTTCTTCCCTTCTTTAAAAATATTATATTTATTAATGAAAATACAAAGAACTAAAACACAAACTCATTAAAAATAAAATAGGATAAATAAATGTTGATAAATTCAAAATAATAGCACTGTCACTTTGGTAGCAGATTGTAAACCCAGTCTTGCTCCCAACACATACACACACCTCAAATCTGCCCCAGAGAGTTAAGAAACCAAAGAGCATTCAAAATGTCTAAGTCACACACATACTGGACAGAATCACATTGAAAATAGTGTACCACCTGATGAGGGTGACATGTGGGTACATTTGTGGATGTATCCTTATGTATGTTGAATGAGGTGTAAATTCCTAGGGTGTCAGTGTCCTATCCTGCAGCTCTCTAGAGACGAAAATTGGTAAAACTTATTTTTAGTTGCTCAAATGCCTTTTGTTACTCAATGTGACCTCAAGCATGCATGCAGTCAGAAACTTCATGATAAAAAAACTCACTGGAAAGTCCATAATCAGCCAAAAAATTCACTCCAGCTGAGCAGTGTATGGGTAGGATCAACATGTGGAACACATGTGAGGACAGAGCTATAGCTAGAAAATTTGAATACACAATTCAGATGGAAGGTAAACAACTATCTTCCCTGAAGAGGAAATTGCATTTACTTTCCTGCTTTGCCTTGAACTGTTGTATTATGCAATTGATATTGGAATGGCCTTAGACTTTGAACTCTGGATGGCGTGTTTAACCTTGAATGTATTTTAATCATGCTGATTACATTATAATAAGCATGATTATATTAAACTAAACCATTTAAGATGAATGTTGTATGTTTTAAGGCATTGCCTAGGTGCCATTTGTAAGCCACCTTGAGTCCCCCTCCAGGGTAGAGAAAGGCGAGGTAGAAATAAAGTAAGTAAGTAAATAAATAATGTAGATCCTTTTTTGATATGATGCTTCTGTGCTGTGCATCTCAATGGAGAAGGAAGAAAAAAAAATCTTGCATTGGATTAATCCAATCTATGGATTTGTGTGGACCATTTCAGCTTCCAGCCAGTTCCTGGAGCATCTGTGTAGACACTCTGGAGCAAAACCGTGAAGAGATCTCCTCTGTGAAGAGATCTCCTGAATCGGAAGAAATGGCTGTGTGGGAGCACCTCAGAATTTCATATCATTACATGCTGTAATCCTGATCCAAAATAAATGGTTAGAAATAATTGCTGCTAGCTGGAGAGAGAAAGGTGTTTGACAAAGGTGACTGAGGTAGATGCCCTGACTTTTTTTCAGTTGTTTCTAATGTTTAACAGTGGGTCAATGGAAATGGAGAGTGAATGTATAGTTGCGAGTAGAAAACTCAGGCTCTGTGAAGCAATGGAGGTAGGGAGGTCTCTGGCTCTTTCCTTCTGCTCAGGTCTGCTGGTTCTTCTCCAAGGAACTTATCTGCCATTGCCCCCCCCCCCCCTCCTCACAAAATATAAAGTGATATTTAAGCTCTGTCTACAACGATCATTTAGTGCAGTTTGAAGCTAGCTTAAAACTGCTGCAGTAAGACAACAAACACCCCAAAAAAGTGAGTGTGCAAAAGAAAGTCCTTAAGTGCTGTGTTTTTGTTTTGTACAATCACCATCCAGGCCTCAAACCAGTTCCAGGATTTCCTATGTAATCATCTGAACAACATAAACACTTTCTTCAATACTGTTTTGAAATTGTATTAAATGTTCAGTGTAGATGGGTGTCTAAAGGTCAGAAAGCATAAATGTCAACATGTAGTATTAGACATGTAAACAACAATGGTGATGCTTCTCACATTAGTAAACTATCCAGCGCCCCTCTCATCACCACAATCTAGATTATAAACACATAGGACAATATCACATTAATGTTTTGAAGCAGAGATCCTCACTTTCCAATCATGTAGCTGCCTTCTGCAGAATTCTGGGAATTCTGGGAATTCTCTTCCATTTTATGCCGTAAGATACTAATATAGATACATCTTTTTTAAACGAGAATAAGGATAAATTGTTCCATCTACTGACAAAAGGAAAACAGAAATATGAGTTTGTCACAGTCCAGTGATTATTTGCTAAGTCATAACTGCTTCTCGATCTGTGAAATCAGAGAATCATTGAACAAGTTAGAAGAGACCACACGGGCCATCTATTGCCTCTGACAGATGGCCATCCAGCCTCTGTTTAAAAACTTCCACCACACTCCAAGGCAGAGAGTTCTACTGTTGAACAGCTCTCTTGGCCTGGAAGTTCTTCCTAATGTTCTGGTGGAATCTCTTTTAATTTGAACCCATTGCTCCAAGTCCTAGTTTCCAGGCCAGCAGAAAACAAGTTTGCTCCCTCTTCCTTATGACATCCTTTCACATATGTATAGATGACTAACATGTCTCGTCTCAGCCTTCTCTTCTGCAGGGTAAACATATCCAGTTCTTTAAGCTTATCTTAGGACATGGTCTCCGGATCTTTGATCATTTCAGTTGCCATCCTATGGACGGACACCTTCCAGTTTGTCAATATTTTTTTAACTGTGGTGTCCAGAATTAGACACAGTATTCCAGGTGACTTCTGACCAAAGTAGAATAGAGGGACACCATGACTTCCCTTGATCTAGACACTATACTCCTTTAGGTGCAACTCAGAATCCCATTGACTTTTTTAGCTGCTGCATCACACTGTTGGCTTATGTTCAACTTGTTGTCCACGAAGACTCCAAGATCTTTTTCACATGGACTGTTGTTGGGCTTGGAGTCACTCATTCTGTACCTTTGCGTTTCATTTTTTTCTGCCTAAATGTAGTATCTTACATTTGTCCTTGTTGAAATTCATTTTGTTAGTTTTGGCCCAGATCTCTAATCTGTTAAGGTCATTTTGAAATCTGATCTTGTCCTCTGGAATATTAGCTATCCCTCTCAATGTGTTGTCGAAGGCTTTAATACAGCCTGAAAAACTTACAGCAACCTATCCATCCCAATTTGGTGTCATCTCCAAACTTGATAAACCAGTCCTCTAAACCTTCATCCATGTCATTAATAAAGATGTTGAACAGTACTAGGCCCATGACCGAACCCTCTTTATGGCATTCCACTAGTCACTTCTTTCCAGGATGTAGAGGAACCTTTGGTGAGCACCTCTCGGTCACTTAACCAATTACAGGTTTGGTCGCTTAACCAATTACAGATCCACCTAATAGTAGTATTGCCTAGCCCACACGTAGCTAGTTTGCTTGCAAAAATGTCATGGGGGACTTTGTCGAAGGCCTTACTGAAATCAAGATATGCTACATTCATAGCATTCCCTGCATCTACCAAGCTTGTAAGTATATCAAAAAATGAGATAAGATTAGTCTGGCATGACTTGTTTTTGAGAAATCCATGTTGACTTCTAGTAATCACAACATTCTTTTCTAAGGTATGCAGACTGAATCCTTAATGATCTGCTCCAGCATCTTCCTTGGTATTGATGTTAGGCTGATGATAATTGTTTGGGTTGTCTTTTTTTCCCCTTCTTGAAGATAGGGACAACATTTGCCCTCCTCCAGTCTGCTGGGAGTTCTGTTCTCCAACAATTCTCCAAGACTATTGTCAGTGGTTCTGAAATTGATTCTGGTAGTTCCTTCAGTACTCTTGGATGTAATTCATCTGGTCCTGGAGACCTGAATTCATTTGGAGTAGCCTGGTATTCCTGGACTACTTCCTTACTTATTTTGGGTTACATTTCCCTTATTACCTCGTCCACTCCGTATTGCTCAGGTTGAACACCAACCTCCTTTTGGTAGAAAACAGAGGCAAAGAAGGTGCTGAGCAACTCTGCCTTTTGCCAATCCCCTGTTAGCATTTCACAACTTTCTCCATACAAAGGTCCTAATGTTTCCCTTTTCTTCCTTTTTCTACTGACATAACCAAAGAACCGCTTTTTATTGGTTTTAATCTATCTGGAATCTCTCTGAGTTCATTTTGTGCCTTAACCTTACGAACGTTTTCTATACATATGTTAGTTATTTGTAGCTCTCCCTATTCTTATTACTTAATACTAGAATTTACACATCCGAATACATTCAAAATGCGTCTATTTCTGCATTTCCAACCAAGCACAATATTACATAAAACTCCGGTACTGTTGCTATTTAATCAGTGAGTGATCTTCTACTGAACACAGGAAGCAAACAATCTAATCAAATCCCTTGAAGCCCAATACTTTCTGTGGTCATTTGCAAAATGGATTTTTTTTTTACAAGCACTGTCTTATTCCTTTTCAAGGTAGCTAAATGGTCCAAAAACAAACAAACAAACAAAAACCAATTCATCTTCTCTGTTTGATGGACAAAGACCCTTTATAGCTTTTGAAAAGTGGACTTACTATCAGTCTCATGAATCAATTACCGTAAAGTCTGGAAAATCAGTTTGGAGCTGTAACTTTTCATACTTCACAGGTAAGATCAGTGGGAGAGTAAATTAGCCTTCTTAGGGTTAAAGTATGCAAAGGAGCAAAGGCTGTTTCCAATCAGATGTTGCTTGAGACAAACAATGAGAACACTTTCTGCCTTATACGGTACTTCTGCAGAGGCTCTTCACATTTGCAGAGTTCATTTTTGCAGAATTAATTACTATGTTTTCTCTAATTCTTCTAGCTTGGCTCTATGGTCGAATTCCACCATACAGTTGCACTGGAGGACCTAGTGATTCCAAGAAAGAACACCTCTTCAAGCATTTTTATGTCCTCCAGCATGATTCCAGGACTGTTCTCTCAGGTAAAGAAATTCACAGTTTCCCCACTTTTGCACGGGTCAGACATCCCTGGATGTGGAAAGCAGACTGTATTGTGTGAGGTCTAAAGGTTTTAGGAAAATAACTAATACACGCAGACTTATAAGATATGCATCTATCTACCTGAAGAATTCCAGCTCATGAATTGGAAGCATAGGAGCATCACTAGGGACTTGTCCTACTAAAATTCCTTGTGTTACGCACAATACTTGATATGCTACTGTATGAAATTGCACGGTATTTGCTATTTTTACATTTTTTAACCCTCTGGTCACTTTGTCATGCATAAGTGATGATCTCCAATGTTTCCATGACAAGCACATAACTCCATTTTTTTAAAAAAGATGAAAGGGACAGGTAGCTTGCTGGGTTTTACAGTATCTTTTAAATTATTAGGGGTTTTATTACTGTTTTAAGTATAATTGGATCAATTTTATTATCATTCATTTTTTTTCCTTTCTGCATTCTATTGTATATGAATATTGTTACACTATTGAGTGCTTTCTGTGAGCCACCCCGCGTTCCTTCGGGGAGATGGTCGTGGGTACAAATAAAGCATTATTATTATTATTATTATTATTATTATTATTATTTTGAAACATTGTGGGCTAAAAGTGAATTACAATATGTATTGGATAGAGAACAACTGTGCACAGATAAATAAGAACTGCTAACTATTTCTCCATACTTTTCAAACTGGCATTAATCTCATTAGGTATGGGAAAGGGGCATCTCTCTCTCTCTCTCTCTCTCTCTTTCCACTTGCATATGATTTAAAATCATCAAGACATGATCTTCTGCAAGTTTGTTGTTTTTTGTGAAACTTCAGATCATTTCTGACTTATTATAAGGTGACCCTATCATAGGGCAGAAATTTCACTGAAGCTAAGATAATGTAACTTGCCCAAGTCAGCCAGTAGGTTTCCATGGCTGAACAGGGATTTGAACCTGGTCTCTCAGAGCCCTTCCAGACTGGTCCTATATCCAAGGAAGTGATCCCAGGTTTTCTGTTTACCCCAGACTATCTGGCAATGGGGATCCATATAATCCAGTTTGAAGCAGAAAACCTGGGATCAGATCCTGGGATATAGGGCCTGTCTGGAAGGGCCCTTAGTGTCCACCACTCAAACCACACCAGCAGCCCGACTGAAGTATCTTGGGCCATGCCTTGAGTAAATTATGGAGCAAAAAGGGAGAAATCCTTCTTAAGTGTGACACTCCCAACTCGAGCATGCCTCCCATACCAGGAACCTGCCCCTGACATACACATTGCAGTCATTTTGGTGCCAGGTCAAAAAATTTAAGATGAGTTGGCACATTCTGATTTATTGTTTCCTAGCTTATATCTGTCTCAATGTTCCATTTGGAGCTTTTTTCTCTTAATTATATCTTTGCTCTGTCTAGTATCTACTAGAAGAAAAAGCCATCCAGAATATGAATAATAAGGAAAATACCAATACAATAAGTGTAGTAAGATGTATTATATTTCTGTGTCTTCTCTTTTGACTTCTTCTTTTGGCTTACTTTTAAATTTTTGGCAATGGCTAATAGCCACCTGAGGGTTTTCTTCTTGCAGTGCTGCATGCAGAGAAAAAACTGGAAATGGGGGGGGGGGGGGGCACAGCTATAGTATCTTGTTTCTTTCATTCAAAATTAAATTCACTGAAGTGCAAAAATAACATATTTTTTACATGAACTGTTCAGGACTTGGAAATTAAAAATAAAAATCAAAGTTTAACACAACTGTGTAGGCATGGGATCCATGATCACTCTTTTTAAATGAGACATCTGACACTGGCTGTGGTGGGATGTGGATTACATCCTATGACAGCAGGCTGATGCCATCAAATGGCTTCTTAATATAAAAGCCATTTTATATTAAATAGAGGAATATGTGGCAAGATGTGTTGCTTCCTTTTCAAAGTGGCTGAGCCTCCAGGGCTACCTCATCCTCTGGCCCTGGTGTTCTCTACATCAGTTACCCTGGCATCAGCTGCTTCCCCTGCTGTTTCTGTTTTCCAGCTAGACTTGTCGTGCTTATGTCTGCTATGTGGAATAGATGCCTTGCCAGTAAAAAACCATGGAGTGAACAACATGTTTTTCCATTTGATTACTTCCTTTTTTCACTAGATTCCAAAACTCATCTAGCTTTCTAGAGGCTCATCTATACAGACCATATATAATGCAGTTTGAAGCTAGCTTCCAACTATGGTGGTTAGAGATGCACACTACTAAAGCATACTTTCTTCCATACCTGGTGGACATGCAAAAAAGTGAAAACATACTGGAAAGACATCCATGGAGAGATTTAAAAAATATTAAAGATTAGAATGAAAATGGAACCTGTTTTTTTTAATTAGGGATGCTGCACCTGGAAAACGAAAAAAGAACCCAAAGAAATACTATTTAATTATTTGAGTACTGCAGCTAGCATAGTGTATATGAGGAGTTGGAAGCTTAAAGAAGTACCTACGTTAGAGGATTGGCAAAATAAGGTACTAGAAATAATGAACATGGATAGACTTACATACTGGATAACACCAAACCATGGAATGCCCAAGAAAGAGATGGAATTAGATGAAGTTAAGGACTATTTCAAGCAATTAAAAATAGAACTCCTAATATAGAACAGAATGGATTATAAAATAGAAGTTCTCAAGATATAAGATATAAAGAATGGGGAAAGTAAAGAGACAGAACAAAAACAGGACAAAGTCTTAAAATAAGAAATCAATGATGAAACAACCACTAAGGAGTAGACAGAAGTCAATAACAATTTTTGTCACTTTTTTCTTTTTTCTTCCCCCTTTTCTCTCTGTTTCTGGCTTTTCCTTTTCCACTGGTTGTCTGTACTCTCTAAAGGACAGAGTATTCTAGTGGGATCTAGATACACTGACGAGACAGATAGGTTTTAGTCTGTCTGAGGGAATTTGCTCACGTCGAAGAACAGATACCCAGTTGGGAAATTCAGTAAGCTTGTTAGGACTTAGGAACTGTTCAAGAAGATTGTGCTGTGCTAACCATATACGCCTTTGTAACTCAAAGAAGAATCCAGTTGTTTGTTCTAGTAATTATAAATAAACTTTGTTCTAGTTCAACTTTACATGAAGTCCTCACATTGATTCATTCTATTAAGCCTGTTCCAGCAAATTCCAACATCTTTTCGCCTCAGATACTTTAGAGGAAGTTGAAGGAAGGGCTGGGGCACAACAAGCTTTACCTCAGACATAACATCAAGTTAAATTCTCAAAATCTATTTGAGTGGTGGCAGTAATACCTCAATACACATTGAGCTTTGTGACAGGTGTCCAGTTGGAGCCTTAGAAAACAAAGTCCTCTACTCCGTTCCTTCAAATTGGTATCAACGGCTGAACGGTCATTCAGTCCAGTTTACATAGGTGAACAGCTGTGGGCAATATAACAGCTGAAGGAACATGAGAGTGTGTGTGCCAGGGAATATATTAGAACTATTATTCCTTGGAGCTCCGGTTACACATACCATCTCATCTGGTCAAAGAATTACAAATTATTTTCTATGAAACTTCTTTTAGTTTTGTATAAAACTAAAAGAAGCATTTCCTAAATAAATTAAATGCATGAGACTTTGTCCACTCTTGAAAGTTGAGCAGGATCTGGATGGGAGACTTCCAAGGCATACTAGGTGCTGCAGGCTACATATAGACTACAGTAATGGCGAAGCACCTCTCTGAATATCCCATATCTAAGAAAACACTATGAAATGCATGGATAACAATATGTCAACAGGTTACTTGATGCCCCCCCCCCTCCTCCAATAGAGCATACACTCTCTGAAATTCAAACCAAAACCCAACATGGGATATCAAAATCTTCAGCTAAATCAACAGTAAGATAAAGACAGACACAAAAACATAATAAGGTTTTCACACAATAAGATCAAGGAATCCTATTGTTTGTAGACCCATGGAGTCCTATTGAGGAGCCCCACTGAATCAGTTGGTGAAACAGATAGATAAAGCCAGCAGATGCAACAACTAATCTCCTGTCAAGAGTAACACTAGTTTTTACTTATTTGGGTCCTTTTGTCTGAAGCCAAAAACATTTGCAGTCAGTGGGGAAAGCATATAGTGTATACACATTTGCAAGAATCAAGGGACCTCTGCAAGGATTAATAGACCCCCTTCCCCAGTAAGCATATTAAAAGAAACTTCAATTTGTCAACTTAAAGAGAAATTCGTACCACAATTATAAAGAAACAATGGAAAGTGAAAAAGAGAAGCATAGCAGGTTTGAAATGTTAAGCAATAAACCAGAAAATATATTCTTGGATTGTGAGATTACTGCACTTTCTTTGCTTTTTATGTAAAATCTGTAGGCTTGAGGACTTGTTTTTAGAGAGATTGGGTTCTTGAGAAAGAGAAAGTAATTCTTGTAGAAGCTGGAGAAAAGTCAATCCATGTAATTATTTTTTAAATGATATTTCATTCTGCCCTACTGAAATGTTTCCTTACAGCAACATCACAGCTAATCTCCACTGAAAAAGAGAAAATACACACACATACACACTCAACTGTATAAAAGCAAGTGTGGGAGGGAGGAGGTTAACACTTTCTGAGGAATTCATTAAACAAGCTTTTCATTTGTAACCACTGGGCTCAACAAGCTGCTTACCGTACTTGAAAATCTCAAATCATTTGGACGCTAAACCCATGAATGCATTACAGATTAGAGTTTCACATTCTTTAAATGAAAGACAGCCACCATTCCATTTGCCAAATAGAAGTATTTTTCCCATTTTTTCCTGTTCTTGGTACCAATTCAATGTGAGATCCCCTGTGTGTAAGTGGGGTCAGCGTTCCACTAAGGTGCGCGCTTCTTTTCTCTTCTTTTGTTTTCCCTGCATACCTGTTCTGACTCTGATAGTAGCACTCTTAACACATACCTGTCCATCAAGAATTCCTAAACTAATATGAATACTATCTCTATTTTTTATGTAGATATGTCACTCTCACACACATTATCATTATTTATTAGCTTATGTGCCTGCTTGGATATTCATTTTCTAATGCTATTTATTAGAAATGATCATTGATAACTTTATGATTTTATGAATTGTTTTGTCAGGCCAATATCTTACTTGCACCCAAGGAAACGCTATACTGAACTCAGTTTAACTAAATGTGAAAGTTTTTCAGAACTTTCAGATAATGAACAAAAACTAGGAATGCCAACCCTGCCTAACCACATTCCCATTCCCTTTCCCTCCATTCTTTGGCTTGAACATTAGTTGTCATGGTTAACAGAAAGCATACTGGATCACACCAGTGCCTTATTTAGTCTGACCTTCTATTTCCCAAGATTAGTTATTTTGGGGTGTATCTACATTGTAGAATTAGAATTGGACACAACTTTAATTTCCAAGGCTCAATGGGATTGAATCATAGGAACTGTAGTTTTATAAAGACTTTAGCCTTCTCTGGCAAAAACCGTTCACTCCTCACCAAACTGAAGGATTCCATAGCTTTGAGTCATGGTAGTTAAAGAGGTCAAACTGCACTAATTCTACAATGTAGGCACACACTTGGATGTCCACAAGCAGGGCACCGGTACAACAGTATCTTCCCACTCCGATTCCTTGGGAGCTAGTGTTTCATGGCACAGCAACCACTGATTTCATTATACTCTCCAAAAAAGAAACACATAGTTGTTCTTTTTTTCAAAGAGATATTCCAGTTCATGTACAATAGCATGAAAATGAAAGCAGAGGGGGGTGGGGGTGGGTGGGAGAGGAACCTTCTAATAAGATTAATTGATTAATTTTACCTATCTGCCTCCCCTTTCTATGGCTGTGTTTGGTATACCAGTAATTCCAAACAATACCAAATTAATTTTCAAAGGGATTGCAGTTTAGCTGTGTAAACCTATACATGTTTTCATGTGAACAGAGAAGGAACTTTAAGAGATCACAAAATGCACTCGCATCATACTTTTCCTAAATCTTATGAAAATTTATGGTTTCTTTTGTATTCCCCTAATACTTAGCCCATGTAACATATTAACCATGATAATTCAAATAAATACTTAATATATGACAACCTCCTCCATGAATTAGCAAGGCCATTTTCCTTTAGGAATGTCTACATTAAAGTTGAGCAATCATGACAGGAACTGTCCCTGTTACTGCTGTAATAGTGCCTACAAGGACTGATAGTACAATACTCTGTTCCATCCCATGCCTTTCAGATCCTCACTTTTGACACATCTGACAAAGGGAATGATGTATGAGCCCACAGGGCATTTTTCTGCCATTTTAAATCAGGGTTCAAAACTGTCTTCACATTGTATGTGTCATCTTGCATCATGTTTTACACCAGAATGCACTTTTTGTTTGAAGGATTTTATTTTCAAAGATCTGATTTAAGTTCATATATCTCAGAAATTGCCACAGACATGCTGTTATCATTCAATTTGATATCTCCTCATTAAAATTACTTAAATGTATTTCACTTGCCAGCATTTTTTTGCAGGTACACCCTGTATTTCAGAATCATTTGCTACATCTCCCGCAACACACTTTTTGCCCTTTTATGGGTGAATGGCTGGTTATTGATATTGTGGGTCCATTCAAATGATGATTTCTATGCAACATATACATCCTTAGTGCCTATAAACTTTATGATGTTTTTCTTCCACTGATATGTTTTTCTTCCAGTGATAATCTAAAAATCTTCCAATGGTCACTGAAATCAAACTGGTACCAAAGTGGCATTTAAAGATCTGTTTCAGCATCATCACACATTTCATTTTTTTGTTTTAGACTTGATTCATAGCCTTATTTGTGCAAGATGTTTTTATATCTTATTTTATAAACATCCCCTCTGCATTCCATTGCAAGCCCTTTGATCTATTTATTTATTACAGTCCACAAACCAGAAAGAAAATAAATCAGATATAGGATGAATCCACATAGGCCATAAAATGCAGCTTGAAGCCATCTCGAGGGCAGTGTATCCATGAAACACATGCCCCAAATGTGTGCATAGAGCACATTAAGGCAGAAACAGCATGTTTAAAAAATCACTAGAAAGTCCAGAATAAGGTGGATAATATGCTGTAGCCAACCAGAATATATACCATACAGAATTCAAAATCAGAACTAAATATGAGTACTTGTCAGGACATGAAAAAATGCTGAAACAAAGCTGGCCAGAAAGTAAATAATTACTCCTCCATGAGGGAAAACACATCATTCCCATGGGAACCCTCACTTTCCTCCTCTTTGTTCTCATTCCCTGTGCCTTGCCATGGTCCAACACTGAGAGATATGGAGATGCACATCAGTGCATCACAATAGATGGGTTAAGAAAGAAACATTCCCGGGTTCAGTTCCAATTAGCAATCACTGGATACTGTAGCCACCATCTCAGCCTCAAACTAGTTCCTGGGTTGTTTGTGTAAGTGCTGCACAGTGAAATCAGTTAATTTTAATCCATCTCCAAACTGCAGTATAGTACCTGTGTAGAAGCATCCATTGTTGCTGTTCCATCGTTTCCGACACTTTGTGACCTCATGGACCAGCCATGCCTAAGCATCCCTAAGTAATCTTAATGACAAAGCAAAGTATAATAGCACACAAGCCCCTACAAAACTATAGGCATTCTAATAAACCTGCAGGTGTGAAGCAGCCTCTAATAAGATCTAACTGACTACACTGTAACTTTCTGGAGCACAAAGATAACAAGTTATATCACCAGTGTTGAGAATTAACCCTAATTTATTCCACTGTCAGAAAAGACAAAAAGGATGGGAAAAAGGAAGGAGTCTAAGGAATGGCCTAGGGGTAGGATGAATATGCGAATTGAGAACTTTGAGTGTCTCATTTGAATATATGCAAAAATGCATGAAAAATAAGAGAAAATCATGTTCAGGTGAACTTAAAGAGGGAAAGAAAACTTAGTAGAAAAAATGTATTTAACTGAAGAATGCAGATTTTTTGGAAAGCTTTGGTTTATCTTGGGGGCTTTGCACATTTTGCAAAAAATGTATTCTATAAATGACAGGCTTGGTTTATTGAATTAATTAAGCAATGTTTCTGTTCCTGATGGTAATCTCATTTCAAAAATGTACATCTTATGTTCTCCCACACTCAAGGCATAAAATCCCACTAGGGTCCAGAGCTTGTGTGGTACACCTGGACATAAGCTGATTTAGTGCCATCTGAGGCAATGGAGTTAAATAGTTTTAAATCTAGGCATTCCAGTTGAATTGATTTATGGATTATGATATAAGTGTTTAATTCACAATCAGTTTTATAAAAAGATGAACTGTCTTGTTTCTATCTAAATTGCTTTTTAACAACAGCGATTAATGTTCCATAGTTTCTTTTCAGTTGCAGTGTCATTAATACCTATGAATGCAGCAATAACAGTCTTCACAGGTATAAACGAAACCATTTTTAAAACAGTTGGGTTGTATTTTAATATATTTCATTATGTTATAATTTTAATTGTTTTCCAAAGCAAGGTGATTACTGGAGCTTAGGTGCCCAAATGAAACCAAGAATTGCAAAATGTTACGCACCAACTAATCAGAAACCTAAATCCATCTCTGATCCCCCCCCCCCCCCCGCCCGCTCGCTTATGATTAAAGAAGCATGACTGCTTATTAGCAACCCAAGAGCACACTGGGAAACATTTCCCTCTGCTTAAATTCTGTTTCATTCAGGATGCAATTTATTTTAAAACTAAATATGCTAATCTGCTCATTAGTGCTACTCTTGGCACCGCAAGTGCCTGCTGACAACCTACAGGATGGGTGAGAGCCCAGCTGGTAATGTTCTTTTCAGGGCGTGTTCACCCCAGCAACTCACCATGGATATGTAACAAGCAAAACTGTGCTGCAATGTGCCTATATCACAGGTGGGACAATGTTTACAACAGATGTAGTCAAGGCTATAATTGTCTGTACTGTTTCCAGATACCCTCCTGGAACATAATGTAGCAAACTGAGGATTGAAAATTCCTACATCAAAAAATGAATACCTTTCTCCATAGCAGAGCAATCAGGGGGCATTTACCACACAATGCATTTACATAATCTGAAAGAACTTTCTCCAACCAACATCATTAGTGCAGCAGAAGTTGTTGTATTGCCACAGACAATTTCTTCTAGAGAATGGGAGAAATGTCAAAGGGAGTCTATACTACTTTCCACATTTGAAGTGGGTCTCTGCAAACCGAATTAGAAACTGAGTGTTACACAGCAGCATGGGGAGGTAATACTGCAATCCCTCCCCAAACAAAGCTGTTCTATTTAATGACCATGGAAGGTGGTGCCATCAAGACTTTGGCCGCGTTCTCCAGCTGGGCGATCACCTCCGGGGTTCCCCCCACGGCCACGGCCGCCGCCATCATGGTCTCTCTTCAATGACGCACCATGCAGTGCATTTCATATTTAATGAAGATGCAAAATAAGAAAGATACAAAATACAAAGAAAGATCCAAAATTCTGGGTAGTGTTATATTTTGTTACTGTTACCCTGGAAGAGATCCAGGAAAGCTTTTATCACAAGAAAATCTTCGAAGTGTCATGACATGATTTGCTGTTTTGCTCCTACAGACTTCCAATGCAGAACTTTCTATCCAGTGCACATTTTCATCATACCCAAGTGACTATTTGCTTGATTGCATATTTTTCTTCAGAAATGTGAAGTCTTCTTTCTTTCAGCACATTCTCTTTTCAGCCTCTATACCTCACTTTGTATGTTAACATTTTCCAATCACAGCTTATAGTCATTTGTTGCATAAAAGCAATACATAAATTAATGGATCAATGTTTAGTGTTCCTTCCTACTACAAACACATGCTGTCGACATAACAACTACTGATAAAAATTGAGACAGAAGGCCCTTCTATACTGACCATATAATGCAGTTCGATGCTAACTCAAGGCCACAGTGGTCACAAAATGCAAATTACCAATGCATACTGCATCATAAACCAAACAAAAAGGAGCACAATTAAGAAAATCAAAACAAAATTGTAAGCCATAGAATATGCTGCATCTGATGGCTGTGTATCTCAGAGCCAGGGCAACAATGGCTCTGAAAAATGTGGAGTATATTTTAGACATCTGCCCCTCCTGAGGCATAGTAAAGAATTCTATACAAGGATTGCCAAAAATGCCCCAAGGGAATGGCTAGGCAGCAGAGGCTAATTGACCATGGGGGGGGGGGGCATCAATAACTTCTGCTCCTACTTGTCACTTTCCCTTTTTTTAAACCCCATCTGCCCCTGGTGCACTGATGTGCATCTTTACAGAAAAGCAGTTTGAAACCAGCTTCCATCTGCATTATAGTATTGGTTTAGAAGCACCCATAAAAGTGCTAAAGGAGGGTTCTCATTGTTTCACTATAGGAGGAGACAATACACATTTGCAGTGCTCAGATGGCCAAAACTCTATTAATATGAGAGACTTTGAATCAAGATAAGTACATTGGTAATGGTCTTTTCTTGTGCATATTTTCCTTTGAAGTAACTGAATAGCCCTGTGCTGTAATCCTTCTAAAGTATTTGTACCCTATGCATTTAAAATATTCCTTGACTGATTTCTTCTTTCTAGTGTCTTATATACTGTATATACCCAAGTATAAGCCCAGTTTTTCTGCCCTTTTTAAGGCTGAAAAAGCCCCCCTCGACTTACACTCAGGTGAGGGTCCTGGCAGGAAGGCGTGGGGCTGAAAGATAGACCACCAAGGAATCCTTGAGTCAGGACGTGTCTTTAGTTGGTCCCAGAGATTCAGGCTTGGACAAGCCATTTCAAGTCATTACTTCATAACCAATTGTACTTCATAACCAATTGTACTTATAACCAGTTATATTATTTCACAACTGGTTATTTCAGACCAGCTACCTACTACAACTAGTACTTCAACCAATTAGTTAAACAACAACTGGTTAACGCCGTGGGTATTGGGCACTTCAGAGGCCCCTATATGAGAGACTGAGAGCAAGGAAAACTGCCATCTATTATCCTCAGAAATATCCACATCTGGTAGCTTCAGAATCATTAAGGTACCATTCAAGTTTTGTATATGAATTTTATTGTGGAGAAATCAAGCTAGTGCCTGGGTGGAGTTAGATCCAAGATATGTAAATAAATTGTTACCTTTTCCTCAAAGCAATAATATGGGGATTAATTTTGTGGGGTTCCTTGTTCTAAAAGAAGGCAATCCAGCATCCCCAAAGCTGACGGAGAATTAAGATGCATTAATGACAAAGAGAACTTAAAACTGCTTGGGTGCAACAGCACATTCTCAACTGTGTCAAACATCAATTACAAACTGGAATATCATAATCAATTTCATTTAGCATGAAGTCTATCTGAAATGAGAATCCCCTTTGGTCAAAATGTTTCCAGGATTTTTGCAAGCATGGGAGAACATATATTAAAAAGTGGTTAATTAGCTGTAGTAATAAAGTTGCGCAGTTTAGGAAGCACTTTTTCCTTAAAAGAACTGAAATCTCTAGATATAAACCACCAACTCAGTGTTACATAGCTTCATTGTTCTCAGCAGTGTTTCGATGAACATTATATTCAAAGCTCACAAGGACGGTGCCCTAGAATTATGCTATATAAAACTCATTTAATTGATGACTGTGAACTCTTTAATTGCCTAGCCTGGAAACTATTTTTCAAAGCATACACTAACAACAACAATGTGGAGATTTCCAAGCTGGAGTCCATGCAGGAGTGTGTCATTAAATAAACTGCCGAGTTCAGTCTACTTTGGGACTCATTCAATGAATCTCAAAGAGTTAAAAGTTCCCCTTTGCTGGGCATTATATGTCTCAGAGATATAGCAAAATCTTTGCCCCAAATATGTAGTCAGCTCCTCCTGGTTTTACCTGATGAAAGGCTCCTCCACCACTTCCCTCAACTTCTCTAACCTGATTCTATGGGTTTAATATTGGGATTTATGAAAAATTGCCACTACTGAGCATCATGATTGATCCTTGCAAGTCTTTTTGCAATTCTTCTTTCAGATCGCTTACCTGAGTTTGAGAGAATAAGCTGTTTTATTTTTATTTTATAATATATATCTTTATCACTATTATAACTTGAACTGTTATCTCCTAAAATGCTAAGATAAAGCTTTTTAAACTGCGGATGTGTGTCTACCTTTGACTAACGAAGCAAGTTGTAGTGTTTCAGACTGGCTGCATGGCATCAATGAAGCTGGCTGCAGACCAATGGCCTATGTGGCATAACATTCTGCTCACATGATCTCCAACCAGATGGCTGTTTGAATGTTTACATGAAGATGTTTTATCTTGTGCAGTTTTTATCTCCAGTCTTTGCACTGTTCACCTGAGGTATACCAGATAATAAACATCAATCAAGCCAAGTCCGTACTGTTTCACAAGGCTTTTAACAGCAGTAGACAAGTAATGAAAATGTACTTGTTCTCTAGGATAATAAATGAAGCTGAAGGGATATCCCATGCTTGCTACTTTGAAAACAGACAGCCCTGCAATCCTTTTGCCATTTACAACTAAGTAATCACAGTCACAACCAAGAAAACAAAACATATTTAAGGTTTTGCCAATGAAAGTCTAGATTAAATGCTGTAACTCACTGGTAACTGGTTCTTTTTTGCAAGAGTGCCACAATTCAAATATGAACAAGGAGATACCAATGTGCCCAAATATGATAAACTTTTTCTTCTTCATATGGTTAAATCCAATGGCTAGTCCTAACTAGAATAGGCCTACCCAATTAATGAGATTGTTGATGTATCAATGAGCAATTGATTCAGTGAATCAGTTCTGTATGGATCTAGTGGTCAGATTTAGACCAAAATGGCAATTGTATAGCCACCCAGATGTTTTTGAACTACAGCTCCCAAAAGCTCTGGAGCTGGAGTCCAGCAGTATCTATAGGGGAGCATTCCCACCTCTAAGTTAGGCCTATAATCCTAAAACCTATTATAGAGCTACCAAGCTATTTGGATAGTACAATAAGCAGCCAGGAGTGCCAGTCACTGGTGGGTCTTCACAACGCTTTCTGATTCTTTTCCTTCTTCTAATAACAAATACTGACACAAATATTGTTTTCGTCCAAGCAAATCTTTCAATGCACCAGAGAACACACTCACTGAATTATATATAAAAATACAACTAACCCCTGTCCATCCCTTTTCATGTAAAGTTCCAATTTGAGGCTTCCGGCCCTGGAACATGAATTTCTAGCATCATATTCCTATTCCAGCCATGAATGAAGTGCTTGACACATTATCAGGAAAGACTGCCAAAGGGGTGAGCACTTTACATGACTCTGAAACAGGAAAGGAAAACTAGGACTTATTTGTACATCCTTAGTCACTACTTTACGACATGTGAAAATGCTTTCAATCCCCCCTTAGTTTCACAATTACCTGCCCTTGTCCTTTGATATCTGCAATGTCATGTCTTTCTTTCCTTACGCTTTTCACATAAAAGTTAGCAACTTTTGTCACAAGTCTTTGCACAAGCTGTAAGGATAAATGGATTTTTGCAACCGAGCTATATCTCTCCAACCTCAGCCACCTTGTCTTCTGACAGTGTTTGGACTAAAACTCAACATCTTTGCCTTCTTCTTCTGTCTTTTAATAACACAGTTTCCAGCTGCCCTTTTCCTGTTGTTTCCTATATGAAATCTACTCATCTGTGACTAATTTCCTTCTATTTGATTGTCTACAAATGGATTTGGCAGTCAGCAAATTGGAACCTTTTGGTGTATTGTATAAAGCAGCAGAGTTTTAAATAGTCCTGATGGATGTCTACTGGGGAGAACCAACTATCGGTTTTGACAGGTCATTGATGTTGTTAACCCCCTACAGATTGTTGCTGCGACTACTTAGTAGGCCTTGGTAGAAGCTGCTACATTTTTCAGGTGACTTTTGTTTTAAAATAGATGCCAGCAGTTGAGAAATTATAATATTATCAGATATATCCATCTGTATTTATTTTGGCATATATCATAAGGATGACAGCATACCTTTAAGATATACAGTATTTGTTGCATATTCTCTAATGTATAAGTATTATTTGTGAATTCATATGGAATTTGACCTTTGGGAATACCAACTAGAACTGACCTGAACGACATCTCCTGTGGATATCTGGGACATACATAATATAATTATCCTTTGGATTTCACATTTCTCTAGATTTTATGGTGCATTTCTCCAAGCAATGACATATTACAATATGCAGTGCATTTAATGATGAAAACATTTAAGTGCAGATTATTTCTTTAAAATAATTGTATGTTAATACAGAAACAGCATGGCATGGACATATGAGAAAACCCATGAGAAACTGACATAGACAGCTCATCTCTAACGTCAAAATAATTGTGCAGTTATGAGAAATCTTTAACGGAACCTCCTTTCCAAATCATGTCAAGAAAGGAAAGGATGACTTAAAGGCAGGTATTAAAATCACGGAAGCTACACAGCTACTGCATTATGATAAGTATTTAAAGTAGTCAGAAGTTAGAAAAGTTATTTTTGAACTACAACTGATCACTGACCATGCACTGAATGACCATGCTAGATGGGGGATTCTGGGGCCCATCATCCTAAAATATTACTTGTCTAAGAAAACCCTATGAAATTCATGGAGTCAACTTAAGTTGATGATTGATTTAAAGGCACATATATTACCACCACCATATTAGCAAAAACAACAGAATTCTTTGGCAAAACCTGAATCATCCTCCTGTTAATTTTATAATTGCATGAAGAGTTTCAAGCAATTAGTCACAACAATCAATGGAATTCGTACAATTGCTGATTAATTTGGTTGACCAGAACCATAAAATGTACGTGGGTAGCATCTGAAACCTTGCCTCTTCTGTTACCAAGGCCAAAACCAAGCAAAAGTCAACTCCACCTTCTAGAAAAGACCTCACAGCTGGACTCTCAGATGTGTGCAGACCTGGCTTGCAGGGTGAGAGAGCCAGTGTCTTCAAAAACTCTACCAGCCCTGATAGTTTACAACAACCAACTCCATGCAGACTTCTTTGGAAACTGGCAGCCAATTGCTGGTAGGGATTGTAAAGACTTGGAGTCCACTGTAAGTAGCAGAGGCAGAGTGAGAAATCTCTAAGGACTGTGATCACTTTGGGTTCTCTCACAGATTTCTAAACATTTTGCAAAATCCCAACGCTCGCACACAGTTCTATTTTCCCTGTTCTAATCAAGTAGAATCACAAATCTACTTTATTCCATGATGGTAGCTTGAATTCTAATAATTTTGACTATTTCCCCTAGCCTATGACTATCAAAAGGCCATTACCATGCTCCCACATCGGCTGAGAACAGGGTGTGATGATGTCTGAGGTTCCATCTGGTTGAAAGCACTAGAGAGCTTTTAATTTGATTAATCTCAAATCTTAATTTGATTAGAGCTAGCATAATGGAAGCTTTAATTACAATAGGCCTTGGTCATCAATCTACTGACTGTCCAGGCTAAACAAAGTTGCTTATAGTCTTTGAAGAAGAATCCCACAGAAAGAATGAAACAGATGACAGGTGAGCAATTAACAACCCATCATAAAGCTAATTATAGTCTCTTCTATTCAATAAATTATTTAAAACAGTACTGTTCAATACTGTGGGCTATGTGGCACCTGTGACCTACAAGAAATTTTTGCTGTAATCCACAGGGCACGCGGAGACTGTTACCAAGTGTAATCTTAAATGGCATTTTAAGTATAACTTTTTCTATGGCCATTTCTGCTCCTGCCTCTCAAGAAAAAGCCATGCTAATATACAAACAGACCATGAGCTGAAAAGTCACATATCTTAATTTAGAAACAATGTTTTCCCCTGAAATCTCCTCCTCCTCATTCAAGACTTAGAAGCTGCAAGGCTATTCAATGCTAACCAAGGTGGCCATTCAAGACTTAGAAGCTGCAAGGTTATTCAATGCTAATCAAGGTGGCCAATTGCAATATTCACACTTGCCTCAAGCAGACAAGAGTTCTTTCTCCTACTCTGGACATTCCACAAATATATAAACCTCACCTGCCTAGTTTCCAACAGACCTCACAATCTCTGAGGACGCCTGCCATAGACGTCAGGAGAGAATGCTTCTGGAACATGGCCATACAGCCTGGAAAACTTATAGCAAGCCATCTTAAATTTAGTTGCTAATACCCATTAAAATAGGTCCAGTCAACCAATGGAATGTGCGTAATTGTTGATTTACCATTATGTAATTAATTTTATTGGCCTTCCATAACTATTATTTGCAATTGCATTTAGGCAAAGAAATAAGAAGTAAACACTTTGTTTTTATTGTGAAGTTGCCACTATTAACATACAGTAATGATATTAAATTTCCACAACGTGAAAGTGCCATAGCCTTGCACAATGCTTCATCATCATCTTTACTCACTCATGTTTAAGTTTAACCTTCTCCTTTTGATCTAAAAGTCATGCCACCGATAGATCTTGTTTTTATGTTTTGGGACCTTTGATTTTTCAATCAGCAGCTTTCAAAGCATTATACATATTTTTGTGAAACACATTAAGCCAGTTACAAATCACAGAAGCTATATGATGATATTAAGTCATAATGCAGTCCAGTTTAGCTACATGATATGTCATGAAGCCAAACTAAAGTGTGGTTTGTAAGCACTGCCTTCACTCGGAATGCACATCTTGGTAAAAGCTTAAATCTAATTAGCTTTGGCTTTATGATGATGACATAAAGTCAAATATCAAAAAGTCAAATGAGAAAGAAGGGACTGCTTCCTAACCCCATTCTGAATGGGTAAATTTTCCAATACAGCTCACGAATGGACAAATGATGATTTAGAGGGTGAAGTCTATGTTTCAACTAACTGCAACTTTAAAATCTGTTTAGTGCTGAAAAGTTAAGAGATGAAAAATCATACATCAGATGTGAGGAGACAGAAATGTGAAAATTAAGACAAGCTCTTAATACATAACCAGACCTATAAGATTAGAAACACTCAGCACATAATACAGCAGACTTCAGGGAACTGGTAAATATTTGAAATACTGCATTTTCCTTAAGTCCAGTACTACCATACATTCTCTATGCACAATAATACAGAGGACTAACATATTATTATTTCTCTAAGGAAATGGCTACCGTAAAAAGCAAAGAAAAAATTAAAATGCAAAAATCTATTTTTGCTGCAAGTGGGAAAAGGTAGGTAAGTAGGTAATCAGGCAGGTAAACAGCCAGCCAGTCAGGTGCCCTTTACAAGAGGGAAAAGTATATTCAATCTAGGTTCATTCATTCTTTTTTTTTCTTCTAACTTGTATACATGAAGCAGGACCAGCCAAAAGGGTTTGGTTTTGTTTGTGAACACTCAACACTCCTATCATCCAAAATCCCACTTTCTTAAATATTTCAAACAGTCCTCAATGTGTTTTTTTTTAAAAAAATAAAATCTGAAGAAAGATTGGCAGTGTGTACCATGCATTTTCCAATATCTCACTCACAACCAATCCTTTCTCAAATACCCTACTGGCTAGGAAAGAGCAATCTAACAAAGAAAATGTAAGTGATCTTTTAGATATGATAGTCTCCCCTCCCTGACAAACCTTTTTATATGCCCTCAGAGATCAGGAGAGGCCCAAGACTTCACTCAGAGATCTACCTTAGAATATTTTTTCATGAATGACCTTCTTATGTGATACTGAGCCATCCTCCTAGAAAAGGCACGTATGAAGTCATTCTATTGAAGCTTTGCTTCATAGTGTTTTACATGCAGTAACCATATGGGCCTTTTCATCTCCCAGCTTTCCCCTTTCTTTGTGGCTTTAGACAGTTTCTCTCACACCCTAAAGTTGCCTGCTGTGCCAGAACTGAAGTAACAGAACTGTAGTTTGGTTTTCAACTTCCAAAGCCTCTTTCCCTCCTTTCAAAATAAATAAATAACCTTTATACAACTAGTCAAAGTAGCCTCTGCCCCAAATAGTCTACCAGAAAACAACTTCAGCTGTAGGTGTGGAAACTGAAGTTCCTCCATGGCCAATAAAATCAAGTATTGAGACACTTCAAATACTGAGATTTACTGAAGCTTGCCATTATTACACATGCTTCTTTGATAAAGGACAAGCTCTGCATTGGAACACAGACGTGAAGAAGAAAAAGATTCTACCTCACCACTACCACCAGCAAAAGGGTCTGTGAATACTCTACTAAAAAAGGCAATACACTAGTTTTTGTTGATTCATCAGCTGTAACCATTCCTGGACAGCACAATCCAGCCATAATGCCTCATACTGTGCACAGCTCCAGATTGGATTAACCACAATATACTATCAGTATGGTTGTTGCAACGGGACAGAAGAAAGTTGACAGGAAGAATATCACCTCATTTGAAACATGGTGCCAGAGAAGACACTTGATGGGCTAACAGTGGTAAATATGTTCTACCATTGTAGTAAGTTTCACTCCAATAGATGTAAAATTGAAAGAGAAAGGGGCCCCTGAAGTTTTCCCACTTGCGCAATTACTATAACAAAACTGTAATGAAATTTCATTACTCCCGTTATAGTAACAAAATTTTCACTAACTATACTTTAGAACAGTAATAACATGCTATTATCATTTTCCCCTGCCAATTTTATTATTCTCTTTGTTTGAGTAATAAGAATGATGACTGCCAAGTGGATCTGACAAACTGATCAACTCCAATTATTTATTATGACTCAATGTCATAATCATCACTGTAACACCACAGCTGCGTGATGGGTTGTATGCCTCAAATTTATGTACCACTTTTTTTGCAAGAATCAAAAGGATAAAAATGTGTCAGTGTCAATGCACACTGTAAGATTCCCACTTGATATATAAGACTTGTACCCCTTAATAATTCAGTTGATGCCAGAAATTCAGCTTTTCAAACAAACAAGTCTCTGACAGAGTCTGAAGTAAATATTGTGAATCCTCACATTACAGGACTAGTTGTTAAAAAGAAAAAATGCCTCTAATTAAACTTTTATTTACACCTATATCTATTAGGCCTGGGTAACAACGGAAAAAATTGTTTCTAAAATCAATTTGTATTTGGGGTTTTTTTTGTTTCGATATTTAAAATAATTACAAAATTTTCCTTTTAAAAAGTTCGATATTTACGAAATTTCGTAAATGGTAAAAAATTAACGAATCGATTTCCGAAACAATAACGAATCGATTCGTTAATGGCGGACGCGACCGCGAAATACGCTAAAAAACCTCCAAAACCTTCTGAAGCTTCTCTCTCCCTCTGTTGTTGACTGTTGGTGTGATATTATAATTTTTTTTCACTAATTAAACCATAAAACTGGCCCAGACATGCGGAAATAATAACGAAACGACCTCAAAACAATAACGAAACGAATACAATATCGAAATACGAAGCATTTACAAAACGTTTTTGAAAATTCGTTTTTTTAAATAATTGCTCCAGAATGGTTCGTTATCGTTTTGTAATTGAAAAAATTAACGAATTATTAACGAATTACGAATTAACGAAACGAAACCGCCCAGCCCTAATATCTATATACTACATATTCAAAGTGAAAATATGTATGTATGCGTATGGCTAGGATGCCCACTTGTACAGGCAGGCTTTCACTTCCACAAACAGCTATGATCCTCACCACTGAGGAGCCACCAAAGGCCTCAAATAACATTTCAGATTATAGTGAGCACCGTGAACAAGAGACGCTAAACCCTGCCAATGTCCTCCACAACCTGCCAATGTCCTCCACAAACACAATACTGCCCACCACCCAAAAATGCTTTCATAAGGGGACAATTTCACCCAAGATTTTATGTGTTTCCTCCACCACAGACATCTCAGTGTTTCTTACTTTCTCCATTGGTGTAGAATTTGCATGATCCTGCTCACTGCCTCCCTTCTCTCCCCCCCCCCCAAAAAGATCAGCGACTAAACATACTGGAGGGATTTGAGGGACTGACTCAACTTGATGGAAGTTGTAGTTCATCCTACATCAAGACAGAGCACTGTGACTCCCACCGACAATGAATCTGGACCACATTTGGCACACAGAACCCCCATGACCAATAAAAAATATTGGAGCAGTTTAGGGGGAACTGACCTTGATTTATATGAGTTGTAGTTCACCTACACCCAGAGAGCACTATGAACCCAAACAACAATGGATCTGGACCAAATTTGACATGTATACCTTATATTTCCAAATTTGAACACTGGTGGGATTTAGGGGGAATTGATCTGTGGTTTATAGTTCACCTGTAATCAAAGAGCACTCTGGCTCCCACCAATGATGGGCCTGGACCTAACTTGGCACAGAACCACCATGACCAAGTGGACATACTTGAAGGGATTGAGGGGAACTCACCTTAATTTCAGGGAGTTGTAGTTCACCTAATCCAGAGAAACTGTGACCCCCACCGACAATAGACCAGGACCAAATTTGGCACACAGAACCCCCATGACCAACTGAACCTACAGGAGGGGTTTGACTTGAATACTGTAGAGACATCACAAAATCCAGTCCTAAAATAATTGTACTGGTCATCAATATTCCTTCTATCCATATTCAAGATCTAAACTCCTAAATTGCTTGAGATCACAATATGTTTGTACCCCAAGAAATTGCTATGTTAGTTTGGAATATCAGTAGGTAAAGGGATCTTGTAGCTCCTATGAGAATGAGAAAAGGGAGTTGGTAGCATAAGCCTTTGTGGACTAAGAGTACATCTACACTGTACACTAAAAACTAAGGGTGCATTTACACAATGACATATAAGTTGGTAGTTTATAGAAATGAGCAGAGATTTTTATATTAATAGCTACTTACATATTGTGTTGCTCTTAGATGTCAACATGGGGTATGGAATTCTCAAAAATGTCAAGTATAGGCTATAGGTGTACTTGTGTCTCCACTGTGTGAACCTATCCATGATCATACACAGTTCTTATGAGTTGTTTCACTGAGCACACCATCACAACAACTGTCATTTTATCTCATTTAAAAGCAACCTGTAAGTCATAGAAATGCATAACTACAAATTATATGTATCACCATTCTGTTAAGATAGAAGATCAATTGAATACAAATGGCTATAGTTACAATACGGTCATTTCTGAAGCAAAGAAAGCCCAAATTGTTCTGCAAAGATTCTTTGTTCTGTATTGAAACTAATATGTGTTATGATCCAATGATGTATTTTAACTGTTGATTTGACCCATGGAATTGGGTCTTTGGACCGAATTGATTGAATGATTGAATTAGAACAGGTAAGTCTTCTCTCACCAAGAACCATTTATGTGATGCAAAAGCCTAATCCATGGGACTGAAAAACCTACAAGAGCAAGTTTGCAAAGGGATACATTGGAATTGGGAGAAAATCCATATGGCAGAACTACAAGAATCCAAATGAAGTAAGCCCTTCGATCCTGAACACAGGATTGGCCTACCATGACTTTTAAGCAAAACTAAAAAAAAATGTCCTTTTCTAATTGCTCTTTTCTTTTAAGGGGAAACAAAAATGTTTTGTATTTCAACTATAGGCAGTCTCTTTCAAAAGCTGATGGGGATTCTTAAATAAAGTCTGTACCATCCATATGAGACTTTAAGTAATGCTCAAATGTCTCTAGAGAGCATTTGAAATGATAAGGAATGTTTAATCAGGTTTCGCAAATGGTTGCATGCATCCTTCTTCAGTTCCCTCAGGCCTTTTAACAATATGATTTGGGGTTTATGTAATTTAGTGCTTAATGCACCTTACTACCAACCTACTGTATTTTAACTTACTGAAATGTTAAGTCAGATAGCTGAACAGGCTGATTTCCAGGCCCTGAAGCTCTTTTTCCAAGGAGAATTATAATGTTCTCTTTCTCTGAATGAAAGGTCACTTTTAGAATTCTAGCAGGATTATAACCTTAAATAAATTGTCAGATGCAGACAACTGCCATACTATTCTCATTACAGATTATATTCAACCAAAAGTAGGTAAGTGTTTACTTCCCTGGGGATTGTTGGTGTACATAATGCAACATAACTGTTTAAACTTATTACCGTGTTTGATCTGAGTATTTACATAGGTTGTAAGTGACCCACGTGAGCCTAATACAACATTCACATTTTGCTAAGTTCTGTAGAGTTAAGAGTGTAACACAGAAGTCTAAAAATTAGCATCTTTACTGGTTCTCCCTTGAGCTGCTATAAAGAATAACCATAAAATATATTATCCTTGTACTCTTGGTATCAAATTCCTTATAAGTACAGCACAAACACATTAACAAGAAACAGAACAATTCTACTCCCAGATCTGCTGCCTTGCAGGGAGCAATTTGGATGGGCGGGAGAGAGGAAATGGAAAAATATGTACTAGTGGTAGTGGGAGCTCTATATTCTCCACCACCTCTACTCAGCCATCAGAAAGTTCAGCAGGCAGAAAGTTTTCACCTGTAGGAAGACTAAGCAGAGACAAGTACGTGGTCCACTAGTCCCAGAGTTCTTCAGCTATGCCTAGAGCTGGTTCAGTAAACACCCCTCCCCTATTACTTCCAATACAGGGGGATGGGTACAGTACAGAATGATATACAAGTCTGAACAGCCTAACAAAACTGTTCTCCTCGCTTTATCTTCCATTCTGTCTAGCATGACCTGACAGGATTGTTATAAGGCAGGATTGCTTCATTCCTACCAGTCAGTGCCCCTTAGGAATTTTAAATCTGGCAGGTTATGAAAAGAAAAGTTAATTCCAAATCCCACAGCTTGTTACTAGGATCCATATTTTTGGAACTCAAGCCTATTCTTGTACAACTCTGTTTAAAGAAATTGAAATATAGAATATAAATTTCATTTTTCATTGTTTTTATTAGATCAAATCTCTTAAATCTCTTGTATTGCTCCATTTTTAATTCCTTTAACTTGGGAGCATATATTTATTGCACTCATAGTAATGGCATGTAAAACTGTGTTAAACCAATATTAATCTCTTACTATTTGTAGGAAACCCAAAGAAACTTAAATTAAAACTAACACAAACATATATTTAGTAATGAAAATAGAAACCCATAATATAAGATCCATATAAAAGAAAATCCTCTAACATTTTAAGTTTCTCTCCTGATCAGCACTACTCTTCTGCTAAATCAAAATTGGCATTTGATTAAAAAAATGTCAAAGTCAGCCTGTAAATGAAATAAAATCCCATTGCAGTTTTCACCTGCAAGCTACCTTTTAGCTGAATCTGGATTGTGAGTGGATTGTAGAATGTCCAGTCTCATTTCAGTTTGATAAACCTTTTTACAAAGATGTTAGACAAAAGAGAAAACATTGTATTCAAAGAGATGAGAAAAATTATGGGTGCTGCTTTGCACATCTTGGTAGTTCAATTTGGCTGAAACTGGCAGAACACTCACTTCTCTCTTCTTTCACAAAAAATAGTTCTGTTTCTAAGATAGTAAAGGCCTTTTATCAGAGGCAGCACTGACAGTTTTTCCTAGACTGTAGTTGGCCCTCTACATTCATGGGCGTTAGGGGTTGAGAACCCCCATGAATATCTCCAGGTGTGGGGTAGGGCTTCCTTTTATAGTTGGCTGGCAGGTAGGTGGGAAGGATGCTGCTGTACCTCCTCAGAGGCCACAAGGAGCAGAGTGGCAACCTGTTGAAGTCTGCTGGTTTGTAGACCTTAGGGCTGTGGCCAACCCCATCACTGATTCCCCACTGCTTTGAAGAGATGGGGAAGCAGTGAAGAGCTTACCACCTGATCAGTGAAGCTTCATGGGGTGTTTGGCAAGCTCTTCAAAAATTTTCCACTCTGCCATGGGGAGAGGTAAGGATGCAAAGTGCTGTTGGCAAGCAGCAAAGTGCTTGTCAACAGCCCATGAAGTTTATGCATCAGCTTCGCAGGGCAGTTGGCAAAAAATAGATAAACTGTAGGTTACTATCCTATATATAGAGTGCTGGCGCATATTTTGTTATTGATAAATGTCTACAACTAATTACTGTAGGAGAATGTTAAGTATTTGAGAAAAGAGTATTCCATATATAGAACCATAGCAAGCTGACCACAGGAGTATGTGGTACCACCAGTGGGGACTCTCTGGATGGCTGAATGGGTCCATAAGGGGAGGATGATCTCACATATAACCTGAATACTGAGAAGATTTTCTTGCAAGCGAGCCTTCAGTCAATAAAATGTCTAATATATATTATTCAATTTTTGGTTTAAATGTGCATCACCGTTTAAATTAATCCCTAGGATCTTCTGACATCTAGTGTTCTAATAGCCTGTTATCTAAGGGTCTACTGCCTGAAGGCAAATCTCGGTTAGTTAATGTGCTGTACTTAATCTTTTAAAAAATAAAAATGGGCTTTGATCATTAAAACCATCTGGGGAAATGACCATAGAATGCTTTTAGTTCTTCCAGAAACCAGGGGCTTATCTGAAGACTCTGACTTGTTTCCATGACATGTTACTGCAGTTCCCACTGTAGCCCAATTTATATTATACAAGCAACAGGAACCACTACAAAGGAAACATACAGTTGTGATGGACTACTAGTTAGAGGATTGCTACTTGTAATGTATGAACTCATCAGGCATACTTTCCAACTGTCCCAATTATCAGAGACAGCTTCAATTCATCCTCTGCTATTCCACTTTTTCCACCTGCTTCTGAAATATCCCAGATTTCTTCTCTCCCTCCGTGCTGGATCTACACTGCCATATAATGCAGTTTCAGAATTCAGATGAACTGTATTATATGGCAATGTAGACTTATTCAATGCATTTAATCTGCATTCTGAAACTGCATTATATGGCAATGTAGATGGGGCCCCACTTTCCCCTTTTGTCTATGGTTTACTTCAACTGTTGCAAAACGAGATCCAGGGGAAAAATTAAGATATAGTGAATTAATTAAATAGTGGGGAAAATAAAGGAATGAGCAGAATGTTGCTCTTCCCAGTTGGCACAGGTGGAAACAAATTACTGTGGGCTCTCCCAGTTTATGCACAACTCTTTATAATAAACTTTGCCATCTTGACTACACTCTGATATTACTTGGACACATGTGTTCCAGTTTCTATCTGTGAAATGTTGGATGGTATTAACTCAGCTTATATATTTTGGGTGTCTGTTCAGAAAAATGCATATAGAATTGCCTTGTAGCAGGACCTCTGACCTGACAGCCTTCTGCTATTGCCACATTTTGTGATTCTCTTACTCGAAGGCACAAAATTTTCACTGTTAGTATTTCAAGACTACATCTTCCACCTTTGTGATGTATATTTACACAATTCCCAGCAAAGTTGATGACCATGCAATGAAGGATATCACCACTATTTAGAATGTGAACTTGATAGTCCATGGACTTTATTATATAAACATTCTTATCTTCCTCAAATGCAAGATGTAATTTGATTAGGTGTGTGGTAATTTTTTTCAGCATCATAAAGCAGAATGCTGTTTGCACATCATTATTCCCTGTTTTTTCTTCCAATTATTTCAACTACATGCAAATCTGTTGGCATTGTTATTGCTCGGAAAGATTGCCCCAATGTAAGATGCTATCTTTTGAAGCATTAAACAATGATTAGGCAGGCATTGGGCCAACGGACTGTGATGTTTAAGAGCAATGGAGACATGCAGCAGCTGGTGTTAAGAAATCTTGAGAGAACTGATAACACTTAGTAATTCTGTCAAGATGATCTTCACTGATAATGAAAATAATAATGATGCATTTTGCCTTGTTTGGCATGCATAAAAATTCCAGTGAGAGAAACTCATTAGTGATGTGAGGAACGTTTTATACTGAAAATTAAGAGAAATTATACTGAAACTTAGAATAGTGCATCAAGTCTTAGAGATTATTGACACCTGTCAGTTATAATGGGACCAGTCAGAAGCAAAGAAGAGCCATGGAGGTGCTAAAATGCTCTGTTCCCAACCTGTGTTAGTTCAGGTGATTTCAAAATGCCTCAACCTTATCTTTCCTGTAACTGTCCTGATTGCCAGACAGCCACAGAGCTCCTGCCTTTAAAAAATCAGTAATTTTTTACACGTGATTAAGGAGAGGAAAGGGGGCCCTGCCTCCCTCTCCCTGGTCATGTGGGCACCTCCACAGCTCTGTGGCAATCTGGAGTGGCAACTGGACTGATCTGAGCTGCTGAACATGGAAGAAAGGCGATAGCAGCACCAACCCATGTGGACAGTAGACCAGTTTGCTTTGAAGTCAGTCTGCTATGCACACTCTGCCTGAAGCATGGGACTGCTCCAGAGTTTCAGTGAAATTCCAGAGCATTCTGCAACTTTCCCTAATATGGGAATAAAACAGCTCATTCTGTTTTACTCCACATTATGGACTACATGTCTCTAGATGTCATGTGGGCATCCAGGAGCCATCCACTTCAGGTTTTTTGGGCTTGTGTAGATAAACTCCCACTGCTCTTGGATTTTTAATTATCCTAAGTTAGGATAAGTTTAATTATCCTAAGTTAGTTATCTGACAGAAATACTTCATCAAAATACCAAATATCTTTTACAAGGTGAAGAAAACCTTTAAGTTCCTAAGATAAGAGAACTTGGGGGAGAGAGTGGAAACATTTCATACTTCATTTAAACAAACAATGGTATCTATCTCCCCCACCCCTCCAGTGGATTTTAATGTAAGTTATTATCACTCTTAACATGAAAATATGGTGATAAGAAAGAGACAATCACATATAGATGAACATGACGTATAGATAATCTGCTATAGCAAAGCTACATTGCTGCAGGTATCTGTATCTGCTGGAAATTTTGGCGATGAAATTTTAGTCTTCAGTTGGTTAAAATGAATGACCCCTGGAAACTGACACACATGATATTACAGCAGGGTTTGAAACATTCTAATTTTCATTTTAGAAAAAGACTGGGGGAAGGAGGAGTGAAGACTATGTTTCCTATAACTACTTGAATCACCTTCTAGATGGGTTGTAGTTTGGTGAAGTGTCAGTAGAGATGTCTAAAGACCATGGAAAACTACAATTGCCACGATTCCAAAACATTCAGCCATAGTAGTTAAACTAGTGTCAAACTACAGGGTTGATGTTTTCTCTCTCCCTTCACCTTTCAATATTTTTCATTGAAAGGTGACCAATTTCCCTGAAAACATGAACTGGGAAAAAGAAGTAGGAATAGGTAATGGATTACAAAAGCATGGAAAGCTAACACTAAAAACTCATTTCATATGGCACAGTCCCAAACAAAAACGCACCACAACATCAGACAAACATGTGGAATAGGAATTCATGATGTACTAGGACAGGAAAACATATTGTTTTCACCTAGAAATTGAATTAACAAATGAGAATAATTAGGGAATGCAGCCAGAGAAAAGAAACCTCATTTGGGTCTTTAAAACTAAAGCAATGTGTAATGAATACTACCATGCTCCACCATATTTGCAAGATGAATGGATCCCTATATGTTTTGGACTAAGGTATTGGGGCAAAAATTAATTCAAGACTAAAAATATTTTGATTGGAGAGACTATTATTGACAATGATATAAAATAATGATCACAGTATAAATTTACTTATATTTTTAGCAAGTACTGGAGGATTAAAAGGTAAAAACACAGACAAACCTTTGAAAATGAAGATGAAAGGTTTTATTTTCTAATTATGCTGATCAAAATTTAGAAGGAAAAGCTGACAAGTGAAATGCTTACATAAGGCAATCTAAATTGCTTATTTAAACCAGAGGATTCAAGCTGTTGTAAGTGTTAAATCTACTTACTCTATTCAAATGACATACATACAGTGACATCTTCACAATTTTCCCACTTCAAACATTTCTGTGTGTATTTTAAGGGAGGCTTCACATGAGATTAATTGGGGGCTTCTAAACTATAATTGGAAACCAGGAAAAACCCACAGCAGGTTTTTCAAAATCCATAGATAATTTGCTTGACATATGTTGATGTGCATATATAAACTACTGCTATTTTATATTTCCCAAATTAAACATAAATAAATTGACTGTAATGCACTATCATAGTGTATATTATGTAACTTTACATATCCTTGGCTGAATAGCAAAGGCAGTAAGAACCCGTTTTGGTGAATTGCAAATAGGCATGTGTATTGGCACTCTCTAGTCAGCTGCCTGATGCATAATGATATGCAATGGTCCCATTGTACATCAATCTTGATATACAATCACAGAACAGAATCATATAAAGGCAGTCTCCAAGTTATGAACAAGATAGGTTCTGTAGGTCTGTTCTTAAATTGAATCTGTATTGGTATATTTTTAAAGTGTAACTTCAATTCTAACTTGCATTTTAGAAAAGGACTGGTGGAATGAGGAGTGGAGACTGTTTCCTATAAATGCTTAAATCACCTTCTGGATTGGTTGTAGTTTGGTGAAGTGTCAGTAGAGATGTCTAAAGACCATGGAAAACTACAATTACCATGATCCCAAAACATTCAGCCATGGCAGTCAAATTGATGTCAATTTTTTCTCCATGATAACTCTATCAGGAGTGAATTTCCCTTCCTAGAGGTAGATTTCTCCTACTTCCTGTTGTCTCAGCCCCATTCTTAATTATGAGTCATTTGTAAGTCAAATGTTTGTAGCTCGGGGACTGCCTGTAATACCCTTCTGCCATGAAGGAAAACACAATCAAAGCACCTCCAACTGATAGCCATCCAACTTCTGCTCAAAAACCTCTGCTGAAGGAAGCTCCACTGCATTCCAAGGCAGTGTATTCCACTGTCAAAAAGCTCTTACCAACAGGAGATTTTTTGGTGGGATCTCTCTTTCTATAGTTTAAATCCATTCCTTTGTGACTCAGGGCAGTTTTCAACAATCACTGCTGAAGCTAGGTCAATCTGGCCTCTGTGATGCTGGATTGGGTCCATTGGCGGCCCCCTGAACCACCTTGGAGGCAGCAGCGAATCCCCATTGCCCAGCCATACTGAACATGGTTCTGCACTGGTAGCTACCCCAGATGTCCCTCCTGCCCCCTATGTTATGGCTGTTGCTAGCTGTGACACACTGGCTGACATTAGTCAAAGTATCATCTTGCTAAGGAGGATGTGAGGGGGGAGAGGGCTGTATAGTTTGGTTCCAAGAAAATTAAAAAAAACAACAAACATAATTAATTGAAGATCCAGATAATACACAGATTTGTGTAAATAAGGATACCAGAATAGGTTTTCACAGTCATTTACGGACCTACCGCCAAAACTCTACTTCTAAAAGACAATTATACTCGGCTACAAGTGATAGCCCATGACCTGTGGTAAATAAGGATCAGGATTTCTTCTTATTCTAAAAATTAGGGAATTCAATGTACTGAAGTAAAATGTCCCAAGCTTTTGCTCTTTGGCCTACTGAACTATGAGAACCGTAATGATAACTATAATGGATTGTCTGGATACTATCTGATTTGGTAGACTTCATTTTAAAACAAATAATTTGTGTGATAGCCTTAAGTGCACAGAGAAGCTATTTCTAAATCAACACCTTTAATCTAAATCATGGCATTTGTTGGCCTTTTGTTCCCGGTATAGAGATTGAGGTTCTTTGAAAAGAAATAAGTAGCAACAGGGGTCAATTCTTTTAATGGTGTTACATTTTACCAACTGAAAAAATGTAGAGATAAAAAATAATAGGATATATGATAGGAAAATCTTGCTTGGCAAGATATTTTAATTAAGAACACCTTTTCACAGACAGAGAAGTAATTTTCAGTTCCAAGAGAGTTATATCCTATTTGACATCAAAGTCTCTCATGTCTATTTAGCTTCTACAGTACTCTCAAGCTATCAATTGCCCAATTCCTAAGGTACTCTGTTGTTACTAATAGAAGACCTGGACTGAAAGTCTGTAAGAAAGCACTCCTGCAGCCTACTTAATTCACAATCTGCCACCTTCATTTGTCACATCTGCCCATTTGTTTTGGACTGCCTGTGATTTTTTCACTTATACTAGGTCTCTCCACTGTCCTGTGATATAGAGTAAATGGATATAAACAAACACATTAATCCTGGATGCTGTCTTTTTCCTGCTCCCCTATGATGGTATTTCAAGGGAAACCTGCCCAAGGTTGGGTGAAATACTGCATTTTTCTAGGACTAGGATGAGATTTAGAGTAAGTGTTCTCTCTCTCTCTCTCTCTCTCTCTCTCTCTCCTATCCATTGTATGTACTTCCTGGAACCTGCATTTCAAGTAAGTTTTCATCCATAGTAAAACAGAAGCAGCCAGAAGAAAAGTGGTAGCTGAGGTTAACTTGCTTGGCATTCCACCAAACCTTACATGATTAGTTTTAAGGCAAAGGTATATATTGTATAGTAAGTCATATAGAAGGATTAGGTATAATATATTGACCAAGATACTATATACCTTTTGCGCAGGATATATACATAACAACATGGTTAGACCAGATCTTACATATTTTTTGAAAGAGGCAATGAAGCATGGAGCTCACAGGTTGCACAATAGTCAATAATCTCCCAATCCAACAAGTAAAAAAAAAAGAGAGAAAAAGTTTGTATATGCTTAGCTGCAGTAGGGGCCATACTTAGCAACCTATGAGAAGATCTAACTGCTTGCATAACTATTTTAACACAAGCATCGTGACCCAATATGACACCTTTACAACTCCTTAGAGTAGTAAAAAGAAATCTGTAAGTCCCCTTCCACACAGTTGAATAAAATCCCACATTTTCTGCTTTGAACTGGGATATATGGCAGTGTGGATTCAGATAACCCAGTTCAAAGCAGATATTATGGGATATTCTGCCTTGATAAGGCTGTGTGGAAGGGCCCTAAAAAGCTTTGAATATTTGGTTTAATCCTGACCTGTCAGGGCCCTTCCACACAGCCCTATTTCCCAGAATATCAAAGCAGAAAATCCCACATTATCTACTTTGAACTGGAATATGTGGCAGTGTGGATTCAGATAACCCAGTTCAAAGCAGATATTGTGGAATTTTCTTCCTTAATATTCTGGGATATAGAGCTGTGTGGAAGAGCCCTCAGAAGAATAAAATCCATTGTGGTGCTTTTCTACCACTTTTTCCAGGACTTCCTTTTCCTCTCTTTCAAAGTATACCACCAACATCCATACCCTCCATATCTGACCTGGAGGTCCAAAGTCTGCTCACAATTATGATCAGTACAGCAAATAACTAATTGAATATAAGTGAATTCACTAAATTAAAACAATTATATGTGGCTCAATGTCATTCCTTCACATTTGCCAAATTGGTCTTTCATTCTGCTAAGATGTTTTAACCACAGGGGACCATATACTATCTTCAAGGACAAAGTTCAGCATAACTAGTGAACTGTGGGGACAAAACAGTTCAGAGGTGTGCCTTCTATGCAGAGCTATATTAATAATTGTGGAGTTGGAGAAAATGATCCAGGACTCCAGAAGCTGTGGGCCCCATACTTCTACTAGCATCATACACACACACACAGAGACAGATACACTCACACCCATACACACATTCTGACAGAGAAAACACAAAAACCTTGGGAACCGTGATGTTATCAACAAAAAAATGCTCCTGAGGAAGGGAGACAGCATTTGTGTCTCCACTGCCTACTACAAAGGTCGGTAAGATTTACTACTGACCTCAGTCCCAATGTGTAAGTGAAGAGAATGGTAAGCCCAGTCTGATAGAGTCTGCAGGCTAAGTACATTGAGCTGTCCCCAAATTTTCATTTCAGAACTTTTCAGCCACTATGAGAACCAAAGACCCATCTACACTATTGAATTCTAACATTGTTATTCCACTTTAACGCCCATCATTCTGTTTTATTTAATACTGGGACTGGCAGTGTAGCAAGCATTAGCTAGAGCACTCTAGAGCCCCACCAAACTATAAAACCTATGATTTGACAAGATGGAATTATGGTAGCTCTAGTAAAATCATAGAACTATAATTCTGTAGTGTGGATGGAGACTAGGAATTTTTCTGAACACATCTTTCATGATTTTACCAAGTTAAGAAGAACACGATTTTCATTTCTTTACACTTAAAATCAAAGCATGGTTTGGCTCCTAGCACACATGTTCTTAAATCCTACCAAGAACTTTGGAGAAAGAAAGGGTGATTATAAATGGAAGTGTGCTAAACAGAAAAGTGTCTCCCTTAGACATAAAGTTCTAACAGAGTGCCAGAACACATTCCCATGAAGATAAGTGTTCATATTCTAAACATAATCCAGTATGTTATGGTGAAGTGCTCCTGACACAGTATAAGCTATTTAGAGAGGTATTAACATCTCACTTCATCAACCAGTAAGTTCCCTAAACAGCTTATTAAAATGTTTAAGCCCTCAAACAAACAAATCAGTAATGAATGTTATACTTATAGTAAAGAAGCACCAACATCAAAGCTGAAAACACATTTTAGTAAATCTCAAAAAGCACTAATCAGTGAGAGACCTCAGACTCATGGCTTCTGAGAAAGCATGTTCCAATGAGTGGGTTGCACCACTGGAATGGCCCTATTCTTATTTTTATTATTCTTATTAGCAGTAGTAGTACACTACTAATGCTGCTAACACAATCCTACTACTCACCATTACCTTCTTTATCTATATCCAACACAAGATGCATTATGCAATATAGGTAAAATATACAGAAGAGCAAAATGGAATTACAGTAGAGTCTCGCTTATCCAACATAAACAGGCCGACAGAACATTGGATAAGCGAAAATGTTGGATAATATGGAAGTATTAAGGAAAAGCCTATTAAAATGCCAAATTAAATTATGATTTTACAAATTAAGCACCAAAACATCATGTTTTACAACCAACTGTCAGAAAAAGCACGTAACGTTATGTAGTAATTACTGTTTTTACGAATTTATCCCCAAAACATTGCAATGTATTGAAACAACTGTGGATCCGGGCAGGAGGCAGACTACGTTGGATAATACAGAATGTTGGATGAGCGAAGGTTGGATAAGCGACACTCTGCTGTATATATTGGTAACATTAAACCAATTTAAAACTTACAATTAAAAATACTAAAAGGTAGTACAATTAAAATAATGCAGCAATCTCTTTAAAGCCCTTGATTTGGCAACATTCAATTCTCAAAAGCTTATCAGAGTAAAAAAACATAAAATGTTTTTGCCTGATGATGAGGGAAGGCTAATTAGCCTCCCTAATAAAGTATCAGAGACTAGAGATTGCCACTAAGAAGGCTCTGTTTTGACTCACCACCAGAAGTGCCTGTAAATGTGATGGGGATGAAAAGGGAGCTTCTCCTGAGGATCCTGGGTCCAAGGCAGGCTCATATAGGAAAATATGATCTGCCAGAAACCCTGTACCTCCTGAACAGCCTTTGAACATGGTCTTAATATTTGGGCAGGTTTGTGCAAACAATGGCTTCAAACTACAAGAGAGGAGATTCCATCTGAACATTAGGAAGAACTTCCTGACTGTGAGAGCCGTTCAGCAGTGGAACTCTCTGCCCCGGAGTGTGGTGGAGGCTCCTTCTTTGGAAGCTTTTAAGCAGAGGCTGGATGGCCATTTGTCAGGGGTGATTTGAATGCAATATTCCTGCTTCTTGGCAGGGGGTTGGACTGGATGGCCCATGAGGTCTCTTCCAACTCTTTGATTCTATGATTCTATGAAATGAAGATAGCATTTTATTTTTAGTCTCTTTGTGGATTCATTCTACCACAAAAAAGAGTAAAAAAATCTAAAACATATTTAAATCATGAAACTACTTAAGATAGCATCAAGGGGCATTAGAAGAAAAAAATACTTGAGAGTACAAAGGAAAAGCATAGTGGGTTATGAAGGGACAGACTCTGTATTAAATAATCAAAAGGCATAAAATATAAAACACACAGAAGAGTTTTCTACAAAATTTCTCTTTGATTAGTTTCTGTCCTCATCAGGGAAGGACATCATCACCTTTGGTGTATCCTACTCACCATTATTACTGTTGTCGTCCACTAAAATAATCTCTTTGAGCAAATGAGCAGGAGTCCTGTCAATAGCAGAATGAATGGAACGTAGAATCACTGAGAGTGCTTCATTCACAAATATGAAAACAATGCTGACCTCAGGAAGGCTGTCTGGAAATGTAAGGTTCTTGCACCTTTGAAGAAAAGAAAAAGAGTCTACAGCAACTTTCTTAATTGAACTTTATTTGCACAAACACAAAATCCTGTTTTCCCAGAGTGATCTATACAGCCCTTGAGCATACCCTTTTTCCACCCTGCTGTACATTTGTTACCCAGAATAATTCAATTGAAAATATTGTGAGTGGCTTTGCAAAAGATACCAACTGCACATATGCACATGCATACACAGCATGAACAAAATAAAATAGAAATCTTATTGTCCCAGCATATTTCCACATTTGAAACAGTGAAATAGATATGGTTTAAATATATTCAACAAAGAGAATCCTCTATATCAGTGAGCAAGCTGTTTCCATGCCCTTGGGGATATGGTCCATGAAAGAATTGGTAAAATATTAATTTCTCTTATTTCTCTTCAAAACACAATTCACGCAATTACATTCAGCCATTGTTAAAGTCTGATAATGTTAATATTGCAGCTTATTTTACTCTCACAATAATAAAGTTTTGCCTAGTCACCCATTCACAACCAACTGAAAGCCTTCAATGATAAATGGTTGAGGGATGGGTGTCAAAAGCACTCGTATTCTTACTTCATTTTGGAACCTTTTTCATTCTGATGAGGTTCTGCAGGAGGGTAGGAAAAAGTATGTTTGACTTAATATCTTGGAAGCTGCATTTTGGTTTTATATATTTTTGTTGATATTTTAAAGGTGCAATTAAAAAAAGCATGTATAGTATTAATGGAAGACCCTCGTTGCTTGAAGGAACTGAACCTATGGTGGAGTTGAATGCTATCACATGTCAGATATGTCTTTACAGAAAGACCCAAATCTTGAGTCGTGCCAGTGCTCTGCCATTAGCATAATATCCAACAATATTATTCAAAGTTTCCTAATATTCTGTAGCTGTTTTTGAGGTTGAGGAGAACAACAGAGAAAAGAGAAAATAGGATTTTGTTCAGGGAACTGATAACCACACAACTACATTTTTTTACTCTGCAGGTCAATTATTTTTTTTAGTAAACTCCCTAGATACTTTTGGAAACTACCTTGAGTAACTGTAGGGGTTTTTTTGTGGAGCAACTTGAGAAATTGCAAGTCACTTCTGGTAACTGTAGTGGGATAATAATAAAGTATTAAGTAAGTAAATATATTGTACATGGTTGACTATGTAGTGAAAAAAGGGGTTTTGGAAATTATCTGGAAAATAAATGTGCACAGAAGTTTCTTGAGAAGTTCAAGTGACAATATTTCAGAAGAGAACAAAAATAAGAGAAGAGAACCGGCCTGAGTCCCTCTTCGGAGGTCGAGAAGTTCTAAATTAAATAAATAAATACTACATTTCAGTGGCACAACATCTGAAGCAATCTTGCACGTACTTCAGTGTCAACAAACTTGTTGTTTCTTCAGTGCCAGCAAATTCTGATGAGGATAATCCTGGATGGAGGACACTTTGCAGCTCAGGATGTACTTCACATAAAATTCTGTAATATTTCTGAGTAGAAATATAATTTTATGCACAAAAAAGGTAGAAAATGCTGTTTCCTGGGACAAAAATGCTCTTTTCTGACTCCCAAAACAACACACTAATTTCCTGCCGAGTATGTTCTGAAGTGCAAATTATCTTTAAAAACTGCAGTATGCAATTTTGAAGACTTTCTTGCAGCAGGAAGTAGATTGCTTTAATTACTTGTTCTTTCCTTCAGGAACAAAATTAGTAACGAATTAGCCCATCCATCATGTACATTAAGCATGACACTAATTTTGGGTAGATGCCTCATGGCTTTTTACCCAATTGTTTCTAATCATCCAATATTAAAAAAAATCTCAATAACCTATAACATTGGGTGTAAGATATCTCTCAATTTCACATTATTTGTGAGGGTCAGTTAGAATAACAGGAGCCTGCACTTTCAAGTCCCTATAATATATTTCAGTCTTTCAGTTCAGATCCACATCATGAAAAAAAGCAACACATTTAGTGGTCAAGCTATGACAGCTTTGCACTTTATTATATGGAATCTAAGAAAATCCTGTTGTCATGGTCACCAGAATGGTACATGCAGTATATGTAGACATGTGTTCCCAATGTTCTGTTTGAAGCAGAGCAGAAAATGTCCTGCTTTAAGTAGAGCAGCAAAAAAGAAAAAAGGAAAAAAAAAAGGGGGGGGTGCACCTTAATTTTTTTTCCAGAAACAGTCACTGGTACAATTTCCTCAAAATGTGCTCAAAGGCACCAGAGATGTGCGGCAGAATTGACACTACGGTTTCTCCATTATAAGGGAAGGGGTTTCTCATAAGCAGCATACAGAACAGATACTACACTTGATCTTAGCCAAAAGGCCGAGAAACCAGAAAAATAAGATTCTAACTGTAGAAGGTCAGTTGCTGTCCCCTCCTTTTTGCCTTGTCTTTTAGTCGTGTTGTATTTTGAAATGGTCATATGACTGGTCAAATAAATAAATAAATAAATAAATAAATAAACATTATTAGCAGCAGCAGCTTATAGGATAATGAGAAATTTTACCATCCTGTTACTATTTACTATTTGTGATCTGCTGCCAAATATATTTCCTTGACAAAGAAATCAAATTACCATTTGCATTTATTTACAAAACTGCTTCCCACCAATGCCTCCAAGCAGCTTACAACAATCCCTATTATCAATATGTATTGGCATTTTACTTCAGAGAGAGGCTTCTTTTAAGAGGCAGGAACGTCTGTCCCAGATAGTTCTGAGAAGGACATTATCTAGAGATTATTTACCAAGGCAGAATTTTGCACATCTTCATTCATGACTAGTTGTTTTTCATAGACAAAACACAAGATATGAAGTTCCTGATAACAGAAGCATAGACATATCACTGAGTATGAAAACCAAGATTTTCCATCTCATAGTATTCTCTGATTTCTTTATATGTCTGTAAAATCTAGAAAGTGAAGAATGCTGACAGAAAAGAATCAATTTATGTGAAATGTGGCGCTGAAGAAAAGTTCTAAGTATACCCTGCACTACCCTGGGAGCAAACCTGAATTTTATCTAGAAGACATAATGACTAAAATGAGGTTATTGGCTTTGTACGATAACATGACACATTGGGAAAGACATAATGCTTCATAAATTGTAAGGCAGTACAAAAACAGGCAAATCGCATTACAGGTGGATAGAGAATCAAGGAAACCACAGCCATGATTTTGCAAGACACTAGCAAGCCTGTTAATAGAAGAGTGCTTCAGGAGTCTTTCATTCACTGAATCTTCATAAACTGAAGCTGACTTGACAGCAATTAACAATAACAAAAGGCCCAATTAAAAATAACAAAAGGACCCAATAGTTATGTAGTCTATCCCCTGCCAATGCAAGAATCCTTACAGATGGTTAACCAGCCATTGTTTAAAATTTCCAACCTCTCTTGCTTTTCCTCAGAGCACTGCTACCAAGGATTTATCTCTCAAAAGCCTGAGCTCACTCTGTATTTAAGGCTGCCTCATCTTGTCACTACAAATACAAACATTGGCTACTCATAGTGTATACATGTCTGTATTTGGCCTCTCCTCTATTTCTTGTGCATGCCACTTTTAAATTTCAGTTCATCAAGCTTTTCTTATGTGTCCAAATTAGCTTCCTTTCCTTTGAAAATGTATGCAAATGTGCCTTCGATATTTCCCTTTTAAGAAATTACTCTGAATATTTCTGACCATGGGATTTCCCCCAGTATTTCTTTAGGTTTACTGAAATCAACTCATCTAAAATCCAATTTCATTCAAACTTTCCCTTTCCTCTACATTACAAAACCCACAATGATATGGTCTCTTCTACCAAGGGATCTCATCATTCTCACCTTGTTGACCAACTACTTATCATGGGTTAAGACCAGGTCCATGAAAGTTATTTTTCCCCTCAGTTCTGAAAGTTTAGAAAGGCAGATGAAGTAGCTGCTGGACATTACGTTTTTGGCAGAGTTTAACTCCCAACAGAAATCAGGGCAGTTGAAATTGCCCATTACAACTATTTCTCTTCTTGGAAATCTGATTTATGAAGGTACTATCCAAGTTCTCCATCTGGCTTAGATGTCTGTATTGTACCGTAGCATTGATATTACTGTGGTTCACTTTAATTTGTACACAAATGTTCTCAGCTTGTTTTGAGTGCTGCAAGGCTCACATCTCTTTGCAGGTGAGCATGTTCTTTACATATAATGCTATTCAGTTCTTGTTTGGTCTCTTCCTTTTGAATAGGCCAAGTGCTACATTCCAGTCAAAGATTTCATTCTGCCAGGTTTTATTAATGCCTATTAAATAATATTTGCCCTCCTGCGTTAGGTTCAAGTTCATTTTGGTTTATTTCCCAAATGAATACACTGTGCATTAGATTAAAGAAGTCAAAGGTCATTTCTTCCAGCTGCTTCCTTATAATTTTTCCCTGGTATTCATACTTCTGATCCAATTTTCTGTGCATCACTGATGTTTTGTGTCCTTCTGTTCTGTGAAATACTGTTTTTCTTCCTGACAAGGTTCTCTTCTTCCCACCACTCCAAAATACATAAGCATTGTTTAAAAATAACTAAATAGTGTTATTATTTATATTTGTAACAGGATAAAAATGCGCAGCCATGGGAATTATTATAAAAATGCATGCATGAATAAGTGTACTTCTCTATTTAGCACTCTTTAACCTTCCACTAAATTTTATTAGGCCCATTTGTAATGCATTTTAAAAAGACACAAACAGATGTAAAGGTCAAGTTATAGAGGAGATGAGAACAAAGGTTATATCTCTGATATATACAAAAAGACCAAATGAATTTGAACATTTGGCTTTGAGAGAATATTATTGGGAAACATCATAGCAGATTGAAATATGAAAAGGATTCCATAAAGTAGCGAGAGAATAATTTGCTACTGTCCATTGAAAGATGGGTATAAATAGTAAGTTTGAGGGAAAGCAAGTTTAGTGTGTAGATACAGAAATTGCCTACAAAAATCACATCAAGAAGAGCTATGCAGCTTTCCTCCTTGGGTTTTAAAGACAAGATTGGACATGCATTGATTGAAAATTGCTTATGTAGAGAAAATGTGACCAGTTTAAGAAGACATTCCTAAGCAGTATCAGCTTTCTCCCCTAGTTTTACAGTTCCATGATTTCTGTAACCTTTTTGTTGGGACAAGTCTAGGACACTTCTCTGTAGTGGCCCCTCGGCTCTGGATTTTGCTCCCCAGACATATTAGGCAATTCCCCACTCTGGCAATCTTCAGGAAGAGCCTGGAAACTTGGCTATTCCAATGTGCCTTCAGTGATTGATTACATGATAATCTCTGACCAAATTCTGCATAAAATGCCCCCAGAAGCACATTATTCTCTTGTTATGCAATTAAATCCTACCTCATCCCCGGTGCCCCTCCCTGATATTTTATATTGCCCCATCTCCCAGTATTTTAAAATTTTAATCCTTGAATTTGGCCCTGCCCATGGTGATAATTTTTAATGTCATAATGAAATGTTGTAATGTTTTGACTTTTTCTTCTTGTGTTACTTATATACATTGGTTTTGTATTTTACGTTATTTTATTTTATTTTCTGTTGTGTTTTTGTGTTATATTGTGTATATTGTAATGATGGGTGTGGCCTCATATAAGCCGCCCCGAGTCCCCTTGGGGAGATGGTGGCGGGGTATAAATAAAGTATTATTATTATTAATCATAGAATTGATTGTATTCATGTTAATAGACCCGTCATCATCTAGATTTACACTTGTTCAGATCAACATAACATCTGAATTCTACATTACTTACACTGTAAGTAGAGGCTAAAAGGTGCATGATTACAGGAATCACTCTTGTATATCTCCATATCCATGTACACATTCACTTCTGGTAAGGAAAGTCAAGTTAGCGTGTCAGCTTCCATGTATTACATGTAGCGCTCACAGGAGGGTTAAAAACAGAGGGTGGTCTGTGAAATCTGGAGGGCTCAAGGTGTATGTAGCCTCAGGACTGATGTTTGCCCATGCCTACTATAGGCAGTATTAACTGTACTGGCAATTTAAAACAGAGATTCGTAGAAAGTAAACTGCATAAGTAGTGGAAAGTCAGTTCAGAAGAACCATGGCCCTATACTTCAAAACTAAGAACATGTTATATGTTATGTTCAAAAGAGTAAGAATACATTTTTGCATCCATATATTGTAATTGAAGAGATCCTGATTGATATCAACTAAATTTCCTTTTTGTCTTCTCCTATCAAAATAACAATTGGGAATAGGAATTCAGCTTCTTGTTCTTCTGCAATGGATGTATTATTTAATTGATTTTTAAAATTGTATTTGCTTTGTTTTAAATTGTGACCAAATTGTGTGATTGTTAGCCACCTTGAATCCCCATGGGGAGAAAGGCTGAGTAAAAGTAAAGTTCTTCTTCTTCTTCATCATCATCATCACCACCACCACCACCACCACCACCATTATCGCTAGAAGGAAAACAAATGTTGCAAAATAAGTTATCGAGAGTGCTCAGACTGTGGTAAAGTTTCTTTGTGGGATAATAGATAAAGCCTTGTTACTCATTTGCTACTGCTAGCCAAATTTTCGCCCTGTATTTGGCATGTTACACGCTTTGTCAATATGAAATTTTTCACTTATTCCAGTAACTGAATATGGATCCACTGTACAGGAATATGATTGTACATAATCAATAATATAATTAATAACAAGTTATAGAAACATTCCTCCACAATGTTTGATAGAGACAGACACAAGAATAAAGATAATTTAGAACTGGAATGTTAATTTTTTTCTTTAAGAAAAACAAATAAGTAATTACAACAAAGTCAGCATTTCCCTTTCAGCAGTGTCCTTCTATTCAGGTGTGAGAGCTATGCCACAAAACATTGGACTGGGATTTGGGAAACTCAAATTTAAATTCTGACTATGCTATGAAACTCACTTGGTAAACATCTTCTACCCAACTATTAAAGGTACAGAGCTCTGTACTCCTGGTCACTCTAAACTGCAATGAACAGATATCTGCTAAATAACACTGTCACTACTGCATACAGATGTAGGTCTGGTATCTACGATATGCACTACTGGTGGTAGATTTGGGATTTTAGCAAATATGAAAGGTCCTAAAACAAATCCAATGTGATTTGCAATATTTATTAAAACTGACTCTTAATAAAGAGTCAAGTCTTTATCTTGTGGTACAGGTTCTGGATTTTTGGAGCATAGAGGCAGGCCACAGCCAAGGAAATGCTTACAAATCCTAAAGGAGCAGATAAACTATTTTAGCTTTCATTGCCTAGCTTTTTACATGCAAACACATTTTGTTTCCACCACAAAGGTAAACATCTGTGACAGCCAAGTTTTTCCAACTGAAAATATTGCTGTTTAGAGGTTCTTTTATTTCATACATCCTCCGTGGGAATCTACCCTACACATCTTCCTCTTTTCTCTATTCCCCTCACCTATTTTCCCCATCTTTTCATTACTAGAGAATGTTATCTCTGTTTCACAGACATACTGCAGGGAACCAGACCAGGGAACAAAAAGTTTGTATCCAGTTGAAGTGAGAGAATAATTGAGCATCTGGTCCAATGCAGATTCTGAGTTTCCCTCATTATGCTTAGCAACATTTTCTTCAGGATGGAGACCAGCTGACCTGCAATTTTCTACACAATGTGCTCCCCATATGGAGCTATAAAATGTAAAGTGGCACGCACAGCCAAGCTGATGTCCCATTTCATAAACAGAAATAGATTGATATTGTTATTCAAGATACTGTCAGGCTTACCAAAATGAATGACATTCGTTATTCAGTGAGTAAAGCACTGTGAAGGATAACCGATAGGAATAGTAGAGTTAGGACAGTAAACAGTTCACCAATAGTTAGTAATCAAGGCTGAGGAACCCAGAGGAAAAGAAAGGCACAAACATATTGTTGTTCTTGAACACTGTAAAATATTAGTGTGAATTCACACAATTGGTGTTTCAAACTGTCATCAAATCAACTTTTACTTTTGGTGAGTCTATGGATGATAGATTTCTGAGGACTTTATCACATGGAGGTCCTTCATGCAGAAGATAGCAGGGGGATCCATACGGCAGTGAGGCAAATCATGGGGCAGCAGGACGAATCACCTTATTTTAAGGATCTCAATCACCTTGATGCAGGATCTTGTATAGGATCTGCTCATATGTTCTATGGTAAAATTGGCAGGTCTGATAAATGTGGGACAATATAATCTCAGCTGTAGCTCCACTACCTTGGAACTTCTGCCTGCCTTCCACTTACCCACTTTAGTACAGGACTTTAAGATAGACCTGGAAATTTATCACTTCACCGCTGCTTTTCTCAATGTGTGAATGACTTATGTGTTCCAGGGCAAGATTTTGCAGTATAGCTGGGGATATGTTCTAATACAGGCAGTTCCCAAGTTACAAGCATCCGACTTATAATCAACTCATAGTTAAGAACAGGGTGTGATAGAAGTCCACCCCTAGAAAGAGAAATTCACCCCTGAAAGAGTTATCAAAGGTGACTCAGATAAAACTTTCACACCAATCCTTGTTTCTAAAACAAGCCATTTTTTTTCAAAATCCAATTATCACAGGGAGAGAAATGGAGGTGAAATCTTCTAAACAGGGGTACAGACAGCAAAATAAAAAACCACAGGGGTGTTAACCTTTCCCTATGCTATCCAAAAATGTACCTGTCCTTACTTACCTACAAATTAAGAACAAACCTACAGATTCTATCTTGTTCATAGTTTGGGAACTGCCTGTACATTTAATGTATCTTAGCACTAAAAAGTCTTTAATGTAAAGAAGCACTGAGCACTTGTGATCTCAGTTCAATCATGAAAATTGTTTTGAGAGCACCTTTCTCCATGCATGGCTTCTAGTCAGAAGAGAAGATACATGAAAACTAGCTAGATTACCTTTACTAGGGTACATGAGTTGTTGGGGTTTTTTTTTTACAACATCTGCTAGTTATTTAACAGCAGCCTATATCTTCTGCTATTGCCAAAATACTTCTCTCCCCTCTTTTCCTTTAAATTTTTTATAGTTAAACCTATAAAAAATTAACATGAATGCCTTTGGGAGCATCATCACATAAGGAAAAACAGAACAGACAGACCTGCATTGAAGTAGAAATGCCTTGTTACTTCAGGAAGGCTTTTCTCCAAATTAATTTAGAATTTAAAAGAGGGGACAGGTTTTTCATAATTATGCTGTTAAACAGATTCCAACTAGAAACAAGATTTAATAGAAGATGTTTTTTGCATACAGACTGCTATACACACTGTATACACGTTAACTGCTGTGCTTTGCTTTGAACATGTGCTTTGAAACCTGACATACAATGCACCATAGAATCATATAATAATATAGTTGGAAGAGACTGCATGGGCCATCTAGTCCAACCTCTTCCGTGTAGGGAAAGAACAATCAAAGCACCCTCAACAGATGCCATCCAGCCTCTGTTTAAAAACCTCCAAGGAAGGCGCTTCCACCACAGTCCAAGGCAGAAAGTTCCACTGCTGAACAGCTCTTACACTCAGGAAGTTATTCCTAATGTTCAGGTGGAATCTCCTTTCCTGTAATTTGAAAATATGTTCCGAGTTCTAGTTTTTAGGGCAGCAGAAAACACGCCTGCTCCCTCTTCCTTATGACATCCTTTCACATATTCATACATGGCTATCGTGTCTTCTCTCAACTTTCTCTTCTGGAGACTAAACATACCTAGCTCTTTAAGACACTCTTCACAGGGATTCATGGTCTCCAGACCTTTGATCATTTCAGTTGCCCTCCTCTGGACACATTCTATCTTGTCAATATATCTTTTAAATGTGATGCCCAGAAATGAACATAGTATTCCAGATGTGGTCTGACCAAAGCAGAATAGAGAGGCATCACTCAATCTAGACACTGTACTCCCTTTCATGCAGTCCTAAACCCCTGCTGCATCACACCGTTGGCTCTTGTTCAACTTGTCATCCACTAAAAAAGTATGGCTGTTAAAAAAGTTCAGCTGCTTTCAACCCTTGAAGTTCTCATCCATGCAATAGTAGTTGTAGTCAACTAAATGTTATGCTGATCACTTTTTCAGGGTGTTCTTTTTTAAAGTGTGATGAATTAATGGGATATTAATTAAACCAGTCACTGTAACAATGAAGACATTGACTAAAACATTTTATTTTGTATCTATGGGCTTTATTGCACAAGGCGACCAAAACGTGGCTTCTAAAAATCTTATCCAATTGGGAATGCTCACTTTTCTTGCACAGCTTAGTAGCTATTATGGGGTTACAACATTTACCTATATGAAAAAACTTACTTGCACATAGTATTTGGGATTGCCCATGCACTACCTTTCTCAAGAAATTATCACTTTCATTTTTCCTAGTTCAGTACACTCACATGCATGCATACATGCACACAGGCAACCAAAATATAAATGAACACAGTGTTGCCTTTTAAAATTACTTTTTTCTTTGTTGTGGTTGGAGGGGAACTTCCTGATTGGGATAGAACACACTTATCGGATGTAAAACTGCAATATAGAGGCAAAGAGTTGATGAAATAAATGATTTAACTAAAAGACTGACTTTTCCTCTTAAATTTCCAGAGGGGTGTGTGTGTATGTGCATGTGCTCATGAGAGAAAGAGTGAGTGAAAGAGTGCTGTAGCAAGAAACTTTCAAATGGGGTTGTAAAATGAGATGTGGTGGGGGCAGTGAACAAAGTTTTGGCTTCCCTGGCAAATCCCAGTTGGCTAGGTCTTCCAACTATATGGTAATTTTCAGGGAAACTATACCATCTAGCAAATTCCTAGAGAAAATCATCCCCACCACCCAGGAGCGGATAAGTGACATCGCAAATAAAGAGTTTCATTATTATCTTGGAGTCCCCTTCTTTGAGTCCCCCTCAGGTGAAATAAAGTGGGGTATAAATAATAATAATAATAATAATAATAATAATAATAATAATAATAATAATAGAGATATTTCAGTATTTAAAAATAAAAACCCAAAAGGCCTTTCTGGATATGAATTTCAGGAACCTTCGAAGAAATATCTGAAAAAATCAACTCTAAGAAGCCTGAGTTAGCGACAGACATCAACGAAAGAACATTAATTTTGGAAAATGCCTAACATAAATATTTGCAGAGAAGAAAACTGCTACCACTGTCAAAGAATAGTTTCAGTTGCAACATTTCTAATACACATTGCAGTGGGGTGCCAGAAGGCATATCCCATCACCAGTACTGCCTCACCTTCTAGCTTCTATGAAGACCTCACAGAATTTCAGCATTAGCTGGAAAGAATTTGGCTGATCATGCAGTTTGCAGACAATTGCTGGGCACCAAAAGATGCTGGGAGGACAGCTGGCTGAAGTATAAGAGATACAGCTGTAACTAAAGGGTATGAGGAGACTGAAGAATGTGAGGTCCTACGGCAGCGTGTGGAAGAGGGATATTGCAATAAGCATTAAACCTGTTTTTTCCAAAGGAGAGAAGGGGAGCCAAGGGCCAAGGCTACGGAAAGCCTACAGCACAGAAATAATAATCATAAATATCCTTCTTGGGAATGCGGGAATTGTATGTTTATGCCAGCTACTGGCAAAGGTGGAGTACAATGACACAAAAATAAATATAAAAGCACTTGGTGTGAAAGCCCCCTTTTCAGGGATTGACACTTGTAGTTACCTTGTAGCTTTACTTCTAGACAGAGCTGACTCAGGCACACAAAACTATAAGTACTATGCACAAATTATATTTTTTGTCAAAAACAAGAAATGTTTCTCAAAAAGATTGGCCCATAAAGTAAATGCATTACCTTTTGTACCAAGCTAGACAGAGATAATTCACACTACATGCTTAATACATTTTACCCACTATTGAATTATGGCTGTCATAATTTCCACAGTCATACTTTCCGCTTTGAATGTTGCTCACAATTTCCACTTTTGTGCAGCAGTGGTTTATGAAAGCATTGTTCATTTCTTTATTTTTATATTATTCATTAAATTAAAAAAATAAATATCTTGCTCCAATTTATCAAAAGACTGTAACAATGCAATCAACCTGCATAGTTTAAAAGAATTTAAAATAGTGAAAGATAATGAAAACAAACTAAAATATTATAAATATCAACAAGTTTTAAAAGGCAACCTAAAATTGTTTAAAATCCTTAAAAATTAAAATCACAGCCATGTAGGGATTTGTATAAAATCTATTACTTCCAAAAGATTTAGTAAAACATATTTTTACATGGCAATAGAATTTTACTTGAGTCAACACCAGTCAAGGCTCTATGGGGAACTTGTGACTTGGGGTACCATATCAAAGCCGGCCCTCTTCCACATCTTCCTATCGTGCATTGCCCAGAACAATGGAACAGATCAAACCTCAGGCTTGTACCTATCTATCTGCCTATCTATCCATCCAGAGAGATATTTGTTCACGTACTGCATTTCCAATCTATTTAGGGATTTTAATGTCATCACCACCTGAATTCAGAGTGGAAACGTAATGTCAGCCAGGCCAACTCCTTTGACATCTGTTTCTATGCAATATCTGAGTCAATCTGGATAAAGCCATTTGTGTTAGGTGTAGCTGCCATATCTTCAAGAGAAGTCTAATGTAAAGTACATTGCAATAGTCTAATAAGTAAGTTATCAGCACATGGATTACCATAGCTAGGTTATTTTGGCCAAGTAAGGCCAGAGCTGTTGGATCAGGTGAAATGGGTGCTAAACATTCCAAACCTCCAATGGCAGAGATGATTAAGAAATATTCCAAGATATTGAGATTTCCAGTGACAGAGGTAGACCTAGGAGTACTCCTTAACTACACACCTGTTCTTTCAGAGGGAAATGCAGTCCCAACCAAAAAAGGTAAGTGAAGCAATTCCCAGATTCAAGAACAACTAGTCCACAAAGACTTGGGCTGGCCTATATCCCATTATCTGAATCCAACAAGTTTCAATTTTGGTACTGTATTTTCCCTATTCATTCTTTTTATAAAAGTTTGAATAAAAACACAAATTCATGCATATCATGAAATGAACACCCACCCTTTCCATTATGGACAATTATTTGAGATTACAGGTTGGAAGATTGTGAACATCATCCTGCCAAGGTAATTTCCATTGCTGTTTTTCCTTTTACTGCCACCACTGCTCCTGAAACTCAAGTCAGCTTACAAAAATCAAAATACATACAGCCAAATATTTCCTTTAAAAACATGGTATCGGTGGCTTCCATGTTGGAGGGGTCATATGTGTGGTCCAATGTTTAGTCCATATTTTCAAAGAAAACGATTTAAAATTTGGAGAAAACACCAGAGTAGTTTCATCAACCCACTGATGTCAAAGCCATCAGAAACTAATGATTAAGCCTACTGGAAGGCCATCCTTACCCATTGGGTCTAAAGTCAGGCAATGGCCTATCCAGGGGAAGACGATCACTCAGGTATGCATTGTAGCCATAGTACTGGAACTGTTTCAGGGCAATACGTCTGTTCTCAGGGCTGAGGTCCTGGCCCCAGTGAGCAAAGAGGGATGAGTCGGTGAAAGCCTCTTCTGGGTTGTCTTCTGCTTTCAGTGGTGCTTCTGAAAAAGAAGGAATCAAACAAATATTAAAAAACACAACTTTAATTTGCCCAGAAATTAACTACATTTAAAAAGTTTTCAATCTAATTTTCCAGGATATTTCACAAAGCTTTTCATAAACAAGTAGAAACCCTCAAAAAGTCATTCTAGAAAAAAAGTGTCACAAATGTCAACAACGCTCCCACTGATATTTCCACAATGCTGAGTCCTGTGAAACCACTTGCAATTTATAGTTATTGTGAAATGCTGTTCTTTGTATCTATTTTCTGATTTTATGTGCTGTGTCCCACTTTGAGTTTCACTCTGGGAGAAAAGTGGGGTAGAAATAAATAAATAAATAAATAAAATACCTTTGGTCTCTGCCCTTAATAATGTTTATAAATTGCCCAGGAAATTGTATTAAAAGGTTTTTGTAAAATGTTTAAAATAAATGAATCAAGCTATGGTTGTGTTCTACATACATCAAACATTTATTCTTTAAAAACAGCAGTCTATGCCGAAGCCCAGGAAAATTCTGGAGAATTAGATAGAAACCTTGCCTCCTGATCCTCAGGCCCCAACATTTATTCTCTCCAATTAACAGCTGATTCAAGAAAAAAAAGATTTGTAGATCCAAGAGACAGAGGGGCTTGGGAAAAGTCAACAAGCTGGAGGTTTCCCATGTCTATTACAGATATTTTAGTTTTCAAATAATTCTGTGTATTCTTTCCTGAGACTTCACCAAAACATTGAAGTAATCACTCTCATTTGCCTTTAAAAGATATTCATAGCCTCTTTGAAGGAGCTCAAGAGGGCATATATAGGATATAGCATCAAAGGTAATCGAAGTGAAAAAATAGCTCCTAATAAGAGCTTTTGAAGAACAGTGAATGAGTAGCTATCTTCCCTCAGCCAACAGGCAAGATAAAATAAGTATGTATGTATGCCTTAGGTTTCTGTGCAGTAGCTACCCAATTTAAAAAACAAACATGTTTTTGAAATGCAAGAGCTGCTAGAGTAGACAGAGTGACAGGTCATGGATAATAAGTGAAGTTATTCAGATTCAACACTTCACTGTGACTTGACATAACACAGGTCAAGTCCTTCACCGTAATTTATTACAAGAACTTCCAAGACCCTGACATAACATAACACATTTTGCCATTCTGCAAACATTGTTTCCAGAGATAATATAAAGCAAAATATAATTATAAAATACACATTTTAACTAACAGGAATTGAATTTATTTTAAAACCTGTTCCTCCCCCTTACGTCCAGATAAACTGATTTCTATAAAGCAAGTCACAATGACCTCATTAATTGAGTTCTTGTTTATACTTTAGATCAGTATAAACTGTGGCATAATTTTTTTTGAACATGCACTCTCTTGGAAACTAGAAGTAGCAATTTCTTCTTCTCCCAAGTCTTTAGAGAGGAGAAATTCTGATGTGCTTTCATTTTATAATGAAATCATTTTGGTTACTTAGGAGATATAGCCTGTTCTGAGAGACAGATGAGGGAAGTTTGCTTCTTTTAAACCTCCCCGATGATTTCAATGTTGCTGACAGACATTGGTGTCCCTTGAAATTCAATCTCAGAGGAACAGCAGGAAGACAAAATATCCTTAGAGGCAGCATCAATCAGAATCCAATGAAGATGGAGTCATTTGGAAAGGGGAAAATAGTGGAGGGTATGGCAGCATTTTGCACCAGTTGCAAATACTTGGAACATTACTGATAGTAGTCGGCAAGAAAAATCAGCAAAAAATAAAAAAGATAGGGAAGAGTGTAGAAGAGTAAAAAGTAAACATGGATCTCATTCCTTCCACTGACTTTTACTAAATTTCTCACCTTCTTTTCTTCTAGGAAGTAAGAAAAATGACATGTAAAAGGTATAAAATATCAAAGGACATCCTCCTATTGCCTAATGCATGAGAATTTTGTTAGAGACATCTGCATAGATACATTTCTCTTATGAGTGTAGCTGTCCTTTTTTATTTAGAACTACATGGATGGTATTTTTAAGGTTCTAAATTATATATTGTATTGCTTTTAGTGCTGTTAGCCCCAAAATGATGACATCAGCATAGCTCAATGCCATGGAATCATGAGAGCTGTAGTTTTTCAAGTTCTTTAGCTTTGGACTGAAACTGAGCCACTTACAATAAGTGTACCTTACAATGTATTTTACAATGTAACTTTACAATGTAATAAATGTACTCAACCTGGAAGATCCAACTGAAACGGTTTCAAATTCCTCAAATTCCTCATATAGCTTGTTAAGACTTGTATTATTATAGTAGAGATTCTTAGCTAACTATAGGGTCAAGTTCTGGAAGCAAGCAGCAGAGATTTCTCATTGGTAACACCCATATTATGATAATGTGTTCATTTTTTTTGCCATTTTAAATTTTTTATTATACATTTATCAAACAACATGTATAAGCATACATTCTTCCCTCTTTTTACAACATCTTAGATATAAGAATTTACCATATTATATACAATCTAACAGTAAAAATAATCAAATACATCTTTAAGCATATTTCTTATCATTCTGTTACAACTTATACTATGTATATCTCTACCACACACCTTTTATCTACTTATACATGTTCCCATATTATGATAATGACATCCAAAATGTGGTAGGTGAGTTAGTCAAATTTAGAAATGTAAACAACCTTCCTCCCCTACCCCCAATTCAGTCAGTATTTATGGATGCTATTTTTATTTATATTTTTTGCGGCTCAAGGCTTTGTTATTATTTTTCGTAATTATTAATTCATTGTTTAGTTCAGGCTGATGAATGTTGAATAAGTTTTATTTACTGCTATTACATATTTTACTACTATGTTTTAGTATTTTCTGAAAATTCCTTATAAGTTTATGGCCAGGTATAAACTGTAAAATAAATACATTCATCATTACAGTTATGGAGATGAAAAATGATAAGTGAAAAGTTCATTACTGATTTAAACATACCCTAATGATCCTTTCACTATCTGGATCACATAAGGCCCACCGACTCCAAAACAGTGAGCCAGTGTGCTCCAGTGGTTTAAATGCCAGACTAGGACTCTGAATGGCCAAGGTTCAAATTTCTGCATAACCATGAAAACTTACTGGGTTACCTTGAACAAGTCACACTCTGCTAGCCTTAGAAAGTCTTTTTGAACAAATCTTCCCAGGAAAACCTATGTTAGAGGTCCCCTTAGGATGACCACAAATGAGAAATGCCTTTAAAGTATACAAAATAAGCTCCACATCAGTTTTACTTATGGGAATGAGAGGAGCCCTATCACAACTGTGCTAATGTGTGCCAGTGTGTTTGTGTTTGCAAGAGCATGGAAGCCTTGTGGTAATGTAAGGGCGGGGAAATAATCTCACACTAACATTGAGATGGTAATGATTTTGTTTTTTTATGTTTGCCCATTAATTGACCAGGAGTGAAAAATGGTAATAATATAACTGCTTTTCACCAAGCCTTTAAAAATGTGGTTGAAATGCAACTTCTAGCTAGTTCTGTAGCTTACAGCAGAAATAGATATTTAATCAGTCTTTCATTCTCTCTTATGTACACAACAACAAAAACAAAAGCTACTTTTATTTGCAGAAAACAGAACCGGCAGCTAACTAAGTAATAGGAGCCTACTTTTCAGCTCAGATGATTTTGCAAACTATAGCTCTTTAGTAATGCAATTCCACACAATGTCCTTCTAAAAGATTTTCTGTAGAAAATCTTTTGATTATATCTGCTGTCTCCAGAGATGCATATTGAGCCACAAGCAACTCCTACACTATCACCCATAGGCCCAAAAGGCAACTTCAGCTGGCAAGATAAAAATATATATGAAGAAAACAGCTTATGTAATGATACTCTCTACCATTCGGAATCATAACTCCTGACTTATATCAGGAAGCTTGTCCTTTTATCTTTATTTTTAACATAAATTGAAAAGATGAAGCTTTTGGCTTCCTCTGCAATGCTTTTACACCCCTCCCCCAATATAACTTTGGCAAGAAACTAATGAAAGTCTGGTTGTTTGTACAGGCTTTCTGTCACCCCAAATCTTTAGCACTTCTTAATCTGTCAAAGTGGTTTGCTATTGGGATCATCTCCATTTCATTTTATGGATAAAAGCCATCCCAGGGCATGGAAAAATGACCCGGGCAGCCTACTGACAAACAGAACAATAGCAACAACAACAAAAATAACAGTTGTTGTTAATATTACTTTGAAAGATCAGATATTCATAAAAGACTGTGATTTGAAACTCGAGAATGCCAGACAGCAATGTGCATTGAGGAGATTTTCTGCAGGACTAGAAGTTCCAAGTTCTCAATATCCTATATTTATTCACTCATAACCTCACTGAACATTCCTCTTGTTATAGGTTCAACCTGCAGTGGTTCAGTCCAATCTAGTTGTAAGTTGTTTTGTTTTCTTCATATTGAAAAAACACAGAATGTGTAAGTAAGCATCCTACCCTTGTTCCTCCACAATACATGCGTCAGTCAACTGGCTTAGGAGAGTATGTGGGATCCAAGATATTCATGCTCCAGATGAATTCTGACAGAGCTAACAGTTTCACAGTTGAGTAAAAACCGCAACAGGTGGGAGAGCTTTCCATGGGTTCACAAATCAAGGAAGCCACAGTTTGCCAGACATATGAATGAAATGTTCCATGGCATGTGGTCATCAGAAGACATGTCCTCCAGCTGTCCAATTTTGGCAGGGGCAGATGGATTAACCTTAACAATCCCACTTTTTCAGATGTTTTAATAATATACCAGGCGCATCTACACTGCCATATAATACAGTTCAAAGCTGTATTATATGAGTCTACACTATTCATATATAATGCAGTTTCTTTCTCTCTCATTTTTCACCCTGTTCTCTATGTACAACCACATGTTCTCTAATAATTGTCAAAGTTTGGCTGGGACAGTCTTGATTAAACCTCTGTCATTGCATTCAGCTGTTTTTAAAATGCACCAGTTTTGTCCTATTCCTATTTTCATTGATAACTAGGACCGTGGATAAAGAAGATCCATGCCCGGCAAGCACAAGCTAAGCCAAATGGGCCAGGATAGAGAAACACCAGATTGCAGACAAGCCACAGAGGCTTATCCAATCTGGCCAAAAGAGATGTAAGTACAAGTGGATGCTTCAAAAACAAAACATATAGAGAAAGACAAGGCTTCTTATGCTGCATTCAAACTTCCAGCTCCTCTTCCTGATGGGCTGGGAGAGGGACCAGTTTGGATCTGCACCCTACTTGGCTGGAGGCACCACTGACATTGCCATCTCCTGGCAGGGTTTCTCTTTTGCAAGAAAAAGATGGTCTGGAATTTGCCAGTTGGGGAATCAATCAACTGGTAGGATGTCCCCTGAGGGGGGGGGGGGCATCCTTTGTGAACACAAAGCCAAATAATAATGAGCTTTTTTGTCAGTTCAACAGTCCAGTTCCGTATCTATAAAGGTGTGAGGTTCCTGAGACAAAAGATTTCGACAATCAAGGGTTGGGTTTCAAATAAAAAGGTTAAACAAATGTACATATTTTGAGTCTCTGTTACTATAGTCAACAATCTCTCAACCCAAGATGACCATTTACCTAAACAAATATTTTCTGTCTTATCTTGTCTGAAATGGGAAGCTGCCCATCTCTGCATTTATACACACACAATTGGATATGATGAACATCTAGAGCAGTGCTTCCCAACCTGGAGTCCCCAGATGTTTTTGGCCTTCAACTCCCAGAAATCCTAACAGCTGGTAAACTGGCTGGGATTTCTGGGAGTTGTAGGCCAAAAACATCTGGGGACCCCAGGTTGAGAAGCACTAATCTAGAGGGAATTGCCCAACCCTTCCTCCCCAGGAAATGCCTCAGCAGGATAACAAAAAGTGATGATCCCTGGGCTGTGCCTTGCTGCGTTTTGTAAGTAACCTTTATTTTATACAAAAAGGAATAGATACACTATAAGTAAAGATACTTATAGTGTATCTTTAAGTAGGCAGAAAGTTAGAATAAAAATACATTTTATTAAAGAGTTGAAACGATACATTCTTTTTGGGAAAGAAGTTGCCGCCAGTCCACTCCCAACATCCTATGCTTCAAAACAGCAAAAGTTTGTAAAAGTCTTGGAAAATAATAATAATAATAATAATAATAATAATAATAATATATTTGTTATAAAGTCCTTTGCAAACTACAAATCTTTCGGGGGGGGGGTATTGTGGTTCAACAACACTATTTACCCCTTTCCACTCAGCTAATTTCAAATGCTGCAAACTGAATTCAAAGAGAACCATGAAAATGAACAAAATTTGGCTATCAATATTTTAAAAACCCTAAAATAAGGACGGTAAATTAGGAACAAAACTCAGAAAACAAGGGAATTTCATACAGGAAACAACCAAGGTCAGCTAACATCTCCCAAGAAAGGATTCCTCCAGGCACGAAGCAGCCAGGCTTTGAAGCTGCAAGACCATTCAATGCTAATCAAGCTCGCCAATTGCAACATTCACACTTGCCTCAAACAGACAAAAGTTCTTTCTCCCATCCTGGACATTCCACAGATACATAAACTCCAGTTGCCTAGTTTCCAACAGACCTCACAACCTCTGGGGATGCCTGCCATAGATGTGGGTGAAACATCAGGACAGAATGCTTCTGGAACATGGCCATACAGCCCAGAAAATTCACAGCAACCCAGTGAATTCAAAGTGCTAAAGTAGATTGCAATTAATGAACTCAAACTGGAGGCATCAGCAGAACCCTCCTTCCAATAGGTTTAGTCAAAAGCAAATTGCTGTGTCTTTTCCTAGTTTGTAAGTTCTTTTGCATTTTGGACACACTGTACATTTTAGAAGGCATGACAAGAGCCCATTTAGCTTCCCACACTTTGGCTTACACACTTTGTCTTGGTGTGGCCAGTTCTGAGCAGTCAACGATTCCAGGTTTTAACTAGTTTGTAAATTTTCAGTTCTACATGCTTTATCCATCCACTCATTTTTTTAATTGCAGCATTTTAATTCCTTTTCTCTGTTCAGCTGTTAAAATGCTGATCCATTTTAATAGCTGAGTTTTTTTGTCAACCATACAACCAGACCCGTATCCAGGATTTTGATTCGGGCGGGGGGGGGGGGGGGCTGAGTTTGATTCGGGGGGGGGGGCTGAGTTTGATTCGGAGAGGGCTGAGTCTGAGCGAAAGAGGGTCTACCCTAGCAAACCTTTTGTATCGTTACCCCAATACCCCCATGTTTATGGGATATATTGAGTATGGTGATGAGATCATGATATGAATAAACGTAACAGTTTAAATAATGCACCAATAAGGCCTTCTCACGGACCACCATGAGAATTTCGGGGGGGGGGGGCTGAAGCCCCCAAGCCCCCCCCCCCCAGGCTACATGCCTGCATACAACGTATTTTCTATGTTAGACAAATTTTATTCCACCCATACATACAACAGAACCAGTTTCATGGCCATAACCAAGTCTAAGACCTCATGCATAGTGTATACATTTCTATATCATGTTATAATTCCTTTCACTGTCATTCTACCAGAAAGCAGCTCAACAAAAACTCAACCATTTGTACGAGTTTAAATACATCATTAATCAACAGAATTAACCTTCTGAAGATCTCAAATTAGGCATATGTTTAAACATGTTGCTAAATTACATCTCCAAGCAAAACAAACCTAGGTGTTCACATATATCCATTGCTTTTGTCTCTGTCTGTGAATGGAAAAGAAAATTGGTAAATTGAGTGGTAAATTGAGAGAATGACATTTCAGAAAACAGATGGTTTTCTTACATTGTGACTGTCGTAAAAAGAGGCTGTATTAATTTAAAGCTCTATAGTAGGGTTTCTTTTCTACTTGGAGAAAGATTATGTAGCCCTCAGTATATAGGTATATAAAATATGTATAAAAATCAAGTATTTACTCATAAGAAGTCAGCATCTGCAAGATTTGCTAAATAGGCTGATTTTCCTTTTTATGAAGTACAGCTGAAACATCTTCTGTAGAGTCCACTGTAAACACTAAATGTTATTACTAACATATTTATGTAAATGTCTAGGTGGCATTCAGAAACCTTTTACTCTTGCCAGATTTTTCATGGCCCCAACATTGAGCTAAGGGGACCCCATCTGGGGTCAGGGCCCACAGTTTAAGAAACAGCACAGTTTGTCTTGGAAAATGTATGTGGTTTTATGAATGTTTGTTGTTGTCATTACAAAAAATGGTTAACTAATGTAAACACTACTATGAACTTCTTGTGTAAAAGGAGAAGTGGTTAAAGCTGCTCATAGAAGTTTGATTGCCTTCTTCTTCCTTAGCATAATAACAGATTTACTTTACCTAAACATGTTTATTCACAATGGCATTAAACTTTACGTCCAACCCTGGTGAATGAAAACAGTACAGGTAAGGCTAATCAATCCAGTAAAGCCTAACGAATAACCCCAAAGTGTGCTAATTAGTAAGCTTTTGTGTGGTTTTCAAAGCTTGCATATAAATGCAGGATTGTGTTGAGGCTGTGTTACTTTAAGAATATAATGAAAATTAATTCCTACAGTGCACATTTGAATTTATAGTGAGGATTACAAGGCACACCAACACTCACAGACCTATTAAATATTTGTGCAGATAACCTTACACTCCCTCTCTTTGAAGCAACCTTATCATCTCATACAATCGTGAATAGCTGGCAAAAAAACCATGCTGTAAATTGCTCCAGCTGTTTACATGGCCTAAACTGCTTCAATTCCCTCACCTTCTGGAAGTAGACTGCAAAAGACAACAATGGAGGAAGGGACTGAGGTGACTCACTGCTTACAGAACACAGCACCATTCCCCAAGACCAGCAGAGACAAGCCGACTGCAAATTCCTATCCGTCTATTCCAGGAGCAACGAAGTCTCATAAATAAATAAAAGGATAACAACTCATGGTTGTAATTTGACATTGACATTTATTTATGTGATTAACGTTGTTACAATCTTCTCTTCTTCTGTTCTGTCGTGCGTTGGGCCTGTAACAGCTGTACTTTTCTATAGGACATATACTTTAAGCCCAGCGGGAAGCCAGGGGCGCTTCAAAAGAGAGGTTCTCGGGGATTTTTCTGAAGTGATGGTCTTTAGAGTCTTTAATGATACAACAAAGTCTTTATTATGGAACAAACAACAAATCTTCAATGGTTCAAACAACACTTCAAGGCTTTCTTAGTCTAGTCCTCAATGGACTGGTATCTGACTTTGATTAACTGTACTTTCTCTGTAGGAAAAAACCCTTTTTAACCTCTCCCAGGCTGATTACTATCTATGCCTCATCAGTGTGGGTCCTACTACCGATTCCAAGTGCATCTGGGTATCGAGTAGACCTACCAGCCAAGGCTTGTAGATATTTCAGATGAAGTTCCGTGGATCTGTAGTGCTGTCCTCCCTCAGAGAATTCTTTGAAAACTTCAGGGCTGTTTTCCCTCTGATTGCTGTGAGGCTGAGAGGCTGTGAGCTCTCAGTCAGAGTCTTGGGACCTTTTCCCTGGAATTTCTGTTTCTGTTTCCCCGGATGCTCTGTTCCCCTGGATGCTCTGTTCCCCTGGATGCTCTTGGGAAAAGAAGCTTTTCTACGGGACGAGCTGGTCTACGTCCTATAGCTTAGCTTCCTTATGAGAGACTGCCCCAAAAATGGCTCCTTTCCCTCCCAGAGCCCTGAACAAGGGGCGGAACCAAAGCTTAATTATGATGGACAGGAGGCCTGCCCTATGACTGCAAACAGATAACAGAAAGAAAATAAAGTTGGAGCTCCTGGTACAGCCGTACCAGCACATCTTCTGTAATAAAAGAGTATACAAAAGCAGAAGTAGAAGGCAAGAGTGTGCTCTGACCAAATCTATGAAATAAAGGGGTAAACTGCTGAATAATGTTCTAAAGCATTTGCTATGTTTTTCATTGGTTCTTTTCTGATCCCAAGAAGAAATTGAACACTTAAGAGCTCATAAGCCTTAGAATATTCTAAACTGCTTCTATGGGCCTCATCAGAATGGTCAGGTAAAGCAGCCTGCTTCACCTGGCCTTCACAACAAAAGAGAGGGTCACCTGGAAGAATCTGTCACCCCATATGCAGCTCCCTCTTGGTGACATTTTCTCTATCACATGGAGAAAGTGTCACCTTCACAAAGAGGTCTGCCTCTCAGAGAGAGCCTCCTGTGTCGGGAGGAAAGCCCTCGACAATGCTTTCACCTGGGGGGGGGGGGGTAATGTCTGTGATGGAACTCACACAATATTGTGTGCTATCCAGCATGAGGCTCCATCCTCTAGATGGGGGGAAAGCATCCAAGGACTCTTAATTCATCCTGTCTGATGAGGTCATAAGGTTGGATCCACACAGACAATAATGCACTCCAAGCTACATTATATGCCATTTAAATCCAGTCTGTGTGTGTCCAAAATAGGTGGACAGAAATGTAAAGTCAAGGTGTTGAGAATATGAGACTATCCCCGCTAAGATGTTAGTGAGGGGAACTGAGGCAAGCATAGGGACTAAAAAAGATATGTTCCTTGTAGGTGCTCTGATTCCAATATATGACATCCATTACTATTTGCAATGGTGTTTCTTTGGGGTTTAAACACCCTGCCTTTTCTTCTGAGGTTTTACAGAAAATCTAAACTTTAGGGGTGTGGCCAACCCACCATGTCAAATCACTTCAGTGCGGATATACGTTAGTCAGGGGAAAATGTGTGCCCACAATGTGGGTGGTGCTAACAAGGTCACTGTAGGGGTCAATGTGGACTGAAAAAATGTGATGCCAAACATAACTTCTTCATCAGCATTGACAAGTCTCTTTCCTGGGGTTTATTATAGAGTTATAGTGTTATTATTCCACTTCAATTGCCATGTTCCATCTTATACAATTCCTGATTTGCACTCTGTTTAGCCACTGCAACAACCCAACATACTTCGAAATCCAAAATTGTCCACATGGGTGGCTAAGATAGAAATACTTTTTCTTCCCAATAATTCAATGTATATAAACTTTGACCCAAGTATTATAAATATTGTCTAAAATTAACTTAATGCTATAGGTATAAGGTGTATATGTAACACAATTTAATTTTGTTTTGGTCACAACTGACCTCCAATTAGAATGATCGAGGGCCAGGGCTTCCCAATTTGTGGTGTCTATGCCACAGTTTTAAAGGTTGGCTTTAACCCCATCTTTAACTCTCTTTTGCTGTCCAGCAACATTCTATTTTCTGTTCTTGAGTTCAGAGTAGAGTAAATGTTTTAGGGGATGGTGATCAAGCATTCGGATAATGTGGCCAGCCCAGTGAAGTTGATGGTGAAGAATAATTGCTTCAATGCTAATGGGCTTTGTTTTTCCAGAACGCTGACATTTGTCTATCTGCCTTCCCAAGAGATTTGAAGGATTTTTTGGAGGCAACGCTGATGGAATCATTCCAAAAGTTTAGTGCGACATCTGTACATGGTCCACAGTTTGCAGGCGTATAACATGGTTGAGAGGATAATAGCTTTATAAACAAGCATCTTGATATCTCTGCAAATGTCCCAATCCTCAAACATTCTCTGCTTCATTAAAAATGTTAAAAAACTCACAGAGCTCAGACAGTGTTGCATTTCGGTGTTAATGTTGATTTTTGTGGAGAGGTGGCTGCCAAGATAGTGGAAATGGTAACATTTTCTACCATTACATCATGATGATATTTTTTGGCATTACAGAGGGATTGGATGATGTTTGCAAATTTCTTGGATTTCAAAGGGAATTTATGTGTTGTGTTCTCTCTACTTGTGTGTTTGCTGTATTTTACACTGTATTGATACATACAGCTCTGAAATTTTTGGATTTAAGCCCTGGATAAATATTTGCCAATAAGTATACAATAAACTTGGGCAGTATGACATATCATGTTGAATTCACTGGATCTGTTCTAGTGGGGAATAACAGCAGGATTGAGGCCTTATTTTTGCAAGAACAACACAAATGAGCAAGTTCAAAATCTCCTAAAATTATAGAAAAAGAAAAAAACTACTTGAATGTGTAATTTCTCTTAGTTATTTGCTTTGATAAGACAGAATACCACTTTTCTCTGTATGTATTACATTGGCTAAATTGGTTCATCATCCTGATATGTGCATCATTATTTCTCTATAATAAAAGTCTGTATTTCATTTTGAATATTTATCACATGGGAACAATCTCCTTAAATATTACAAATGCTATTTCTAAATTGACTGCATTAAGGCCTTAAAATAAACTGGCAGAAGGGCTACATATGAAAAACACAACATAAAAGCCTGTAATGAGAGTTGGGAATTATTGGTATTGTTGCTGAGCTACCATAATTAGATGAAACCACAGGCTGAAATTACATGATGATGGCCTAACTACATCTAGAATTATCAAATTTATAGTTACATTATGACCTTCAAATTTCCATCTCCTTTCAGCTATTTCCCTCCCAGAACAATGGCAATGACACAAATCAACATTTTCCACATTACAGTGGGAAGGAGCAGGAAAATCAGTTTGCTTTGTTTCCTGCAGAAATGACTCTTAAATTATTAGTGCATTTCTGATCTGGTTCAAGGAAGAAAATGCCTTTATTCCAAGACAGGGATTCTAGAAATCCTGGAAGAAATGGCTATTTAGTCTGAACCCTTGGTTCTTAACAGGAGCCCATTGCTATCTGCACAGTAAAACTTTGAATTTACTAATAAGATTTTGCCAATTTATTTCATAAAATCTTCAAAATTCAAATAACTCATTTTCTGATACGGGGATCTGTGAATGGAAGGAAACTTTATCACAATTCCATTCACCTCCCCAGGAGAATCTCCTGAATTGTAATGGGTCAGATATCCCTAGAATTAGAGAATTGCCCTCAAATCATGTAAAAGCAGTTCTAGTTTGCCCATTTCATCCCATTCAGGAAGGTTCTCTGTTGAGGCTTGAGAGCACAAGAAGAGGCATACTGGGAAATCCTTTCTACATAAACTTCTTTCCATGCAGATATCTTAGAAGATGGCACTCTTCCTCAGAAATTCCAGATGCCCCAGTGGTGCAGTGGGTTAAACCACAGAGCTGCTGAACTTGCTTACCAAAAGGTTGCAGGTTTGAATCAAGGGAGCAGCATGAACTCCCGCTGTTAGCCACAGCTTCTGCCAACCTAGCAGTTTGAAAACATGCAAATGTGAGTACATCGCTGTTACCTTCCAGCAGGAAGGTAACGGTGCTCCATGCAGTCATGTCAGCCACATGACTTTTGAGGTATCTACAGACATTGCTGGCTCTTTGGCTTAGAAATGGAGATGAGCACCAACCCCTAGAATCAGGGGAAAACACTTACCTTTATCTTTAGTATGAGCAGATGCTGACTACTAAGCTCAACTGACTGCATGTATAAAAGAAGCAAAAGTCTAATATCAAACAGGTTAATACTCAGAAAATGAGGGGCTTCTGTAAATCTTCATGGAAACATTCTCAAGGTCATACAAATATTCGTGTTTTCCTAGTGAACTTCAAAAACTGCTGATGAATATGTATGTATATCTTCTATGGCGGTAACTCTTAATGTTTTCTATCATAATTATGTTAAAATTCATTTTAGAAAATGAGAAAAAACATGAGTTAAATTCATAAAGATGTATGCATACAGTTGACAACACAGTTTTCTTGGAAGTAAAATTCCACACTGACAATGGAATTGGCTCCTAATCATTAGGCAACACATTGTTGCCCTGCTGGTTCATAATTGTGGTTTATATCCTATTGTTGGAAGATAATAAAACCCACAGTATACCTAAAAGCCAAGACTACATAGTTCTGACAATCAAGCATACAACATCTAGATCCATGCTCAGCCTTTGTCAGGGATGAGGAGGAATATATCTCAGTGGCATAACCCACACTTTGCATGCAGACAGTCCCATATTCAATCACTGGCTACTCAAGTTGGGGTTGAGAATAGCTACTGTCCGAAACCCTATAGCTCTTCAGAATTTGACACATTTCAGAATGTTTGGCCTAGAACTCCTGTCATTCCCAACCAATAGAACAAATGAGCCATGATTCTAGGCCAAAACATGTTTTGGCTTCTAGGCCAAAACATGTTGAAGATGTCAAGTTTTAAAAAAATACCTCAGAAAGTTGCCTTGCTGCACAAATTGGAAAGACAGAAGCAGAGAAATTCCTCTCCTTTTCTGAAGGATTAAAACTATGAATACCCTCCTATAATGCCCCCTACTGCACATTAAATTAACTAACTCACAGGTCTACTTTTCAACTGAAATAAGCAACCAAAGGGGGGGGGGGGACGGTTAAACACAAAAGACACTGAAGCAGTAACAGAAATGAAAGTGACATGCCAACAAAACAGGAAGACCTTTACCCCTGTCTGTGTTATTTTATGTTGTTGTATACAAGGCATTGAATGTTTGCCTCATATGTGTTCTGTAACCTGCTTGGAGTCCCTTCAGGGAGATAGAGCAGAATATAAATAAACTGTATTATTACCAGGATGAGGGGAGAGAATTGCCCCCAAAGAATTCTGCCCCCTCAGTTAAACTTTTCTTCACTTTGCAAATTTCTAGTTTAACGTCAGAGTGCAACTGAGCATTTAGAAACAAACATTAGCCATCCAAAAAAGGGGGTGGGTGGGAAAATATATGAAGGTAATTTGGCCCTGAAAGAAAATTTCAGTTCCTTATTTGGCTTGATTTTGCCCTCTATTTTACAACAACATCCCTGCAGGGATAGGTGGTGAGGCACCTATGCTCAGAAACTATCATGTATCCTCGCTGAACTAACAGACAGCCTCTGCTGCTAAAATATGTGAAAAGATAAATGAAAGAGCTGAAAGAAAACACAAACACAATGCAGTTCTTTGTCATTCATTGCCTTTGCAGATTTATTAATTCAAACCACTGCTTCACAGGATTTGTTTCAACACAAAATAGAAAAACATATATTTTTAAGATCATGAACTAGCAGAGAGAACTCAAGACAACAAGAATGAATTGCATCAGGCAGGAAGTATCGGAATTTCGATCACAACCTATTTGAGATATCCAGGTGATGTGAGATAAGTCGACAAACACATATGACTCACAATGCCCTGACAGCAAGAGCCTCTTCCCCTTTTACTGCCAAAAAAGATGGGGCTGGTGGATAAATAATTTTTTTCATAGAGAATTCTCACAAGTTCTGGAACTTAAAACACACCCGGGAGTTCAGAATTCTTCTATTCTAAAGAAAAGCAGAGAACACATCTCTCCTTGAAGCTTTTAGGAAAAGATAAATGTCTGAAAAAGCCACTTAAATCTAAAGAAACTATGCATCAAATCCATTTTTGGAAAGATTTTTTGCTGCTGTGCTGATACCTCTGATATATTATCTTAAGCATAAGCCTCTAATATATTTTCCACTCTTATTGTATCCCTTGTATTTGATTCTTTGCTTTGACTGTTGTCTATGAATTTGAGAGGTTTCAAATGAATAAAATTAATTGTTAAAAAATCAATTATTTCTCTTCTTGTTGGGAAATTGCCTGCTGTCAAGCCAGACAATAAATCAACTGTGAAGTAAAATTCCATGGTTTGTTTAATTGCTGTTGCTTTTTAGAGTGCTGATAGAGCACTGTGCATCAGTATGCTTTAGCTTGTTAACGACAAATTAGGATCCCGACAGTTTGCTGGTTTGTTATAACCTTTCCGACAAATAGCCCTTTGAGCAATGTAGGAAAGGTCATTTCTGTGATGCACAGTCAAAGATGTTTCTACATTGGTATTTTTATCTGGAATCAGCTTAGATCAACAATAATGGAAACCACACACATTGAGCTGAATATGTGTTGTTGTCTGTGTGGGCCAGGTAAACTTGCATTGTATCAGACTTGCTGGCCAGTCTCCTGCTTTCACTGCTGCTTCTTCCTTGACATCCTCAGAACTTTGTGGAAAACTACCCAGTCCATGGTTACTTCTGCTGCAGTCAAAAATGGGTGCATGGATCTATGATAAGTAAAGGGGGATGCTCTCCCCCCTTCATGTTGATCATATGGGGAAAAGGCACAACTGTGAAACACTGATCAGGGCAAATTGGACCTGACCCAGCTGTCCACAGGGCAAAAAGAATCTGAGGCACCAAACGTTTCCCAACTTTGCTTAGTCCAGAGCACAGTTGGGTTAAGGCCAAAAAGAAGATGGATTCTCACCAGAAGTAGCTGTAAATTGTCTGAATTGCCAACATCAGCTTCAGTGTGAGTCCATATTTCTTCATTAGTATAGACGTAACCAAGGGAGCATTCCATCTATCTTGTTTCTGTCGCACACAAAAAAACCTCAAATTGCCCCCACCCCCACACCAAAGGTTGAAGATAGAATGGCTGTGAGAGTCAAATATGATGGGACCATTTTTGCCAGGAACTAAAAAAAAAGAAGATATTGCTAATTGTCAATGGATTGTAAAATACTTAGGAAATACATTTGCAGGTTTGATTATTTTGGATACAATTTATAAATTGATTTAAATTTTTAAAATTCCCTATTGGAATCTCTAGATGAACTTCCTTCAGAGAGTGACTATAAAGTCATCCTGGAGGACCAAGAGATTCCTAGAGAGAACACTACTCTAGGACTCCCTAGGTACTCCAGTGTGATTCCATGATCAACTTCCAGTGGAAACTGATCATAGAAATGTGCTGGAGTACCTAGAAATTCCTAGAAAGGTTTTTTCTAAGGTAAAAAACTGTATTTTTAAAATTTGTGGTTTTTCTCATTCACAGGGTCTTGTGCCATTAATCCCAGTGGATATACTTATCTCAAGTATGTTGATATTATTTACTGCATTCCCAAAAACCTACTACATGATTTCAACATTATCATGTACATGTGTCTGATCCACTAGCTTACACAGTTCAATTAACTGACTGTCATTCACCCTTTCATTCCTAGATCTTGGATGGGAGAACAAGCAGCAGAACAAGAAGGGAGTACAAGAAGGCTTGTTGTCATTAGTCAAAGAGGTATAACTGACAAGTAAAGTAACTACTACACTAGTAGCACCTAGCACCGAGATATAGTGTTGAGAAATAGTAGCACAGCACTATTTAGAGGTACAGCACAGTAAAATACTTTGTTGCATAGAAGAGTAGTGTGCTAGGGTACAGATGCCACAGCCCAGTAGAAAGTGAGAAATAATGGAATAGCATTGGCATTGTGATAGTGCTAGATTCGCTTTCAGTTTAAAATAGCTAAGTTACATCTTCAGTGGAATCAATTCCTCAAAAAAACGTGACAATGAAAAATGTTGTTGCCTCGTTATACCATTCGGTATCTGCTCACTTGTGCCTTCATCATGTTTTCTTAAGGGGTCTTTTGATTTGTTTTGTTTTCAGTTTGGTAAACAGATAGTTTTGTCAAAAGACATGATAAAAAACAGATAGGGAAGCATTTTGGACTTTTTAACCCACATTAAAGAGAAATTTTGAAACAAGTACACAACTGTTGTGTGCTCAAATGATACAAACAGATTTTTTAAAGTGATGACATGCACACCAATGTTAAACATAGCTTTGGTAGAGTGGTATGCCAGCTGCCCTTTTTTATTGCAAGGTATGTTCACACCCACATACTCACACAAAGTCATTTAAGAGAAGGAGTAGAAAATATAATTGAAACTCAGAGTCTGGAAAAACCATTTTTGGATTACAACTCCAACAATCTAACAGCAGTATACTGATAGGATGATTCTGGGAATTGCAGCCCAAAATAACTTTTCCAAACTCAATGGAACTTGTGAACCAGGAAATAAGGTGGCTATGTTGTTTTGCACAAGGCAGAGTCTTGGACACAGAGATACCCTGACTTAAGAATTTAATTCATTCTGTGACTGAGCTCTTAACTCAAAATGCTCTTATCTCAAAGCTGATTTTCCCATTAAAATGCCATTAATTCCCTCTGGCCCCTGAACCCCCCCTTCCCCATTTTTGTTACATGTTTTTAAATAAGAAAATGTACTTATTTTAACAAACAATGTATACATGCACATTCACATGGAACAATAAAAAAGAAATGGTAGAAGCATAAAGTTGTGGCAAGGAAGCATAAAGCACAAAGTGAAGAGGCAGTAGCATCATTTACTTCATACTGTACTCATTCCAGCCTCCCAATTAAACCAAAGTTAGCCCTAAAGCTCTGTAGTCTCACGCTAGCGCTCCCTTTAGTTTTAGCTCTTATTTCAACACTGCTTTTATGTCAAAGCAAACCAGGGCTGAGTGACTGCTCTTAACTCAAAATGCTCTTACGTTGGGATGCTTTTAAGTAGAGATTCCACTCTAAGTAGAAAAATTATATGTACACAACATTATGTGATTGTCAGTAAATGTTTTGTTTGTTTATATACCTATATACCCAGGGTTGCGCAAAGATTACGGGGGCGAAAAGGGATTGTGAGTGGAAAAAGTTAAAGAAGCTCTGCATGAGATAGTAATTATAATGGATGAGGTAGAAGTCTAGGCATAGGAAGATTGAATCAAAACATAATTTGTGGCAGCTGCCTCTAGAATCTGTTATGGAGCAAGTGTGAAAAGAAAAACAGAGAGAAAAGGGGAAAACATGTTAGTTGCCTCATCAGCTACCCTGAATGTATTAAGAAAGACAGTATAGGTCTATAGTGTGAGCGTATGCCATCAAGTCACCTGTTGGTTTATGGCAACACATGAATTTCATAGGGTTTTCTTGGGCAAGGAATGACTCCAAGGTGATCAAACAGGATTTGATGCCTTTTGAGTATTTAGGACTATCGTGGAAATGCTAAAAAAGTTGAGGTCAGTAAAAGGGAAAAAACTAATCTTAGGATGCATTTTGGAAGAAACTTCCAAGTGATCTTTAGAAGATTCAAAATGTTTCTGCTTACTTATGGAAGCCTTATCTGATTGTTTCCATTCCCATGTGCATAGTGTTATTTCTAAATGAAAAGTTGTCTGAAACATATTAAACTGGTCTTTTTTTGTGGTGTAAGAACTTTTCTCTAGGTCTTTGACATTATTTGTGTCTCTGATATCAAATTAAAGTCATGCCAAGTAACACATTTATTTTGTCAAGATAGAAATACAATACTAAAATGGGAAAATGTGTACATCTGTATATTTTGTCTTAATATACTGCACATTTAGTTTTAGTATACATTTGCCAGTAGCATTTGTCATTTTTTTAACAATGGCTTTAAAATCAATTGTACTTTATTATTTGTGAAATGGAAGCTGTAATTAATTAAAATATCCAAAGTATTACAGTCTAATGAACCATAATCCTACCCAGTTTCTACATTTTTTTCCCCCTTTGGCAGTATTCTTTAAAATCCTGGGTTTGTTTTCTTGCTTGTTTTTTAAAATCCTGGTCTTTTTTTTTCTTTAGATGAAAAGCAAAATGTGTATATCTAAGTTTGCTACACTGTCCATTCTTTTAAAAAATTTAGTAAGGATCACTCGTATTGCCATAACAATCTTTAAATTAATTCTTCTTTGTGTGTCTTATTTGTTTACCACTATTAACAGCCTCTTCATTTGTAAACATCCTCTCTAGGAAAATTAATGTTCTCAATTTACAAATCTCTTTTCAGAAAGGGTAATGACATTGCTATTTATTCCTAGCAATATAATAGCTTTGCCTTTTTTAAAAAAACTGCTTTGGAAGAAATCACCCCTTGGGTAGGTGAGGAACAATACTTAGCAATTTTCATTTTTAAAGCATCTTTTACTGATATTCAGTAATCATTCCTTGTACCATTCCTGTGTTGTGACAAATGACATAAAGCGTAATCGCCCCATTTTGTAAAGTGGCTGCTGATTATATGATTTAAATTATTGCTCTCTGGGAAAGCTGAAATTAAAAGCTCCTAAAATCAGTATTTTAAATGAACTTTTCTGACCTATCAGTGGTAGATGTAGTTGTTACCTTCAAGTAACTTCCAATTTATGGTGATCCTAAAAGGATCCTGTCACAGAGTTGGCAAGATTGGTTTAAAAATGGGTCTGCTTTTGCTTTCCTCTAAGACAGACTTGCACAAGTAATCCAATGGGTTTCCATGACTGAGGATTCAAACTCTCGTCTACCAGAGTCATAATCTAATGCTCAAACAATTACTTAAAGTGGCAGATGTATCTAAAAGGAATTAGAAATACTGAGATTAAGATAGGGGGATTCAATTCGCACAATAATACAACAAGATGCCTTTGTCAGTTTTACTTTGAAAACTTCATAGCATAATAGAACAATCTATTTTATTTGGGACTGTTTTGGGTTGCCATGTTAAAACATGTTGAAGGATGATTCAGATGGGACAAACCTGTTCATGCAGTGAAGATGATTCATGGATGCTGATTAGGCAGGCCACAGGTGGACTGGCAGAGTGGATGGAAGTGCTGGTATATGCTGCTTTAGTACTAGGCAAAATTCTGGGTAGCTTTAAGGAGGCCGTAGTAAAACCTCTACTAAAACAACAACAACACTGGATCCCACTCAACTAAATAATTATTGGCCAGTTTCAAATCTCCCCTTTGTGGGCAAGGTTCTGGAGAGAGTGATAGCCTCTCAGCTCCAGAGTTTCTTAGAAGAACCCGATTATCAGGATCCACTTTAATCTAGTTTTGGAACTGAAATGGCATAGGTTGCCCTAATAGATGATCCACAAAGAGAGTTAGACAGGGGGAGTGTGTCCCTTTTGGTTCTCCAGGACCTCTCAATGGTGTTTGATACCATCGACCATGGTATCCTCCTGGGTCATCTTGCTGAGATGGGATTAGAAGGCATTGTTCTACAGTGGCTCTGTTCTTTCCTAGAGAACCTAACCCAGAATGTGGTGCTGGGTGACTTTGTTCGACCCCTTGGCCAGTGACCTGTGGGATTCCTCAGAGATCTATTTTGTCACCCATGCTGTTCCACATGATACCACTGGGAGAGATAATCCGGATCTTTGGATTTTTGTACCATATTTATGCAGATGACACCCAGATGTCTGTCAACAGTAATGGATTGGATGAGAGTGAAGAAACTGAAATTAAATCCTGACAAGACAGAGGTTAGTCAGAAGGCAGATCAGAGTATAGGGAGGCAACCTGTGCTGGATTTGGTTACACTTGCCCTGCAGACACAGGTACACAAGCCTTGGGGTGATCCTGGATTTATCGCTGCCCCTGGAGGCCCAGGTGTCAGCTATAGTCAGGAATGCCTTTGCACAATTAATATCTGTGTGCCAGCTGGCTCGTAGCTGGAGACGCCAGATCTGGCCATGGTAGTACATGCCTTAGTTACATCCCAACTGGACTACTGCAATACACTCTACATGGGGTATATTTAAAGAGCACTTGGAAGCTTCAGCTGGTTCAGAGATCAGCAGCCAGGCTACTAACAGGTACACCGTACAGGGAGAGAACAACTTCCATGCTGTGGCAGCTCCACTGGCTTCCAGTTTAATACCAGCCAAAATTTAAAGTGCTGGTTGTCACCTTTAAAGCCCCAAACAGTTTGGGTCAAGACTACCTAGCTAACCGCCTCTCCTCATATGAGCTTGCCCGGGCACTGGGCACATCAGGGGAGGCTCTCCTCTCAGTCCCACCCCCGTCTCAAACCGAGTAGGTGGGAACAAAGTGGGAGGGCCTTCTCTTACTTAAATAATCTTTATTGTTATTTCCATATAATAAAAACAACATGAAAACCACATAAATCTCGAATTTCCATTCTACACATGCTGACAAACAGGGGGGGGGGTATGGGTTTACATGTTGGGAGGGGGGCCTGGGGAGGGGGGTTAGGGTGGTATACATTGGGGGGGGGTACAGAGGGCCTTCTCTTTAGTTGCTCCCACCACTGGAATTCCCTCCTGATCAGAATGGTCCCATCACTGTCCACCTTTAGGAAGCAAACAAAAATTTAAGTTTTATTTGCAATAAACATCCATGAACTATGTTTATTGGAGAAGATAGCTTCTTAAGTTTGTTTCTCCATAACTAGTGATCCTTTCTCTAATTAGATTACATTGTGTTTCATGAGTGGGTGCTGTGAATGTGGATTTGTGATTTGGAGAGTTAGATGAGGGAAATAATTAATGTAGAGTATGAACATAAAGGATACATTCCCAGACTTGGTGTGGATATGCAAAACTGTGGTTAATAACATACTCTATTAAAATGAAGGACTTCTGAATTCCATAGAGTTGCTCCAGGGACCTAGAAAAGGGATTCATGGGATTATACTGTATTTAAAAGGACCCACAGATGGTGAGGCGAGAACACCAATTACTTGCCCTGAGAAGGCTATTTTGATGGCAGTTCCCATTTAGCATGATAAAATTTGCTGTAGTTCGTAGCCAAATCTGCATTACCTTGAAAGCATAAAATTCTGCAGAAGCTAAAAAAAAACACTTTAGTATTGCCAGTATATACCTTGTACCTTAGGAGTATTTGACTTACAGCTCAACCTCTGCCCTGTTTGTGTGGCAGTAAATTTCAATTATTTGAATGAGACTGCTCTATAGAATCAAGTATAGTGGCATCCCAAGGCAATAAAAAGTAGCTGCCAATAGATGCTTACAGCTATAGAATACTGGCAGGATAACTAAGAACAAACCTGAACACAATAATGTTAATTATTCAAGAGAGACATGCCTGCAAAGACATAGCAATTTTATTTGAAGGGATGTGTATCAGAAGCTTTGTTCATAATACAAAGCTTGTGATGAGCAAGCTACTTCAAGATGTTCAGAGACGTTTCCATTTTAAACTGCTTCAGTGGACAACAGATACATTCATTTTTTTATCCTGTTGCATCAGCTGTTATCAGCATATGAACTGGCAGATGAGCTGTCATTGTGGATTGGTCTTTGGGGAGTTATTTATGCAGTCAATGATATAATACTGTAGAGATAAGAAAGCTGGGTGAGAAATAGTGAAGGTAAAACTTTCTTTGTTCTGCTGGATACTCGAGGGAATGGAAACCTGAAAAGCACTCAGATTGTATCCCAAATCATATTGTATAAGACATGACCCCTTCTGTCTGGGAGCCTTTTATCTAGCATCCTTTCAAGTTCTTACCTACTACTTGCCAAAGTAAGCTGATAATGAAAAGGATTTTACAGTAGCCCCCCCCCCTTACACACACACTTTTAAAGCTATTGGATATAGTTAGATTGCAAAGTGAAGGCAGTCTTCTTTCATTCCTCTTCTGTCTTTCCATTTCAGACTCCTCAGCATTTCCTGACACACAATTGTATATAATTATCTTTTACCCGAAGGATGATATTGTTTCTATAACAATACCATACGAAAGCTGACTGGCACAACCTGGGGATCACAACCAGATACAGTGAAGACATCTGCCCTTGCGCTGTGCTACTCTGCTGCTGAGTATGCATGCCCAGTGTGGAACACATCTCACCATACTAAAACAGTGGATGTGGCTCTGAATGAGACATGCCGCATTATCACGGGGTGTCTGCGCCCTACACCACTGGAGAAATTACACTGCTTAGCCGGTATTGCACCACCTGACATCCGCCGGGAAGTAGCAGCCAATAGTGAAAGGACCAAGGCAGAGACTTCTCCTGCTCATCCCCTGTTTGGGTATCAGCCAGCACGTCAACGACTTAAATCTAGACATAGTTTCCTAAGATCTACAGAGACACTCGCTGGAACACCTCAGCAAGCGAGAGTCCAAAAGTGGCAGGCTCAAACCCAGCACCTCAACCAATGGCTGATACCAAATGAGAGACTCCCTCCTGGGCACACAGAAGACTGGGCGACTTGGAAGGCATTGAACAGACTGCGCTCTGGCACCACGAGATGCAGAGCCAACCTTCAGAAATGGGACTACAAAGTAGAATCCTCGACATGCGAGTGTGGAGAAGAGCAAACCATTGACTACCCGCTGCAATGCAACATGAGCCCTGCCACATGCACAATGGAGGACCTTCTTGCAGCAACACCAGAAGCACTCCAAGTGGCCAGATACTGGTCAAAGGACATTTAACCAGCTACCAAACTCACAAGTTGAGTATTTTTCTGTTTGTTTGCTTTGTTCTGTTAGAAATGTAATATAATGGACTGGCTGCTCTGACACGACACGACACGACCCGAAGGATGAGAAGTCACTACTATGGGATGGGTGCGAAGAGGGGTTGGTATGGTTAGGAACAATTATTGCACAAATGTTTTGAAATATTGCTCAAAAACTCACATCTATCATGTAGATCTTTTAATCTTGAAATATGAATATATTTTCATTATTGCTCATTTTAATAAATGCGCATATTTAAAATAAAAATGCAGATAATTTTCATATGTATGTTTTACAAATTACTTCCCCAATATACTTTTAAATGCTGACATCAAGATTAAATTGGTTTAGTAAACTCTAAAGAAATACACAAATTTGCTAGCCTCTAAGATCTGAAGATGCATAATTTGTCTACTTCCGATCTGGAAATCAGCCAAAGCATCCATTCGCTCAGCAGGAAAGTGTGTGTGTGTGTGTGTGTGTGGGGGGGGGGAATCTCTCCAACTTCTTGGTCATGCGGGCACTTATGCTGATTTCAGAATGGGGCACCTAGTACAGCCGGGAGGTTGGATGGTGCTCCAATTTTAGCTGGGAACAGCGGCGACACAGGCATGATCCATCCCCTTTTCCTGCATTGATGAGGGTGATGCTTTTGATCTTCAGTTGATCAGCACAGATCACAACTGGTCCCTCAAAGCTGTAAGGCAAAGTCGGTTTACCCCTTCAAAATCTGCAGTGGCCACTGGAAATCAGTGAACAACCAGAAGTGAATTCAAGGTAAGTCTGGATTTTCTTGCCCATATTTATTTATCGTGTCATCAGCAACCATTGTATTACAATTCTAACAGAGCAAAACAAACACAGAGATTAAAAAGAAAAAGAAAAAAAAAGAAAGAGAAAAAAAAACCACACAGATTTTGTAAATTTGGTATTTGGTTAAATGTCCTTTGACCAGTGTCTGGCCACTTGGAGTGCCTCTGGGGTTGCCGCAAGAAGGTCCTCCATCGTGCATGTGGCAGGGCTCAGGGTGCATTGCAGCAGGTGGTCAGTGGTTTGTTCTTCTCCGCACTCGCATGCTGAGGATTCCACCCTGTAGCCCCATTTCTTAAGATTGGCTCTGCATCTTGTGGTGCCAGAGCGCAATCTGTTCAGCGCCTTCCAAGTCGCCCAGTCTTCTGAGTGCCCAGGGGGGAGTCTCTCATCTGGTATCACCCATGAATTGAGGTGCTGGGTTTGGGCCTCCCACTTTTGGACTCTCGCTTGCTGGGGTGTTCCAGCGAGTGTCTCTGTAGATCTAAGAAAACTATGTCTTGATTTAAGTCGTTGACGTGCTGGCTGATACCCAAACAGGGGATGAGCTGGAGATGTCTCTGCCTTGGTCCTTTCACTATTGGCTGCTACTTCCCGGCGGATGTCAGGTGGTGCAATACCGGCTAAGCAGTGTAATTTCTCCAGTGGTGTGGGGCGCAGACACCCTGTGATAATGCGGCATGTCTCATTAAGAGCCACATCCACTGTTTTAGTGTGATGAGATGTGTTCCACACTGGGCATGCGTACTCAGCAGCAGAGTAGCACAGTGCAAGGGCAGATGTCTTCACTGTGTCTGGTTGTGATCCCCAGGTTGTGCCAGTCAGCTTTCGTATGATGTTGTTTCTAGCGCCCACTTTTTGTTTGATGTTCAGGCAGTGCTTCTTGTAGGTCAGAGCACGGTCCAAAGTGACTCCCAGGTATTTGGGTGCGCTGCAATGCTCCAGTGGGATTCCTTCCCAGGTAATCCTCAGAGCTCGGGATGCTTGTCTGTTCTTAAGGTGAAAGGCGCATGTCTGTGTTTTAGATGGATTAGGGATCAGCTGGTTTTCCCTGTAATAGGCAGTAAGAGCACCTAGAGCTTCGGAGAGCTTCTGTTCTACCATCTCAAAGCTCCCTGCTTGAGCAGTAATGGCACGATCATCAGCATAGATGAAACTCTCTGTCCCTTCTGGCAGTGGCTGGTCATTTGTGTAGATGTTGAACATGGATGGAGCAAGCACGCTCCCCTGAGGCAGGCCGTTCTTCTGTTTCCGCCATCTGCTTCTCTGGCCCTGGAACTCAACAAAAAAGCTCCTGTTTTGTAGCAGGTTTCCTATGAGGCGGGTGAGGTGGTAGTCCTTTGTAATATTATACATTTTTCTCAGGAGGAGGCGGTGGTTCACAGTATCATAGGCTGCTAACAAGTCTATGAAGACAGCTCCTGTGATCTGCTGCCTTTCAAAGCCATCTTCTATGTGCTGGGTCAGGTTCAGCACTTGCGATGTGCAGCTTTTGCCTTTTCTGAAGCCAGCTTGCTGTGGGATCAGACAGGGGTCTATATTTTCCATAATTCTATGCAAAATAAGTCTCTCCAGAACTTTGTAGAGGTGGCACAACAGGGAGATTGGTCTGTAGCTTTTTGGGTCATTACGGTCTTTGCCTGGCTTCAAGATGGCGATGACTCTTGCTTTCCTCCAGATTTTGGGGATCTGACAGGATGCAGTGCAGTTGTTCATCAGCTCCAGCAGCCAGCGCCTTGCTTTTGAACCAAAGTTCTTGATTTGTTCCATCCGTAGATCATCCAGGCCAGCTGCTTTGCCATTCTTACATTTGTTGAGAGCCATGTCCAATTCAGTAGATGTAAAGGGTTCATGGAGGTTGTTGTTCTCAATCTCTGGTTGTCTGGCTATTGGTTTCTTTCCTACTTTGGTGGCAAGGTTGGGTTTCCCATTCTTCAAGAGTTGGTGTGCTATCTGATCTGCCTTTATGTTGGCATGGGTATTAGTTTGTGAGGGATCGTTGCTCAGCCGTCTCAGCAGCCTCCACGCCTTCTGGCTGCTCCTGCCCATGTCGACCTCTGTGATCAACTTGATCCACTGTTCTTTCTTGGCTTCAGAGATGGAGGACACAATGCTCTGCGCTGCCTGAAGAGTCTGCTCACTGAATGGGTCTTCGTTGTGGAGCCTGTAATAGTTTTCCAACAAGGCAGCTGTTTCAGGAGTAATGCCCTGGAGGTAGTGGGTTCTGCAGCCTCTCGGTATAGAGGCCCGTGAGCAGGTTTTCACTATTTCAATAAAATGTTCGTATTCCTCAGGGATTGGCGCGACCGATGTGATCATGTCATCTAACATGTCTGAGAATTTAGTCCAATCTGCCTTTCTGAAGTTGTATCTTCGTTTAAATCGAACTTCCTGAGGCCTTATTGTTGGGAACAGTTGGCATATTATTGGTCGGTGCTGTGTGTTTGGGATTGGTGGTCCCACTGATTTGGTGCATTGCTGTACGATGCTGTCGCTCACAAATAAGAGGTCTGGGTTATAACCTCGGTGCCATCTCCCGCTGTTGTAGGATGGTGGGAGCTTGCTATCATGGATGAGTGATAGTTTGTGCAGTTCAGACCAGGACAGGACAGCCTCTCCATTTCTGTCCTCTTGGGCATAGCCCCATACATGGCTATGGCTGTTGAAGTCACCAATTACTACCGCCCTTTGGTGCCTGTCAAAGTTCTCGGGGGAGGAGAAGCAGAAATCTTCATTTGGGGGCTTGTACACAGAGGTGATGGTGATGTTATTAAGCTCTACTGTTATAACCTCGATATTGTTTTCTTCAGTGTTGTGGCCACTGCTGACTTGGAGGCCTGGTTTGACAAAGACAGCACTTCCATACTGCGCATGTGGTCTTTCCGCTACTAGGATCATTCCTGGAACTTTGGGTCGTTTCTGTCGTTCATCCCTGTGTGTTTCTTGGACACACAGCACGTCACATTTCTTATCTCGGCACAGTTCATAGAGCAGTTGTTCTTTGGCAGCTGACATGCCTTCGATGTTGATTGCGATTATTGTCATGGTTGGTCCTGAAAAGGACCGTTGGTTGTTTTGCTTCCTTGTTTGCATGCTTCAAGTCGTCTCTGGTTGCTTCTGGGTTGAGAGAATCGGCCGTCTACGAAGACGTTGCCCAGGGGACGCCCGGATGTCTTGCAATCCTGCGAGGAGGCTTCTCTCATGTCCCCCTCATGTCTTGCCCATAGAGACTCGCTCTACATTTTTTTTCTCACACCTTTTAAAATATTTTCCTCTTCTGTATTGACAGCAATCTGGTGTCCTGTTTCCTTCTTTCACCCCCGCCTCCATCTTTTGCATACCACATATACTTCCTGTCCTCCAAGACCATACTTTCTGCCATTCTTTTCCTTGTTCTCTCCCCCTCTCCCCTTCTACTTCTCCTTTCTTTGCCTCTCTTGCTTGTCCAATTTCTCAATCAATACACCTACTCTCTGTTATCTCTTATCTCTTTTTGTCTTCTTTCCATCCATCATGTTTTTTTTTCCCTCATCTGTAACTTCTTTTTCACATACGGAAGCTGCACTATAAGGCAATATGACATGACCCTCCTCCAGGTCCCTTCTTCCTGTTTTAGCTGCCAGTTGCAGGTTATGTTGGTTGTAACTACTGGCAACTTCCTATGATGGACTGAACTTCCATTGAGGTTGTGAAGGGAGGCAGCAATGAGAAGGAAATATGAAGAAAAAAATACTAAATTTCCATGCAGTTAATGGGAAATGTCCCCAAACTTACATTAAATTTCATGAAGAAAGGTAACTTCTATTCTGGTCTTTTTTTTAAAAAAAGTAATTAGAGTAAGTAAAATGTAATTAAAATATTACTGGTGCATTTTATTTTGTTATTTTAACAATTCAAAATTATCATAACCTTCCTTGAACTTGAGAGATCACTTAAAAGTTCATTTGATAAATAAATGAGTTGGCAAGTCAGTTATTTCAGGCTGGCCTGTAGTGAATTTTTGAATTGGAATTATCCTTTAATGATTGTTAGGATTTTTGGCTATTCTATTCCTATTACTTCTCAGACAAGTGATCCTGTGAACATCTCCTTTTCCCTAATCTTGCACCTTCTGTTTCCTAGCAACCCCTTGTCATTAAAGTTAACAAGTACATGACAAGCTTGAAAAGTTTGCTTTATTTAGCAAACATCACTCAAATTCCAGTGAGTACCAGTGATTTGACCAAGCTGCTTTTTAAAGTATTCACTTCATCCTTGTTGCAGATACCACAGTAAATGTCTTTAAATGTTTGTTCAAAACCTAAGGTTACAGAAAAGCAGGCATGCATGACCCATGGCGGTATCTGCAGTATTTTGCTGAATTAAAGATTAAAAGATTCTGTTTGAGTGACCATCTTGCTTTGATATAGATGTAGGATGAAAGAAAACCAGAACTTATATCAAAGAAGCCTTTCATTTTTTTAATACACATGCGGATACTGAGTATACACACACACACACCACATCTCTTTCTTATCAGAATAAAGCTCTCAATTAGAGCAAAATCATGTCTTCTGAGGAAAACACGAGGTTCCACACTTTAAAATGTCTTTTAAGGCAATACAAATGATAGAAGGAGTATTTTTCAGTGAGAACTGATGGATGAAAATACTTAATCCTACCACTTTCTCATCCTATGCAGCAATTTCTGGCTCAGTGTTTCATATAGTGTTTTAAATGTTTATTGTATTTTTTTACATTGTTTTAATGGCATTGAATAGCTGCCTATGTTGTAAAGCAGCCTTGAGTCACCTTGGGGTTTGAGAAAAGTGGGGTAAAAATATTGTAAATAAATAAATAAATAAATGTGCTTTGTTCTCAACTGGGCCTTGGTGCTACGATGTAAGCCAAACAAATAGTCTGAGGGGAGGCCGAAAAAATGTTGTCTGTTCTTCTTGCAAGCTCCACCAAAATACACTGAAGGAACCAGAGCCTCTCTGACCTTGGAAGCTAAGAAAGGCCAGACCTAGTTAATGCCTGGATATGGGGATGACAAGAAACAACAGGTGTTTTGGGCTATATTTCAGAAGGCGGCAATGGCAAAACCACCTCTGTGTGTTCCTCCCCTAGGACAATTCTTATCAAATTTATGGGGCCACCATATGTCAAGAGGCAACTTGAAGATGCATATACTACACCTGCACATGCATGTCTTCTGTAGAAATACTCTGCCTTTGCCCTTTCACCCATGTTACCATGGTAGCTATCATTGGGATTAGTATCATTCTACTCTTGGTAGCAAATTATTAAGTGGCAATAGGATCTTTCTGATCTAATTCAATTCAATCCATCTTGATTTAACAAGAGATGAAGGATTTCTTCAAACATTTGCACCTACCAATAAAATAAAGAGCATGACCATACTACTAAGACAAACTGGTTTCTAAGTTCTTTTCATGAGATGCAATATCTGCTATCAATGGCTTGAGTGCCTTTGCAACTTCATAGACTTCTTGGTGCTCCAACCAAGAGCACTACGTAGTTTTAGATTCCATGATGCTGAAGGCAGCTGTGCGCCTCATGATGATTTACCTCTTAACAAGAAATTGATTTGGCTTCTCTCAACCACAATGGAGGTTTTGGGGTCTGTACATCCAACAAAACAGGTCTGGTGCTTAATATTACAGGCAAAATAAGTCAATAAATAAAATAACGAGGCTTCCTTTCTGAAGTACTATAGATGTGCTTCCAATATGTGGTTTATTGCTCATTATTTCTCTGTTGCTTTCTGTCATTTCTGGCTCCTAACTTCTTTTTATTATTGTTTATGTGTCCAAGGCCAAAGAATGCAGAACTCTTATTTAAATGTTTATGAGATCACAAAAAATGTCTGAGCATATCTGAACAACATACAGTTGAGGGGCAGCTTCTGTTTCCTTTTGTAAGGGTTCTGACTAACAAATGATTTTCTTTAGCTCTTATTACTTTCCAATAGCTAGGTTGTACATGTTCTAATTCTACAAGCTCATCAAGTTGGCAGATTCACAAAGCATTCTACAGCCGAGGGGGCACCACTGAGAAGCCCCTGTCTCTTGTCCCCACCAGTCACGCCTGTGAGGACAAGGACTGAGAGCAGGGCCCCCACAGACAATCTTAAGCTCTGAGATGGTTCATAGAGGGAGATACGTTCAGACAGGTAAGCTGGGCCGGAACCATTTAACTTTCCCCACCATACTATTTCTTATAATGGTCAAAACGGTAAGCATACCAGAAAGCAAATGTTAAGAGAGGTTGAGTGTTGAGAGAAGTGTAGACAAAGATAAGGGAGTTGTCTCTCCTACTTCATCTGATACTTTAAAAAAGTGTTTCTCAAACTGTGCTCCTCCATGTTTTGGACTTAGCCAGCTTACCAGCTGTTATGAATTGTGGGAGCTGAAGTCCAAAACATCTGGAGGAGCACAATTTAAGAAACTCTGCTTTAAGGTTTTAGTGGCTTTTTCTGGTCTTTGGTGCTACAATGCACACCATGAACAGAGAGGCAGTTCATGGTGTGTATCTGCCATTCAATGAGATAGTGAGAACTTACCTTGTAATACATGGTCATCATCTAAAACCTCCTTGACCTACCCAACTCTGATGACACTGTTCTTCCTGGTAAAACCATTATTTCAGTTTGGGAAACACTGCTCAATTTAAAACTAACTAAAAAAAATGGTGGACTCAATACTATGAGCCCATTTTGTACTTCCATGGCTGGATTTTAACTTTTGAAAGAGTGCACACATGCACTACTTACTTTCAGAAAGTGAGAAGAAGGAAACCAGGGGATTATGCCCTTGTCCCTGTGAAATCTTGTTTATATTTATCCTTTGTTACCACCATGTCATTTCAGTTAATCTTCAACACCTTTGCAACTTCAGGACATGTCTTTTAGCTGTCCCGGAGCTCCCAATTGATGGAAAAACAAGTCAGTTGTTTGCCTAATAGCATAATTTCCCAAAATAAAACTAATCACTTGAGACAAGCAGTTTCTTCAACAAACACCCATTTGGCAAATGCAGATTTCATCTTGCTTATTGGAAATATAGTTATTTGGAAGCAGAGAGATAACCAAATGAGACTGTTTCTTTCTCTCTGTAAAGGAAATCTATTTTTGTAACATTTCACTTGGAATGCTACCACATTGCTGCGTCTGCAGTTCAAAGGACTGATATTGCCACATTTCAAAAGACAGGTAGCTTCCATTAGCTCCCCTACAAACGATTATAATTATTTACATCCCACCTTCTCACCAAGACTGGCTTATAGAATAAAAACCTTATAAAATAAAAAGCAATGCAAGAAAACTCATATTTAGGTAAAAACATACAAGAAAATGAAGATTACAATACCATTAAGATGCCCATAGTATTAAAAGCATTAAAAAATTGATGTAAAAACATAAAATAAAAGAAGTATCATTCCCTAAAACAAACAGTCCTTTACAATTACTTTTCCAAAGCCTGATGGAACAGAAAAGTATTTACTTGCAAAAAAATGAGAAAACAAGGAGTCATGTTAATTGTTTTTAGAAAAACAGTCCCAGTGTCTGTGGGGAAAGGAATCTAGTAGCATCTGTTAAGACTAACATATTTATGTCAACTTTAGTTCAACACCTCTGCTGAAAGGCAACACTGCATAAATGAATGCACATCCAAATATGCAACCAAATGCACAGTCAAATATGCATGTACATGCATATTTTGTGAACTGTACAGAAGACTCCACTTCCAAAACCTTGAGCTAAATGTCGACATTCCATATCAGAGCAAAATGTCCAGTCAGTTTCGTAGATGAACCTACACAGGCAAACTTTCAGCTTGGGTCTTGTATTTGTTTTAAAAGTACTGAACACCTAAACATACCAAACAAATACTTCTCAATGACCATCAGAAGAAGGAATATCAGTAGGAACAAAAACCCTGAATGACAAGTATACTAGCACTGGGGGAGTTAAAACATTTCACTTTACAAGAAGGAAGCATTTGCACTTACTGGTTATTGAAGCAATTACAAGCCATTTACAGTGGGGGGGGGGGGGTTCCGTAGAAGACAAGTTAATATGAAGTAAAGCACTTTAAAAAAATGATACAGAGGGTGTGAACATTTCTGTGCTCTAAGCGGGAGAGAAAATGCATGCCATCCCTGAGGGCTACATGGAAAGCATGAATGGTATCGATTATGAAGCACTTCTCTACCTGTGTTTCTTTTAGAAAGAAGTTTTCCATCTGATTCCCATTCTTGTGCCTACATCATGTGGATCTTTGAAAATGCTGCTAAAGTTCTACAATTATGATATCACATTTTCCTATCGACAGCAATTCTCTGATGGGGTAAAAAGTTGGGGGGTGGCTTCCAGTGTTGTCTATTCTAACTCTACCTTTATTTTAAAGACTTGTGCTAAAAATCCTCTATCATAAAAACAAACACAGAGATCACATTATATATCTTTCCAATAGAAAAAAATATATGAGAGTTAATTCCATGTCAGACTGAAACCCTTCAGTCAGCCATTAAAATCCACTAGATGACTTTGTTTAAGTCACACACTCTCATCTTCAAGGGAAAGCAATGGAAATCTTCCTGTGAATAAACCTCCAACTTATGGCAACTCTGTATCTCCATTATAGAGCTGCCAAAAGTCAGAACCAACTTGAGGACATGTAATAACTAAGTAAAATTAAACTGAAATCCATAGCAATTTATTCAAATAAATGAGGTTTTATTTAACAATTTAACATGATGCATGAATACTAAATATATTTACATTTTTTGTGTGGAACACGTTTCACTACAAATAGATTGTCACCTAATTACTTAAACAAAACAGATGGAGACTAGTCAGTAAGCTGAACACAACAGGATTTGCTTTTGAATGAAAATGCATATGATTGCTCAGTAATACAGACAGTTGCTCTGATTTCTGCAACAGCAGGTGTGAAGTGAAGCCTTCTTTTTGATGATGACACAATATGTATTATCCATATTATTTAAATCTAAGCTATATCTGATGAAATTGACTGCCTCCACATAATATTTGTGCCCTGATAAACATAATAGTTTTACAGTACCACAAGGCTTTTCACTGGGTTTGATAAATATTGGTTCCTGAAAGTAGACCATGATATAATTGGCTGGGATTTCTATTCATTTCAGATCCAACTCTCATATTTACATTTGCCAACTTACTATTCAGAATTAAAAACTGTAAAGCAACAAGAATTGGCAAGAGAGCTACATTGTCTATTCAATTACATATATGCAATTCCTGGCTGACCCTCCAAAACCTACTTAACCAGACAGTCCTTGGATCATGAAAAGGAGATCTATTCAGCTGGTGATCAGATAGCAAAGAGAATGATGCTTCCAACCTCATCCTGCCAACCAGTGAGGCTTCAACAAAGACTGGCGATTAGGTTCTCCTGAAGCTGGCATGGGATTATAGAAACATCTTCTTTCTGCATCCCAATCACCAGCTAAATGCACCTCTTGCCAGTTCTGGCAGTAAAGTAGATTCAGGTAGGTATTTGTAATTACAGCAATACTGCCATAATTTTGACTATGTAGAGATCATGAATATGGACCAGATAAAGATTTGTACCTCAGGGTTACATAACTTTAACTGCAATAAAATTAGTGTCTTTTGAGGTGATGGTGAGACGATCTGTACAGTGTTTTGATATTTGAATACATTTTCCCTGCGTCTTGACAGGGGATTGGACTAGGTGGCCCACGAGGTCTCTTCCAACACAATGATTCTATTATTCTATGATTCTATGATCTGTAATAGCAGCCTTATTCAATCTCAAACACACTAGATGTGTTGGAAAACTGCCAGCACCTTGATTTTAGGATGCTATAGTTTTTAATGTTCAGGTTTTATGTTTAGCAGCATTGTCGAATATTTGGTTTTAATATTACTGTTTTAATGTTTGTATTGTGGTTTTTTATAATGCTGTTAGCCACCTTGGGCCCTCAAGTGGGGAAAGGCAGGATAAAAATCACCTAAATAAAAAAAAATCTGTGAGCCCTGATCATAGAATCATAGAATCATAGAATCATAGAATCAAAGAGTTGGAAGAGACCTCATGGGCCATCCAGTCCAACCCCTGCCAAGAAGCAGGAATATTGCATTCAAATCACCCCTGACAAATGGCCATCCAGCCTCTGCTTAAAAGCTTCCAAAGAAGGAGCCTCCACCACACTCCGGGGCAGAGAGTTCCACTGCTGAACGGCTCTCAGCAGTGGAACTCTCTGCCCCGGAGTGTGGTGGAGGCTCCTTCTTTGGAAGCTTTTAAGCAGAGGCTGGATGGCCATTTGTCAGGGGTGATTTGAATGCAATATTCCTGCTTCTTGGCAGGGGGTTGGACTGGATGGCCCATGAGGTCTCTTCCAACTCTTTGATTCTATGATTCTATGATTCTATGATCATGTTGGTTGTGGCTGTAGCCTAAAACCTCCAGAGGAAACCATGCTAGGTAACAGCCAATTCCTGCATGAAGGACACCACATAATGCCAGAGCAATCTTATATTGGTAAGAAGGATGAGGATTAAGTGCTCCTTCCAATTATCATTCTTTGATTTTTATGGAAAAGGCTCTGCCACTGCCTAGGCTCTGCCAGCTCATTGTAGCCAAAACAACAGTTTGGGGAAGGGGAGAGATTTCATTTTTCTTTTCTTTTAATTATCTTTCATTTATTACCTTAGTCCAATTTAAATTAGTACATTAGTTCACAAATAATACTTTTAAATAAATAAATAATTAAATTATCTGCAATTTTCTTTTCCAATAAGAGGAGAAATAATTAGGCCAACTCCAGGTTGGTCTAATTCAAGAGCAGAGTACTTTGCATGCATATCAAGGGAACAAAGAGGCACTGGGTCCTGCCATTGGCATACTGGAAGGGGCAAGGAACCATTCTGGTGTGTGATTTGATATTGACAAGCTGGAGTGTGTCCAGAAGTGGGCGAATAAAATGATCAAGGGTCTGTTTAGCCTGCAGAAGAGAAGACTGAGGGGAGATATGATAGCCATATATACATATGTGAGGGGAAGTCATAGGGAAGAGGAAGCAAGCTTGTTTTCTGCTGCCCTGGAGTCTAGGACGCAGAGCAATGGCTTCAAACTACAGGAAAGGAGATTCCACCTGAACATTAGGAAGAACTTCCTAACTGTGATAGCTGTCCAGCAGTGGAACTCTCTACCCCAAAGTGTGGTGGAGGCTCCTTCTATGGGGGCTTAAAAACAGAGGCTGGATGGCCATCTGTTGGGGGTGCTTTGAACACAACTGTCCTGCTTCTTGGCAGGGAGTTGGACTGGATGGCCCACAGGTCTCTTCCAACTCTATGATTCTATGATTTGCCTCTGCCAACTGTTTCAATACTTCTGCCACACTCAGTGATATCTCAGCTGGCATTCAGAGGGAGCTTGTGTTACTCTGGCAGTCATCAAGTGGAACAGCACAATAGTATGGCCCACAGAAATAAAATGGGACAAATTTTTAAAAGGCAGAGAAGACATCCAGAGTACATTCTGCTAATTCAAGATGATTTATGTGAGTTATAAAATACACCTGTGAATTTGATTGTGCAATCTATGCTCCTTTTTACAGCATCAATAAAAAATCATGAATTTCATCAGCTTGAGTATTGATCAGGTTAGAGAGGATGCTGACGCATTCCGTTTTTAACTGGATTATCCAATGTGATGCAATTACACTTGGCATTATTGTTCAGCTTCATGCATCTTTCCATTAAAGATAACTGATGAAATGTAAGTGAAGAATAGTAAACCCGTACTCTCCAGATGTATGGTGCTACAACTGCCAAAGGTGGAAGATGTTGTCCAATCACGTTGGGAAAGCCCGAGTTAAAATGGCCATGATTTCTGCCAAGACCATTTTTCTCTTTTCAATAGTTTTTCACTATGCATAATATCCAATAAATGTTCTGATAATATTAATCACATGGGTACTGTAAATGTATAGACTCCCCCTCTTACACACAGAGATAATCTAATCTACCTGTAAGTTTCTAGCTCCTTCAGAACTTTTGGAAACTATCTCCTTTACTGTTGGCTTTAGTCCTGATTATCCATAAATGTGGTCCTTTGGGCAGCAGTTATGAAAAGATGCTGTGTTTAATATTTCCAAGAATATCAACATTTTGCACCTTCCAATATATTGAATTAAGCCCACTATCAGGTAGGGCCACTTCATCCAATAATATCTTTTTTCCATATCATGAGCTTCTAAACTCTGCCTAACTCCATAATCACTTTTTTTTTGTCATACTGTTCATTAGTCAATGATTTCTGCGTGTGTTGTTGCTTTTCTAACCTTCCATAGCTATCAGGATGGGGAGTATGCAAATCACAGGCTGCCATGCATCTCCCCATTTTTATGCATGCATTCATATGCACAAATGCTACTTAATTTTCTATCACATTGTCTGGCCTAGAGACGTAATTTTCAGTTTAGAACACACTGAAGGAAAGCAAATGCCTCATTTTGTTTAGCTTTAACTTTTTGTACTCTCACTTTTAAGTGAGGGTATTGTTTCTTGGTACTACATCACCACAATTTGGTAGGACAAGCTCGGTAAGGATTGGGTAAGATGTCTAGTAAGGACAACAGAGATGTGTATCCACCTGACCACTGAAAAAAAGACACTTTCTTGTTAAGATCACATTTTTACCTAGTATTTGAACAAAAGGTAAACTATTAATTTGGTTAACACATGCTCATAAACTAGGGTTTAGCACTGTAAGCATGAGCCATAGTAAGTATCCTTCCTTCCCCTCTTTTTATCTGATACATTAGTGAGGCTGGACATTTTTTATGTTGTTTATTCACTGTTTATTGAACACTGCAATAAGAACTCTGATATGCAGTGGTTTCTTTCAAGCTGGTTTCTTTCAAGAAACCAGGTAGGAATAACTACAGTTTAATGGTCTTACATGACATGGCAAACTCTTCTGTAACATAGAACAAAACCACAAAATCAAAATTCATCTTCAAAATTGTGCTGGAGTAGAAGTAAATAACATATAAAACTGAGACTTATACTGACGGTTCTTGATTAAAACCATTATTATCCAACAAGTTGAAAAGACAAATATTAATCTTTTCCAGTTCTCAATAGGTGTCCCATCAAAGCACCATGGCATTTGGACCCCCCGGTCGCACAATGGGTTAAACCCCTGTGCCAGCAGGACTGAAGACCAACAGGTCGCAGGTCCGAATCCAGGGAGAGTGCAGATGAGCTCCCTCTGTCAGCTCCAGCTCCTCATGCAGGGACATGAGAGAAGCCTCCCACAAGGATGATAAAACATCAAATCATCTGGGTATCCCCTGGGCAACATCCTTGCAGACGGCCAATTCTCAGACACACCAATTCTCCTGACACGACAAAAAAAAAAAAACATGGCATTTGATTAGGGGAAGAAGGAAAGAATCAAATGTTACCCAAGCACAGAAAAAATATTTCAAGTTGTTGTATCAAAAAGCTAATAAATTTGTCTCCTATATCGTTTCCAAATTTTACTGCCCTATTCCGGTTAACTATAGGGAAGGGTGTGCTAGCACTACTATGAGAAGGTTATATTTGAGGCTACGGGGCATATTTGGCTAATGCCAAACTTATTCAACACTTTCTGATGTCTTGCATCTTAACATTTGCTATGCTTTAGGCACGCAGGTCTCAGGACTCACCAAGCTTTATTAACATGCCTTCTGCTATCCCATGACTGCTATCTGCTATCTGCTTCTGCTATCCCTTCTGCTATCCCCCTCGATGGACTGTCACCTTGTCGTGGTGAGGGGGCTTGCGTGTTCCGATGAACCTGTGGGCACAACAACTGGAGTCGTGCACTCCCAGGAGTGGCCGCGGGGGAGGTCCCAGACCAAGCACAGTCCGAAGACCCAAAGACCTCAACGGCGGAGCAGGCGGAGGATAACATGGCACATGTTACAACGGCTGCGAAGGCGGAAGAAGGCTGCAACAGACTGAGAAGCCATGGTCATTGTGTTAAACTACATCACCAGTGGAACCTCATCTGTGAAGACTGTGTGTTGTTCAGTTGTGCACTGACCTCCACACATTAAAAAAACCCACGCACAGGCGTCTTCCAAAGAAAACAAAAACCAAGCAACCAAAGTCCCATGGCGATCAGCGAGTGGCGACGGGGGCAGGACTGTGAAATCTGGCAGCCCCTAGTCACAGACTGGCACATGGGCGGTGGGTACGGACTCAGTCGTTCTACCTCAAGGTCCGAGGCAGTTGAGTAGTTCGGCAGCTGTATCCGCGACTGAGCAGCCCTATTGAGGACCCACTCTGCTCACCCCACACGGGGAGGGGGCTAGAAAAGGTGCCCTAAACATAGTCTGCCTCACTTATCCCTGACTGGACTGCCGCGTCCAGTGGGGTCACCATCCTGCGGCCAAAAAAGAAAAATGAACTTCGGTACGTGGAACGTACGGACTCTGATGGACAATAGTGGCAGTGAACGCCCCGAACGCAGAACTGCCATCATCGCAAGGGAGCTGGGACGCTTCAACATCGACATAGCAGCCCTTCAGGAGACCCGGAGAGCAGGAGAGGGACAGCTGAAGGAAGAAAAAGGGGGCTACACCTTCTTCTGGAAGGGACTGCCCGAAGAAGACCAAAGAATGCACGGAGTTGGCTTCGCTATAAGAAATGACCTGATGAAACATCTGTCCGAAGCACCCACTGGCATCAACGAACGACTCTCCACCCTCCGAATTGATCTTGCCAAAAACCAACGGGCAACCATCATAAGTGCCTATGCACCAACACTAGACGCTGATGAAGACATCAAGGAGAAATTCTACTGTCAGCTGGACACCGTCCTATCGGGGATACCTAAGGAGGACAAAATCATTCTCCTGGGGGACTTCAATGCAAGAGTCGGGCGAGACTTCGACCTGTGGCCAGGCACCATAGGAAAAGACGGGGTTGGAAACAGCAACTCGAATGGCATCCTGCTTCTCACCAAATGTGCGGAGCACAACCTTGTCATCACCAACACGCTCTTCCGCCAGAAAAACAAGTTCAAGACATCATGGAAGCACCCCCGGTCAAAGCATTGGCACCTCTTAGACTATGTAATCACACGTGCCAGAGACCGCCGTGACGTACTCCTCACAAGAGCCATGACAGGTGCTGACGACTGCTGGACCGACCACAGGCTAATCCGATCCACGATGGCTATCAAGATCGCCCCCAAGCGCAGACTCCAAGGAAGAAAGACAAGGCGCAAAATGAACACCCAAGCCCTTCAGGAGCCCTCCAGGCGAGCCCATCTCCAAACAGCACTCAAGGACCATCTACCCACAGTACACCCCGAAAATGTTGAGGAACATTGGAACAAACTGAAGACCTCCATCATCCAAGCCTGCGAAGAAACTATTGGATACCAAGCCAAGAAACATCAAGACTGGTTTGACGAAAATGACACCGAGATCCAACAGCTAATCGACAAGAAAAGGAAAGCCTTCCAAACATGGCAGAGAGACATCAACTGTGCTGCTAAGAAAAAGATCTACGCCAGTGCAAAAGCTGAGGTCCAAAGAAGGACAAGAGAACTCAAGAACATCTGGTGGACAAAGAAGGCTGAAGAAATCCAACACCTGGCAGATACCCATAATGCTCAAGGATTTTTCAAAGCCACAAAGGTCATCTATGGGCCAAGAAACCATGGCATACAGCCTCTACGCTCATCAGACGGAACCAAACTCCTGAAAGACCAAAAGTCAATTGCACTACGTTGGAAAGAACACTACCAAAGCCTCCTGAACCGCAGCTCCAGTGTGGCCGAAGAGGTTCTCTCACAAATCCCGCAACAACAAACCAGGGATGAGCTTGCAGCACTGCCTAGTTTGGAAGAAGTCAGCAATGCCATCAGCCAACAAAAGAACAACAAAGCCAGCGGACCGGATGGGATCCCTGCTGAAATCTTTAAAGAGGGAGGACCTGAGCTGACACACCAACTCCACCAGCTCATAGAAAAAGTGTGGGTGACCGAGAAAATCCCAGCAGACTTCAAGGATGCCACCATCATCACCCTCTTCAAAAAAGGGGAAAGAACAGACTGCGGAAACTATCGAGGTATCTCCCTTCTAACCTCTGCTGGAAAAATCCTCGCAAGAATCCTTGCAAACCGCCTTCTGCCCCTCTCAGAAGACACCCTCCCAGAATCCCAGAACGGCTTCCGCCCCTCCAGAGGAACTGTGGACATGATCTTCACTGCACGACAACTCCAAGAAAAATGCAGGGAACAAAACCAACCCCTGTACATGGCATTCATCGACCTTGCAAAGGCATTTGACACAGTGAATCGCAGCGCTCTCTGGACCATCCTCCAAAAAATCGGGTGCCCAAGCAAATTTGTGAACATCCTGCGGCTCCTCCACGATGACATGATGGCAACAGTCTTGGACAGCAATGGCTCCCAAAGTGACCCATTTAAGGTGGAATCGGGTGTCAAACAGGGATGTGTTATTGCCCCAACTTTATTCTCCATCTTCATCGCCATGATACTTCACCTTGTTGATGGGAAGCTTCCCACCGGAGTGGAAATCATCTATCGGACAGACGGCAAGCTATTTAACCTCAGCAGACTGAAAGCCAAAACCAAGGTCACAACAACATCTGTTATAGAACTCCAGTATGCTGATGACAATGTCGTCTGTGCACATACAGAAGAAGATCTACAAGCCACTCTCAACACCTTTGCAGAAGCATACACAAAGCTTGGCCTGTCACTGAACATCGAGAAAACCAAAGTGCTGTTCCAGCAGTCACCAGCCGCCCCCTCTCCAATGCCAGAGATACAGCTTAATGGTGTAACATTAGAAAATGTCGACCATTTCCGCTACCTTGGCAGCCACCTCTCCACCAAAGTCAACATCGACACCGAAATACAACACCGCCTGAGCTCTGCAAGTGCAGCATTTTCCCGAATGAAGCAGAGAGTGTTTGAGGACAGGGACATCCGTAGGGAGACCAAGGTGCTTGTCTATAAAGCTATTGTCCTCCCAACCCTGCTCTATGCCTGTGAGACGTGGACTGTCTACAGACATCACATGCAGCTCCTGGAACGATTCCATCAGCGCTGCCTCCGGAAAATCCTGCAAATCTCCTGGGAAGACAAGCGGACAAACGTCAGCGTGCTGGAGGAAGCAAAGACCACCAGCATTGAAGCGATGGTCCTCCAACATCAACTCCGCTGGACAGGCCATGTTGTCCGGATGCCCGACCACCGTCTCCCAAAGCAGTTGCTCTACTCCGAACTCAAGAACGGAAAACGGAATGTTGGTGGACAGGAAAAGAGATTTAAAGATGGGCTCAAAGCCAACCTTAAAAACTCTGGCATAGACACTGAGAACTGGGAGGCCCTGGCCCTTGAGCGCTCCAGCTGGAGGTCAGCTGTGACCAGCAGTGCTGCAGAATTTGAGGAGGCACGAGTGGAGGGTGAAAGAGAGAAACGTGCCAGGAGGAAGGCGCGTCAAGCCAACCCCGACCGGGACCGCCTTCCACCTGGAAACCAATGCCCTCACTGCGGAAGAAGATGCAGAGCAAGAATAGGGCTCCACAGCCACATGCGGACCCACAAGGAAACACATGATGGAAGACCATCTTACTCGTCCAACGAGGGATCGCCTAAGTAAGTAAGTAAGTAAGTAAGTATCCCATGACTTACTGTGAAAGAAATAGAACAGAATAAAAAGCAGCTACATCATATTAGGAAACAGTATGGGTGATCCTGTACTGGAAGTTCATCTCTTTTACAACATATTCAAAATTTACTACTAACTCTGGGAGAAGAAAGCCTTCAAGTATTGCCCCTTATTTAAGTTTCGTATTAGCTTCTATTTACTCTTGATAACGAATGAAATCAAGGTGTAACAAACATGTTAAAGAGAAGAAATAGGAGCAAAGAGGAGACAAGTATAATTAACTAAACAAGGAAACCTTCTAGTTTTCTGGGATATCTGCCAATTAATCATTGCAAGAGGACATCAATTGCCATAAGACCATCAGTTCAGCTTCTCCAAAGGGAGATGCTTCCATTTGTGGGCAAGGAGCTCTTTCAAGGTTAAACTCCTGCTAAAATTTCATGCTAATAGGACACTGATAATCAAATTAGGCATTAATAACAGAAACAAAAGGAAATTATTAGTGTAAATGTCAGCTTCCTTAAGCAAATTATCTCTGACATTAGGACTGCTGTACTTCAAATATAAATCAAGGAAAGGTTAGAACAAGAGGTCACAGAATAAGAACTCCTAATGAAATCTGACAAGCTAGAAAAAGGGACCATGGGAGGTTCTAATTAAAATATTCAGGAAATGCTGGGTTCTCAGAAGGTGACCATAAGCTATTGATTGTTGTTTATTTGTTTAGTCGCTTCTAATTCTTTGTGACCTCATGGACCAACCCACACCAGAGCTCGCTGTTGACCATTACCATCCCCAGCTCCTTCTGAGTCAAACCAGTCACTTCAAGAATATCACCCATCCATCTTGCCTTTGGTCGGCTTCCCTTTAAAACAAACATCTGCCCTAATACTAACAGGAACATTGGGCAGAAAAGGTTAGATTACTTGTGTAGCCTTAATTTCTTCCTACTGCAAGCATGAGAAGAAGTGGCCATCTTGCTAGGCAAATAGAAAATAAGAGCACCAGGAGCAGTGAAGGTGTTGGTAAGGGGGTAAGAAAGCACTTCAGATATATGGCATGATCATCCTTGGAATGGTGACTGCAGTTGTGATGACGGCATTTCAATGGTCACTGCATAGAGTTGAGAAAAGACATAAAGATGGACAACTAAAATTATTAAGGGGCTGGAAAATTTAATCTAGGATTGAATTGCAGCCATAGCTGGTGGGGAGGGGTGGGATGTGAGGATTTTTTTCCCAACAGGAATATATCAATATGATAGAACTCCGTGCATGCCAAGTTTGAGGATTGGCAATTGAGACCTATTTGATTTACGAATTATCTGCTTGAGTGAAGATGGCAGTTAGTAGAATGGGTCTGTTGATACAGACAAACAGCTCCCTGAATTTGTGAAATAAATTTGTGTCTTTTTATGGCTAAATTCCTAGAGGAAACAGATAACTGGAGACCTTTGAGCTGATCCAGGAAGACTCCCCTGAGCTCTTAAAAGTGACCATCCCACTGAACCATGGTTATGTGACACTAGATCTTGTAGCAGTTTTTTCTCTTTTTGTTTTTAATTCTGTGACTGAAATAAGTTAAATAAGACTTTATGAAAGTTTCAGTCTCCCAAATCCTTTACATAGCCTTTCTTCCTCCACTTTGCATGAAAGCATGCACTCAGAGATTAGTACACCATACAGGCATCTATGTGAGTACTTGATGAGAAAGCATATATGACACTTCCTGTTTCAGTCAACCATTACACATGTTTTATGTCTCTTCAGGTCAGATGTACCAGTGCTATTGTAAATAGCAGACAATTCAGACAGAAATCCTGCTATTCCAGTTAAGAAAAAGCTGGGATGTTTGTAAGTGGTTCCTTTATGAAATTAATACATTTAAGCAAACTCACTGCGCTTCTCAGCCAGACAATTTAACTGATACTTAAGTACCATCATTAGGAACTAAGTTAAAATACAACTGTGATTTGTTTGCACTACTCCTTTCATTGAACATGAGATGTGTACATCAAACAGATAACTGTAAGTTCTCTCAATACAGGATTAATACCAAAAATACATTAGGATGATTTGCTCTCCTCGTGGTTAGGGTTTAAAAACTGCTAATTTAATCAACCCAACTACTTCATCATCTCCACAAGAAGTATTTCTTATCATATCATCACATTGTTAATTTGCATGGAAGAAAAAATCACAGAGATGGATGAAAACCCAATCTAACAATCACCCGACACCGGCTCACATTAATGTCTACAGTTTCATATATAAAATCAAGTCACTCCTTTCTGAAGTTATAAGTTGGATAATTCATTCTATTGATTGGGGCCAACAGGTCTTGGCTTTGTGATTCTCTCATAATCTGGAAACTCACTGAAATTACACTTTCCCAAGACATAGCAGTCTAGGAAACTGGAGAAAGCGTCTGCAATTTTCTTGAAAATTAACTAGCTAAGAACTGCTCTCATCTTCCCCTTAACCTGACCCTTCCATCCCTTTTTTTTGCTTTTTTAAAATAATTCACAGCACCCGACAGACTGACAACTTATTGAAGGTGATTCTTCATCTGGAAACCACTTATTACTTACTGTGTACCATCTTTATTACATCGATACTGACATTTAACACTCAATAAATCGCAGTCCCTCTGTGGTGTTCTTCCTGACAGTTAAACCAAGCCCTTTCTTTTCCTTTTAATACCTGTCAAGATTTTTCAAGGAACAGAAATAGAATTCCATATCTGGGGTTTCATTATCATACAAGTCACTTCAATGTACATTTTCCCATTGGCAAAATGAACTCAGGGTGAAAACTGATTTTTCCCCTCTCATAAAAGTTGCCTGAGAGAAATGAGGAATGGAAAGGGGGCTTATTAAAAGATTACAGGCCGTATTAAGAAGGAGAATGAAACCATATCCTGCATTCTAGTGCAGCACCATCTTCTGTCTATCTACACTCCACATTTATGAGAGAGAAAATATACATGTATGAAGCACCTTTGGAAAAGAGGGAACATTTTTGAAAGTATCCAAAGTTTCCAATTCCTCTTGATTTGATATTCACAACGGTTTGATTTCAGGGACCCCTTTTGGATGCCAAAATGACGGACACATCTCATGCATGCTCAAGTCCTATTATATACAGTGGAACAGTAAATAAAATGGCCAAATCAAAGCTTGCTTTTGGGGATTTTTTTTTAAAAAAACTTCACATTACAAATAGTTGAATGTGTGGGTGAAGAATCCATGGAATTGGAGGGTTGACTGTATTGCTTATTCACAAACTGTATACCGACTCTTACCTGAAATAAGCCTCCTTTCTCCTGAAGGTAACTTTATGCAATATTTTGTGCATAAACAAAATACATTTCAAATACAAAACTTCAGAGCAAATTTAGCTTACATGGGATTAAGAGAGGGCCTCTTTAAGAACCACAAACTAGTTAAAGAAAAGGATTTTTATAACTAGCAATGGTATTCAAAGAGCTTCCAAAAGTATATGGGTAATAGAAAGGCAACTGGGGGATAACACGATGTACATTTAGAACAAAAAGTCCTTATTTCACAAATTGTATATGCTAATTTGATCTGACAGCAACTTATCAGGAAGAATTCTAGGACTGTGATTAAAATGTTAATGAAATGTTGCCATTCATGCAAGCCCAGAATGACAAGAAAGATGCCTCGCATAGCCAAGGCTACAGATCCCAGTCTGTAATGAAGTTCAACATATAGCTAACTTATCTTAACTTACATAGACCTCTCAATTGTCTAAGGACTTTGTCTTAGAAAAGTGTCCTATAACTCTTATATGTGACCTTTGTTTGGACTAACATACACTGGCCAGGCTACTCAAACAGGTGATTGACTGACTGACACATTAAACAAATAGACACTGGCCAAGTTGTAAACAAGAAAAACACTGGCTAGACTACCCAATTTGGTTAATGATAGCCAACCTTGATAATCAGGGACAATCTCACCAGGCCAAGGCATCTTGCATTCCAAGACCATCCTTTCCCAATTAAATTTAACTCAAGTTCACATATTCAACAAAAATAGAGCTTAAAGAAGTTTTTAACCCTTAAGATCACTTAGGGGAATACCAGAACAACTGTGACACCATACTGTCTCCTCCATATGCAATAGTCTCCTGCGATATTTCCACTACACATGGTTATCCATTCAAATAGCTTTTAGTAGTAATAAAGTAATTGAGACTAAGGGACAATGTAGATGGGATCTGAGTCTATTTATTGTAGATGGTGCATGAGTCTATCTATTGCTACGAATTAAGTTGGCAAGACTCTGCAATTAGCAACTGGGGAAAATGGGGTGAAGACATTGCATTTGTGTTGTGCTTCTGAGTTTTCCAGAGAGCTTAATTGGCTACTGTGGGAAATGAAATACTGAACCTCTTGTCCAATCTGGAAGTGCTCTATTTATGCTCTTCAATTTCTAAACAATACGTAAAAAATAAGATTTAAATAGCCAAGAAGAGAGTAGTGGTTATCTGGCATGTTCAGGACCATTACCAATCCACAGTTTAACACCAGCAAGAATGTGATGCAAGAAAATGTAAAAGGGCATGATTTTGTTTAACAAAAAGAGATTACAGTTACAAAGTGCAGAAATTAAATGGAATATGTTGTAGGTTTTTTCGGGCTAAATGGCCATGGTCTAGAGGCATTCTCTCCTGACGTTTCGCCTGCATCTATGGCAAGCATCCTCAGAGGTAGTGAGGATGCTTGCCATAGATGCAGGTGGAACATCAGGAGATAATGCCTCTAGACCATGGCCATATAGCCTGAAAAAACCTAAAACAACCCAGTGATTCCGGCCATGAAAGCCTTTGACAATACATTAAATGGAATAAATTATGATATGCCAATAACAGTGATAAAATTATACATTATTTTTACTCCAAAGTGCTATGACAAAATGCCATCAATTTCTATCACAACTTTTCATTGAGCTAGGACTTCTAATTGGAATTCATGTCTGATTTCCTCTAGGGCCCATTTATTGTCTATTTTGGAAGTGCATGGTATCTATAGGACTTCGCTCTAGTGTGATTTCTAAAGTTGGTACTTTTGTTGTTGATTTTCTTGACAGAACAGTTTTCATAACCACGCATAGAGATCAGAAATAAATGGCCTGGAACATCCTGCCTTTGATATTCAATCACACACCTTTACACTTCAGTATCTAGTTCTTTCACAGCTGCCCTTCCAACTTCAGGTCTTCTTCTGCTTTCTAAACTATAGTCTCCATTCTGAGCTATGATCAAGCCAAGGTATTGAAAGTCTTTGACTATTTCAATGTCGTCATTACCCACTTTAACACTGTGTAAATCATTAGTGGTCATGATTTAGATCTAAATTAAGTAGACCCACTGAATCAACATATTGGCAACAAATGGTTTAATAGACTCACTCTAGTTGTGACTAAATAATAGGATTTTGGTCTAAGCTTCTAAGTTTTCTTTTGCAACAAACACTTGTCAAGGGGAAACATATTCATTTCCTCGTGCCCTTGTTTCCTGTGTGGATGCTTCTGTTATAAGGGCTTTCTGGGATTGCTCCTTTTCTCTGCCAAAATGTAAACAAGGCAACTAATTGACTGAATATTGCTAGCTATGACTAATTATATCCTCTTGTATATGATAATAAGTTTCCCGTTGTATTTAAAAATATTAGCAAGAGTCCATTAGAAATCTCAGGATGGTGTGTTTTTTTATTTTAAAAAAACATTTTGAGCACCATTTATTTCATTAACATGTCATCAAAATCACTTAAAGATTAATTTACCACCATACTCTGCAGTGAAGAGAGTAAAGTCTCTCTGAGGACAAGGCATCAAAATTAATATACAGAAGCTGGCTGTTAATGGCTTGTAGCGGAATGAACTGGTTACCTCTAAAGTTACCAAGGAGAGAAAATGAGAATGGCTTGCCCATTTCATAAAATTATAGGATTCTGCATATCTCTTAACTGAAATAGATTGGAGTTTAGGGTATCATATTCACCAAATCTATCAAAATGGAACTCAATTGGATTTGCAATTAATAAGAATTTTGACAATAATATACATTGGGTTTTTGTTATTCCTGTGCAGGTGCACAAAATAGCAAACCATGTTCTTTCCACTAGGTAGCAATATCTGGGCTATGCACCTGTGTAACATCTAAAATTGCTTATTTTGTAGATTTTCTGAAGCATTCTTCCTTGGAGGAAAAGCAACATCCACATTAATTAGCTGAATGTGCCTTTCACATCAGCAATTAACTGCTGAAAAAATAAGTGGAAACAAAACCTAGGGAGCTGTATAAAGGGGCTTTTGCATTTAGCAAGAAAATGTGCATTATACATTTTAGGTATACAATGGGCACTGCAATACTTTATGGATTTCCAAAAAGGAGTATTTCTCCCTATAACTGAGAAAAAAAATATAGCTATTGCATATGTATTGATGTTTTAAAAATGTACATTTTGAATGTCAAAGTACAGCACTGTTCTTGAGTCTCACAAAAGAAAGATGGACACAGATAAAGGCACCAGTGACTTCCCTGTATCCCAGCCAGACCCTTTCTTCCCATCTTGATAAAGCCTTTTCTACTATCACCAGCCCTGTGTTAAAAATCCTGTTGAATTTTTAGTTGTTAATATTTTCATTTTTTAAGAAATACCGCTAATTGTAATCTTACTATTATAATGTCAAACCTAAGGTGGAAGGTCATGTGTGCTAAAAGGCAGCATATAAATAAGACAGACAGACAGATGTTTTAGAGAAGTGAGATTTCGTTGGGGTCACTCATTCTGGGTTAATCCAAACATGATTTAGTTGAGCTCTTCTCTGCCATGCCTCCTCACACCACTCTTCAGCCTTACAACTGATATCAATTTCAGATGAAAACAATTAGCTAATGAATAGTATGCCACTCACAAACGTCTACAGAAAGGATGGCAAGGGTAACATGCAATGAAACATAAAATATATGGTCAGAACTTTCACTGAGGTAGGAGTACAATAATGTTCATATTTGCTAAGCACACCATATTGCAAGAGTTGGTTTTTTTGTATGCCTACCCCAATTCATAAAAGTAAACTTGCAGTTTTACTTTGCATGGTTTTGTTTTGCAAGGCTAGATCTGTTACGATAAACAACAAAGACTTACTTAATTTGCTGAAGTCTTTAGTAGCCAATGGAGCAGTTTATGTTTAGTAAAATGTAACTTTATCCCCAGAAGTAGAGAATTTATTTCAGGACACACATGGACCAATCTCCAGCATTTCTAATAAGTGAAGGTAGAAAAGACTCCAGATGAAACCCTAGAAAGGAACTGCCAGCAGGTGTAGACCACATTGAACACAATGGCCCAATCACCTAAGTGGGACTGGATCTACACTTCCCTATACTCCAGAAACTGATTCCAGATTATCTGATTATCCCAGATTATCTGACAGTGTAGACTCATATAATCCAGTTCAAAGCAGATAATAGGGCAGCATAGATCCAGCCTAGATGTATTGTAGCTTCCTAAACTCTTTTATCAGTCTTGAAATAGATAAAGGATATCCTACTGTTAAAAGAATTTGGTTTTTGACTTGTTAGTTTGTTTTTAATGTTAGGGCAAAGAAGTTTACAACTTTATGAAGGCAAAATGAAAGACTTTTTTGTGATGCAGAAATAAGTGGTTGGTAGCCATCATAAGGAGGTATGTGTCTAAATGTTCTTGCTGTTTTATCACCTGTAGCAAGCAAAATAAAACCACTCCTCAGTACAACTGATCACTCTAGGAGACATGAAACTGACAGCATAACTAAGATAAATTTCTGAACAAAGTTCATCCCACAGGATTTATATCTCACACAGGCATGCTTGTGCACAAATGGCAACCAGTTATCGATGAGTGAGTGGCTTTTGTGTCCTTCCAGCCCAACATTGCTTGAGCACCTTTTACAAATACCAAAACATGAAAAGCCTTCAGTGTTTTCAAAGGGTAACTTTTGCTCCCTTTCTGAAGACAAGGCTTGATGAAGGATCTCTTCATGCGTGCATTTTGCAGCTTGGAAAGTAAATCTGGCAAAGCTATCTCTGAATGAACAATAAGCCCCGTTCATAACTATGTACATAACCAAGTTACCTCTGATTTGGAGGGGAAAGCCCTGCACTGCAGAGGGAAGCAGAACAGCCGCAGACTGAAATACTAATATGCATGAATAATTGCTAAGTAACATCTATTCACTTAGAGAAACTCTCCTTGATAGGAATGTTTAATAATTCTGACTTTCACTTCATCTCCAAAGACCTGTTCTACATACATACTCTAACAGTTTCCTCATAAAACAAGACAAAATAACAGAATTTATATGAAAACCTCTCCAGTATCTTCCCAGCTCAACCACAGGTACACTGTGAATGTTTCAAATATGTTTCGATGTATCCAAAACCACATAGTAAAATTAAATAAAATGTAATTGATTGTATGGGGCTACAGATAAAGCATAGTACACAGAGTAAACAAGTTTCTGAGTATTAGATCTTTAACAGAAAATTTTGTCCCACATGCAGAAATAATATAGTAAGGCTAGAGATGGGTTCCTATACCACAAAAAAAAAAGAGATCACTGCATCATGTTTCAGAAAACCTTTTATTCAAAAATAACAACATGCCTGTGTGAAATGGAACTACTAGATCTGGCAACATTCTGATGCTTCTAATATCAACTGAAGTCTTTTTCTAAAGTCCATCCAGGAATAATTTTCTAGCCTCTACTTTTCTTATGATTTCCATTTTGGTGGCTAAACTTACAGATTTATGATAAGGTAAGTTGGGGAAATGGAGCCCCCAGCGGCACAGCAGGTTAAACTGCTGAGCTGCTGAACTTGCTGACTGAAAGGTCAGCAGTTCGAATCTGTGGATTGGGGTGGGCTCCCACTGTTAGGCCCAGCTTTTGTCAACCTAGGAGTTAAAGAACATGCAAATATGAGCAGATCAATAGGTACCACTGGGGTGGGAAGGTTATGGCGATCCATGCAGTCATGCTGGCCACATGACCTTAGAGACATCTATGGACAATGGCAGCTCTTCGGCTTAGAAATGGAGATGATCACCACCCCACAGAATCAGACTCGACTAGACTTAATGTCAAGGGAAAACCTTTACCTTTTAAATTGGGGAAACAGAACTTGCTTTTCCTCTTTCCTCTCTGTTTGCTCTTTACACATGCTTGGTAAGTTATTCTGGAAAAAGATCTGTTTACCTTGTCAGTTGAAAAGGGTACCCCTGCAGTAACATCTGCTAGGGCTGAATGCCACTCTTTCCCAGCTCAATGTTTGTTTGATGCACTGTTTATTGCAGATACACTATGGCAATCTAGCATAACCTTTGAACATTATCTTCCTAATGCCAAAGCTGCTAGTTAACTTGTTATTAAGTTATATACGCCTCACAGTTTTCAAGCTTAGAGTGAAGAAAAGAGAAGGAAAAATGGGGAATTTCACAAGAATCTATTGTGGTTCTTTTTTCATACCTGTGAATAATCGGATTGAGAAATGGGTGGGTGGAATGACTTTAAGAAAAAAATATGCGCTTCTGTGGATATTAATACATTCCTCAAATACATTTTTGAAGTGATATTAAAGACACAGATTTGATGCACAGATGTTTCTGAGAAAAACCAGTAAGTGCCCCAATAAGTGGCACAAGGATTCTGCTCCTTGATTGCTCAACACCCATTTTGATGAAATGGATTTTAAGGAACACAGCAAATTTCTAGTCTGAAATCCTACTGAAAGAAAAGGAAATAGAACAACCATCAAAACTATGGCTACATTGTGATTTGACTGAGCTTGCAATTTTTAAATGGAATATAACCCTCTATTGTTCCGATGACAGCTATCATTGGTCTTCAAAGAGGTGCTGAGTGATTTTCTGTTCTTTTAAAATTGCCTCATGTTTGCATGATATCTTGGAAAAGGCTGTGATGAACATGAAGTAGTTCTAAGGAAAGATTTATATGAATTTTCACTGCTTGACTGTAATGAACAGCTGACAAACCTGATAACAATTTAGAATAGAGACTATTTCTCAAATTATATAATTAACTGTTATGAAATGGAGTTGTTTGGATGAGGCTGTTCAGCAAAAGCTTTTATGATGGCCTATTTTTGAAAGCATGTGAGAGTTTTGATTTAATGTGATTCATATGATTTCACAGCTCTTACCACTTAGCAGCAAACTGAGGGACCTTCCCCTGCTAACACCACCACTGACATCCATATTGTTTCATAGTCTGTTAGGGCAGCATGCCCCTTGTGGATAGTGACAGAACCAAAATGCATGGCACCTTCTCTCTGGCTCTTCTTCTGACATATCTTCTCTTCCTTTGGACAGTCAAGGAGGGAAGAGCTGCCCTTGCCAGATGCATGGGCTGCCTGCTAGCAAAGAGTTTTAGAAATCAGGTCAAGAATTGCATGGAGTTACTCCAAAGGCCATAGATTCCCAGCCTTCTGTCAGACCACCTCTCTTACATGTGTCACATCATCCTTCATTTATAGCAGGTGTACGGGCAACTGTTGGAGGCTGGTGATCTGAAATAGTCACCAAGGATACCACAGGCAGCCAACTGCTGATGTACTCCCTTACTCCATTTTTAACCCCCCCCCCCCCCAAATGACATCTAACACTTTCTGGTGATGGGGGAGCATTTTCATCATGTTTTATAACATCACAGTGTTTAACAACACTCTTCCCTCCTTGCTTTAGAAAACGGTCTCTGTTGGGCCCAACAGAAGGGGAAGCAAACACAGTAAAAATGTTTTCTGTGCCTCCTCAAGCAATGCTTCTCTACCTATTTGATGGGGAAGATGTTTTTCCCTCATTGTGCATCCAAATTCCATCTTATTTCATTTCTTGGAAACTTGTAGCCCTGTCCTAGAGTGGGATTTGGGGGGGGGGGGAGAGATTCCTGAATCCCTCAATTTCCATGCTCCTGATTTAGAGTTTCAAGGTATACTAGTAATTAGTAAGGGGGGGGGTGGATGAATCTTAATTTCACCTGTTTTGTCAGCCACAAAACAAGATAATAGGCTTATATTCATTTACAACATAGCTACATCTTCTTATTGTGCTTATAACACTGTATATTTTATGCTCACAACAGCTCTATGAGGAAGCTTTTCTTTTCTTCTCTTCTCTCCCCCCCCCCCCCCAACCTCCAAATATAAATTCTGGCTGCAAACAAAACCACAATAAAAATTGATACCTGTATCTCAGGACTCAAACAGCTTATTTATTTGTTTGTTTGTTTGTTTGTTTGTTTGTTTGTTTATTTATTTATTTATTTATTTGTGGTCTTTGTATACCGCCCTTATCAACCCTGAAGATGACTCAGGGTGGTTCACAGTGTTAACCTCTTCCCTGTTAGGGTCCCAATCTAATTTGTTTCATTTAGTGAAGCTTCTTTTTAACTTGAAGAATAATTTCAAGGGGTAAACTGAAATTTAAGGTGGGCAGGATTAATTTCCCACTGTACTGGACATTTTAGCACTTCTGACCTTTCTAATATAAAAAGAATCCACCTGTGTATTTTTCTTTCAGTTGTGTGATTTGATTACAGCTATTTTCAACAAGTTGAGAATTACCTCTGCTTGAAACTATCAAGAAGTGCATAAGGGGCTTGACCTCGATTTCCAAGTAGCAAAACCTTCATTATTCTATAAAGGTGTATCACACTGTTAAAACAGTTGATAATTTCACACATTTTTAAACAGAAGAATGCCAGTCTCTGGAGGATGGGATTCAGCAGTGATATTCAGTAGGAAAAAATTGTCTATCTGACCTCTTGAAAAAAAATCCTTTTGGTTTTGTTTGCACTGATGGCATACATCTCATTTTTAAATAATTATCAGGACAACTAAGTGGACTTTTAAAAAAGAACTTTTGTTATTCTACCCTCCAGCTTGTGTTAATTGATTCATGCAGTCGTATTGCACGTCTTTCAAGTAGAAAGAATTGCTTAAGGCAGGGATAGAAAAAGTGAGGTTCTCCAGTTGTTATCAAATGGTAACTCCTGAGATAAAACAGATAATGGTAATAGATTATAAGACTTGCAATGTAACAACATGAAAGGGGCTGTGAATGTACTATTCACTGCTTGGCTAAAAGCCAAGATCACATAAACCTCAGACACATAAGTTCTGTGCTTAAGAAGTAGAATATGAAATTGTATTCAACATAGCCTTCCTGCAACAAAACATTATTTACTTACTGGAAAAGAAAAGATTGATTCCCTTCTATGCACTACAATCTATATATATAAATTTGTTAGGGGTATCCAACGGAGAAACAAAACTCAAAAAACCCCCAACGAAACTTAACCAAAATCCCCATGCCCATAACACAACCCACAAGGTACAAACATATCTACTCAAAATGAAAAACAACACAACAGCACACTCACAAAATGGCAAAACAACAAAACTCAAAAATCCCCCAACGAAACTTAACCAAAATCCCCGTGCCCATAACACAACCCACAAGGTACAAACATATCTACTCAAAATGAAAAACAACACAATAACACACACAAAACGGCAAAAGAACAAAACTCAAAAAAACCCCCAACGAAACTTAACCAAAATTCCCATGCCCATAACACAACCCACAAGGTACAAACATATCTACTCAAAATGAAAAACAACACAACAACACACTCACAAAACGGCAAAAGAACAAAACTCAAAAAAAAACCAACGAAACTTAACCAAAATTCCCATGCCCATAACACAACCCACAAGGTACAAACATATCTACTCAAAATGAAAAACAACACAACAACACACTCACAAAACGGCAAAACAACAAAACTCAAAAAAACCCCAACGAAACTTAACCAAAATTCCCATGCCCATAACACAACCCACAAGGTACAAACATATCTACTCAAAATGAAAAACAACACAACAACACACTCACAAAACGGCAAAACAACAAAACTCAAAAATCCCCCAACGAAACTTAACTAAAATCCCCATGCCCATAACACAACCCACAAGGTACAAACATATCTACTCAAAATGAAAAACAACACACTCACAAAACTGCAAAACAACAAAATTCAAAAAAAAACCCAACGAAACTTAACCAAAATTCCCATGCCCATAACACAACCCACAAGGTACAAACATATCTACTCAAAATGAAAAACAACACAACAACACACTCACAAAACGGCAAAACAACTGAGCATGCGCATTGGCGCCCAGCCGCAAGTTCCCTGACGCGCACACATGGCCTTCCGGCCAACGTTCCCTCTGCGGAAACCATGCCCACTCCAAGCCCCACCGCGCCGCTTCCCGCACACACACACCCCCTGCCGCACACACACACGCAACCCCACGCTCCATCACTCCCCCCGCCGCCGCACACACACACGCAACCCCACACTCCATCACTCCCCCCGCCGCCGCACACACACACGCAACCCCACGCTCCATCACTCCCCCCACCGCCGCACACACACGCAACCCCACGCTCCATCACTCCCCTGCCCCAATCTTACCTCCTTTTACTTCATGCCACCTCCAAACCCCACCCCGCCGCTTCCCGCCCTGTCAAAATCTAGGAAAGACAGGAAGGAAGGAAAGAAGGAAGAAAGAGAAAGGGAGGTAAAGAAAAAGGGGGAAGGAAGGAAAGTTAGAGGAAGAAGAAAAGGAAAGAAAAGGAAAGATGGAAGGAAAGAAAAGAGAGACAGCAGAAAAGAAAGAAAAAGGGAGAAGGAAAGAAAGAGATAGAGAAAGAAGAGGAGAAGGAAAGATGGGAGGGAGGGAAGGAAGGAAGGAGGGAAAGAAGGAGAGAAAGAGGGAAGGTTGGCCACAGCAACACTTGGCGGGTAAAGGTTGTTATTTCTATTATTATGATGATGCTATTATTATTCCTATGAGACCCTGGGGGAATGGGAGAGGTGTCAGGTCCCAGAGGCAATGCACTGCATTATTGTTATTGTTATGATGGTGGTGAAATAAAAGGAAATAAAAAGAGAAAGAAGGAAGCAAACAGGGAGTGAAGAAAGGCAAAGGAAGAAAGGGGGAGGGAATGAAGGAAAGAGAGAAGAGTGAAACCAAGTAGTGAAAGAAGGAAAGAAAGAAAGAGGTAGAGAAGGAAGAAAGGAGAGAAAGGGGGAGGAAAAGGGGGTAGGAATAGGTAGGGACCTCTCTTTCATAATAGTCCAGATATCTACCTCAACTTTGAAAATTCTTACTATAGGCCACAGCAACGCGTGGCAGCTAGTGGATTTTAAATGAGCTGTCCAAGGTGCTGAATCCATGAGTGTTAGATGTCAGCATTTTGGATAGCTCCTTTACAGTTCAAGAGATGACAGAGATTCATCACCCAGCCACCACTGTTGTGCATTAAAGGGTAAAAAACCTTTAAGAACAGGTAAAGGAAGAGGCTCCAAGGGTGAGAAGAGATGGCTAAAATACATGTAAGAGACCTAGTTCTTCATATCTCTCCCTAACACAGAAACTAACATTTGTTTTCCCACTGCCTCCCCGCTCCGGTTTTGGCTCCCTCGGTGGCCTTGAGACCAGAGGCAGAGCTAGCAGCAGACCAGGGACAGCACAGCACGCAAACGTCCCCAGCTGGCCTGGTAACACGGCAGGAGTCAAAACCAGAGCCGGGGGCGGGGACGGGAGAGCTCGTCTCTGGCTGCTGAGGCCCCGCCCCCCGGAGGGCCCCGCCCCTCCCGTCCCCGCCCCCGGCTCTGGTTTTGACTCCTGCGGCGTTACCAGGCCAGCTGCGTTTGCGTGCTGTGCTGTCCCTGGTCTGCTGCTAGCTCTGCCTCTGGTCTCAAGGCCGCCGAGGGAGCCAAAACCGGAGCGGGGAGGCAGTGGGAAAAGAGAACCCCGCCCCTCGCGGCTCCGTCCCATGCTCCGGTTTTGGCTCCCTTGGCGGCCTTGAGACCAGAGGCGGAGCTAGCAGCAGACCAGGGACAGCACAGCACGCAAACATCCCCAGCCGGCCTGGTAACGCCGCAGGAGTTGAAGCCGGAGGGGGGCGGGAGGGGCGGGACCCTCCGCGGGGGGCGGGGCCTCAGCAGCCAGAGGCGAGCTCTCCCATCCCCGCCTCCGCTGCTCTGGCTTTGGCTCCTGCGGCAGCTGGGATGGAGGACGGAGGCGGAGCCAACTCCATGCCGGCGCGGGTGAAGCCACCTAGGAGGTTACCACGCTGCCGGCTTGGTAGCAAAGCCTGCCGTTCCTCCTCCCTGCCCCACCCTCCCTCCCTCCGCACTCCTCTTTCTCAGGCTCCACCACGCGGGGATGCCAAGGGTAAGGGAAAAATGATCCGGATTTTTGTACCGGGGTACAAGACGACTCCCTACTTTTGAGATGATTTTCCTGGCTTAGAAAGTCGTCTTGTACCCCGGAATATACAGTAAGCTTCCTAATGCTATATAGTAAAACATGGAGGGACAAAATCTGAATTAAGGATTTTCCAAGTCTTCATCTGCAACTTTAGTCATTACAGAATATTACTAGTATTATGCGCTTCCACTCTCCTTCATACTGATGTAAGCATCAAAGCAGTGAATTCAGTTTAATTTTTGTTTTAATCTTTCACTTAACATAGTTCACATGTAAATGTTGCCATTGCCAGATGGAGTGGGAAACAGCTGTTTATACAAATTTTAAATTGTTTTTCTTCAGAGATAAACACACAGCATTTATATCCCATAGTTTGGTTCCAGCAAACTGGAACAAAGCTGTGTCAAGCTGCCTTTTTCATAATTTTTTACAATGAGAGCTTTTTGGAAACATAATAGAAAAGAACTACAAATCAAATTTCATTCACAGGTTTTATGTGGAATTCTGTTCAGGTTACAAACAAAATTAGTCTTACAATTCTCACTGTCAGTTGAGTTAACATCCATCCAAAGCTGTACAGTAATAATCAATACTTTTCAGCGTTAAGCAGTCACTTAGGTCCCAGCCCCGAGAAAGGCTACTATGAGAGTTTTCTGCAGTCCACTTCTTTATTATTCCAGAGCTTGCACTCCATGTAGAGCCAGGTATCTGGACTCAGGCTCCCTTTTAATTTCCCACAATGCATCACAAATGTAAAAGTAGGCTTTGTCATACATCACTACATAGCACATAGCACTAGCCCCCGGTGGTGCAATGGGTTAAACCCCTGTGCGGCAGGACTGAAGGTGGCAGGTTCGAATCCGGGGAGAGGCGGATGAGCTCCCTCTACCAATTCCAGCTCCTCAAGCGGGGACAGCCCATTCTCTCACATCAGAAGTGACCTGCAATTTCTCAAGTCGCCCCTGACACAACAAAAAACAAACAAACAAACAAAAACTAGCACAACAAGCTTGGGATGGAAAGATTTAAAAATGGTCAAACAAACAAAAAACTCAACATGTTTCTCAACCATTGGAAACTTTGGTGAACAGAATCCTGAACTGATGATTCATTATTCAGGACTAATTATGTACAACATTTGCATAAGATTTTTTTTCTGCAGGCAACAACATAGTTTGCAAGATTTAAAAAACGCTGCATAGAAGTGTATTTTGTGCAGAAAATGCCATTTTATGAGAGTTTTGCATAGCATCAATCTTCAACTACAGCATTTATTATGCAGAAAACATTTTCTGCACATAAATAGCATTTTCTGTGTAATTATACTATGTAAAATACATCTTTGAAAACTACGAATTGTCTTTGAAAACTGCTCAATCTTGTTTTTCAGTTTCCAAAATTTCTCACATCAGGGAGGAAACTTAAAATTTCTTGCTTCCTTCAAGAATGAAATTTGAGAAAATTTTACACTCCTCCCAGCCAAAGAAGCCTTGCAAGCTTCACTGAGGGAGGAGAGAGGTAACCACAGAACATGTTGCTCAAGACCAGAAGCCCCTAAAACAGGGGTCCTCAAACTTTTTAAACAGGGAGCCAGGTCACAATCCCTCAAACTGTTGGAGGGCCAGATTATAATTTGAAAAAAACATGAATGATTTCCTATGCACACTGTACATTTCTTATTTGTAGTGCAGAAAACACTTTAAAACAATACAATAATTAAAATGAAGAAAAAAATTAACAAATATAAACTTATTAGTATTTCAATGGGAAGTATGGGCCTGCTTTTGGCTGATGAGATAGGATTGTTGTTGTTGTTGTTGTTGTTGTTGTTGTGTGCTTTCAAGTCATTCAGGCTTAGGTTGACCCTGAGCGAGGGCCAGGTAAATGACCTTGGAGGGCCATATCTGGCCCCCAGGCCTTAGTTTGAGGATCCCTGCCCTAAAACCTAGAGATGCCTATGCCAATAGTAATTGTACATGATTTTCAGAAAATCTTCACCATCACCACTACCATTTGCTTCTTGGTTTCATCTGTTTTCCAATTAAGGATAGAAAAAATGGAAGCAAGGACTGTTCTCTTATTTTTATTTTTATTTTTAAGAAAACACCCCCACCAATTTTTTGAATGGAAAATGGATATTCCATAGAAAAATGACATCAAAATAGCTTTCCTTTTGAAATGAGGGAAATGTTTTTTAAGTTTTTAAATGTTTTTAAATGTTTTCAGTCACTATGACTGAAATCTTCTCAAAGGTCTTCTCCACCCCCATAAAACATGGGGTGGGGGTGGGAATGCCCCTGTGACTTCAAAATTTCCAGAAATGATCATCTCTATTTTCTACTTTAAAACATGAAGTCAATGCTAAATTCGTCAAATTAAGAACTTTGCCAGAAAGAATAGCAATACACTTTCAAATGTCAGTACAAATCATAGGAGATAATACTAATACAGAGCAATTTTCTTTTTGGCATAACCTGTCTTGGAAAGATTTCAGCATTTAGATCTGCATAGGCTCTATACATTCAATTTGGATAATAATAATAATAATAATAATAATAATAATAATAGCAACAACTTTATTTTTGTACCCCACCTCCATCTCCCTGAAGAGACTTTGTGTGGCTTACATGGGGCCAAGCACGACCAACACAGTTAAAACAAAGCACAGTAAAATACAGGGCAACAGTCAATACAAAATAAAAAAAACAACTTTATAACACTATATAAAAACAGGCATCAAAACCAACAACCAATAAGTAAAATTCATTTATCACAGGTGGGTGTACTAGTGCAACAGCAATTTAGAGAATAGGGCTGGTGAATATAAAGTGCATAGATCATATAAAGTGCAATAGGGCTGGTGAATATAAAGTGCAAGAGTGCTGGTGAATAAAGTCCATGGGGTTGTGTTAATAGATATTGTGTGCCCATGTTTCATGCACCGTATGACTCTATAAACATCTAAAGCTTTAAGTGGGAAAAGCGTGAATTGATGGGAGAAGTAAGCTGCATGAAAAACAACATGTGAATGAGAAAATTGTATTGCAGGTGTAGACAATGTTTAATAGTTTCAATTAAGGTTTTTCCTTAGTCAAGCACTTACCCATTTTAATTAACTGTCTTGCTAAATGATTCACTGAACAGAATTTCCAGGGTTATCTCTATTTTTCAAATCATTGCCACTTACATTTACTTTCATATCATTGAATCATAGAGTTGGAAGAGACGTCATGGGCCATCCAGTCCAACCCTCTGCCAAGAAGCAAGAAAATCGCATTCAAAGCACCCACAAAGTATCACCTTTAAAGATTGTGCAAATATTTTGAACTTCTTCACAAACAGAACATGTGCTACCTGGAGCTTATTTTCCATTTGTCTAATTTGAATATCAAGAGGTTCCTAAATCAGGTGAATTTGGGGGAGGGAGACAGGAATTTTTTTTCACAGATTTGCTCTGGATAAGAAAAAAAATGGAAACAATAAGTAAAGCTGTAAATTTGTAAGCCAAAATAACATTATAGCAGAGAAAACTGTGGTAATTACATACAAGGGAGCTTAATAGGCTCCGACTGTGAACTAGCAGTCACTACCTTCTTCACCTGTCAATGCCCTCCTTCTTAGGTTTACTGATAATACATGCTGAGATTAATGCAAAACAAACTTGTGTAGGAAGACTGTTAAAAGCCTTCATGTTGCTCAGGCCCCCTTCCTTTTAATATTTATCAGCGTGTTTCTTCACTGGCCAGCAGTGTCAAACAAATGGAACTGCACATGTATCCATCTTCAAAATATGCTTTCTTTTGATTTGTTTTATCTCCACTGTGAACCATTAAATATTAATTCCACTTTTTAAAATGGCACCTACTCCATTTGTTGTTGTACAAAAGACATTTTAGTCTCCCAGGGTTTGAACGTATAGTTGGCCCTCCATATCCATTGATTCTGAATCCACTATTAATTGCTTGAAAGTATTTTTGAAAAATCAAGAAGCTCTGTGTGTGTGTATACATTTTTGTGTGCACATACTTTATAATGCTCAAATATACAACCGCATTTGCAATACCCATAAGGAAAAAAGAAAGGTGGTTGTCATTTTACCAGTGCAAACATGTATCTCCATGTACTGCATTTTGATATTTTTATGGATATTCTATGTGTGCAGATTTCCTTCTCATCCTCATAGCACATTTTTCGTGTCAGGAACGGCTTGAGAAACTGCAACTGGCTTCTGGTGTGAGAGAATTGGCCGTCTGCAAAGACGTTGCCCAGGGGATGGCCAGATGTTCTTACCATCCTGTGGAAGACTTCACTCATGTCCCTGCATGAGAAGCTGGAGCTGACAGATGGGAGCTCACCCCACTCTGCAGATTCAAACCACTGACCTCACGGTCAGCAGTCCTGCCAGCACAAGAGTCTTGCCTATCCAACCTTCGCTCATCCAACATTCTGCATTATCCAACACACTCTGCCTCCTCCCCAGATCCACACCTGTTTCAATACATTGTGATGTTTTGGTGCTAAATTCATAAATACGGTAATTACGATATAATGTTACCATGTATTGAACTGCTTTTTCTGTCAATGTGTTGTAAAACATGTTTTGGTGTGTAACTTGTAAAATCTTAACGTAATATGACGTTTAATAGGCTTTCCCTTAATCCCTCCTTATTATCCAACACTTCTGCTTCTCCAACATTCTGCCGGCTTGTTTATGTTGGATAAGTGAGACTCTCCTGTATTTTCTAGAAATCCAGTTTTTATGTGGATCTTTTATATAGAAATATGTATATTTGTTGAATTTTTGCAATGTTCATGTTTTTAATTGTGTTGTAACCTGCCTCAAGCCACAGGGAGAAGCAGGTAAGAAATAAAATTATTATTATTATTATTATTATTATTATTATTATTATTATTAGCATTTATGAATGAATACAACTGGTCCACTTTTGTTGGCATAGGGGCAGGCCAATGTCACAGGTGGATTTTATCAAATACAGTTCCTGAGAGAAGTCAATTTTCTGATCTTACTGTTGTCTTAATTTCATTATCACACAATTTATATCCCAGAAATGAGTTTGCCACAGGATTCTGCCAAGGCTAGACAGAAAATTCAGTACCAAGGCCATGGCCAAGGAAAGTTTTTTTAACAAGAGTACTATGGCACAGTGGGTGAAACCACTGAGCTGCTAAACTTGTTGACCAAAAGGTTGCAGGTTCAAATCCAGGGAGCGGCATGGGCTTTCGCTCTCAGCCCCAGCTTCTGCCGACCTAGCAGTTAAAAAATGAGGTCAGTGGTTTGAATCTGCAGAGTGGGGTGAGCTCCCATCTGTCAGCTCCAGCTTCTCATGCAGGGACATGAGCGAAGTCTTCCACAGGATGGTAAGAACATCTGGCCATCCCCTGGGCAACGTCTTTGCAGACGGCCAAAATAAAATAAAAAATAAAAGAGTAGATCAATGGGTACAACTCCGGCGGGAAAGTTATGGTGCTCCATGCAGTCATGCTGGCCAATGACCTTGGAGGTGTCTACAGACAACGCTGGCTCTTCGGCTTAGAAATGGAGATGAGCACCAACCCCCAGAGTCGGACATGACTGGACTTAACATCGGGGAAAACCTTTACCTTTTACTATTAAAATAAAAGTCAGAAATACAGAGTAATATTCCATACAGAACAATGTGCTATTATGCTTCAGATCATAATGATTAACACGTTAAAGCCTATATAGCTAAAATCTATATATATAAAAATGCTCATGACATAATGAGTGACTTAAAAACAAAAGAACTGCTGGGCCAATACCCACCAAATTTGGCAACAAAACTCCTCACCATACAAGGTGTGACCATCAATAATAAAAAATAAAATAAAACTGAAAACAACTTACAAATCCTTAATAAAAGGAGAAGCCACCAGAGTGCATGCATGCAGCTGTGAGGGGAGCGCACGTGCATGTAGGAGAGCTCCTCCATTGTCTTGCGGCAAAACTTGTGGCGGGAATGGCTGTTAGGCCTCCCAGAGCCAGCCACAGCTCCTCATCGTCCTTTACAATTCAAATGCCAGCCTGACCAATGGCAATGGAGGCAGAGGGGCCTCTTCCTACTCACTTGCTCAAGGCCTCTTCGAGCCTCAAGCCAGGGAGCCAAAGCAGGAGCAGGCTTCTCCACTCCGTCACCGTGCTGCTGGTGCTGAGGCTTCCATAGCAACTGTGCCTGGGAGAGGTCTGGCCCGCCTTTCCCAGGAACAGTTGCAGGCAGAGAGGACTCCTCTTCCCTGGCTGAAAGCTCATCGGTGTGAGGACCATGGGACTGTTCCACAGTGGCTTGACCCAGGACCATCCATCACACACACACCCCGCCTTCCCTGTAGCCCATGGTCCACCCAGAGTGCCGAAAACAGCACCAAAAGGCACCAAAAAGGCAGCACGTGGCGTGAAAGGGCGATGGGCCCTTCCCCCCCCCTCCCGAGATTGAATACAGATGAACTATAAATGCCAGCAACTCCCAAATGTCAAACTCCACCGTGTTCAAATTTGACCATATTGAGTTTTCTTTCCAAGTTTGGTCCACATTCATCTTTGTTTTGGTTCACAGGGCTCTCCAAATGTAAGTGCACTTCTATTATTATTATTATTATTATTATTATTATTATTATTATTATTAAACTGAGGCTGGCTATCTGTCAGGAGTGGTTACATTGTGCTTCTCCCATTTCTCAAAAGAGGATGGACTAGATGACTCTTGGGGGCACTGTTCCTTTTTCTCCCTCCCCTCCCGTCCTTTTCCCCCCTCCCTTTGCTTCCCATTTCCCTCTCACTCTATATCTCTTTCGGAAGCTGCAGCCATGATGGTTGGTTGGCCCCGAGGCTACAAGTGAGGCTTGAAGGAGAAGAAGGAAGTCAGGAAAACAAAGAAAGGAAAAGAAGAAGAAGAAGGGGGGGGGTCAGAGATTGAACAGCCGCTCTCTTGGAGACAGAGAGGAAGGAAGGAAGGAGGGAGGGAGGGGTAAGAGAGGCGCGGGAGAGAGCAGGAGAAAAAAAACACCTCGACTCCACGTGCGCGGCAGAAGGCAAGGAAGGAAGGGAGGGAAGGGAGGGAGGGAAGGAAGGAAGGCAAGCCAACCACCGCGCAGAGGATGACCCTTGGAGGTCTCTCCCTATCCTACGATACTATTATTATTATTAATATTATTATTATACAGAGGCTGAATGGCCATCTCTCTGGAGTGGTTTGATTATGCTTTTCCCTTATGCCAGAAGGGGTTGGACTACATGGCCCTTAGAGGTCTCTTCCTACCCTAAGATTCCATCATCATCATCATCATCATCATCATCATCATCATCATCATCATGTTGAGGCTGCCCATCTGTTAAGAGTGGTTAGATTGTCCTTTTCCCATTTCCCAGAAGGGGCGGGACTGCATGCCCCTTGGAGATCTCTTCCGACCCTACCATTCTATTGTTATCAAGCAGACGTTCCATGGCTATCTGTCAGGACTGCTTTGTGAATTTCCAGCATGACGGTAGAAAGGGGTTGCCACAGACTATGCCACAGCAATGCGTGGCCGGGTAAAGCTAGTGTCATCTGAAAATTAGTCTCAGGGGTTTCAATTATGAGATGTCCCTAATTTGCCAATGTAACATACTTCAGATTGAGAAAATGCATTAAATCCAACATCCTGCTGGTGGAGCATTCAAAACTTTTCCTCCTTGCCCTCCCCACTGTTGCCCTCTATGTTGTCTCAAACTGCTAAGTTTTCTGTCACATCAGACACAAAGGGAACTCAGATTTACTGAAAGCACTCAGTGTACTGAGCCGCAACTGAACAGCTGAACTACAGTTGCCCCCAGAAAGAGGGTGCAGGGTGATGGCAAAGTGCAAGGCGTTTATTCTTCTGTGACAGCTGTAACTAAAAATAACATGGCATTTCTAAGCATCTGGAACTACCAAGGTATTTTAAGTATGCCATCAGCTAGCAGATTGTTTCCTGCAATTTGCTTGAAGCAGAGACTAACAAACTATTATTAGCAATTTATGCATGCATGTGTGTGTCATTTTAACATGTGCAACCAAGTTAATTAAATAAATTAATGATACATGCAAAAGGTATTGTAGTTTGTAACTTGCCAGATGTTTCTTCATCCCCCCCCCCCCTCCTGAATTCCAGTGTGTCAGACAGAGCTTCATTTGGAGCATATGCCAACAAGCGGTACTGGCTGAGAAACAAAGCACCATGTTACTGACTATACCTAGCCAGGAATCACAGAATCGTAGGATTGAAGGAGATGACAAGGACCATCCAGTCCAAGTCATGTGATGCAGGAATACACAATCAAAGCACTCCTGACAGATGGCCATCCAGCCTCTGTTTAAAAAAAAACCAGAGAAGAAGGCTCCACTCCAAGAAAGAATATCCCACTGTCTTAACAGCTCTCGTCATCAAGAAGTCTTTCCTAATGTTTAAGTGGGATCTCTTTCCTGTAGTTTGGATCTGTCACTCCATGTCTCTGGAATCATTTGCATCAAAACTTGAAATTTTTTCAAGCTCTGCACTCTACCCTGCTACTTATTTTCAGTTGATTTCTTGTTAGTTGGGCTGTTCTAACAGGCCTTTGACAATGGCTAAGGTAAGAATTCTTAACCACTAAACAGACTATATAGCTCATATTGATCAATGCAATAGTTTGAACTTTTAAAAGCTGGTTTTAATTGTTTTCTATAATAATTGTTTGTGTATTGATTGTTTTGTGTGAATTTTGACTTGTTTTAATTCATTACATCACCCAGTTGTTTGATATGTCTATTATGGTTTTTTTTATTATTATTCTAAGTCGCTCTGAGTCCCTTGTTGGGAGATGGGGCGGAGTATAAATAAACAGTCAAAAATTGAGGTATCTACTCATTTCTTAATTAGTTATGGCTGCTCCTTCCCTTTTGCTTCTAAGAAGCTGACTGTTTTGAATTAAAGTTTTCAGCTTGAAGCTGGGCACTGCAACTTGGACAACAATCAAAAGCACTCTTCAAAGTTTTGAGCCATCAAATACCTGAAGTTCTGATGAATTATGGCTGCCACAGACATCTAGGCATTCTCTACTCCTTTTATTCATGTCAATAAAACAGAAATTTACTCGTTTGAGTTCCATCTAGACACTACCTAAACAAATACAGAATTATATCAAATGTAATTGCGGTGAAAATTCATCGTTTGAGTTATTAAAACTGTCTTATTCTACATTAAGACTTCCTCACTGTCACTTCATTGAAAACATTCCTGGCAGGCATACAAAGACATCATGAGATCTTATGTTGAACTTTACTATGTTCTAAGCATACAAGATACTGGGGAAAGATGAAAACATTGCTGAGTTCAGCAATTCAGATATCTCTGCTTTTCTTCACATTCCATTAGTTGACCAATCACAGATTCCTTTGCTTGATAACTGAATTGCCTCACTCCTTTTCATCCCTTTTTTCATAAACCATATCTTCTGACCCCCAAAGCAGAAAAAAATATCCCTCATTTCAGAAATATCATAGGAGCTCAGATTCACAGAGAGACAGACATAAACATACATCCCAACAAATGGGACTTTTTCAAGTTTTTGGTTTGTTTTTAGTTTGGCAACTTTAATCAATCTACATATTGGGTAATTTAATTTGTCAACTCATTTGTATTTTATATCCTTTGTTAAACACCCTTAAAAAATCACACAGAGACAATTACATTTAGCTTCAGTAAAAACAACAGTTCAACACAACAACTAAGTTCAAATAACAGTTGGATATTTTTGGCAGTCTGTAGACTGTAGCAACAACTAGTGCCTCGGCAACTTTTCTATGGATTTATCAGTGCTAGGACAAACTTATTAAAGTTGCATAATTTTGCTGAACTGAAAGACTGATCAGTTAAACAAGTGTTAGGGGGTGAAATTACCACCTACCTTTTGCATTTGCAAAGTTTGGGGGACATAATATGGGGAGGAGGTGAAAAGATACGAGTTACTTAAAATTCCATCTGCTTGGCAGCCACCATGTTAGGATACTTCATCCCCAGAGGAAAGATGAGGGATAAAACCAGAGATTGGAGTGTTGGTTTTAAAAATGGATTTATTCACACCCTCCTTTAGAATTGAAGGCATTACTTTCTTGCTACTACCGTGAATTCCTGAAGCCACCCCGTTTGTTGAATTATATTAGCTCATTAATTTGTAAACAGACCAAGGATTTGACAGAGAAAGGCATAGGAATTGTCAGCATTGGTCCACAATGCCACATTTTATTATTAGTCTCTATTTTTGTGATTATAAAATTCCCACTGCCCCTTTTCAAGATGGACAAATATTATAATATCACTATTGATTAGACAGTCCAGAATGTCTTGATTAGAGCTTTTCACACATTTCATGCTGTGATAGACCATTTTTAAACAGGCATCATTTTGTGACACAGTAATTCAGTTTTACTAGCAAACCGGATGGGAAACCAGCCTCAATAAGAGATAGGGGCACATATAAAAACTATGATAAAGGAAATTGATGGGGACACAATATTTCCCATGAAAACCTTTCATTTATATTTTTTAAAGATATTATTTCTTACTTACGTTGCATAGACTCAGAGGGTTCTCATTACATTCCCACAGCTTGCCTACAGACTGTATACAACACACTAACATGTTTTGATAGAGTTTGGAAAGCTCTGGTCTATACGGTCATAACTGTCCTAACAAATGGAATCTCACAGAATGCTGATTTAAGTTTGTAACTGACCTGCATCTCATTTATTTCAAGTCCTATCATCTTCTCCAACATGTACACTATTCATCTGACATTTCAAACAACTTGCTTGTTTACAGTTAATAAGAAATGATATTTAAGATTAACAAGGAATGATGTGTTCATTTTGGTGACAAGACAGCAATTCACTGCCAAGAGAACCAATAAGTGGCTGGCCAGAAAGATCAGCCAAGAGTAAACATTCTTAATCAGATATGCTTTGATTGCCTCTGAGCACATGAATATTCTTCTGCACAACTAAAGCACCATCCCTCTGCCTCCCTTCTCAGAGGCAAAAAGTTGCTGCATGAAGGTGCCAGTAATCCCAAATCATATCTGTAGCTATTTCAGTTTAAAAGCCTACATATCTATCAAAACCACTATTTTTGCATGCATCCCTACCAACTTTTTGTTGAAATCTCTTTATGTCATACTATAAGATTAATTAAATAAGGTGATGTTTCCACTCATTCATTTTATCACCTGTGTCTGTTTTGTAAGAAACATGTGAAATCTTCACAGTAAAGCTCAGAAGAAAATTGAAGTAGTCCAAGAACTGATGAATACATGATTGTTAAAACAGTCCAAAACTAGAAGCCTGGCTTTCCTTGTTCTCTGTGGCCAACCTTACAATTTCCTGATGCTCCCTCCCCCAAATTACCAAAGAAAAATAGATCTATTAGAAATAGCAATGTCATCCCCTCTTGTGTGGAAGGAAGCCTCACTGAACACAATTGGACTTCATTCTGGGAAGACACTATGTTTAGGTAGCTGGATGTTTTTGATCCAAAAATAACTGAGTAATAGCTTCAGCCAAAATCTGCAAAGTGTTTTGACTCAATAAAGCAGAGTGTTGCTGGAGAGCAGAGAGAGGGAGCTGGTGGCATAGATGGAAAGAAGAATGGAATAGGTAAGATGAGGGAATGGGCCGGAAGACAAATGTTCACTTAATTATCAAAGCATCCAGCATTGTGTGAACACTATGCATACTAAATGAATAGAAAAGGATCCTTTACTGCTCAGTCCAATTAATAATATATTTTACAAAACAGTAAATAAAACCAATGAAAATTAAAGCAGGAGGATAAAAGGAATACCATCTATCATTATCTAGATCTTTAGTGATAATCTCCCTCCCACTCCCCTCAAAAAAAAAAAAAGAGAGAGGGAGAGAAGACAAATCAGCCTTCACCCCTAAATGGTCTGACTTTCTAAGAGCTAATAAATATTTTACTTTCTTCTTTATATTTCTCAATTCAGTTCACAGGTGCTTTATTCTCTTGTTGATAAAATTCAGAAGGTAGCGGGGAGAATAGAACAATGCAGAAAGCACAGAGTCACATGATTCGTTTCCTCTGTTTTTATTCTCTCTTCTTCCGAGCCCACTCTTATTGTACAGAGCAATACACACTTGGATATAGCAATATACAACACACCTTCTGAGGCTTTAAAATACCTATTTAAGTATAACAATAGCTCCGGTCCATGTAAGGAATTCAGCCACTGGTAGAGGAACAAAAAAAATCACAAAATGATGATAGTTATAAAATTGATTCAACAGATTATCCAGTCTCTGAACACAATTCAAGGTACAAGCCTCTTTGGAAAAGACAATCTGGGAACTCCAAAATGGCATTAACCAACTGTGCAGAGATTTGAAGAACACCAGCAAGTTTCACTGGTATTGTCGAAGGCTTTCATGGCCGGAATCACTGGGTTGTAGTAGGTTTTTTTCGGGCTACATGGCCATGGTCTAGAGGAATTCTCTCCTGACGTTTCGCCTGCATCTATGGCAAGCATCCTCAGAGGTAGTAAGGTCTGTTGAAACTAGGAGAAAGGGTTTATATATCTGTGGGCTGACCAGGGTGAGACAAAGGACTCCTGTCTGCTGGAGCTAGGTGTGAATGTTTCAACTGACTAGATGTCCTAGTCATCCGCAAACCAGATCAACAATTGGGTCAGAAAACCCACACACACGGATAGATATCTACATAAAAACTCCAACCATCACCCAAGTCAAAAAAGAAGCACCATTAAAGCCTTGGCAGATCGTGCAAAAAGAATCTGCGAACCCCACCTCCTTCAAGACGAACTGAACCAACTCAACTGGGCTCTACAGGCCAATGGATATGCCACCTCAGACATCAGAAGAGCTGCGAGACCGAAAACAAGCCATGAGAGTCAGGACAAAGATCCACCCAGAGGAAAAGTGTTCTTGCCATACATCAAGGTAACCACTGACCGCATAGGGAAGCTGATGAGGAAACACAACATACAAGCTATCTACAGACCCACCAAGAAAATCCAATAAATGCTACGTTTAGCAAAGGACAAGAGGGATCCTCTCACTTCTGCAGGAGTCTACCGTATTCCATGCAGCTGTGGACAAGTCTACATAGGGACCACCAAACGCAGCGCCCAAACACAAATCAAGAAACATGAAAGGCACTGCAGACTACTTCAACCAGAGAAATCAGCCACAGCAGAGCACCTGATGAACCAACCTGGAAACAGCATTTTATTTGATAACAAAGAAATGCTGGACCACTCTCACAACCACCATGTCAGACTACACAGAGAAGCCATTGAAATTCACAAGCATGTGGACAATTTCAACAGAAAGGAGGAAACCATGAAAATGAAGTCTGGCTACCAGTATTGAAAAAAACCCTAAAATTACAACAGCACAACAACAGAGAGGAAACAAACAAGGACATCTAATTACCTCTCAACAAAGGTTTGCTCTGGGCACTGTCAGGCCATTATATGCTAATCAAGGTGGTCAGTTGAAACATTCACACGTAGCTCCAGCAGACAAGAGTCCTTTGTCTCACCCTGGTCAGTCCCGATATATAAACCCTTTTCCCTAGTTCCAACAGACCTCACTACCTCTGAGGATGCTTGCCATAGATGCAGGCGAAACGTCAGGAGAGAATGCCTCTAGACCATGTCCATATAGCCCGAAAAAACCTACAACAACTCAAGTTTCACTGGTCTCTGTGGCCCCCTCAAAGAGTTATTGAGTGCCCCTTGATAGTAGGGGTAGGAGAAGGCCCTCTCCTACATTCTCACCCAATGTGTGCTGCAACCAAGAGGAGAGCTCCCCACCAAGGTCTCAGGCCCCAAAATAGGCTCATAAAAGGAAATACATTTTTTCTTATTGCCTGGACACAAGCCATTATGCTGTCTGCCTTGCCTTTTGTATCATTTTCTTTTCATTTCATTTGAAGTACTTTCAAAACATGAACTCCAATGTTTCACAGAAAACCAGTATAAATATGATCAAGCAATGTGAGACTGTGGTCAAGGTGGCAAACGTTATTAATGAGGAAAAACGAATAACCTAGGAAAGGCTAAACTCAGACATTCAAACTCAAGTTTGCCATAGCTAAAGTGAATCATGACAAAGAGAGAAAATAGGACCCTTTACAGCAGAATGGAAAGGTGAGATGGTAGAGATTTAATCAGGATTGTCCCTGACAACTCAGGACTGTTGGAGGTCATGCTATTATTGATTTCACAAACCAGTACTAGTGTCATTTATCATAGTTTTTAGCCAAGGTCTCTTTTGCATATAGGTTAATTGACTTGCCCCATAATATTACATGGAATTTATTTCTCTTCACTAAGATCCACACATTAAAGAGAACTGTTTATCACACATACTAGGAGTATGGCTTAAATAGATCTGCTTATGAAATTTGCATGCAATCACATCAAGATTTATTTTTGTATATTATTTGAATCACCTCATCAAAAGGACTCCTCAATGTGATTGCACAAGAATTTCAAAAGCATCCCTGTTTAAATTTGAACAAAGTATGTGACCTCAATAAACAATTTGCCTTTATTTTGTAGATGCGCCTTTGCAAGAAAGAAGCCCCATTCCATAAAATACATGCTGTAAAAATTATACTGGGTGTCCAAAATATTAGCGGGTAAAATACTGTCTCCCATTAAGACCAGCAGCTAGGCAATCCTTGTAAAAAATTAAAACAGGTCAACAAAGAACCCTTGTGGGTCCTTCAACACTGAAATGTATTATTAACTGTCTTGGTAGTCTCGCTCTAATCCTTGCCAGACAGTGACAGTGAAGGATTCTCTACAGATATGTCACTCTTTGATCAATATCAGCTTCTAGCAATTTCATCCAGAGGCCATTCTTGTCAATATATTTGCATTTTGATCTCAGACTTACAAAGGCTCATAAAATCTCCTGCTGTGGTGAGGAATACTTAAGAATTTCATGCAACACCACAAGGCAATAGCAAAGCAATTAACTATTATCTGTTCTCCAGCTAAAACATTATTTGCTTTAGCTCTTATTTTCTCAACAAATACCTAATATACCCACCTCTCTGTATATATATATTTTCAAGGCTCATGTTTATCACTTCTTATTTTAATCGATAATTAAATAAAATTAGCCATTCATGCTCTGGTTGTTTACTCATATGCATTTTCCAATATCCTGAGTAAGTTGTCGACTTGTACTTTATAGAATTTTGGTGTTGCTCTTTCACTACAGACTATACTGGCACACGACAGTTTTCTGCTCCATGCTTACGGTACATGTGCAGTTTGGAGTTATGATGAATATAAGTTATTAGAACATTTTTCAGTGAGATGATAATACTAGAACTTACTATAAAAAGTGCAGGAGTCAAGCAATGCATATTTGTAAGTCATTAAGTTGCCCAAAAGTACATAACAGTTTTCTACTGAGCATGCTCCAAATGGCCTACGTTGCAAATGTTTCACAAATTATAGGGAACAGTATACAGTAGAGTATCGCTTATCCAACCTTCGCTCATCCAACATTCTGTATTATCCAATGCAGTGTGCTTCCTGCCCAGATCCACAACTGTTTCAATACATTGCAATGTTTTGGTGCTAAATACGTAAATACAGTAATTACTACATTGAACTGCTTTTTCTGTTAATTTGTTGTGAAACATGATGCTTTGGTGCTTAATTTGTAAAATCATAATGTAATTTGATGTTTAATAGGTTTTTCCTTAATACCTTCTTATTATCCAACATTTTCGCTTATCCAATGTTCTGCCGGCCCATTTATGTTGGATAAGAAAAACTCTACTGTATTCGAAAAGGAACAAACAACTGAAGAAGGAACTACTCAACATTTAGAAACACTGAAGTGAAACCAAAATATTATTACATCTGTCAAGGAATGCTACTGTGTTTCTATCGTCCGATCGCATCTGCCTCTTCGTCCCACCTTGTAGCTTAAGATCATCTGGGGAGGCTCTTGCTCCCACCAACATCAGAAATGCGGCTGGTGGGGACGAGAGACAGGGCCTTCTCGGTGGTGGCCCCCCACCTGTAGAATGCGCTTCCAAGCGAGATATGATCAATCCTATCCCTCCTGGTTTTTAGGAAGAAAGGAAAATCGTGGCTATGGGACCAGGCTTTCAGTCAGCACACATAAATTAGCACTTTAGTGGAAATGGATTGGAAAGGCGATTTACACAAGGATACGATTCTATTTGGTAACAAATGTTTTTATATTCTTTAATTAATTGCTTATGTATTTTATGTATTTAATGGTTTGATGGTTTGTTTAATGGTTATTGTATTAATTGTTCATGTAACAGCATCGAATTGCTGCCTGTGTAAGCCGTCCTGGGTCCCCCTTTTGGGATAGAGAAGAGACGGGATATAAATACCAGAATAAATAAATAAATAAATAAATAAGTTCTATAACTCTGATTTCATTGGGTCTGCTCCAAAAATTGAACAATAACTACACTATAGTCAGATGAGCACACTGCAGTCTAGGTTTTAACTTGTTTCCCACCCTCCCACCACCCAAAAATGATGTTTTGTCTGTTTGAGTGATTCATAGGGAACATCTACATGGATCACTCAGTGTGAAGAGCCAGCAAATCAGCTCTGTGGCAGCTGAACAGCACATGGAGCTGATTGGGGCTAATGGAGGCCAGAGCTGTTGAGCGTAGCCTTGAGCCATGTTAACTAAAGTCACAGATTGCTCCACATTCTCCCCCTGAATCTGGACCAAACTGAAACATTGAGTCCATGTAAACAGTTGGGACTTTTTTTTTAGAAGGAACCAGTTGCAAGTGTTTACATAGCCACCACATGTTTCTCAGGTTCCAATGACCCAGAGACATGTGGTGGCACTCACTATTTCCCTGGCCCGGTTCTCATAATCACATTGTCTAGCAGGGATCATGCCACTTGCTCATTCCCTGGAACAATTCTGGCCAGAGCAATGAGATGATCAAAGAAGGGAGCAGGAGCTGGGGGAGGGGGGCAATCTGTAGTTTGGTGAGGCATAGCACTCTTTGTCAGAGAAGGCAAAACTCCTTGTAAAACTACAACTCCCATGGCTCCACGGTGTTGGGTCATGGAAATTAAAGTGGTTTCAAATGTTATTAATTCTACAGTGCAGGTGCTCCCTTGGATTCTGCCTCTTTTGTTTATTATTTTCACTTAATGATTGCTTTTATTTACCACTGGACTGCTATGCTTATTCTATAGAACATGTGTGTACACAAACATACTCCACTATCCAGCACCTCCATACAAGCTCTTTTCTACCTGAACAATTCCTTTTTGCTTAGGGATTTATGTCAATTCCCTGCAAAGTGATGACTTATAACCTGCCCTGAGTCCCCTAGAGGAGATAGGGTGGGTTATAAATAAAATTTTATTACATTACTTGGGCATTAAGAAAAAACAAACAAACTGGCGGGCAGGACCACAGAGTTGTTCAGTGAGCCTGTTACACATACAAATGGGCTACTGTTGCTACAAACAAGTGCCAGAATGCATTTGGTCAGTGTTGACACTCAACACTGAAAAAAAAAAACAGTCCAGAACACTCTACCATAAAAATAAATATTAATCCCAAGGTGCCGGTTTATAAATATTTTTATAATACAGTCTCTAACACATTAATTATGTCATGACCCAGTTAGTGGTGAATGAGACCGATTTTGCAGTTCCTTATGAAATATAGTAGTGAATGATACATGTTCCTGGCTGTCAGATTTGCTCATTTCTGACTTCCCAATTGCTACAGGAATCCTACAAACCCAGCTCCTGGCAGACTGACTCTCAGGAGTTTCACTTGCTGCAAACAAAATAAAATGCTATGCTGACTCTACCTCCACACATCATCTCAAAAGAAACCACTGAGTTAATGAGCAGGTATTCTGTGCCATAAGTTTGACCTTGCCCATAAAACAGGGGGAAACAACTGCAATGTTTTGATTTTGAGATAAAGAGGACTGCCAGTGTGACATACTTCTTCCACAACATCAAAATTACATATCAAATATGAATGATAAAATAAAATACCAGTATCAGTGAAATGCTGGTGAGAGTTGACAAGGACTGGCAAAGTTATTTGTTCCACTTGCATTTTAATTAAGTTGTATTGCACCAAAATAGGAATCATGAATTAAAAGCTACAGCAATTAAGAAGGTATGCTGAAAGAGAGATAGATTCATTATACTACTCTAATGCTGCCCAGAGTTTGTTGGCTGCACCTTAAAATGCTGAGTTAGGCCATTAATCTAAAAAAGAGAAGGAAATAAAATTGTGAGTGGAATTGCTAATTAAAATATGGAATGATTCAAAATCCAAGCACAACAGATTGGGAATACAGGCCTGGAGTGATTTCCAAATATGCACTATTAGCTTTCTTTGCTCTGGCTGTTTTATGAGACACATATTGCTGCATGCATGAAAGTTTGGGTGTCTTAAGAAAGCCTTCTCCTACAGTGCATTGGCTGCAGGGAACTGGATATCAGCACTTGAAACATCTGGTATCATCAAAACAGCACAGCTGTACTGTAAGTAATTCTTATACTTGGTGAATTACTACCTATTCTAATGGGAGCAACTCTGCATCGAAAATTGATTCAGCAAGGAATGAAGAAAGGAAGATGTACCAGGGAAACAATAGGGAGGATAACGGGATGCCTGTAATTGAGCTTTTTTTCTTTTTTTTCTTCTTTTTTTGCAAACAGCACCGTCCTTAAAATCAAACACTGATATTACAAGCCCTAAAGCAGGATGCTTTAATTCAGCCACTGAAACATCCAGCAATCCAATGTTAAACAGCTCCTTCATAAGACTCCAGAAATGTTGAAAAGGGAGAAAATGGGTTTTTCTCCTTCCAGTCATCTAAGGACATGAAGTGAGGATCATTAGCCTCAGTGTAAACAACTGTCCTTCTGGATGGTGCTTCCAATCACAGCTCTTAGTATAGCTAAAATTACATCGAACAGCTGGAGTCAAAAAGGTTGTGGAAAGCTTCAAATACTGCTTATTGGAGGGAACTGGGGATATGAAAAAGTGAAAGCTGCCACGACTGCAGACGAAATGGCACCATGAACAATAATATTGGTACAGGCAACCTAAACTGTACAGGCTATGCGTAGGTGAGTGGATATTCTAAATCCACCCTTGTTTTTAATCAATGAGACAGTCCACAGGCAGTGATGTAATATGCAGAGACAGAAAGCCAGCATGCAAAACATGGACTTAATTTGCTGTGAATCAACACCCCATTACTGAGCTCTTTGAACAAACTGAGAGGAAAATTGTTCAGGAAGCAAAGGAGGTCATGAAATGTACATCTGGGTTGGGCAACATGCAACCCCCCACCCCACCCCAGCTGATTTTGTGGTGTCCAGGAGCCATTTTTTTCCCAAATTAAATTAATGTAATTTAAATTAATGCTACCTTATTAAACTGCCATGTCAATTAAAAATAATTACATTAATTTGTATCCAATTTATTACTTTTTTTGTTCTGGAATGCACCAAATGCTTTCTGAGGGGCATTCACACCATGATCTTTCAGGGATCAAACAATTTTGCAAAGTTTTAAAAAATATTGTCATTGTCCCAAAATGCTCTAAAAGAGAGCACAAGGGAGGCACGGAGTGCATTTCCACATTTTGCAGGGGCTTTGGGCTAATTGGGGCCAAAGAGAGACTTTTTTATTGTATAGCATGGTGAAAATGGTTTCCTAAAGACATTTGGGGGACTTTTTTGTTTTGATGAAAACTAGTACAGCCCTCTGAGATCTTCTAGTGCAATGGTTCTTAAGCTGTGGGTCCCCAGATGTTTTGGCCCACAACTTCCAGAAATCCCAGCTGTTAAGATTTCTGGAAGTTGATGGCTGAAACATCTGGGGACCCACAGGTTGAGAACCACTGTCTAGGGAATTAATGCACCCTGCTTCAGCAATTGTCCAGCTATTGCAGTATCCCATAACTATCATGGCAAGCTCTGTTCTGGTAGTTCTGAAGTATCCACCAAGAACTCGTATGTAAGATGAACCAGTTGTGATTTACTAGCTATATAAACGGACACTTTCCTGGCATTATATAAGTAATAATGGAAACATTTGAACCAAAAAAAGTAAAATAAACATTTTTTGCTTGAAACTATATCTTTTAAAATTTGATTTACATATCAAAGCCCAAGTACAATGGCCAATAGATATAATATTTCAATGTAGGTAACATAGTCCAACCAAAAAAAAATCTTGGTGTCTTGGTTTTTAGACCTGTCCCTGGGGTTATTTTGGGCACTGATTCAGAAAATTGCATCAGTTCTAGTTTCTTAGATAGGGTTATCATGGTTTTATGCAGATGATCAGATGGTAACTGTTTGTGTTCTGAATATCTCATACACTGGAGCCGATAAGTGAAAACTAGTGCCATTTTTTAATTCAGCAGGTCAAACAGACCTGTAGCACCAAAATGTGTGTTGGCCAGTGGAATATATGTGGATGACATATCATTTATCATTTGATTCAGCGAGTTTATTTTAATTGAGACTACTAATAAGATTTTTGGAGCTCCCGGTGGCTCAGCAGGTTAAAATGCTGAGCTGTTGAACTTGCTGACTGAAAGGTTGGCATTTTGAATCCGGAAAGTGGTGTGAGCTCCTGCTGTTAGCCTCAGCTTCTGCCAACCTAGCAGTTTGAAAACATGCAAATGTGAGTAGATCAATAGGTACTGCTTCTGTGGGAAGGTAATGGTGCTCCAAGCAGTCATGCTGGCCACATGACCTTGGAGGCATCTACGGACAACGCCGGCTCTTTGGCTTAGAAATGGAGATGAGCACCAGCTCCCAGAGTCAGATATAACTAGACTTAACATCAGGGGAAAACCTTTACATCTAATCAGATTTAGACTGTATTTCAACCATGTGAATTATACAGTCCTCCAAAAATTATGCAGCCCTCCAGATCCTGGGAGTGACAATTGGCCAATGTTTTGAGGTTCACATTATTCCTACCCCTTCTGGGTAACACCTTATTTCCCTCTTGTAAAATATCCTGTGTTTTGCCACATACTACTAGTCTTACTTTGTGATTTCTTTTATTATCATTGTGTTATCATGGTTTTATATTTTATGCTTTTAATTTGTCATAGAGTACCAACTAAAAGCATAAAAGCAAAGATAATTCTAAGTTTAAAGAATTCACACAAGTCATATTTTTTCTAATTCAGAACTTAGAAGGAGGCAAATGAGAAAAATATGTCAGGTCCATTTTAAATCACAAAAGAGAAACTTGGATACATGTGGGTCACTATTGAAAAGGGGGAAATCCCATAAAATATATATGCAATGAAGTAATTCTACATTTTGAAGTAATGGAAAATTACTACTTACATCAGGTTGTATGGGGACAGGATTAAGTTTTTTAAAAGGTTTCATGGAAGACTGACATAATTTAATCCTCCAAAGCCTTGACAGCTCATCCACATCACTTCACACTTACTAAAGACTGGGTGTTTTCAATCATTCAGAGATTGGAATGGAGACAGAGCTTTATTCTGCAAGTCAAACCACTTTTAGCCTGCACTGTATTTCTCTATGATTGAAGTTATAGTCCGAAACTATCTTTAGGATGATAATAATTGCTGCTTTTTAATTAATTTATAACTCACCATCCTCTCAATACACAAGGTGGCTAATAATATATTTAAAAGCTGCATGGATTAAAAACTATGTGCAATCTTCAGAAGATTCTCAGTTAACAAGCACCCATGAGTATTGGTAGATTATAGGTAAGTGTAGTTTCTAGTTGTATGAGTGTGCTGGTACAGCTGTACCAGAAGCTCCCACTTTATTTGCCTTGTATTAAATGTTTGCTTGCAGCCCAAGGCTTGGGATTCTGCAGAAGGGTGGCTTCCTGTTAAAGTTTGCAGTTATAGGGCAGGCCCCCTGTCCATCATCGTTAAGTTTGGTTCCGCCCCCGTTCAGGACAATTGAGAAGGGAAGGGAGCCATTTTCAGTCAGTCTCAGCAAGAAAAGTCAATGTACAGGACATATACAGACTTTTCCTGTACAAAGGCTTCAACCCTTAAGACTTCCCGGGGGAGAACAGTCTTAAGAGCAAAAAGGATTCCCAAAGATTCCCAGGGAAATAGCCTTAAAGCTCCGAGGAATTTCAGAGGGAAAAACAGCTTTGAATATCTAAGAACTCCAACCCGATAGTGGAGCCCACATCAATTAGGTTTAGGTTCACAGTCAGCCTGGGAGAAGTTTGGAAAGGGATTTTCTTTTAGAGTAAAGTAACAGTTAGAAGCCACCAGTTGCACAAAGGCCTGGAAGCATTTGTTTAACCTTTTGAAGACAAAGGAAGTTTCTGTTGATTGTTCACCAATAAAAGACTTTGTTATATTTCACAAGCTCTCTAAAAACTGTTTATGGTGAAAATCCTTACGGATTTCTCTTCGGGGCCCCTTGGTTTCACGCTGGGCTAAAGTTATGCGTCCTGTTTTAAAAGCAATTCATTTCAAGCCCAGCACGCGGCAGAACATTGAGAGTTACTATTTAAATATGCTTTATTAATACTATGCCCCATACTATACACTGTATTGACTTGATATTAATATTGGAATCAACTAAAAACAAATTAAGACAAAGATAAACTTAACTTAATGTACTGTATTATACATGTATTTTCAGTTTAATTAAAGTATTATTTCTTCTTCTTTTTGGCCGATTGCTTGAGGGTACTGATTTTTTGAGTTCCAGTTTACTGAGATTTTACTGTATAAATATAAGTCATTTTAAAAAAAATGGTTATTTAAAAACCTTACAGTCCATTCTAAAACTATATACAAACCATAAAACAGAACTGAACTGTATTAAAAGCCCATTCCTTTCACTTGGCTGGAGGCAGGATTTGAACAGGAATAAACAGAGTAGGATAGCCCCTTCTCTCTAGATGGGAGTAAAGAAACCAAATGCTGCTATTACTATTTCCTCAAATGTTCACAATAGCTGGTTCTCCTGGTCCATCAGAAGGCACATCAGGGAATAGGGATCCAGTCTATGCTGGATGGGGTTACACTCCCCCTGAAGACACAGGCCCGCAGTTTGAGGGTCCTCCTGGACTCAGCATTGAACCTGGATGCCCAGGTGGCCAGGAGGGCCTTTGCACAATTAAAACTTGTGTGCCAACTCTGCCTGTTCCTTGAGAAGCCAGATCTGGCCATGGCGGTCCAAGCCTTAGTTACACCCTGTCTGGATTATTGTAATGTGCTCTATGTGAGGCTGCCTCTGAAGAGTGCTCGGAACCTACAGCTGGTCCAAAGACCTGCAGCCAGTTGGCTCACTGGGGCTGGCTACAGGAAGTGGAGAACCCCCTTGTGGAAGAAGCTCCACTGGCTGCCAGTCTGTTTCCTGGCACAATTCAAAGTGATGGTTATGACTTTAAAGCCCTAGATAGCTCAGGTCCAGACTATTTGGTTGACCAGGTTTCCTTGCACGAACCTGCCTGGGCCCTGAGATATTCAGGAGAGGGCCTTCTGTCGGTCCCACCTCCATCTCAAGCTCAGTTGGTGGGAATGAGTGAGAGGGCCTTCTGTGTGGCTGCCCCTTGACTCTGGACTCCCTGCCCAGGAAAGCCAGAATGGCTGCCCTCCTTGCTACCCTTCCGGTGGCAGGCTGAAACCTTTTTATTCAAACAAGAATTTAAAGAAGAAGGGTTTTAAGATCATGTCAAATGCTGCTGGGGTTTTTTGTTTTTATGGATTTAATTTGAATTGTTTTTAAAATTAATGATGTTTAATATTATTTAAATATTTGTATATTTTAAGTTGTATTGCAATGCTTTTAATTGTGAGCTGCTTTGAGTCTCTGTGTGGAGAGAAAAGGCGAGATATAAATAAACATTAATAATAGTAATAATAATAATCCCTCCAGCAAAATACCTTATATACACATGTATATAATTCTAGAAATTTTAGCGAGAAAAATCAGCTCCAAAAACTGTGTTGATGAATCAATGGGTATTGTATCAGAATGCTATGGAGTTTTGGTTTTACAGGAGAAAATAGTGTGTTTTCCCCTGCAAATGCTAACATAATAGTACCACAATTTATCAAAACTAAAAAAAAATGCAATTACACTTTAGTGTTGTTGGCTGTATGAAATATTTGATAGTGGTTCATCACAAAAATAGACAATAAGCTGACATGCCAGGCCTATAAGTGGATTTACAACAATTGAAAAGTTGGTTACAAGAACAAGGAAGAAAATCTAATATTAAATGAACAGATTAAAACACAAGAATAACTGCTACCATTCCAAAATGTTCCTTGTCAGTATCAGAATTGTTGCCCATGACTCATAAATCTGCAAAAATGCTTGCAGAAAGAGTAAGTGGACATGGGTTGTTGTAGTTTTTTCCGGGCTATATGGCCATGTTCTGGAGGCAATTTTTCTCCTGACGTTTCACCTGCATCTATGGCAAGCATCCTCAGAGGTAATGAGGTCAACCAGTAAGTGGACAACCAAAACCCACCACTCCACTGAAAACAAATTAATCCCCAGGTATTTGAGGAAGTGTAATAACATATCTGTTTTATTCTCAAAAGTAACATGTATCCCACCACTCTTTTTCAATGAAAATGGATTTTTTCCCGGGTTAAAAAATTGTATAATTTTTCTAGGTTTTTCATGAATATATTCTAATTTTACTGGTGTCAGTAAAGTTCTCCCGGATTTCAACTAATTCAAAATTTATTCTTCGATAGGTAGGATGGGAACCAGATGCTTGTTCAATAATTTATGGATGCCAAACAAAAAAAACTAATTATCTCTTAGCTGTGGTGTTCCTGCCTACCTGATAGATGCAGTAACACACAATTCATCAGACTAAGCTGACAAAATGTATGATGTAGTTAGATATTCATGCAAAAAGGATGCTTCAAGAAGAGAGGACTTAAAGGTAATCGATTGACTTCATGGGATCAAATAAATGATAAGATTAAAAATTATAGTTTTAAAATTTAGATGATGAGTTCATTTCACAGAAATGCATCAGGGATAGCTGAGTTGACCATGCAGTGAAATACAGCAAAAACCCAAAAGCCCCATTGCAATATTAGCTTTATTTTGCCAAATGACAAGCTTTCAAGTCTCACAATAAACTATTTCTCCCCAAGTGTCCTGCCTTCCCTTCTTTTTATGTTCCTCAAACATGCACCAAATCTCCCTCTGCCACCACCTTAAACTCAGCTTTAACATCTTATGAAAAATGTAGGTGTGTGACCCTCCATGATTGCATTTTCCCTCTACAATTGATATCCATGCCTGACGAAGGAGCCTTTGAGCTTTGAAAACTTGCATAGTGTATTATGTAGCTTTTGGTTAGCCTAATAAAGTTATCACTGCAGTGTTTTCAGATTTTGTTATATTTAACAGGAATGAGTGAGAGTAATAGACTTCAAATAGCAACATTTCTTGAACCTTGTGCCCTCTTGTGCGCCAAGGTTTTTTTTTTTTACTACCTTATATAATTATTCACAGAGGAATCAACTCTATCACTGAAACCATTGTATTTAAACATTTTCCATAAGGGTTTTTTTCTTAACCTTTCAATAGCGAACTGTTTCTTGATAGGAACAGAAAAATCCACCATTTTAATCATCACAGCCACGAGCCTTCACAGAATGATGAACTGTGAATGTTTGTTTTGAGGCCCCACCACCACAGTACATTTTTATATAGTAAATATGCAAAAGATCTCAAGATTCCACCTGATCACAAAATTAACATGAGTCAGCAGCTTGATCTGGTGGGAACGTGGGTCAATATTGTTTTCTGTTGTGCAGACAGAAACATGTTTTCCATGCCACAGGAAGTATTCTTTCCATATTATTCTACAATAGCCTGACTTTAGCTGGAGAGCTGCTTCCATAATAAATGGCATCAAAAAGTCATCTGAGGATGCATATTCAGCTAAAAGAAGGGAAGACAAATTCAACAGCACTTTTCAGATACCTGCAAAAAAAGGAAATTCTGCTGCCCCCCAAAAAATCAGAAATAAATTTTATCCAACTGTGTCCATTCAGCAGTACACAGACATAATGACAAAGATGCTTCTAGGTAGCTAGATGATGATATCAGGGCCACAAGCAGAATCCAGATTAGCTGACAAATGGCAAAGGACCCTCAATCCCTCATTCCAAAGATATGGGAAGGGGAATCTATTTCAGTGGCAACTGGTTTCAGACAGAAGTGATAGAATATCAAGGGAACTATGTATAAAGGCCAGCATTCAAACACCAGCATTAGTTATCCAGCAGAATTCAAACACAGAAACTGCCCAGTATTTATGTCAGTCCAGGCTGTGTCTCAGAAAGGACAGGCACTGGATTTTATGACTGTTATTAAATCTCTATGGACATTTCACCAAGCTGCTGGTTATTTGGAGTATAGTAGTCAGCTCTCTTTGTACTACGATCTGTCAACCATGCATGTAGGCAGCAAATCTTTGCAAAGTACCATATGTTCCCAGGAAGAGCAGTCAGCTCAAGACTCTGCTGCTGGGTGGGAGAAACAGAATGCAACTGACATTTCTTGTCCAGAGAACTTTATCGTGGCAGGCTTAGAGAAAGCCAGAATTTAAATAATATTGGTAAATCACCCAGAAAACAGGAGGATGCTTGCTAATAGCAGTCCATATGCTAAAATCAGATCCAAGGTCCATTAAAAGCTGTGGGGCTATTTTAATAGACTTCAATTAGGTTTTTGATTTTCCTAAAAGCAAAATATATCAAGTGATGACTAGTTCTACAGTGAAAGGAAAAACGGTGTTAGTTGTGCTTCTTTTAGCTCAGGAAAATACTGTGGTATACTATCTCATTATATCTCAAAGCACGTTGTTCTCTCATATGGCATGCTGTTGTCTCTCTCCCTATCAAATGTTTTTGAATTACTCCATTGCATTTGCCTGCTGAGGTTTTCTTCATAATGAAAGCCCCTGAACAGAAAACATCTTCCTTTGTCCATTCGTGCATCAAAGAATATAAGGGAAATTGATACTGCAGAAGGATAAGTTAACTATCAAGTTAATGGCCCTTGTAGTAGAATTTATATTTATATATAGTACAGTAATTAATACAATTGTTCTTCCCTCGTGTTTCATAAACAAGCTTTATTTTTAATACACGAAGAAAAAATGTGAGTAAAAAGAGTCCCTGGAAAGTAATTTTGTACAAAAAAGGTATCTAAACTTCACTCATATAGTAGTGTAATTAGAAATTTCTAGGCATCTGTAAAGAGAGCCAATGTGACATTTCAATGTTGGACTACAATTCTAGAAACCAAGGGTCAAAACTCTTCTGAAACATGGAAGTTTACTGAGAGATCTTGACAAGTCACACTCTCTCATCTTCGGAGAAAACCAACGACAAACACCATATGAACAAACCTTGCCAAGAAAATCCCACAATAGACTCAATGTTTCAAGTGGTCAGCTCTACAAACCAAAATCTGTCATTAATTCAACAATAGTTTATGTTACTTGTCATATACCTAAATTTATTTAGTTTTCCTGGGTCAAAAAGCTTTTTGTTCAAAACCTTCTTTATTATATTGTACAAATATCTCATAACCAATATTTCTTTGCCAACCTTATGTGATTTTTTTTTTGCATAGCTAAGATATATGGAGATAATGCATGAATTATATGTAGATATTGCATCTGCTAAATTCCAGTTTGTGGGTCCCTAAGATTTCAGATCTTTCTGAGGGAAAGAATTGTGTAATAGAAGATATTAGGACTTAGTCTCTAAAGTAAAATGTGATTAATCTGCAGCATGCTGCACCAATGTTACCGATTTAAATTAGCAATTATCCTAGAGCAGTTCTGAGGAACTATTAGGGCATCCAGACCATGTTTTAAATTGAACAGACTAGATTCAACAGTTTGGGGTGAAGTATTTTTCCAGCATACAGGCATACAAATAGAAAAAAAACACCTTCAAATATTTTAATGTGACAAAGTCAGAAAGCTAATATAATGTAATGACCAGGCTTATGAAATACAAAACTTTCATATTTCCAACATAACAGCAATTTCCATTTGAGTGCATCCAAGCTAGATATTATCTTTTAACTATTGAGGTCAAGCCAGTCTAAAGCAGTTTTATTTGGCCTATGTACCTTTGAGATGATTGAGAAAGACAGTGTCTCTGACAGCAGACAAACAGGATAACTGTAGTCTAATTGTTATATGCAGCAGGATGCAGGATGCATTAAAGGCTACAGACACTCTGCTGGGGAGGGGCTACAAGAACAAGACAGTCCTAGTCCCAACTCTTTCAGGATTTTTTAAAATTGATAGATATATGGAGCTTCTGTCGATATTCCTGGCACAGGCATCTATTTTGTAGATATGATTTGTGTCACCTTAGATTTGCCCTATGTAACAGTGTTACTTAATGTTTCTGAGAATATATACATCTTGGCCAAGCTCATATATTGTGATAAATAATGGCTTGGCTCAACAAGCATGATGCACTGGCCCTTCTCTCTCCTTTTTCAATATATTCTATTTTCAATAATTACTTCCTATTGATAATTTATTCCTGGTGATAAGTCTGTACTTGTAGTTTAAATGGAAGGAGCAAACCATGGTTGTGTCGTTATTAGGTGACTGCAGGTTAACTCAGATTTATCATAACCCTATTATGGGTTTTCTAGGCAATATTTATTCAGAGTAGGTGTACCACTGCCTTTCTCTGAGGATGTGCATAACTTGTGAATTTCCATGGCTGTCCAGGTATTTCAGCCATGGCTTTCTGAGCTCTAGTTCAGCTCCCAGGCCACTCTAGCACAGTTGCTCTGTTGCGATGGCAGTGATTGTCATGTGTTTTCAAGTTGCCTCAGACTTATAGCATCCCTGTCAGAGAACTTTGAAAGCAAGATTCATTCTCAGGGTGTAATACTGTGTCTTGTCCAAGGACATCCAGTAGGTTTTTATGGCTGAGATGGTACTCGAAGTCTGTTCTCCTAATATCCTAGTTCAACACTATGTTGCATGAAACCTTATGAACCATCGAGGAGCTTAAGATTGTCTGGGGAGGCCTTGCTCTCGATCCCGCCTGCATCGCAAGTGCGATTGGCGGGGACAAGGGACAGGACCTTCTCAGTGGTGGCCCCCCGATTATGGAACTCCCTCCCCAGGGATATTAGATCAGCCCCTCCCTCCTGACTTTCCAAAAGAAGGTAAAAACTTGGCTCTTTGAGCAAGGTTTTGAGAATGCAGAGGAATAGATAACATGAAACTATGAATGATGAGCATGGAATGGCCAGACAATGTTACTGGAAAATGATTTTAACAAGATGACATTGGTGACTACATGTTTTAATGATTTTTATGTGTTTTTATATTGTTTTTAATCACACTTTTATGAATGCATGGTATCAAATCGTGCCAATCTGTAACCCGCCTTGAGTTGCCATATGGCTGAGAAAGGCAAGCTATACATGTTGTAAATAAATAAATAAGTATTTAACATAATACTTCAGCTAGCCCTATCTGGATTTCTACATCACTATGGAGATCCAGACTCATATTCTCTCTAAATCAAGGTGGATAAGCTGGGTGTTGTTGGGCTGCTCTACTCATCAGCTTTAACCAACAAAGCAAATGATACCAAATGCTGAGAACAGCAGTTCAACAACATGTGGAGAGCAATATCTTCCTCCTATTCTAGATAATGAAACAACGGGATGTTTTATTCATTCCCTTCAATCCAGAAGAGCCAGTAATATTTTCTCTTTTCCATTCAGTTTAAAAACCAAGCCTTCCTATATGAATATCTCAAAATAAAGTGAAATATTAAATGTTTTTGTTGGAGGCCAGTCTCTAAATGGAATTGGAATATTTTCCACTTCAGAGGTAGCATCAACAGCTGTTGTTGCTCTGTTTGGATGAACATCTATTTCAGAATTCTCAATCCTTGGTTTTAAAAAATACTATCACAGGACAAATTAACATCTTTTCTACCATAGCTTAATTTCTGAATAACAAAAAAGCTACAAAATGCACAGCTGGATGTAAAGTTATGTATTTCTATAAATGTTCTCCACAATGCACTTAAAGTGTGTTTTTCCTACATTTTGTATAAACTATTTGCTTTTAAGGAACATTATGACCTACGGGGGCAAATATGCTAAAAGCATTTCAGCAACTATATAAACATTAGATTCACCAAGCTCCGCTAGGTTTTACAATAAAATCTACAAAAAGGTAGACTTTTGTCATCTGTTTTACAGCATTTACATGGTACTTCACATTAAACAGATGTATATTTTGTTCTGCCAATCTAATTTGCATATATATGTGTGGATGAATGTGTTTAAACATTCCCAAGACAAAATTTTACGCCTTCTCTCAGCACATGACCAGTGGTTTACAATTCAATCTTGTAGAGGTCTATTTTCTTCTTCTAAAGGACTGGCTGTATTCCAGTTGAACCATTAATTCTAAAAACACCTAATACCAGAAATTTTCCATATGAAGTATCTCACTGCAATACGACAACTCTTTACAGCAAGGTGACCCAATATGGTTATCCCTCATACTCCAGACTGCTTACCTTCCAGCAAGAGAATGTGTGAGAGGGAAGAATCCAAGCTGGTACATTTCTGATTCTCTACTACAGACATCCTCAAACTGCAGCCCTCCAGCTTTTTGGGCCGCCAACTCCCAGAAGCCCTAATGAGTTTGTTCAATTGCCAGGAATTCTGGCAATTGAACAAGCTCATTTTGTATTATTTGTTGTTATTGCTTTTATTATTGATGTATTGTGGGCTCGGCCTTGGGCTCGTCCCTTGGGAGATGGTAGCGTGGTATAAATAAATTATTATTATTATTATTATTATTATTAAGGCCCAAACAGCTGGAGAGCCACAGTTTGAGGGTGCCTGCTCTACTACATCTACCAGCTGCATCCCTGAAATAGTTTTCTATACCAACATTTGGGAACATTCCTCTTCCCACCCCCCAAGAGACCCAGAATCTCCCAAACAACATGACCAGTAGCCAAGCCAGATATGTAAATTTGAGAGGTGAAGTCCAAAAGGGAACTTGCCCAAGGTCTCTTCTATGCACCTATCCAAAGCCCTTCAAATCTCATTCACTCCTTATTGAACTCATCAGCAGCCTATATGATTTGCCTCTCTTTTCAGGAGCTGCTCTTTGTAGCCAACAGTTTCATTTTGGCACCACCAAGACTGCCTTTATGTGTTCATTTCCAATCTAATTCCCCAATGCCTCATACCTTTTACAACAAAGGGCAAGCAATTAAATATCCTTCATGTCTCCAACAGGTCTTTGCAGAGGGCACAGATGCAGGAGAGCTGCGCAAAGCTCACAGTACACACAGCTCACCGGAGGAATGAATGGATTGACCACCAGTAATCCAAGGCAATTCCAATAGTGGACTTGTATGATCATTCAAACCAGTATCTGAAAAGTCACTCTGCCCTAAAAATTGTTTGATCAACAATAGATAGATATTATCAGCACTTCCCTTGTCTACACTGATTAAAATATCGTACTCACCTTGTACCTGCCTTGACAGATGACATACAACCTATTTATCAGGTTTTAGGTTTTAAGGCTTCATACCAAAACTAACTTTTTGCTCCGCAGTTTCCAATAGAAAAATCTATTCTGTTGCCATGTTTTACTTGGTGTGTACAATCGAAATTTGAGGAGGAAAATACTCGTCACCAGGTGAGGCTCCATGATTGTGCTCCTGTTCTGGTTCCTTGTCCTGCTCTGGTGGCAGCATGCTAATCTCCTGGGCTCCCAAATGACAGAATGGACCCAAGGATGGCAGCAGCTCTGAAGCAGCCCTATAGGCTGTCCAGGAGCCAGAGGAAAAAAAAACGCATGCTGCCTCCATTAGAGCCAAATAAGGAGTCAGAAGCAAAGCACAAGCACAAGATCCTGCCTAGCAAGGAAGGGATTGTGGTAGCAGTTGATGCAGCAGCACTACGTGAAACTGAAGCCAGCTTAAGCAAAGAGGGCAAAGTGATCATTCATTTGCTTATTCACAAGTAAACTGCTTGATTCCAACTGATCTGAGTAAACCACTAAAAATGGTGCTGATTCAAAATTGAGGTATGGACAACAATATAATTTCAGTGCTGTGCTAACAGAATGAATATTCTCAATTACAGTTGTGTTATTTTGGTAGTGCAGATGAGCCATAGGCTTATGTAATTATTATTATTATTATTATTATTATTATTATTATTTCTTTATACCCCACTTTATCTCCCCAAAGGGGACTCAAAGCAGTTTAAAGTATTAAATGTAGCACCTCAATTATAATTGAAGAATGTATGATAGGAGTGCAAAGAGTTTGAAAGAACTGCTGGTTGCTATTAATGTCCTATCCAATCCACAGAAAGGGATTCAGTGGAAACATCCTATCTCCCCTTCATCTTTGTCAAAAGAGGTAGAACGATTCCTAAGGAACAAGAACTTATCACCTCTTCTTTTTTTTCACCAACATATCAACAGTGATCGGATTCACCTACTCTAATAATGCCTTTGAGTTCCCAATGCTTCCTAAAATGCCATGTTTATAAAAGTAACAGCAGTAATACATTAACTCCTGCTGCCTGTCTCTGAAAACACAGTTTACCCTTTAAATGTTTATTTTACTTTCCTCACTACAGAACAATATAATCTCTATGGATGTTCTTCCTGTTTTAGCATATTCCACATCCAGCCACCTCCTCTGTCCTCCTGAAAGTGTGTAGGAAAGCCATGGCATCATCAATTAGACATAATAAGAGTTACAAAGCTTTAATAAATTATGTTTCTGAAAAATACAAGATTGTTAAAGCTCTGTTTTGCAAGGCTGACATGGCATATGGTCTGGCTAATTGAAAGATGCCTTGTGCTTCCCACACACAAACTGTTAGCAAGCACTGGGGAATATCCAAAGGCCTTCTCCATTACTCTGCATAAGCAAAGAGTGCCAGCTGTTAACAAGAGGAATTGAAGACAGAAGCAGAAATTAATCAGAAATATATTCCTTTCCACTGAAACATTAGTATCCTCATGCTTCAAACTTCAACCGTGCTAGCCTCTGGTTTTCTAAAATGTAGAGTGTACATGATCAGTGTTGAGACTGTTCTTCACTATGAAAATACTATTTCTCACAATTCCTGATGCTCTTGTGCTTTATGGGACTAGATGAAGATAAAATGCACAAACCAGTATAATTCACAACTCCAAGTAAATTGATAGGAGTACAATAAATTGGATTTTCCACTGAATATTCTTTTATTAATTTTCAGTGACCATGTAACAAAGAAGCTGTTTAAATCATAAAAGGAGGAGAGACACACATTGCAATCGTGCTTCTATTATTTTTATTGAATGGATCTACAAGAATAAGCCTATTTTTTATTTTGAGGGGCTATGACCCAAAGGGATATGTCCATCTTAAAAGCTAGCACATGCACATGGAAATTCTGTCCATCTTTTCTTTTCCTATGCAATAACTTGCTTAATCTGGATGATGTCCACCAGGCTCTTCTGATGGGATTCCTCTATGAGATTCAAGAGGCTGTGACTATGAAACAATTTTAATGTCCCAGTGACTACACAGAAGTTTCAAAATTAATTTAATTTCAATCTTAAATATGTATCCATTACTCAGGACAAAGTACAACATCATATTTGAAAATAGAGTCATATTCACTCCAGTTCTTTGGCTATGGGATGGGCAGGATATGGGTCTCCTCTCCGTATACTGCGGGACTTCCATTAGCAAACATAGTCAAATATGAGGGATAAAGAGGATACTGCAGACAGCAACCTCAGCAGTACATTGCACCAGTCCCTCTTATCAGGTAGGTGATATCACATATACAACTGACTTTCTGAAAACACATATAATTTCATGTTCCTCAATTCGTACAGATTTCTCCAACAAGAAATGGTAGGAAGTGTTATGAGTCAGAAATACATTTGGAAAACCTGTTTGTAAACTTGAGAAAATTCATCAAGTATTCAAGGTCTACAAACTAACAATAATGATAGCCTATTCTGAGAAACATTAAGCTTCCACATAGATAAATGTTCACTACAAACATGTTATTTTATCCCCTAAGCAATCTGGAATGAACTCCTAGCATTAATGTGTATTGTGTTTTGTGAACTAAGAAGAATTACCAATAAAAACTAATCTTAATGGGGCTATTTTGTTTTTTAACATCCTAGTTGCCTCATAGATATAAATATCAATTAATCTCTGAAGATTTTATAGCAGTTTCTATGCCAAACATTCAAGGGCATCTACTGTCAGCCTGAATCACACGATAGTGCAACCCATTAAAATGTGACATATTCAAAGCTGTTAGTTTGTAAAATCCAGCATACCTTGAATAATGGTTTGCACCAACCACCTTCAGGTGACAGTGGAACCAGCTCTTCTGAGAGCAATTACTTAACTTGGCTGCAGTTCAGTGAATATAAGGGTACTTTGGGTCTGACGATTTTGTGTCATTTCAAATTGGAGATTTAAAAATCAGGGAGACAGCTTTGCATATTTATAGTGATACTGTCCTTTATTCAGAAATGATTTCATGAATGTGATAACGAACATTAAGACTATTACAGATAATGAACTAAAGCTAAAATCCATAGCTATGTTTCTGGAGTATGCCATAAATCCCTATAATGACACTGTTTAGTAAAGGTTGTTGTCAAGACCCAGAAGCCTTAGTAAAGCCAAACACAAAGGAAAAGGTTCAAACACAGCTTTATTGAACAAAAAGAAGTCTGTAAAGCGCTTAAATTCAGTGCAGTAAGCTCTGGCAGTAAATTGGCATCAAAAACAAGATGATACGAGTAACAAAAATATAACCCGGATTATACCGCTGTTTAATCTGGATTAACATAAATGTTCAGCAATCTGCTCCAAAATTCACACAGTTCAAAAGCACAAGAACATGCGGCAAAAAACGAAGTCCAAAAAACGTTGCAAGGTCAAAACACGAGGTTAACAAGTTGTTAAAGTTCAGATAGCAAAAGAGTGGTCAAACCCGTCCAAAGTCAAGCCGCAGAGTAGGTAAACACAGGAACGCAGGAACACAGGAACAAAGGAATCTGTAGTCCAAGGACCCAAGCTCGAGAGTTGGCAGTAACAAAAGATTCACATCCCAAAAGAGACACTTTGCCTTCTGCAAAGAGCCATACAATCAAAACCCACTTTTATCCTAAAGCTCTTCATTAGAGGATGATGAGCTCCCCACCCTTTCCTCATCGCTCTCAGCTGCCTCCATCCCCGCAGCTGAACCCGAGCGCCCATCCCTCCACCTCTGCCAGCGTCTGTCAAGACTTAGGTCTTGCCAAGTGCTCCCCGGTTGCCATTCCCCTGTGAACCCCTCAAATTAATCACTGGAGGTGGGTTGGTTACAAATATCCCTAATCTCCTGAACACGGGTCCAATGCAGCTCATCCTCCTCCCGCATATCACTCCCAGACCCATCACTACTTTTAAACCCCATGAAGTCCTCGTCCTCTGTAGGAGCGCTAAGTATTTCACGAATACGCTTCCTTTGAAGCTCTTCGTCGGACTCTTGATCGCGAGTAGCCCGCTTTACTCCCCTGCTCTCCTCCCCATCCCCCATTTCACAATTGGAGAAGCCCTCAAACGTCTCAGAATCACTTGGAGCCATGATTATCTCTCTAATGCGCTTTCGTTGCTGCTCCTCCTCCAACACCTGCGCAGACCTCTTCTCTCTTCTACTAGTAGTAGTAACATTACCATCATGCTGAACTACAACACTTGTTCTTACTTTATTTGCTAAATATTTTAAAATTTCACAATAGCTATCAATAGAGCAATGGGCACAATAAAAGTATGACCTTACATGCTCAATGATAAAATATCTAACTATAAAGCATACTAGAAGTCCCTTCAGATGTTTTTAAGGTGATTTTATAACTTAATTACTAGAAGATAAATCTATCAGAAGAAAATCTGACTGTGATGTTTTTAAAGATTACTTATTTTTTGTATCAAAAGCATTGCATAAATTAGTAAAACTGATAAAAAATAGAAGGAGCGCAACAGCATTATCTGTAGCCTCTAACAATTCTAAGATAAATTACATAAAATTACATAAAAGCCATTCGCCAAGGTAAGTTCTCATAAAGCTTTTCCTTGATTTGAGTCTTGCCTGTGATATTTATATGAAGCTACTATTGATATTAATACTTGAGAAGCCTTGCTTGAATGGTGAATATTTTATTTGGTTGTTGACTATGTCTGTGTATGATGTCTGCGTATGCTATATCTATTTTCCATCTCTGTTTTAATTAGGACTGCTCTTTATTTTATTTTTTAGCAAAAGTATGTGGGTGTTTTACAGAAATCTATGCAATTTAAATATTTGTATATTTGTTCTATTTGCTTACATTATTAATTTTAAATGGGGGTGGGCCAAATCAACAGGTAACGACAGTTAATTCTGCTTAGCATTACATCTATAATTAATCTCCCCCTCTTTTGATGCAGAAATTGTCATGTTTCTCTACACTTCTTTAAAGCAAGTAAGGAGAATGTGAGCTCCAGAAGAAAGTAATAGGTAGTTCTCAGGGCATCAAACCAGCAATCTAGTCAATGGGAATAAACAAAATCCTTCAACTATGTCATCCTAGCAATCTAAAATCCAATATTTTAAGGTCTCTTCTCTTCTGATCAAGATTTCCAGACTTCTTTCTAATTTTGACTGTCTTGTCTAAAGAGAACTCAAAAGTCCATATCACTTAAGTTCCACTTTAGAGGTCCTTATGAAGAGTATTTTCTATATCTGGTTTTTATTGTTACTCATTGGCCACATGCCTTCTTTGTTCTTTTATTTATATATATACCTTATACAATGACCAGGTATTTGAAAGTTATCTTAACTGATTTGACACCTCTTCCTGAACAGGTAGAGGCTGCTGGAAAGATAATAGGAATCTATTTCTCCTGCGGACTCCTTTCATGAATCTTTTTCCCTAGAAGGTGGAAAATTTGGGTCATAAATAGGTGACTTGCAATAGCCTCACTACAACCAGGATGATGGTCTATGTGCACTGGAAATAGTTGATCTGTGTTAAATCTTAAGTCTGGTTGTTTAAAAATTGAGTGAAATTAGATGCACATATATACTTCCATTAAAGACAATAGTATTTATGCCTTGTTCAGATGCAAATGCTTATGTCTGCCTTCTTTTCATTATCCTGTATGAAGCTCAATTGGAAAGCCATAGCTTCAGATTAGTTTAAAATCATGCCTAATCATAGTGTTAACCATAGTGAAGCATTACATTTGTACTGATAGAACAGTGTTAATGGTCATTATTACTTCACCTCTCAACCTGTACATAGGTTCTGCCACTGTTATTTGTAGCAATACCTTCATGCATGGCTTCATGCATGTATAATCACGATTAGGTTGAAGGCAACCAACCATACTTGCCACTAAATACTTAGGTGTTGCGTAGGCCATCATCACAAATTCAACTACGAAAAGCCAAGTCCAAGAGCCAGCAAAGTTAGAATCAACTAAGTTGCAGCACAGACAACCTATTCTTCATTTTAAAACTGGTTTACTTAAACCTGTTTCATCAGCAAATCAGGGCAAGCCAACTCAACCAAAAGAATGGGGAAAGTTACCACAGTGGGCAAAACAATGGAAATAAATATCGTCGAAGGCTTTCATGGCTAGAATCACTAGGTTCTTGTGGGTTTTTTCGGGCTATAGAGCCATGTTCTAGAGGCATTTCTCCTGACGTTTCGCCTGCATCTATGGCAAGCATCCTCAGAGGTAGTGAGGTGTGTTGGAATTAGGACAATGGGTTTATATATCTGTGTAATGGCGGGGGTGGGGCAAGGAGCTCTTCCCTGCTGCAGTTAGGTGTGAATGTTTCAACTGATCACCTTCATTAGCATTTGAAGGCCTGCCTGAGCCTGGGAAATTCTCTTGCTGGGAGGTGTTAATCTGTGCCTGGTTGTTTCCTCTCTGTTGTTTTGCTGTTGTAATTTTAGAGTTTTTTAATACTGGTAGCCAGATTTTGTTCATTTTCATGGTCTCTTCCATTCTGTTGAAATTGTCAACATGCTTGTGGATTTCAATGGCTTCTCTGTGTAGTCTGACATGGTGGTTGTGAGAGTGGTCCAGCATTTCTGTGTTCTCAAATAATATGCTGTGTCCAGGCTGGTTCATCAGGTGCTTTGCTATGGCTGACTTCTCTGGTTGAAGTAGTCTGCAGTGCCTTTCATGTTCCTTGATGCGTGTCTGGGCGCTGCGTTTGGTGGTCCCTATGTAGACTTGTCCACAGCTGCATGGTATACGGTAGACTCCTGCAGAAGTGAGAGGATCCCTCTTGTCCTTTGCTGAACGTAGCATTTGTTGGATTTTCTTGGTGGGTTTGTAGATTGTTTGTATGTTGTGTTTCCTCATCAGCTTCCCTATGCGGTCAGTGGTTCCCTTGATGTATGGCAGGAATACTTTTCCTCTGGGTGGATCTTCATCTTTACTCTCGTGGTTTGTTCTTGGTCTTGCAGCTCTTCTGATGTCTGAGGTGGAGTATCCATTGGCCTGGAGAGCCCAGTTGAGGTGGTTCAGTTCATCTTGGAGGAGGTGGGGTTCGCAGATTCTTTTTGCACGATCTGCCAAGGCTTTAATGGTGCTTCTTTTTTGACTTGGGTGATGGTTGGAGTTTTTGGGTAGATATCTATCTGTGTGGGGGGGTTTTCTGTAGACGGTGTGACCCAATTGTTGATCTGGTTTGCGGATGACTAGGACATCTAGAAAAGGCAGTCTTCCTTCATTTTCTTTTTCCATGGTGAACTGGATGTTTGGGTGGATGCTGTTAAGATGGTCCAGGAACCTGTTGAGTTCTTCTTCTCCATGGCTCCAAATGGTGAAGGTGTCATCAGATATCTGAACCATATCGTGGGCTTTTTGGTTGCTGTCTCCAGGGCTTGTTTTTCAAAGTGTTCCATGTAGAAGTTAGCTATGACTGGGCTGAGAGGGCTCCCCATAGCTACTCCATCTTTCTGTTCGTAGAATTCATTGTCCCACTGAAAGTAACTGGTGGTGAGGAAAATGGAGAAAAACATGGCTGTCCACACCAACAGACAAAAACAAAAATTCCACAAACGCCAAAAGCAACAGCCGAAACCAGAACTGGATACATCACGGACCATCATCAACCTGACAGACAGACAACTCTCTGAAGACCAAGTATCCATACTAGCGAAAGGAGGAAACTTTGCTGTAACCGCCACCAGGATCCCAGTAGAAAACATCATTGCCAATGTTGAATCAGCAATTTATCGCCTCCCCGAGGAGGAAGCAGAAGTACTAGGTTCTTGTGGGTTTTTTCGGGCTATAGAGCCATGTTCTAGAGGCATTTCTCCTGACGTTTCGCCTGCATCTATGGCAAGCATCCTCAGAGGTAGTGAGGTCTGTTGGAATTAGGACAATGGGTTTATATATCTGTGTAATGGCGGGGGTGGGGCAAGGAGCTCTTCCCTGCTGCAGTTAGGTGTGAATGTTTCAACTGATCACCTTCATTAGCATTTGAAGGCCTGCCTGAGCCTGGGAAATTCTCTTGCTGGGAGGTGTTAATCTGTGCCTGGTTGTTTCCTCTCTGTTGTTTTGCTGTTGTAATTTTAGAGTTTTTTAATACTGGTAGCCAGATTTTGTTCATTTTCATGGTCTCTTCCATTCTGTTGAAATTGTCAACATGCTTGTGGATTTCAATGGCTTCTCTGTGTAGTCTGACATGGTGGTTGTGAGAGTGGTCCAGCATTTCTGTGTTCTCAAATAATATGCTGTGTCCAGGCTGGTTCATCAGGTGCTTTGCTATGGCTGACTTCTCTGGTTGAAGTAGTCTGCAGTGCCTTTCATGTTCCTTGATGCGTGTCTGGGCGCTGCGTTTGGTGGTCCCTATGTAGACTTGTCCACAGCTGCATGGTATACGGTAGACTCCTGCAGAAGTGAGAGGATCCCTCTTGTCCTTTGCTGAACGTAGCATTTGTTGGATTTTCTTGGTGGGTTTGTAGATTGTTTGTATGTTGTGTTTCCTCATCAGCTTCCCTATGCGGTCAATGGTTCCCTTGATGTATGGCAGGAATACTTTTCCTCTGGGTGGATCTTCATCTTTACTCTCGTGGTTTGTTCTTGGTCTTGCAGCTCTTCTGATGTCTGAGGTGGAGTATCCATTGGCCTGGAGAGCCCAGTTGAGGTGGTTCAGTTCATCTTGGAGGAGGTGGGGTTCGCAGATTCTTTTTGCACGATCTGCCAAGGCTTTAATGGTGCTTCTTTTTTGACTTGGGTGATGGTTGGAGTTTTTGTGTAGATATCTATCTGTGTGGGGGGGTTTTCTGTAGACGGTGTGACCCAATTGTTGATCTGGTTTGCGGATGACTAGGACATCTAGAAAAGGCAGTCTTCCTTCATTTTCTTTTTCCATGGTGAACTGGATGTTTGGGTGGATGCTGTTAAGATGGTCCAGGAACCTGTTGAGTTCTTCTTCTCCATGGCTCCAAATGGTGAAGGTGTCATCAGATATCTGAACCATATCGTGGGCTTTTTGGTTGCTGTCTCCAGGGCTTGTTTTTCAAAGTGTTCCATGTAGAAGTTAGCTATGACTGGGCTGAGAGGGCTCCCCATAGCTACTCCATCTTTCTGTTCGTAGAATTCATTGTCCCACTGAAAGTAACTGGTGGTGAGGAAAATGGAGAAAAACATGGCTGTCCACACCAACAGACAAAAACAAAAATTCCACAAACGCCAAAAGCAACAGCCGAAACCAGAACTGGATACATCACGGACCATCATCAACCTGACAGACAGACAACTCTCTGAAGACCAAGTATCCATACTAGCGAAAGGAGGAAACTTTGCTGTAACCGCCACCAGGATCCCAGTAGAAAACATCATTGCCAATGTTGAATCAGCAATTTATCGCCTCCCCGAGGAGGAAGCAGAAGTACTTCCTGGCTGCAGATCGTGCAAAAACATGGCTGTCCACACCAACAGACAAAAACAAAAATTCCACAAACGCCAAAAGCAACAGCCGAAACCAGAACTGGATACATCACGGACCATCATCAACCTGACAGACAGACAACTCTCTGAAGACCAAGTATCCATACTAGCGAAAGGAGGAAACTTTGCTGTAACCGCCACCAGGATCCCAGTAAAAAACATCATTGCCAATGTTGAATCAGCAATTTATCGCCTCCCCGAGGAGGAAGCAGAAGTACAAGCAGAAACAGCAAGGATCCTGAAAAAGGCAAAACTTCCCTCCAGTAACATTACTAGGAAGGAAAGACAAGCCATCAGAGAACTGAATTCAGATCCTGATATCCTCATTATGCCAGCAGACAAGGGGAATGCCACAGTAATCATGCATACAGAACAATACAAGGAGAAGATCAGAAAACTCCTGGACCCTACTATATACAAAAAACTCAAGCAAGACCCAACTGCCAAAATAACCAGGAAAACCAACACTCTGATTAAGAACTCCTCAATAAACTTTGACATACGACAACAGCTATGTAAATCGGAAGCCCTTCCACCCAGACTTTATGGACTCCCAAAAATCCATAAGGACTCCACCCCACTCAGACCCACCGTGAGTGCCATAGGATCCCCCACATACGACCTATCAAAATTTCTTGCTGCACAGTTACAAAGCCATATTGGGCTCACTACACACTACATCAAGGACTCAGCCCACTTCATACAAAAAAATCAGCAATCTCAAGCTAAATACCAACGACAAACTGATCAGCTTCGATGTGGTATCTCTATTTACCATGGTCCCGTTAGCAGACACCATGGCACTCATCAACCAGAGGTTCCCAGAAGACATCACGACTCTGTTTCACCATTGCCTCACCACCAGTTACTTTCAGTGGGACAATGAATTCTACGAACAGAAAGATGGAGTAGCTATGGGGAGCCCTCTCAGCCCGGTCATAGCTAACTTCTACTGGAACACTTTGAAAAACAAGCCCTGGAGACAGCAACCAAAAAAGCCCACGATATGGTTCAGATATCTGGATGACACCTTCACCATTTGGAGCCATGGAGAAGAAGAACTCAACAGGTTCCTGAACCATCTTAACATCATCCACCCAAACATCCAGTTCACCATGGAAAAAGAAAATGAAGGAAGACTGCCTTTTCTAGATGTCCTAGTCATCCGCAAACCAGATCAACAATTGGGTCACACCATCTACAGAAAACCCCCACACACAGATAGATATCTACATAAAAACTCCAACCATCACCCAAGTCAAAAAAGAAGCACCATTAAAGCCTTGGCAGACCGTGCAAAAAGAATCTGCGAACCCCACCTCCTCCAAGATGAACTGAACCACCTCAACTGGGCTCTCCAGGCCAATGGATACTCCACCTCAGACATCAGAAGAGCTGCAAGACCAAGAACAAACCACGAGAGTAAAGATGAAGATCCACCCAGAGGAAAAGTGTTCCTGCCATACATCAAGGGAACCACTGACCGCATAGGGAAGCTGATGAGGAAACACAACAAACAAACAATCTACAAACCCACCAAGAAAATCCAACAAATGCTACGTTCAGCAAAGGACAAGAGGGATCCTCTCACCTCTACAGGAGTCTACCGTATACCATGCAGCTGTGGACAAGTCTACATAGGGACCACCAAACGCAGCGCCCAGACACGCATCAAGGAACATGAAAGGCACTGCAGACTACTTCAACCAGAGAAGTCAGCCATAGCAAAGCACCTGATGAACCAGCCTGGACACAGCATATTATTTGAGAACACAGAAATGCTGGACCACTCTCACAACCACCATGTCAGACTACACAGAGAAGCCATTGAAATCCACAAGCATGTTGACAATTTCAACAGAAAAGAAGAGACCATGAAAATGAACAAAATCTGGCTACCAGTATTAAAAAACTCTAAAATTACAACAGCAAAACAACAGAGAGGAAACAACCAGGCACAGATTAACACCTCCCAGCAAGAGAATTTCCCAGGCTCAGGCAGGCCTTCAAATGCTAATGAAGGTGATCAGTTGAAACATTCACACCTAACTGCAGCAGGGAAGAGCTCCTTGCCCCACCCCAGCCATTCCACAGATATATAAACCCATTGTCCTAATTCCAACAGACCTCACTACCTCTGAGGATGCTTGCCATAGATGCAGGCGAAACGTCAGGAGAAATGCCTCTAGAACATGGCTCTATAGCCCGAAAAAACCCACAAGAACCTAGAAATAAATATCTGCTGATTGTCTGCTAAAATAAATGCTGGGATCATAGTGAATCATCAAAGCAATTCCTACCAGAACAACAGTGGAATCCATTTAGCATCTTCTACCTTACTGCACCAGAAAATTCTCAGCCTGCTAAAACTTTGCAAGTAAAGGCATACAGCAGAGAGAGAGAGAGAGAGAGAGAGAGAGAGAGAGAAGGGCCCTCCAGAGCTCCATGCATCAAAGTCTTTGCAATTCTTTCCAAAGAGGGGCCATACTGCCTGTACATGAGCATCGTTCACTGCATGCATTAAATGCTCTGCTCTCAAAGAAGCTGCCAGGCTATTCTTTCCAACCTTCATTTCTTATTAGTATTCCAATGTTACCCACCAACTGAGCAGGAAATAACTGCAAACTATGTTGACCTCCTTCAGGGTGCCTTAACCACAGAGCATTAAACCTGATGCTGTAACATGTGAACAAACTATATTGCTATAAAACTGCAATTACAGCCAGTGAATACCAAAAGCTGCAAGCAAAGTTAAATTAACTGTAATTAAATCACTAGGGGCTTTAATTAAATCAGCCCAATCCACAACTAGAGATAGATTCACTCAGTTCTGAAAAGGTAGATTTCTTAGTGTAAAGGAAACCTGAGCATCATACCTTACCAGAATGGATCTGAAGGAAAATGGCTAAAACAGTTCACTGAAAGCCTGGCCACTGATAAAACTCATAATCTACTACATTTCCATAACATAGTCTATATTATATCTCACCCCTATTATAGAGGGAGAAATAGAAGGTAGTTTGGTATCTTCTGGAAGACTGCTGCTATAAATCAGCAATGAGTTTTGTAGCAATTTATTTATTTATTTATTTACTTACTTACTTAGTTTAATTTCCTCCCACCTTTCTCCTGATATAGGGACCCAAGGTGGGGAACAGTAAACATGATACAATACAATTGAAAAATAGAACAAGTGAGCTCAGTTCTGGAACTAAAAACAAAATACTGGGTTGCTCACAATCAGGAACTGTTGCCGTGTAATTCTTATTATATGAAAAAGGAGAAGGGGTCCTTTTTAAACCAAAAGGTTTAAATGAATTTTATAAATAAATATTAAAATACCATGTGCACCCCATGTTCATTGTTTTCTACATTTTGAAGTGACAGCCTTGTTAGTCTATTTTAGCATAATGTGAGGGCAGAACAAATGAGTTTTGTGGCAATTAGTTTATTTCAGCATACATTTTCCAACCCATTTCACTGGACACAGCACTTGACTCCTTGATCTCAAGGTTGAAGTATAAACATAGGTCTCGCAAGTCTGAAGTCTGCACAATCCAGTAACAGCGCAAAGTTATCTGATTCCCCTACAAAGTGTAGATGCACAAAGATCTCCACCTGTCGCATCTCTCTCTCTTCTTGTCTTGAACCCCCCTTCCTTCCTCTCTGAAGTGGGACTTTGATTCATCACACAATCCGTTTTTAAGCAGGTACTGTAAAGCCAACTGTAGATGAGCTATAAATCTATAAATCTATACAGCCTTCCAAAATTATGAAATGGTAAAGGAACTAAAGACCATTTCCTATCTTTCATCAATTTGAAAGGACAGATTTTTTAAAAAAACTATTTTATCTCCTATCTGATAATGCCTCCTGTAATTACCGCAGTATCTCCTTCCACAGCTTTTGGCTTAATGAAAACAGCTTTGACTGTCAGCACCTCTGCATCTTTGAAGTATAAATCTAGTCAAAGGGTTTTTTTAAGAAAAAAGGGAAGGGGAGAGCTTTGTCCTCTGTTCACATTTTAAACAGATCACAGCAAGTGTTCACAAAACAGGAAACTTTAATGCACCTGGTAATTAGATTTGGAGAAATGATATTCAAGATCAGAGCAAAAGGTCAAACAAACAGCCCTGTCTCCTCCTTGCTTCTCTCCTCCCCATGTGCCAATATAATTCTAGCATGGTGTATACAAAAAGAAACAACAGAACAGTGAGGGGTTACAAGTCCAAGGTAAAAGCAGTAACTCAGTGGCTGGAAACCCAAGGTTGTCATTTTAGTTAGCCTTCTGAAAAGAATAAATTACACAGCAGAAAGATTTGATTCATGTTCATGCATCTTCTGTTTTATAAATAACAATATGTCCTTGGATTGCTGGCTTTCTCTTTCTCTCTCTAAGTGGGACATAAGAACACTTGTCTTTGCCAAAACGTATTAGAACAAGCAAAACTAGCAAATCGTGGGGATTATGCTTATTTATATAAACCAGTAAATAGAAGGGACAATTAGTCACTGATCAACTTAAACTTGCTTGCTGCAATTGTTCCTGTGTCCTATACTCTGGGATTACAGCCATCTCACAGAAGGTAAAACTGGAAATCTGTACCCACTGATCTGGTTTAAGTATCATGATACAGCAGTTGCAAATATGCAGCATATAAGGACACAGGAGTAAGAAAAATAATCTGCGGAAGCCATACAAGTCTTGATCTCCCTCTTCACAGAGAAAGGTGTCATCATACCAGACAGGTGCCTGTCCTTTACACAGGGATAACTCACATATTTTCCTACAGCTGAGTATTAAAAGTTTTCTTTTCACAGTTCGCCCAGAGAAACTTACTCAAGTTTTCATCCCACTTAACTCAAACACACATTGATTGTAATGTTTTGAGGCAGCTGCAGATTTACAGCGGGAAGCTGTTCCAGAGGGAGAGGGCAGTAAAAATGACACTTGATGAGAGCCCCCTGCATCAATATGGGTCTTGATGGACACAGCTGGGCACTTGGAAGTTTGATGGTGGTTTCTGGGGAATCTGACATATTTATTTAGTTCAATCTGCAGTCCTGGCACTTGACTATTTAACATTACATCCAGCACAACATTCAAGTTGGCTCCTAGCAATTTTGAAACATGCTTCCAGTTGTGGTTAAGCATTGCTTAATGAACTGTGTGTTTACACTACTGTGCTTTAGACTAATTTATTGCCTAAAAGATGTATATGAAATTGTGTGGGTAGCGGCATGCACCCAAAAGCTCCCTTCCCTCCAGACCAGATGAACTCTGTTCCCATTTAAAACAATCCCCTTAATAATGGTGTAACTGGTCCTAAAACAAAATAGTTAAGCTGCTCTATTAATCGTTTTTACTGGCTTCATGGATTTTATTTTTAATCATGCTGTTGATTACACAAAGGCTGGGATGTTAAAACAGCAATAAAGGCTATGGTTGCCCAGTGCACTGAACCGTGTTTCTAATGGTTGCAGTCACAGAAACAAAGTCAAGCTTGAACTATAAAATGCTTGAGATGCTGCTAACAGGCGATACTTCATGCATATTCAGCATAGAGTCTCCTGCAGGTAAGAGAGTCTACACTGCACAGACAACCATCCTTCAGTGAATCCCCTGACAGCCTTAGACTGATCACACCAACGTGTCTTGTTAGGCTAGAACTAAGAAGCACAGTGTGTGGCCAGACTCAGCAAAGCCTGAAAGAGAAAGGAGGGGGTGGGGGAGAAAAAAGAGAAAAGAAGTCTTTCACTTTCCATAGATTTCTTGCCTCCTTTTGATGAGGTAAGAAGATTTGAAATCTCCATCCATCACCTAATTGCACAGAAATGACAGAGTCTGTCTTTCAGATGGAACACACAACCTGCCTTTATATGTCTCTTCTAATTCATCCTTCCTCCACAAGGAAGGACAGCCTAAAGATGAATCTCGTCAATTTTCTGCTTGTCCTTTTGTCAAATTTATTCAGCCCTGACTCACATTCACTTTGGAGCTGAATTTGTCTGTTTTGGCAGCAGCAGCAGCTTTTCCAAATGCCTTTTTCTTACATAAGTTATATGTGTGGGCTGGCCAGTGCTCTAATATTGTTGCATGTTTTCTCTTTGCTGTTTTTGATTTTGCATATACTACATTTTAAAAAAATATTTCACATAGCATTGAGAGTCTATTTAGAGAGTTTATAAAACATTAAATTATTATTTATGATTGTGTATGTATAAACACGTGTGCATGCTCCAGAGACACAAATACATCAATTAAATATGTCCAGTACTGCACTGCAAAGCTTGGCCCTAAAACGTCATCAGTCTGTCATTTTAGGATATGTTGAATAAATCACATGAGATTCTTCACCTGGTCCATAAGCTTCTTCCGCAACCTGCTTCAAAATGTCTTATCTCTAATCAGAATGTGATTAGAGATAAGACTTTTAAACTCCACAGCACTGGGAAAAAGAACTAGAATTGTTAACCTAAGGTAATCTGCTTAGATCTGTTGAGAAGATGGACCTGAGAAGTTTTGGGAGGGAGGGAGAATGCCCAGGCATGTATGAAGTGTGTCTGTGTAAAAGATGAGTGAGAGAATGGCGTGACATGAGCGTCACAAGAAATCCTAAAATGTCAATCTAGACTTGGGCCTGGAAAGATTTCTTTAACCCCTACTCTATTAAAACAGACCTTCTGGAACAACAATTGGTTTTTATTGATTTTATTGATTTTATTGATTTTATTGATATATGAATTAGTGTGATGTAATTGTGTAATTGTTTAACTTTGTGTCTCGATTGTTTTGTACTGCAGGCATCGAATCATGCCTTGCTTCTGTAAGCCGCCCTGAGTCCCCTTCGGGGTGAGAAGGGCGGGGTAAAAGAACCCCAAATAAATAAATAAAATAAATAATAAATAAATTGCCAAAGTCAGGCCGGCAATGAATTAGCAGATACTTCATATGAGAAGCCAAAACAGAAGAGTCTAAGCAAAGGCCACATTTCTAGAAACACAACTGAAAATGCCAGTTAGCAGCACAGCAAAGCATTAGAGAATAGATCAAATGACCCTAGGGCAGCCTAAATAATAGACACAGAAGTTAATTAATATCACAACAGGCATCTAAGTTCATTACTACTCTGAAATAAAATTCACATTACTCTGTCATCAGCAAAGTTTAGAAACATGATTAAGGGTAAGTTCACTGTAGGAGATTACTGCCAGAGCCCAGCAAAAGAAACTGGTAGAGAGAGGCATATTTCAATAGGGACTGTTTCCAAAAGGACTAGGCAGGCCATCTAATTCTGTAGGCCAATTGTTTTCAACCTGTGGGACCCATGTGGTTTGGCCTACAACTCCCAGAAATCTCAGCCAGTTTACCAACTGTTAGGATTTCTGGGAATTGAAAACATCTAGGGACCCACAGGTTGAGAACCACTGCTGTAGTCACTATCACACAATCTGCACATCTCCTTCAAGCTAGGCCAAAAAGGGATGGGGGGCTATTGACCTGGTGACCCCCACTCCCAAAGCCTCTTTTTATTTTTAACCAAGATATATAAAAGACAAACCTTGGGAGACAATTGCCTACACAGTTCACTGAACCTCACTGAACTGTTTTTCTTATCACCAAAATACTTTCATTTAAGGGACAACATGGCATACTACAATTGTATTAATCTAACAAAAATTGATATCAGGTAGTTTAATCAGAGAAATATGGACCTGCATTATAGTTCAGCCTGTAGTGTGACTTTAAATAGTCTCCACATTAAAATTAAGAAGAAACATACATCAATGTGAAGGAGCTATTAATAACTGTGAAATCAAATCAGTATACCTCTAGAAAAGTCTTCATTGGTGTGTGTCATTGAGTCATTTTTATTTATGGAGACCATAAAGAGAAGCTCTCACAGGGTTCTACTGGCAAGACAGGTTCGGGGGGGGGGGGGGGTGCTTCCTCTGAAGCTGGGAGAATGTGATTTTCCAACGGTTACCCAGTGAGTTTTCACAGCTGAGCAGGGATTCAAAGACTTGCATCCTAGAGTTATAGTTCAAGACTCAAACCACCACACCATACTGCTACTCTTCAAGAAACATACATGGCATCAAAAAGGTTAAGCACTGAAATTCCTAACGTTTCATTTTATGAGACTGAAAGTACACATAGCTGTCACTATAAATTCTTCCACTAATATTTCCCAGAGTTGGTGCCTCCCATAAACAGTGCTATAAAGTCTTATCTACCCTGCTAGTCTACTCCTGCCAGATGAGCTCAGGCATGCTGAGGGTAGTACGGTATTAAAAAGAGTTATTTGCAAACAGCCCCCCCTCTCCAACTTGTTCATTTTACATTTTTCAGTACTGATGAAAAGTACATTGAAGCTCACAATTCATGTTTTTCATCGATGGGTATTCACTTAGAAACATTTGCTTTATTAGAAACTAAGTGAACAGAAAAACACAGAGACCCTCCCAGAAGAATGAATTGAGTTTTCCATTCTTCTGACAAATAGGAAATGTCAACAGGAGTGCTACTGGCAGCTGCCTTTGACTTTTAATGCTGTGTTCCACCTCCAAGTCCTCTCACCTTTTGTCTCAACAAACAAACTTCTTTCTTGGCTCTCTTACATATTCCACTTTGAACTTTACAGTATCGCTTCCTTTAAAAAGTAAAACATCTATAAATTACAAGTCTTGCCAATAGGCAAGAAAAGACCAATCAATAAAAACATGACATTTTCTCGCAAATGTAAGACTTTATGATCTGTGTCTGATCCTATAGTATCATATAGTCCTCCTGACTAAAAGTCTTTGATGGTTTTATTCTCCATGAATTTTTCTAATGTCCTCTTTGAGCCAACTACATTGGTGGCTACCACCAAACCTTGCTGTAGCAAGTTAAATACTGTCCTATGTGAAGTCTCTTTTGAGTCTCTCATCATTTTTTCTTAAAGTGAAAATATAGACTCTGAGGCTAGCACACAACTAGTGAACTGTATGCAGCTTCACAGATCACAAACTGTTCATCCTATTACATACGTACTGTTTCTCTGAAAACTAACACAGTACAATTGCAAAACAAGTCTGAGTATGCTCAGTAGAGAGGTTGTAGAAATTGATTTTCTGGACGACAATTTCTGGCTAGAAGTTTCTGGAATGTGTAATTCCTTGTTCTGCCAAAAAACCTTTCCCGAGTTCTGATATTAGAACCCCAGTGCTTCTAGAAAAAAATAATTTGTTTGGAAAACCAATTTTTGCTCATTAAAATGGAAACTGACCTAATCTGCATGTCACTAAGTGAAACCAATATCATATTGTTATTTCCAACTGAAGCAGAGTCACTGAATCAATGGGATTCCTAGACATTGATTCCCTGCTCAACATTTGATTAAATTCTTCTACTTTAATTGGGTGCAACTAATAAGATTTAAACTTAGCTCAAAATGCATCAAAATAAATTTTATAATACAACTTCATGATATGTTTTTAAAAATATTTTGGTTGAATAATAACTTTGTTATTATCAACATACAAGTTGAATATCTCTTATCCGAAATGTGAAGGACCAGAAGTGTTTTGCATTTGTATATTTATGGATTGTGGAGTGCTTGTATTTGCATGTATGTACATAACAAGATATCTTGGAGATGGGCCTCAAGTCACAACATGAAATTCATTTATGTTTCATATACACCTTATACATACAGCCTGAAGGTAATTTTATATGCAATTTTTAAATATAATTTTGTGCATGAAACAAATTTGTATACATTGAACCATCAAAACACCATCTATTTGGATAGTTTTATTTATTTGTTTGTTTGTTTGTTTGATTTAACTTGTATACCGCTACTCCCAATTTGGATCGGAGCGCGTTCCCGAAGCAGATTAAAACAATACAATTAGCTTTAAAAATAACAATTAACAAAAAATAGGCGGCGAGAACAGGCATAGTCTGGGTTGTTCACCCGTCAAAAGCTTGCCAGAAAAGAAAAGTTTTACAGGCTTTCCAAAAAGTAAGTAGGTCTCGGATGGTTCGAGTTTCAACTGGCAAGGCATTCCATAAATAAGGGGCCAAGATCGAGAAAGCTCTATGCCTAATAGATGACAAATGATAAGTCCAGATGTTAGGGACTGCAAGCAAATTTTGGTCTTCAGACCGGAGTAATCTCTGGGGTTGGTAGTTTCAGATTATGGAGTGTTTTAGATTTCAGAATTCCAGATAAGAGCAACTCAACCTGTGTATAATAAAAGTTAATAATTTAATTGACTAGATGTATAGGAAAATAAGATTCAAGGTTTTATACTGATAATAGTGAGATTATTTTTTGAATTTTAATGTAATTGGCATTTGAGTTAGAACATGAAATTATATCACTTTTGTATTTGCATATGTAATAAAACATTAACACATATATATCATCTTTTTATACTTTGATTTTTTTTAGATCAAAAGAATAATAAATACATTCAGAATTATTTATTTAAGAATGCCTATAAATGTTGAATTTCATATATTTTTTACATTGTAGATTAATATGAAAACTGAATGGAACAGATGTAAAACAAGCCAAAAGACTGATTCAGCCAGCCCCAACAATGCCCAAAATTGCAACAGTACAATATTTTATAGCACAGAACAAGACACAACTGCATATTACTTTGAATGTATCCTTATTTCATCACATTTATAAACTAGTTTCATAATATAAAGATACATGATAACAACTAGAAGAATAAGAACATATTTCTATGTAATATTATGCATATACATTCTTGAAAAATCATATAAATATAATCACTGTTTTTCATGAGTGCCATATGAAAGAAAAAGAACAGAAGCTTATATTTCTCTGTTATTATTCTTCTGAAGGAAGACTAGTGAGTCATCTGTGATCGTTAAATATACAAAACACAAGAGCATTAGACTGTTAAGCCCTGCAAAAATTCAGCACATCTGGGGATAATACATAATACACATGGTTTCTAAATGGTGAGCATTTCAAGAAATGGCATGACACTGTTGCTACAAAGCTTACCACTCCATGATTTTTTTAATCAGATAAAAAGTGCTCTTGTATTAGCTGTTTCATACTAAAAGTACGACTGAATAGGCCTCTGTCTCTACAGGGTTACTAATAGCTTATATCTAGCAGCTGACATGCTATTTCTGTCTGGCAAGTGGAACAGACAATCTTCTTACTCTGTCCATCAACAATTCTTCTTTTTACCATCGAGGGCTGTTGAGGTTTTGTCTCAGCCTAAAGTCTCAGAAGATCCCTGCGGGTAAGAGATGTACGTGCCTCAGACAGAGTGCTATGGTCACTCTGCTCTGCCGAACAAAAGATTGTTAACCTGAGGTCACGTTCTGTCACTGAATCCTATAATCCCTTATCCCTTAGCAGCAGCTAATGGGATTATTCATTTATTAAGACTTCTATCCCCCGTTTCCATTGGCATGCTCCAGACAGCTAACAGTATTACTACTGCACAATCATAACAATTCAATAGAAAACTAGAGCAACACATCATATGAAAACATGGGCAGTTGGAGTAACATAGAAAAACCTGCTGCTGACAGTTCAGGGTCTTGAAAATACTACCTTTCTTTTAACTACAACTCTTTCCATTGCCTAGTTAGCATGGCCACTAACCATGTGGCAAAGGGATGTTAGGAGTTGCACTCCACAAAACCCAATTTCAATAAAGCTGAAATTTTAGTTAGTAAGAACTAATCATTTCAGAGCCAGTCCACAACTATATTTGAGGTGAATCCTGTAAAGCCTAGAAGAACAGATAAAATAGGAAGATTTCCCTTATGGTTGCCACTGTCAAGACCTTCCTGTTACTTCCAAAACACCCAAGGCTACTATTTCTCCCTCCCAGTTCTCCCACCCCTTGCTTTTGTCTTTACACTAGGAGCAGCAGCAATGCTGTCAAAAGTACTGAATGTGGTAGACTCCAGGAGAGGCAATTAATTCATGGGGTCCTTGTGCTGTAGGAGTCTTGAATGAACAAACTTTCACAGCCAATAAAAGGAAGTGAAGGGATAGTGTATAGGTAGATACCAGATTGACTTAGGGGTGCCAAGATTAATGTAAATGGGATGGAAGCAGTACAATACCTTCCAAGTACTTTTGGGAAATTTTTATGGTTTCCCCCCTAGCTGGTGATGGCTTAGAAAAAAATCTGGGCTGAGGGGGGCTTCCATCTCTAGAAATACAAGATTGAGGCATAAGCCTCCATGTTGCAAGAATTCATACAATCAGTAGGGCGTCAGAAAGAAAGTAAAGTGTATGCTTATATGCTGTCTTTGCACTGTGATTGTATTCTGGTAGTTTGCATAGCTGTATGCCAAATATCCAGTGAAAAAACACCATGTTTAACAAGGAAGCAAAAAGAAAAGTTAAATTCGATGCAATTTCCTCCAGCTTCCAATTGAAGTCCTTAACAAAAAAAAACCTCACTCTATGAGCACTGACTGTCCCTGATTTCCATCCCACTGCTTTAATCGAAGCAGAGAGCCGTGCATGCAGCTTTAAACATCTCCAGAGTGCTCACAAATCCCAAGAACATCTCTTTACATATTAGCCTACTTACTCTTGCCATCTCCACTCTAGTTTTCATTTTATCAATGCCGGAGCCATTCACATTATTCGGAAGTTTTTTTCCGAAAAGAAATCCAAACTATTCCTTTCAAAATGCACACAGCCATAGCATATTGTAGTGTGGATTAAAGGCAATACAGCACATTAAAGAAAGTAACAGGAAAGTCTGATTCAATCCCTTTAATGTGCGGCAGCAGATCCCAATATATCCAAGATCCCAGGGCAGAATCAGCACTGCAAAATGAGGAATGCATTGGAGATTCCTGCCCTTGCTTGAAACACTTTGTAGGATTTGGAACGAGGGCACAAGGGGGCTGCCAAAAATGCCACAAAGGCATGGTTGGTTAGCAGGGGGCTAACTGACCCCTGAGAGGGGTAATTTATTATCTCCACTCCTATCTGTCACTTTCCCTTTGTTTTACCCCCTATGCTTCTGAAGCACCAGTGTGCATCTCTCCCAGAAATGGGGGGGGGGGGTCACAAACAGGTTAGGGCCAGGTCCCATGGTTAATGTAATCACCGTCATGACCTCATACCAGTTGAAAGCTGCATTATAGTGACAGTGTAGATGTACCCTCAGAGCAGGTTCTCTTCTGCAGATTTATCTATTCAATGTCCAGTTAGAAGTGCCATGAGAAAAGCACAAGGAAAATTGATGGGACTCGCTTCTAAGGTCTCAGGATAAATGGACTACCATCAAAACAAATAACAATTGGAAAGGGTACGAGACAGGGATGCCCTCTTTCTCCTCTCATATTCATAATGACATTGGAAATATGATTGAAAGATATAAGAGACAATAAAAAACTACCTGCTCCCAAAGTAGGAAAGCAAGCACATAAATTCAGAGCATTTGTGGATGACCTAATTTGTATTATTGAAGATCCGCGAGAAAATATTAAAAATTGGCTGGAAAAAATAGAAGATTATGGGAATTTAGCAGGATTCAAGATAAATAAAGAAAAAACAAAGATTCTAACAAAAATATATCGAAGAATAATCAAGATATATTAAGGGAGGACACAGGAATGCAAGTCTCAGCTAAGATAAAATATTTAGGAATACAATTAACTGCAAAAAAATGCCCAACTGTTAAATAATAACTATGAAACAAACTGGAGTGGAATCAAGAAAGATTAAAAAAACTGGAATACTCTAAATCTATCTCTTATGGGAAGAATAGCAGCCATTAAAATGAATGTTCTACCAAAATTCCAATTTCTTTTCCAAAACTTACAGATAATACAAAACAACAAATTATTCAAAGAATGGAACAAGGAGATTGGGAATTTTGTGTGGAAAGGGAAAAAGCCAAGAATAAAATTTAAACATCTGACAAACGGAAGGCAAAGAGGCGGTTTGGGTCTTCCAGACCTAAGAATATATTATGACGCATGTGGTATGATATGGATAAAAGACTGGTTTTTTTTAAAAAGGTGTTAGGCCTTGAAGGATTTGACCTTAGGGTTGGTTGGCATGCATATCTGTGGTACAACCAATCGAAGAAAGAAAGAAATTTCAACAATCATTTCATCAGAGGGGCGCTGTTAAAGATTTGGGACAAGTACAGAGATAAATTCTATCAAAAGACACCTTTGTGACTATCCCCGTTGGAAGCAAGCGAAAGGAGATTGTTGGGATGGATAAGATGGCCTACCTACAAAGAGATAATAACAAAGAAAGATGGTAAGATACAATTAAAGATGAAAGAAGAGTTAACCAACGAATTTAAATCACTATCTTGGCTCCAATACTTCCAGTATTTCAACAATGACAAGATCATAGGATTTTTAGAGAAAGAAGACTTTGGGGAGAAAACACTACGAAAAGATAGGAAGAGTATAACCCATATATATAACAAACTAGTGGAATGGGTGACAGAGACCGAATCGGTGAAGGAGTGCATGATAAAATGGGCAAAGAATATTGGCAGAGCAATAAAATTCAAAGAATGGGAACAGATTTGGTCAAAAAAAATTAAATACACATATTCCACAGACCTAAAAGAAAACTGGAACAAGATGCTTTGTAGATGGTATATGACACCACAAAAACTTGAACTAATGTATAAAAAAACAAGTAATAAATGTTGGAAATGTGAAGACCAAACAGGAACATTCTACCATATGTGGTGGACTTGCCCTAAAGTTCAAACTTACTGGAGAACAATACATGAAACCTGTGAGAAAATACTCCAAACAAAAATACAGATGAAAGCAGAATATTTCTTGCTGGGAATATTCGACAAAGAATTGGGGTTAGACCACAATAAAGGCATTCTATTTACTTACTTATCTATCGCAGCGAGAATGACCTTTGCTAAAAAATGGAAATTAAAAGAAATACCAATAAGAGAAGAATGGTTAAATAAGGTTAATGATATAAAAGAAATGGATACTTTGACATATGCTTTGAAAGATCCACAAGGACGACCAGTCAAGAGAACCGATTGGATTCCATTCGACAACTTTATGAATAATTTATAAGAAGAGCTAAAGGTTCACCAAAACAACAAAAAGTAGGCAGAAGGAAATAAAATATGCAAAGAAAGGAGAAACCACAAGTAGAGAATTATGTTAAGGAGAAGAAACACGATGCGGTGAAGGAGATTCGGAAGTCAACAACAAATCCCCCCCCCCCCAATATTTTCAACACTGATCCCATCCTTTTTGACCCTATGTTTATCCCACCCCTTTTGACCTTACATTTCTGGTTTTTTTCTTTTTTTGTTGTGTTTTTGTTTTCTCTTTCTTGATTCTTTTTTCTTTTACTATAATTTCCTTCTCCCACCTGAGCTCATCTGGCAGGAGTAGACTAGCAGGGTAGATAAGACTTTATAGCACTGTTTATGGGAGGCACCAACTCTGGGAAATATTAGTGGAAGAATTTATAGTGACAGCTATGTGTACTTTCAGTCTCATAAAATGAAACGTTAGGAATTTCAGTGCTTAACCTTTTGGATGCCATGTATGTTTCTTGAAGAGTAGCAGTATGGTGTGGTGGTTTGAGTCTTGAACTATAACTCTAGGATGCAAGTCTTTGAATCCCTGCTCAGCTGTGAAAACTTACTGGGTAACCGTTGGAAAATCACATTCTCTCAGCTTCAGAGGAAGCACCCCCCCCCCCCCCGAACCTGTCTTGCCAGTAGAACCCTGTAACAGCTTCTCTTTATGGTCTCCATAAATAAAAATGACTCAATGACACACACCAATGAAGACTTTTCTAAAGGTATACTGATTTGATTTCACAGTTATTAATAGCTCCTTCACATTGATGCATGTTTCTTCTTAATTTTAATGTGGCCCTAACCTGTTTGTGACCCCCCCCCCCGCCCATTTCTGGGAGAGATGCACACTGGTGCTTCAGAAGCATAGGGGGTAAAACAAAGGGAAAGTGACAGATGATCTGTGTTTCCTTTAACACTTATAACATATAAAAGCAAACATGTTTGCTTTGTAAATGGAGGGATCATATCTTATCTCAAATCCTAGCTTTCCATATTATGCATACTTGGTAACTAAGATTTAAATAAAGATGATCTTGGAACCATTTTACAAAAATATAATATATACATTGTCAAAGCATCATTTGGCTGTGTTTCTCTCATGGAGCTGCTGTTTCAGGCTCTGTTAATTGTCTCCATGGAGGAATATCTTAAAAGGAGGTACAAAATAGCTGAAGTTATATATTTTATTGTTATAAAATAGGTTAAAGTGATATATATTATTGATTTTGAGCATTGTATCTTGGTTTTCAAGCTGCATAGAATTTCATGTGATGATGATATACTTATAAAACAACTCAAAATAGCAGGTGAGAAATTTAATCATACATAATAAAATAATTGGGGTACATTTCTCTAATTTAAAACACATTTTAAACATATACAGTTATTGGCCCAGTTATGGGGGGGGGGGGGGAATTCCCACACAGGCTCTGAAAGAGAATAATACTCTCTCATGACATGCAGTGGTCCCAAGGGATACTATATAAGTAAAAAGGTGGCTCTGCTCTTGCTCATCTTATCCAATGTTAGTAACTCTGGCATACTTGATTTTCCTATGGTTTTCTAGGCACTCTACAGCTGTGTGGGAAATTCCTGAAGCTCACCTTATACTTTAGTGAAGAATACTGTTCTTGTAAAGGCAAAAGGGAATGCACAGGCTCTGTTTAAAGTGGTATGAAATGGGTACCTGGTGAAAGAAAGTTTGACAAAGACTGCTTTAGCTCTGTAGAAATCAAGTCACACATTCTTGCCCATAACCCCATCTAGAGTGTACTTTCAAACACTTGTACATACTGACACCCTTCAGAACACTTGAGCACCCTGCTGAAATTGCTATGACAACTCAGGAGCTTAGAATTAAAGAAACACTTAAGAGATTTGCTGGCTCTAGTGCCCAAATCAATCAATGTATTACTTAAAATGTTTTATTTCACCCACTCGTATAAATCATATTTTTCACCCAAGACATGGTCTGGGGCTTTAAATAGAGTGAAAGTACTCTGGCAGTACCAGTGCCTAGTTGTGCCCTTCCTGTGTGGGGAAGCGCCATCTCTTCTACCTTTTCAGCTCCACCACCAGTCCTAATTCAGCAAAATTTGCTAGTCAGTTCCACCTACATCAGCTGCACAGTTGAGGAAGATGGTAGATAAAACTCAGAGTCCAGTGGAAGTGGTTCACTGCTAGTGGAGGCAGCACCAAAAGGGGCATTACTCATTTGGGAGAACACAAGGGCAAAAGCCTGCATGAAAGGAGGTCTGCATTCTGTTAATTTGCACTTTATCATCACATCTTTATCACCCATGAAGATATAGGCAATCTACAACAGAAAGTGTGTGTTTTGAAAAGAGGAGATACTAGACTCGAGAGGGCAGCCACTACAGTCATATAGGGCAAAGGGGGATACAGAAAAGGGAGAGAGTTACACTTTGATGAACAGGCAGCCAGTTTCCTCCTCTGAAATATTGCCTATTGCACCTAGTATTTGTTAACTATATCTAATCCAATTACTAAATAGTACTTTGCTTTCAAGATCAGTTGCGATATTGTGCTTTTGGAGTATTCAATGTGTGAGGAACTCAAAAAATGAAGGATCTGAAAAATGGGGTGCTAGCTGTCCCTAAAAATTCCCTAATGCAAACAATAGAGGCAGAAAAGGCAAATTTCCTTTGTGCTTCTATTGTCTCTGCAGGGACCAGTTTTAGTGGTTAAAGATATTTCATATAAAGGCCCCAAGAGAAGAAAATCCAGATCATTTGATGGCTCGTGTAAACAATTTGTTCAGTACTTTTCAAATAAAACGGCTTGCATCTGCTCTGACTCTGATTTGGATGCTATAACTGATACAGATCTGGCCTGTTTCTAGTGACAATAGTTAGTTTTCAATTTGTGCAACACAAGGATGTGGTCAGGGTGCTCAGAGATATGAGAGCTACCATGTGCCTTCTAGGTCCTTGTCCTTCTCTAGCTCATTAAAAAAAAAGCTAGAGGGGAACTGCCTGAATGGTTAATGCTTCACTAAACTCTCACTAAAATAAGGGAGAATTCCAGTTTGTTTTTTACGATATAATTACTTAAAAGGCCATTCCTTCTTATATATATATCTCACCATTCCGGCCTTCTCTAACATTCAATTTTTAGGCAAAATTCTGGAGTGTGTGATGGCATTTTTATCTCTAGGGGTTCCTGAATGAAGTAGATTATCTAGATCTCTTTCAATTTGGTTTGAGCACTGGTAATTAGACTAAGATTACTTTGGTTGCCTTGGTGGAAGATCGACACCAGGAAATAGACAGAGGAAGTACATCTTTTGTTGGTTCTTCTGGACTTTTCAGTAGCTTGCAATACTATCCAACACTGTGTTTTTCTGGATCATCTTCCTGGAATTTTGGGGAGCATTGTTTTATAGAGGGTTCAGTCTTCCTGTAGGGTAAACCCAGAAGGTGGTGCTTGAAGATTCCTGATCAATCCCTTAACTGTTGGCCTGTGGAGTCCTTCAGGGTTTGGGTCTGGTCCACATGCTATTTAAACTGCTAGGAGAGATTATTAGGTATGTGGAGTGATTGCCATCAGTATGCCTTAGTTACATCCCAGTTGGATTACCACAACACACTTTATTTGGGGCTGATCTTGAAGGGTGTTCAGAAACTACAACTGTTCAAAAGCGCCAAGTTGCTAACTGGGGGGCAGCTGGAGGGAATACAGCTCCCTTATTGCAATAGCTTCACTGACTGCTGATCCTTTTCCAATCATAATTTAATATGGTAGTTACGATCTTTAAAGCCTTACATGAATAAAATTCAGATTATTTGAAGAAGCATATTCTTCTTTATAAACCACCCCATGCTTTCGGATTTGCTGGGGAAGCCTTCCTCTCTGTCCCAACTCCCTTGCAGGATTGGCATCCTGCGGGCAAGTACTCTTGTATTCCAGTAGGCATTTGATGTGTAACCACTTACACAATGTCCTAGATATTGCCAATTCTTGTGCCAGTGTGCATATGTTTTAATAATGTATGTTTTAACTTAGTTTATATTTTTTGTTTGACTGTGTTTCAAAGTCTGTATCTTGTGGATTTTTAATAATGTCTTAAAATGCCCTATATGACTACAGTCATATAATAATATATAATAATGCCCTATATGCCCTATATGACTACAGTCATATAATAATGCCCTATATGACTACAGTCATATAATATATAATAATGCCCTATATGCCCTATATGGCATTATTATATAGGGCATTATTATATATTTAATTGTTGTAAATCACTCTGAATTCTAATCTGGGAGAAAGGTGTGATACAAACAACAACAAAAACAACTCCACACTGTGGTTATGTTTTTTAAATTGATTTTATTGGAAACTTTTGACATTCTATCAAGATAATGCCAGCTTTTGTAAAACAAAAACAAAAGCACCTGGATTTCTCGAAGCCCACAAAACCGGGGTGTTTTTTTGGGGGGGGGGAGGGGGGAGAGAATTTACCAATTATTTTAGGATATACAGTTCTTGGGAAGAGAGAATACTCCGGAAATGTCATACATCAACATCTCTTAACTTCAAAAGCCAGAATAGCAGCCTGTCACTCTCTGAATTAGAGATTCACTACAGTTTTTCTACCTCCCATGGAAGGAGAGCGTTCACAATTATTAAACAGGAGCCTAAGGCAAATTAAAAGATATTACCAGCCATTTCCTGAAGACAACACAAGCTTTCTCTAATCACACAAGTTCCTAATTTAGTTGCCTTGCTAACACTTGTCAGGTTTAATCTATATTTAATATGCAGCATACACAAGAATAGTAAGCATTAGTCTATTTGCATAAGCATAGCAAGGGCTCTGAATTTTCCCCACGTTTTTTCCACCCCTTTCAGATACAGAAGCTTATTTATTGAAAGCATAAAATATCACAGTGAAACTGAAACTGGGACTTCCTCAAGGTTATGCATGTGAACGTCAACTCATATAGTCAGACCTTGTCCTTTTCTTCTCTCCCCCCCCTCCCCCAATGTGTCCCAGAAGTCCTGACAACACTCTGGATGTAGACTTTGCAGTTCTGGAATTCACCAACAAGATCAATTCCTATCAACACACACACCATAACTGGATACAAGCCAGAATTCCAAGACGGCTTTCTCAAAACTTTTCCCACCTTGATGCCTACCTATTATTGAGACAAGGACTGTGTAAACTTTATTGCCTGCCAATCTACACATATGTGCTTCATCTGACTTAGGCCTGGAAACTGGCCTTGGGAGCTTGCTTATATACACATCAATGGAGACACAGTTTTAATGGTCACAAACCTATTTTGACTCAAGGGCAACCTTAGCATGAACACAGGTCCTGCTTCCCATCTGCTCTTTTTTGGCAGTTCCATTCACCCCAGTCTTTCTTGACAGTACACTACCCAACATAGTATGACTCCTTTACTTCTAAGCAACAACAGTGTGTGTGTCTTCAAGTCACTTATAGATTATTATTAATAATAATAATAATAATGAAATTATTATCCGCCTCTCCCTGCAGCTTGAGACGGAATGCAACGTCATTAAAAAAGACATAAAACACTATTAAGAACATACAAGATACACAAGAGTAAAAATGCAAAATAAAATCCACTAATAAAATCTATATTAAAATTCAGAACTTAAAATTGACTGGGTAGACAACCTCATGGATTTCATTGGGTTGTCTTGGGCAAAGAATACTCTGAGGTGATTTTGCCAGTGTTGAAGCCTGTGAAGCCTCTGAAGATGAGGATGAGGTAGAGGATTTTTTTTGTTTGAGCCTGTTACTTCTGTGGGGGAAAGTGAACGTGTTTTTCAAGATGATTTGGATAGATATGTTCTTGGGGAAACAAACTGTGTTTCTCATTAGAATCTCCCAGGGACTGACTATGAAAAGAATGTAGAGGAGATGGAGGGTTCCCGATAACCCAGCATTTATTGTTCAGGCAGGAAGGTGTGTAGCAGAGACAGATTCATTGTTCTCAGAGACTGAAAGATAAACAAAGGGAGCCCAGGTATGGGAAAGAATTATGTTTAGGTAAGAGGGAGGCTTTTTAAGAAATCTAAGGCTTTCTTCAGTGTAGAGATCAACTTTGGAATTTCATGTATCAAGTTAACATTTTCAAGCCTTTGGGATTATAATCATGTTTTGAGTGCCACCACCTTGGGATTACCGTTTCTTCTTTTACCTTTTGTTATTTTTGGATTCATGTTCAGAGTTGTTCTTTGCCTTTTGTCAAGTTCTTGATATCTAGCTCATGGATGTAATTTGGATACTGCTTTTACAATCTTGCTTTGGATTTTACTTTCTTGCATGCTTAGTTTGCTTATTTTAAATGACTTGCACTATTTTGAAGCTGTTTATTTTTATATGCTCATTTATTAACTGTATGGTATCTGTGTGAAAAGGGATCAAATAGGCGGCTGGGCTGCAACAGCCAGTTTCCTCCTCTGAAATATAGCCTATTGCACCTAATATTTGTTAACTATATCTAATCCAATTACTAAATAGTACTTTGCTTTCAAGATCAGTTGGGATATTGTGCTTTTGGAGTATTCAATGTGTGAGGAACTCAAAAAATGAAGGATCTGATTTAAAAATGAAGGATTTCCCCTCTCTATTTTCCATGCTGATTAGCAACACATTAGGGAGCAAAACTTGGTGGCTGAGGGAAGATAGCTTTCTCCCCAGGGCTCTTTTGATTTTGTTTAGGAGAGCTTGCATTAATTTTGTGTTTGAGATGGAGAGAGCTTTGGAGAACTCTTCTGTCTCTAATTCTACATACTTACTAAAGTCAAGAGCTTATTAGATTAAAAAGCAATAGGCAAACCTATTATTTATATACAACACACATCCAGATAACATGAGCACAAACCAATATAATAAATGATTCCTGCAACATTTTATGTCTGTACGGTTAAGTGCATCATTGCATTAGAGGTTCTTCCCCCTTTTAATTGGATAATATGTTTTCAGGTTTAATCAATTGTCAATTTTGTGTCCATTTATCATTTTATTATTGTATGACAATTTTCACTTAAGCATATGGCTGGAAGATAGTACACAAATAAAACAAAGTAATATGGTCACACACACACCTTACTTCCAGTGATAGCAACTGTGGCAATTTTAGAACATTTACTCCTTTCCGAGATAAGAGTGCCAGAGTTTTATAGTAGGTTTACTGTTGTTGTAAATTGCCATTAAGACAGCTTCAATTTATGGATGAATGAGAGACTACTAAGCTACCATTTGCTTTCTGGCCCTTTTATTGGTCACTTGCATGAGACATCTGGTGACTGACTATTGTGAGATCATTTGGAAAAAGGAGTTGAGTCTTAGCCTGGAGTCTAAAAAGAGTGCAGTAAAGAAATACATTTAAGAGGGGTCTGGGTTAAACTAGGGAAGGAGTGAGAGGAAGGAGCTGGAATTAAAGGGGCCAGGAACCCAATGGGCTCGAATTGACAAAATTAAACAAATTTATCACCAATTCTTAAGAATTGGTATTACCTACTAGAATGTGTTGCTGATGCTGGTGGTTATTTTAATATCACTTATGAGCTGTAAATTGAACAAGAGAGAAAATCCTTGTGCATTCATTTAATGGTCATTTTCTTTGCTTTGTAAGAGTAAAACTAATCAAATACCCTTGTGTTTTCAAGGTTGTTGGGTCCCGACTGCAATTTACATTCAGAGATCTTAGGCAAAGTATTCCCAAGGGTATATTCATGTTGCTGAAGGAAAACAAGGATGCATGCCCTAAGTGGATGTATGTGCCAGGACCGATGAAGACAAAGAAATGCGCACCTTGGTGCTCACTGAGCCGAAATTTGCCTAAAATATCTGGAAAAGTTTAGCTGACAGTACAACTTCCCTTCTGCCTGGGGGGAACAGAGTATGCACCATCTGCCCACAATCTAATTCAGTAGCGAAGGCATCTGGGGGATGAGAGAAATCCAGTTAGTATACTAGAAAACCAATGCAGGAAGAGACAGAACTCACACTGTTTTATCAAAGCATTACAATTTGACATATTCAGGCCTAGAGTGAATGCAATCAAGATAAGAAGGAGCGTCTAATTCAGGACACCACTGTTCACGCTGCACTCTTATCTCTATGTATAAAAGTCAAAATATGTATATGTTTGTATGTATCTATACATGTATGTACATACGTTTGCACCACAAAGTCTCCTATTTGGCTCGATGGATCTGGATCAAACTTGGTACACATAAGCTTCATGATCCAACTTAAAATACTGGTAGGGTTTGGCAAACTGATAGAGGATTGTGGGAGTTGGAGCCACATGAAACTCACACATGATCGAGCTGCACCAAACTTGGTAGACATAACCTTCATGATCCAACTTAAAATACTGGCAGGAATAGGGGTGCTGATAGAGGATGATGGAAGTCTGAGTCCAGCCACATTCAGAAAGTCACATGATTCTTACCCACAACTGGGGGTGTAGCTCTTCTTCTAAATGGTCACAAGGCCAGGCTTCTTACTCTTTTGCTAGGCAGGCTGGGGATGATGGGAATTGCAGCCCAAAAAGAAGACTGCCCCTTCTACTTAGTTAAAAAGAGAGCTGCAAGTGCAGCCCAGCAAAATCTGGGATTGATGGAATTTGAAGCCCTGCCAGATTTGGGACTGATGAGAGTTGCAGACCATCAGCTGAAAGATTTTATAAAAGATTGCATTATATGGGTATGCATCTTCTAATGAGACCAATAATAAAACCTAAAAAGGAAATAAGTATTTCTAATAAATAAAATTTCAAAATGCCTAACCCAAGCAATTTCTTTTAATGTTAGATTTTTGTTTATTTGTCCTCTTGCAAATGAAGAGTACAGAGGCATTGCTAACATGGGGTGAAATATATCACATTGGCCAAAGAGCAAATTAATATACCTCTGATATTGTGTTTTGATTGTACCTGCAATATTGCTCCCAGAATAGATGTGGGGACAGATTTGACATCTGGGTTTGTGGCGGAGTCTTTTTATTCTATGAAAGACTACCATGGCTATTTATTTGAAACCATGTAATGTTAATTTCCCTTTCTCTGAGGAAAAAGAAGCAATGTGATAAGGGGAAGCACAAACTTCTAATCACAAAATCTAAATCAAAGCCCCAAAACTCACCCGCTCATAATTTAAAAGATGTATAAATGAATGGATTGTGGAAGAAGCTGAACTGAACATAACCCAGGAGCTTTGCAATCTGTCATATTTATAGTGGTCAGCGCAAAATCAGAGTTGCATTAGCAAGATATCAGTCCCCATTATTCAGTACAAAGGGTCATCTGAACATAGCCAAAGGACAGGTAAAACACTCAGGGCCCTTCCACACAGTCATAGCACCCAGAATATCAAGACAGGAAATCCCACAAAATCTGCTTTGAACTGGGTTAGCTAAGTCCACACTACCATATATTCCAGTTCAAAGCACATTATGTGGGATTTTATTCAACTGCGTGGAAGAGGCCTCAGATTTTGTAGAAGGAAAGGGACTTGCTCACTCTTTTTATACCAAAGTTAGAAATTTCTATTTGAAATAGGACACAAACTTTTTTTAGGAGTCCTCTGCCTTTTAAAAAAATTCAGTTCAATCCCATTTCTAGTAAACAGTTTTCACTTGCAGACCTGAATTTTAATGACCTATAAAGACAGAGACAGATATTGACAGTGCACATGCATAGTAAAGTAGCATTTTAAAAGTGAGGATTCAATATTAAATAGGTCAAGCTGAATATGTTGCAATGAAAGAGGCTACCGAATAGTAACTGGATGCACACAACTGCAATCAATTATTTTCAACACTGAAAGTACCCGTGCAAATTACTGCATGTTAAGAAAAATCACCAGGCAATAAAGGGTAGAGATAATAGCCATTAATTTGAAGTACAGGGAGTCATAAAGTGAACCTCAAAGATGCCTTTCACACTGTCACACTAGATTAGTGGCATGAAAAATCTCAGATTGATTTCCACAGCCAACCTCTTCTGTCATCTGTCATGATGTGACAAAAGGAGATGTACCAGAAAGAGAAGGTATCAGGAAAGATTAGGGTACAAATTCACATTTGTTTGATTTTTTTATTTTTGAAAAAGACATTGTAATCAGGAAGATTCAAGATTTAGGAATAAAAGAAAAAAATCTTTAGGAACAAAAGAACTCCCATATCCCTTCTAATCACCAAATGCATATGACAAGTGTATGTTCATAGGAACGTTTACAATGAATCATACTGCTAAACAGTTCCTTTTGATATCAGGTAACTTTTTAAACCACTGCAAAATTTAAACTGAGCAAAAAAAAAAATACCAGATACCAGATAATATACTGTTAAGTACATGAGAGGGGGTTATCATTTTTAAAGTTTATGGAGCAAATATCAATGGCAATTTATGTACAATTGTTGTTGAAAATAAAAATTATACATGCATCTAGTTTTTTCTTGTTTGCTATTAATGCCCAGTACAATTCAATTCATGTCAGGTTCCTTTATTTTACCCAACTGATGAGAGTGAATGATTTGGAAGTAGGAGGTAATTTATAGTACCACATTGTGTACTGTGAATGGGCTCTAATTCATTTTTAACTGCCCCTTCCTAAATTACCAATCTCAGGAATTCATAAGGTGTCACCATGGCAGTTATAATGGTTTGTTTGTGAAGTACAATATTTACACCTCTATTATTTTATGATGCTAGGATCCCCAAATACCTCTGTTAGCATAAGGGATTCTGGGTATTGCAGCTCTAAAAACAAACAAAAACAAAAACCCATCAACTTGCCAAGCTCTGTGCTCAATTAAAGAAGCACAGATGAGTTAAAGAACTGAACTTCAAACCACAGAACACTGGACAAAGGACATATTCACTAAGGATAAAGGTGAGGTCACCTTTCTTAGATGGGTCAGGTAACATGTCTACAAGAGAAGCTTTGTTGATAGAGGGCAAAAGTTTATCCTCTGCACTTATAAGCACAACCCATAGGTCAAGGGAGGAATCATCAAGGAGAGGGGAGGCAAGCTTGGAATGAAGGTGCAGCTTGTCAACAGTAAAATTAGAATCCACTCCAGCCAACCAAAGCTGAGGTGAATAAGCTTAAATGTATCTCAGCAGCAGGAGTGAAAGAAGCTAGATGTGTCTTGTGGCATTTAATCTTCACAGTACAGCCTGTAATATTTATATTATTTATTTATTTACTACATTTCAATACGGCTTTTCTCCCACAAAGGCAGTGTTTCTCAACTTTCCTAATGCCACAACCACTTAATACAGTTCCTCTTGTTGTGCTGACCCCCAACCATAAAATTATTTTTGTTGCTACTTCATAACTGTAATTTTGCTATTGTTATGAATTCTAATGTAAATATCTGATATGCAGGATGTATTTTCATTCACCAGATCAGGATGTATTTTCATATGCAGGATGTATATTCATTTGACACAAATACCCACTACACCCAAATTTGAATACTGGTGGGGTTGGGGTGGATTGATTTTGCCATTGGGGAGTTGTAGTTGCTGCGATTTATAGTTCATCTACTATCAAGGAGAATTCTGAACCCCACCAACAATAGAATTGGGTCAAACTGAAGCCACAGGTCCGCAGCTTGGGAGTCCTCCTGGACTCATCGCTCACGCTTGAGGCTCAGGCGTCGGCGGTGGCCAGGAGGGCTTTTGCACAACTGAGACTTGTGCGCCAGCTGCGCCCGTACCTCGCTAAGGCTGATCTGGCCGGGGTGGTCCATGCCTTAGTCACCTCTAGACTGGATTACTGCAATGCGCTCTATGTGGGGCTGCCCTTGAAAACGGCTCGGAAATTCCAATTGGTCCAACGGGCAGCAGCCAGGATGTTAACGGGGGCCCATTACAGAGAGAGGTCAACCCTCCTGTTCAAGGAGCTCCACTGGCTGCCGTTTATTTTCTGAGCCCAATTTAAGGTGCAGGTGCTTACCTACAAAGCCCTGAACGGTTTGGGACCACCCTACCTGCGTGACCGCATCACAGTCTACGAACCTACACGTTCACTCCAGTCATCAGGAGAGGCCCTGCTCGTGATCCCGCCCGCGTCGCAGGCGCGTTTGGTGGGGACGCGGGACAGGGCCTTCTCTGTGGTGGCCCCCCGCCTCTCGAATGCCCTCCCGAAAGATCTCAGACAGGCCCCTACCTTGGCAGTTTTCAGAAAGAACCTGAAAACCTGGCTGTTCCAACGTGCCTTCTCAGATTAGGAACCCCACTACCAAAGCCCAGAAGCACTTTAGTAGAGTCAAGATCACCCTCACCGCACACTGCACTTATATTTTAATCCCATATCCCTCCGACACTTCAGCACTTTTTAATCCTGTACCCTACTCCGGCCGGCTCAGTTTTTAAAAATGTCCTGTTGTATTGCTATTGTTATTGTTTTCTGCTTTAACTGTTTTTATTTGCTATGTATTGTATTGTTGTATTGTGTTGGGCTCCGGCCTGTTGTAAGCCGCATCGAATCCCTTGGGAGATGCTAGCGGGGTACAAATAAAGTTATAATAATAATAATAATAATAATAATAATAATAATCTTCCCATACAGAACCCCCATGACCAACAGAATTTATTTATTTATTTATTTGCTATATTTATATACCGCCGTTTCTCAGCCTAGCCGGCGACTCAACGCGGTTTACAACATAATATAACAATCAACAATAAAAAAGTTAAAAGCATAAAAAACATAATAAACATAAAAACACAAATCATACATCAATACCAATCCAGTTCGACTCTTAACTAAAAACGTGATCCAGTTCGTCATCCATGTTGCCAGTCCTTTAGTCAGTTACCATTCGTTGCATTGGGTTAACCAAATGCCTGCCTAAACATCCAGGTCTTCAATCTTCTTCTGAATATCATCAATGAAGGGGCTGATCTTACCTCCAAGGGCAGGGCAAATACTGTGTTTTCTTATGGTCTTTGGCGACCCCTCTGACAACCCCCTCACGACCCCCCCCCCCGGGGTCCTGACTCCCAGGTTGAGAAACACTGCCCTAAGGGAACTCAAAGGGGTTTCCAACATTATAAAAGCAAAATGAAATGTTGTACATACATATGAAAACCAAAAGAGATTAGCAAGACAATAACATATAACTATAAATTAACCTAACCAAATTAAAACATAAACATAAAAGAACATTTAGACACAAAGCATAAGAAATGAATAGAGTGGTTATGACACAGGCAACCTCTGGAGTTTTTAGTTAATAAACACTATCAAGCCTATATATTCGACAACTATCAGCCAGTTTCCAATCTCCCCTTCTTGGGCAAAGTCTTGGAACGTGTGGTGGCCTCACAACTCCAGGTATTCTTGGTAGACACGGATTATCTAGACCCGGCACAGTCTGGCTTTAGGCCGGGACATGGTACCGAGACAGCCTTGGTCGCCTTAGTGGATGATCTGCGCCGGGAGCTCGACAGGGGGAGTGTGTCCCTGTTGGTGCTGCTGGACCTCTCAGCGGCCTTCAATACCGTCGACCACGGTATCCTTCTGGGACGCCTCGCAGGGATGGGTCTTGGAGGTACTGTTTTGCAGTGGCTCCGGTCATTCCTAGAGGGTCGATCTCAGAAGGTGATGTTGGGGGACACCTGTTCAACCCCACAACCATTGTCTTGTGGGGTTCCTCAGGGCTCAATATTGTCTCCCATGTTGTTTAACATCTACATAAAGCCGCTGGGGGAGATCATCCGGAGTTTCGGGGTACGGTGTCATCTGTACACAGATGATGTCCAACTCTGTCACTCCTTTCCACCTGCTACTAAGGAGGCTGTCCAGGTCCTGAACCAGTGCTTGGCCGCTGTGACGGTCTGGATGAGGGCGAACAAATTGAAATTAAATCCAGACAAGCCAGAGGTACTCCTGGTCAGTCGCAAGGCCGAACAGGGCATAGAGTTACAGCCTGTGTTGGATGGGGCCGCACTCCCCCTGAAGACGCAGGTTCGCAGCTTGGGTGTGACCCTGGACTCATCGCTGAGCCTGGAACCCCAGGTTTCGGCGGTGACCAGGGGAGCATTTGCACAGCTAAAGCTTGTGCGCCAGCTGTGCCCGTACCTTGGGAAGTCTGACTTGGCCACGGTAGTCCACGCTCTGGTTAAATCCTGTTTAGACTACTGCAACGCTCTCTATGTAGGGTTGCCTTTGAAGACAGCTCGGAAGCTCCAACTAATCCAACGCTCGGCAGCCATGATTTTAACAGGAGCGGAGCGCAGGGAGCATACAACCCCCCCTGTTGCGCCAACTCCACTGGCTACCGATCTGCTACCGGGCTGAATTCAAAGTGCTGGCGTTGGCCTTTAAAGCCCTAAACGGTTCCGGCCCAAGCTACCTATCTGACCGCGTCTCTGCCTATGAACCCACCAGGGCTTTGAGATCTTTCGGGGAGACCCTGCTCTCGATCCCGCCTGCTTCTCAAGCTCGGCTGGCGGGGACGAGAGATATGGCCTTCTCGGTGGTGGCTCCTCAGCTGTGGAACGCCCTTCCTACGGACATTAGACTAGCACCATCTCTAATGGTATTCCACAAAAAGGTGAAGACCTGGCTGTTTGAGCAGGCGTTCGAATAATGCAATGATTGGTTAATGAACACTGGAATGGAACAATGGATGACGAATATGGAACATGGTTTTGATGACGAGACGACAGTGAATGGGTATTGTAGTAACTGTTTATTAATTGTGTAATGTGTTAGGTTGTTCACTGTTTCTATACTGTAGCACTGAATTTTTGCTGTTCGTATTTGTTGTGAACCACTGTGAGTCGCCTTCGGGCTGAGAACAGCGGTATATAAGTAAGGTAAATAAATAAATAAGGTAAATAATATATAAAGGCCCATTTACTTCAGAATGAAGTTGAAAGGTTGTTTTTTTAAAGTATGTGTTGGGGCGAGTTTGATGGTACAGTAAAACAATTTGGAAGTATTACAGTAAAAAATGGAAAAATTTAAATCACAAGAACACTGAAGATAAACAAGATTTGTGATTCCAAAACTAGTTTTTTAAAAAATTCCAATTTTTCTCTCCAATACAAGTGCATTTACATGTATCCAGAGGAACACATTCTTTGCATTCCAGCTTTTGAATTAAAGTGTCAGGCATGTAGCTGATGGCTGAAGTCAAATTATAGAGTTTACTGATGTTTTGTTGTAGGCCACTTATGCAATCAACCTGAAACACTTAGTAAAATCTTAAGTGGTGACAGCTCTTAGGTAGCACAGTTCCTTGGGCTAACATTTAAAATCCACAAAGCACAAACAGAAATTTCAGACAATGTGTATTTTAGGCTTCATGCTGTTTCACATTTCAAAAGGGTTTTAAAAAATTGTGTATTATTCTTCTAAAGAGTTCTGAGCACTCAATCTGAAAATCTCTTGCAGTCATTTATCCATTCAGTTTACAGAGCAGGCCTCTTTTGCTTCATGTGCCTTCAGAGAATTCTCTGGGCCTCATTACTATGTTTTAACATTAACTGACTTTACCACGTGGCCTCCCTGATGTTTGTATCCATATCCAACAGCACTTTGAAATGCAGCTCCTTTCTACAAATCCTATTAGGCTGGCTCCCTTCACAGCATCCTTCTGTCAGCATTTTTCTTGTTTCAATAATCTTTGTGGGGATTGACCATTTAAGGGGGAAATGCTTTTAGTGATTGCACTCTATGGCCTTTATTTCCTGCCTTTTAATTGTCATGTTTCAAATGGTTCATTATTTTATTGATGTCAAGTTTTGTATATCTTTTTAATTGATGACAGCTTTTAATTTTATTTCTTTTAATTTTTTCAAGCCACCTAGAGTTTCAGGCCTAGAGCAGAAAAAAACAGTATAGGTTATAGAGAAACACAATAAAATTATGCAGCTACCAATTCATTTACATGTACAGACCTGCGTGGAGAAGAGAAATGGCCTCTTAGCAATTTTCTTTTGCTTTCAGGTTTCATTTCTGTTGCATTTGAACAGTTCTCAAAGTGCCTAAAGTGTCCTTCAAGCCCCCTAATGTTCTCCAGGAACACATTTATTCAAACAGACTGTATTAGCACATCTGTGATGAACTCGAGAATGCTGTTGTGCTCTGGAAAATGCACTTTCCAGTTCTTGCCACTCAATACTTTTTACTTTTTTCCCTACCAGCAAATAGCTACCCATAAGGTTCTGTGTTGTGGATCTAAAAACTTGTAGGCAGTAGATAACTTTTACCTGAAAATATTCCTGAAGCAGAGAAAAGAACAGAAAGCACTTAGCAAAGCAAGAGAGCTCATAGCATAGATAGTCTCCAGGTTTCAAAGGATGACACAGTACTCAGCCTATAGGCACCTGCCTATTTGAAATATGCCTTGAATTCACCTTCATTTCCGAGTAGAGCTTTGACAGAAGTTGCCCACACAAATTTCATCTCTTCACAAAGAAAGCAGTTATTTTTAACTTAAAGACAGTCCTGCGTGGAGAAGAGAAATTGCCTCTTAGCAATTTTCTTTTGCTTTCAGGTTTCACTTCTGTTGCATTTGAACAGTTCTCAAAGTGCCTAAAGTGTCCTTCAAGCCCACCTAATGTTCTCCAGGAACACATTTATTCAAACAGACTGTATTAGCACATCTGTGATGAACTCGAGAATGCTGTTGTGCTCTGGAAAATGCACTTTCCAGTTCTTGCCACTCAATACTTTTTATAATTATAAATTGATTACCACTCTTGCTTTTCATTACTGGCACTGCCAGTGCTCCTAATAAGTGCAAGGAAATTCCACTATAATGTGTCAGCTAAATCAATCTCCTGTTTAGATCCTATATAGCCTAATATCATTAGAGTTTCCCTCTTCTTTTGGAAAATATATTAGGCAGCTTTCACACTAGGAAAAAATATGGGAATTCAAGTCAGAATGCTGATGAAACCATCACCTTGAGGTATAGCCACTTGCAGATAGGAAAACAAGATTCTGCTACTGAAGCAGAGAATATAAAGCAGGCAATAACACTTATTATCAAACAGCTATGGATCCAAATTATGCTGTTAATGCACAGAACAACAGTGTGCAAATTAAGCAATTCATCTCTAAACCAGGTATTCAAAACAAGCCAGCACAGCATTTTTGTTTTGTTTTGTTTCTGATAAAGCCACAATCTGAATCATGCAAATCACAAAATGTCATAGGTTCCAATAATGGAGATAGGTCCAGACTGTATATCAAAAAAGCAAAGTATTCCTCTAGGAACTGGCCCTGAAAGGATGCAGACACCTTCATCAGCAACACACAATCCTCTTCTGATTGTTCCTCTCTACCATCATGCCCCTTCATCTAATAAAATAAAATACAAAATAAATGCAATTCGGCATATCTTTCCTTATCCATCATTGTTGCTTCTCCTGGGAATGTGGTTCCCTTAATCTTTGCCAGAATAAAGATCCTGAGGTAAACACATAGAACATAGTCCTCAATTTTCTGTGCTTCAGACAGATCAGTAATGTTTGCAGTCTTAGACTAAGGAAAGTACTATAATACAACACCTGAGATAACTTTTCACCAGAATGAGGCTGGGCAATATGGAACATAAGATGAAATATAGGATAATTTTGGATAGCTTCTGAAAATGTTGCATTCAAATGAATTTCAAGTTTTCAAGGGGTACTTCTGACTATATTTCAACAGAGATTTTCCTGGGCTGAGAGTGTATTCTTGACACACTTATTGCACTTTGATCCAATGCCACAGCTCCATTTTATGAAATCCTAGGATTTATAATTCAATGTGGTACTTTAGTCCTGTAGTTCAAGGGAGTGGAGTATGGCTTTTAAGCAGGAAATTCTAAGTATCTTACCCAACTACAAATCCCAAGATTCTGGGAAAGAAACCCATGTCTGTTAAAGTTTTATCAAACAGGTATAACTACACAGTGTTTTGTGCATACTAGAATGCTGCAAAAAGACTGAAGGACCTCTCTAGTACTTGCATGGAGGAGGGGAACTATGTTTGCTTCTATCGCCAAATAGACAAAGGTGGCCTTAAGAGTTCTCAATGATACACAAAGGGAGGGACATTATTATATAGAGTAACTACTTGTGACCATAACCTATGGTTTGGCCAATGAAACATCTGACATATGAATTCCAGAATCACCATTATTTCCTGCAAAAATGATCTCATCGCTGAGCAAATGGGAGAATAGTGAATGCAGCACTGGAACAACTTATTTATCCCACAATTGCAAAAATGATGCCAGCTTTCTTCTGTAACTGGTAGATAATGCAAAAACATGTGACCAAACATTTCATATAAAACTATGTCCCAAATATGAAAACTCTGCAAATCTCCAAGTCTACCAAAGAATTGTGGAAGGCAAGAGGCAGCCTTTTAAAGTCATTTTTCAGAAAGCTTGAGAATGTTTTTAGATAGAGAAGGCTGAGACTCATGATATATTTAACAGAACAAAATGGAATTACTTGGCTGCTCTATGAAAAGCTTTGGATATAGTTGACTCAAGAGCAAAGAGCGGCTCCAAAATTGGACTTGCTCAATGACTATTCCAAGACATTTTGAGATTGAGTAACCACTTGCTCCTTTATCTGAATGCTGGCAAAGGAAACTCACTCAAAGCCATAACTATTTTGGCATCTGACCATGCTTCTCCATTGCTGGTAGTAAAAGGAAAAGGAGTGAATAACCATTAGCTGCCTTTTCATGCCACCCAAAATGTTGTTTGAGACGGCTGCACCACTATGACTAATAGTAGGGAGGGCCCTGGTTAACTCATACTCAACTTACAAAGGAGGAAACAAGGACAGTTTCCCACATTCTGAATTCTATTTCCACAGTATCACCAGAATTGAGACATCTCTACTGAAGCCTCAATATATACATGCTCAATATATACGCAAAGGAGAATAACAATAATTGAGACAAAAGATCAAAAATCTTTCTCCACACTAGGAGTAAAATTACTATGTTTCAAACACTATTCCACCCATCATTACATTTTAACCATATGGATGCACTTGTTTGCAGCACATCAAGTTATTTCCTAGAATTCTATGGTTTCAATCTGATACAGTTTTCTAGTGATAAAAAACAAAGGTGATCAGCAGTAGTGCTTAATGCTAAATATGCTACATTAGATTGTAAAGCACTACAATTTCATTCGCTTAATTATGGAAAAGGAAAAACTAGAATGCCAATTTGTCCATTTAAGCAAAGCCATACAGTTTTATCAGCCAACCTTCTTGCATTGGTATATTGACATATTTTCACCTCTGTGCATACAGATGTTTGGCAGCTGTAATCATATACAGAATGATATTTCCATGCTTCTTTTCTAATTATTTTTACATTAGATTTCACAGGAAAAAAATCAGACTATATTTGAAATTTATTTTTTAAAATGTCCTCTACTTTCATTAACATTTTTTAAAAAATTACTTGCATTAAGATCCCTCTCATTTCAAAGGTTCTGTAAAGTCGAATGGTTACTGTTGGACAGAAATATGCTTCAGTGGCACACAATGCAGAAATGTCCCAGATTCATTTTCAAGCACCTCTAATGAACAGACTCCAGCATGAGACCCCATAAAGCAGATGCCAGCTGGTGCAGACAATACTCTGCGCTGGAATGGTCAATGATTTGGCTCAACACAAAGCAATCAATTTGTTCCTATGCGGTTTGTGTTTATTCACATAATGACTGGCCAGCTTATTATGAACAAGGGAAACAGCCAGACAAATGTCAAGGATATACACAGGCCTAATATATGGTTTTACCAAACTGACAGAAAAAAATATTGATTATATGTTTATTTGCAGGTTTGTATAGTGGGAACTACTTTAGTGTACTGGTGTCAGTATTACACTAGTATTCCAGGAGATGGGGCTTCAAATCTCCAGCCATTAAATCCCAACTTTGGGGGGGGGGGGGGTTGTGCTTGAACAAGTCACTCTCTCTCAGCCTCAGAGAAAGGCAATGACAACATTTATTCTTCCTTAAAAGAAAACCTGTGAGTCACCACGAGTCAGAAATGACTTGAAAGTACACAAAAATAATATATGTAATAATGTAAGTGTGTACACACCACAAAGTATGAACATTTGCATTATATATTATCCTTTATACATTCTAATTATTTTACAAACTGGCCACTTGGCCATGCTATCCAACTCATCACATGTAGTGGGGATGACTTCCTCAAATGCAACCAAAACACACACAAATCAAACTTAAAAGACATAGAGTACTCCAAAGGGATTGAGATTGATTATGACCCCAAACTAGACGAAGCGGATTTTTAGTTTAATTAGTTGTTGTATTAGTAAGATGTTGTGTTATGGTCTTGATCTATTGTAAATTGTTGTCTTTTCTATGTTCTGTACACCGCCACGAGTCGCCCTCGGGCTGAGAGTGGCGGTTAACAAGTGCAAATAATAAATAAATAAATAAATAATAAGGTGAATAAATTGAAATGCTGGAACATTTTCACTTGCTGCTTCCAAAGCATTTGCTTGCCTGTTGAAATTTTGGGAGTATTGTTGGAATAGGAGAGCTAAAGAATAGTGGTTAGAAAACGGCTTTCCTTATCCAGAATTTCAAAAAAATACCACCACTATGTCCAGAGAAGTCAGGACAAAATTTGGACCTGGCCAAAAAAGAAGCAGCAGCAGTTGGGAATTATTCTTCTCTGCTTTGTTACCATTGCTGCTGCTGAATCTGCATGTTCTGATAAGAACTCCCACCACCATCATCTTTTTGCCTCCTCTAGTAAGGTGATCTGGGTCCTCTGAGGCAAGGCAGGATAGGGCAGCCTGAGGCTCCTATCTGCTGGCCAGCTGGCCAAAACAAGTTCTTGGCCAGACAGCATGAGGAGGAGAAGAGCTCTCTCTCCCTCCTTCCATCTATTTCTTTCTCTACACTCCTGATGCCTCCGGTTTCTCCCCCTCACACATACCATCTCCTTCTTTTCTCATGCTCCAGCTATGTTTGCAACCCTGCCTTTCATTCTGCTAATCATGAAAACAACTGTTGGCTGGAAGGAGGATGAACAGAATGGCAACTGCTGCAGTGCTCCTGCCCATTCGTTCACGGGTTCCCCGGTGATATACAAATATGGATATTCCAAAACCTGGAAAAATCCAAAATCCCCAAAGTTTTTGGTCTGAAGTATATTGAATAAAGGAGACTCAACCTATACTACCTAAGAATTCAGACCACCTTCAGAAAGTCATTGCCTGCTAAGACTCAGCTAGCCACCCACACAATACAGAATGAAAGCAAACCAGAATGAAGACAGGCTAACCTCCTGCTTATCTCCACAGGCATGAAGCAGCAGTTGGCAAGGTAATTGCTGATCTGTAGTTATAAAAGGATACAAATCTGGAGGACATGTTAGTGTGTATACACCTACAGAGGGCATTTTAAACCCATTTCCTTCTACTGACTGATATGAAGAATAAACCGACCTGATCTTATATGTGACAGTAACAAAATATCCCCTCACTTTCTCTCTCTCTCTCTTTTTCCCATATACACACAACTAATTAGATGAAAATGCTGCCTTGTTTTCTATTCTAAGGCAGCTGTCCCCGTCCTTTACTAATAGTAACATCTCTGTTGCAGAGAATATTGAATTTCAGCACCGATATCATGGAAATATCAGAAGTTGATCTCTACCATATGAATTTGCCCATGAAGACTACCACTGCCTACTCAGAATAGAAACAACTTTACAGAATGTCAAAAAAAGGTACTTTACAGCACTTACTACCAAATCTTTTACACAGACTGAACCAAGGACTATGTGCTGCACCACAGGGCTATGATTCTCGTCCTGTCTGTATAGGTGGATACTTTGTTAGTTTTCTTTCAGGCAAAATGCATACAATGGAACAGATTTGTGCACATGCTATGCAGTCCAGCTGTTCACCAGCAGAACAGGACATGTCCTTTCCCCAGGATACTACTTCTCGTGGAGCATAGCATCAAACCAGGCATGTGGGAAACTGCTTCCAGGGTGTGCTTTGGGTTAAGCCTAAGCACTGACCTAGAAATGAAAGCCTTCTGCACTGGTGAGCTATACTGTTCCTCACACCAGCAACTGGCAGACTGTCAGTCTTCCCCCAAGAATTCAGTGTCCCAACCAATCAGTACTCCGTGTTTTATACTGCTGAGCTTAGTATTTATATGGGTAAGAACTGGTCTTAATGAATGGACTTTCGAACAGATCATTACTCAGAAGCAAACAAATAAAAACTTGTTTTCTTTAAAACTGCCAATTTATTGAACAGCAAAATCTGACTAATTCTTCTTCATTTCTAGTTGCTCAAACTCTCTCCAAAGGCTACACAGCAGCTACTGACTCTTAAACTGCTTTCTTTGTGATCTCATTAAATTTCTACACATTTCAAGAACATTCCAGTTTCATTAAGTACTGATGTGTTGATTCTGTTCACTCATAATCGGGGGATGCACTCTATCATGAAAATATCCTACCATCACCTTCATTTATAATCAAATACATTTTAACATGCTTTGTGAGAATATTATCAGCAAAACATCTACATGAGTTTGGGCTCCATGTCAAAAAAGTCTCCAGTATTTCCATGTTCGTATATCATACTGTAATGGTAGGTTTGCTGCCACTACCTCAAAATACTGTTTGAGGAATTGTCTTGTCGTTGTACTTGAGGTAAAATGTCCCGATACACCGGCTCTTTCTTTTGGCTCCCTTTCTGGTGACTGAACTGTGAAGATGTGAAGGCTGACTGGATCTAACTTAATATGATAAAACAAGGCTGAGGCAGATTGACGGTAAACTAGAGAACAGGTTTATTGAAGTATTTGAGGCAAATAACTCATTACTGAGAGGTACAACGCGTAGTTTGTTTCTGAAGCACAGACTTAACAAGCAAATGGTTTCTTTAGAAGGAGTAACTTTTCCTTAACATGAGCTACTTTCCTCACACTATCCTGTAACATGTAACAGTGCGTTTCTTGGACCAGCTGCCCCTGGCTGTCCTCCAGAGTATCTAAGTTTCCCTGGACTACTCTAAACTTTAGGGAAATAAATCCACTTGTATTCTATCATAATACAAGTAAACAAGTCTTCACTTTGACTGCCCTAGTCAAACTACACAGAAGCCCTTGCTCTTTATTATTCCCTAACAGTCTGATTCCTAGCTCAGTCAGAAACTCTCTTCTCCCTGTCTGGAATCCTAATCCTATCTCTCCTAGATCAAATCCTTCTCTCTCCCTCCTGTCAGAAAAAACAGCTCCTTTTCACTCTCCTTCAACTCCTCCCCTTTGGGGCCTGAACCAATCAGGAGTTGGCTGTCTCCTCCCCTTGCCTCTCTGCCTTTACCAATATGTCAGCCATCCTGAGCTGCCTTCCCAACATGGAGGCCAGCTCGCTGACTCCAGGCTGCGGCCTACGAAGCAAAGGTATGAGTTCATTACACATACCAATACAGTATCCAAACTGATGTGACAGAAATGGTTCTCATTCAGAATAGGACAGTTTCATCACATAATCGTTTCTGAAGAAAATGCATAGCTAACATTATTGTAACCACCATGATCTATTTGCTATCCTCCTTGAGTGAATACAGGTGAATATTTCAAAAGTCCTCACCACACCATTTTTCTTGTTGTCTTGTCATCACAGCACTACAACTAAGGGGTTACTTAGGTGTAGAGATCCAAGATTGCAGAACACTCAGGTTGACATGCTGGGTGCATTTACTGCTCACTTTTCAGACTAGCTGCATATAAATAACTTCATAAATGGTTATCTATACTGCCTCTTTCTCAGAGAAATTCAACACCTGACTCAAATATCTCACCAACTCAATATTTCACCGGGACTGTGGCACAGCTGTCTGAGTGTCAGATGCATTAAGATCACTTCTGACCACAAGGTCATGAGTTCAAAGCCAGCCCGGGTAGGAGTGAGCTTCCAACCAATTGTGTAGCTTGTTGTCGACCTTTGCAACCCGAAAGACAGTTGCATCTGTCAAATAGGAAAATTAGGTACCACCTATGTGTGGGGAGGCTAATTTAACAAAAATTACGAGGCCATAAAAAAGACTCCAGCAAACACTCCAGCAAAAGCATGCAGGGAATGCGGAAGTACTTCATCAGCGTCGCAGATGGACGATGAAAGCGAGAGCTCCCTTGGCGGCCAGAAAAAGTTAAATAGCCTCTGACTGTTTGTCTATTTCTGTTGTGTGTCTTTGGCATTGAATGTTTGCCATATATGTGTACATTGTAATCCGCCCTGAGTCCCCTGTGGGGTGAGAAGGGCGGAATATAAATACTGCAAATAAACTGTTGTCTGCTAAAGATGTGCTAAATCAGTAAATAATTTTCTAAAGTGGCTTGGTTACTAAAGCCAAAAAAGAGGCTCTACTTCTGAAAGCTAAACTTATGATCCATCTTTCTAGATTTCACACCCCTAGACAGTAATTGCCAGTTTTGCTGGACTGCAATCTATCATCTGTTCACACATTATCTTAAAAGTAAAAGCTTAGATCACAATGCATCTAATTTAGTATCATGATAAGGGACCACCAATGAATACTAGACAATGTAGGCCATTTTTTAGAGAAAATAAAGGGAGGGGGACCACAGGAATGCCATAGATCAACACCTGATTTGAAGGCTCACTCATACAGAGATGCTTCTAAAACTTATGCAAGATCTCTCTGACTTATTTAAATTTCAGCACCAGGAGCTGACATCCCACACGTTGAACTACAGTTTAGGAATATTGCCCATTAGCGCTTGAGGTTTGCATTGGGAGAGTGGTTTGGTAGATCCAGGCTGCAGTTTTATCTTGGAATATGGCCCATTGAGTACAATGGGAATAATTTTCAAACAACTGTTCATAGGATTGCTCTGCTACTATGAATGACTATTTTTTCTTTCTATTTTGTCTTTTCTTTTTTTCCATGGCCAAATATGGATGCAATGAATCCCATAAACACAAACATTATGTGAAGGAGTATTGTAATTCTTCCACACCACCACACCATGAGTCTATTTCCAGTCCACTTTGTTGGGTGACTGAGCTCTTTATACTTTTATTTGGGACACTCACTTTTATGGAGATTCTGACATATGCCCCTGGAAATTTTATGGGATCTGGAATCAGTAATGCTGCTTGTTTTGGATATAATTTTTATAGGTGTCTGCTAATAACATCATAAATTGTTTTTATTACTTTTCTCTGAATCCATAAACATTTGTCCAACAATGAACAATGTGCAATTTGTCAAATCAAGCCTACAGAATTACATTATGAGAACTACAGAAAGGAAAAATGCCCTTCTCCTCTTGTGTCCTTTTCATAAGCCAAAATAAATTTCATTTAACAGACACTGAGGAGTGGTTTTATTATGGATAATGGGAAGACTTATAAGAGCCAGCACTATTCCAATTGTTCTTGGCAGACATGCAAGTAGTACACCAGGCTATGCTTGGAAACTCCAACTCTGGAAAATTATTTTCTGAAATATTTGTCTTTTTCCCCTCCCCACCCGCTTCCCTTTCCTGACTGGGTTGCAGAATCTGGCATTGTTTGTTAAACATACAGGATGAAAGCAGATTGGGTGATAGAAGTCACTCTATGTCTGTATTGGTTTCCTGCTCTTAGTAGAAGATGTTGAAACTATAGGATGCCTCCTTGTGATTGTAGCCAGCATTTACATTGATTAAAGACAAAAGTAGGTTGGTAAGGAGGGAGAGGTCTGTGTGATTAAAAGACTTAATGACAGTCAAGAGTAAAACATTTCATGGTGTCTGACCATTCTTTCAATAGAATACCTCCATATGTCCAGAAATCAATTCCTACTGAGGACAAGAAAATTTGCAAAATATTCCCTGCATCTCTAGTAGAAGTGTAGGCCCATTGTGTGCCTGAAGAAGGTGTTTAATACAATGTTGTAAACCACAAAGTACCATATGCAATCTCTGTATATATACACTAGAACAGGAGCTATTAAAACTATCTAAGTTGTCATCTCTGCATAATTACTTGAGATAATTGAACAAAACAAAACAGCCAAGTTTTACCATGAAAATTTGTAGTATCTTGCCTTTCCTTGTGACGTTTGGTCCCTCTGTGCATCACCTGTTCCCCCTTCAGTCTTCTTTTGCCATGACTGTTGATTTCTTGAGTTAATTTCTCATGCTTGATATCAATCACCTTTCTGCTCTTCTGTGCAGAATTATATTAAAACATCTTCTCTAGATATTCAATTACTGTTTCTTCAATTATCTGTATGGACTACATGCAATATGTCTTTGAAATAAAAATGTACTCCACAGCATTACAATTTTTAAAGAAATCTTTTAATTTCAGGTTTTGGTGCCAGATCGATAAAAGCAAATCCTTCATACAATATTTAAAGGCTATCTGTGCAAGATGAGAATGAAATGTACAGACACACCAACATACATAATGGGCAACGGTTCGGTATTTTTATGTGGAAAATACTTTTTGCTTCCACACAAATGAGATTTCATCAAAATACCCCAGTAACAAGAACAATAATTGAATTGCCCCATAATGCAAAAGCAAAAGGATTGAAAAATCAAGAAGACCTTTGTGATTCCTTAACAATGGCAAAACTTGAGGTTTTTAAAAATTCTCACATGCAAGAAAATAAATCAATGCTTTCCATTGCTACTGTGCCCACTGTTTTTGTTTTTGTTTTTGTTTTTTGTGGTGGGAGGGAGCATATTGCTATAATTCATTGCAACTGACTTATGTTGATAATTAAAAGTTCCTATTTTAATGAAAACCATAGACACTTTAAAGGCTTCCTTAGCTATGTAGGTTTATAGGCATCCCTAAGGATATAACCCCCTCTCCATTACAAAATTATGTTGTGTCATATGAATAAATTATACTTCAGACCAGAAGAGGGAATTCCTTTTCTCTTTTTCTTAATCCTGTGCTCCATGGGTGAAGAAAATTAAACCCTAATGATGTGGCTGAACTACAGCAACCAGGAACCTAGTCAACACAGCTGATGCCAAAGAATGTTGGAATTCGCAGGCCAGCAACATCTGGATATGTCGGTGCTAGCATCCATGATGCTAGTACCTACTATCAAACTTCATCATCTTCTCTCTCAATCCCTAGAATTCAGCTCTTTAATACAAATCTCTCTCTTCATTGAACATGCTTTTTTGGTGATAATTTAACATACCAGTTTCCATAAAGGCGAACATAAAATACTACTGCCATCAAATAAAGAAACTGCTCCATCACCTGTATCACAAGGGACACTCTGACCTGATAGAAAAGCACAGAGCTTGTGGTCTCGTCTAATTGAGTACTTCCTGTAATCATTAGAACTAAATCAGGCCCCTTCTACACTGCCATATAATCCAGATTATCAAATCAGATAATCCACATTATCTGTTTTGAACTTGATTATATGAGACTACACTGCCATATAATCCAGTTCAAAGCAGATAATCTGGATTTTATATGGCAGTGTAGAAGGGGCCTCAGTCTTGCTAAATTGGGAGTACATAACCAACAGATTTCACTGGCCACTCTGACTGAGAACTCAAGGCTGATCGGAAAACACCAGGTTACCTATTGCTGCACAACATCCTTAGCATTTCCTCAACTAAGGATCAAAAAGCTGGGTATGCACAGTGATAGAAGGAACAATATCAATAAACCTAAAGTAGAAATAAAGATGTATACCTATTGAAGGATCAGCAAGCAAAAATTGCACTACCTGAAAGGTTGCCAGTATCTTCTCCCTCTAATATTATACATTTGATAGCCCCATGAACATAGTCTAGATAAGACTGGCACTTAGAGGGGTATAGCACACTGATTGCCTGCTGGTAACAAGACACACTACTCCTCGATCATTGCAGTTTCCCCAAAATGTGAGCTCTTGATTAGATCTCTGATGGACAAAAATATACCCTTTGGGTCCTTATCTGACAATTTTGTACTGAAATTAGCAGACGTCTTTTTTACAAGGTTACTGAAAGCGGGGGGGGGGGGGGGGGGGACACACACGACAAGCCATTTTGTTGAGGTGGCAACATTGCACAGTCTGCCAACTTGTAACGTAACATCAGGTTACACCTGGGTCCAAGACTTTACGCCTTAGCTTAAGGCACATTCTTCCACAGGACTGTAATGTATCTAAAACCACAGAAAAGGGAAGACCCTATGGCTACAGTCTCCATGACTATACAGTTTTAACATGTCAAAACTAGTCCTAGGTAAGAAGCTTTTGAGATATATAACAGCTTGTGTCTTTTACCTGGGCCCAATATTAAGCCTACACATTTTCAGATATATTTCAGAGTACTCACATGTCTCATGTGATGCATTCATCTACACAAAGGCATTGTGCAAAGGCATCTTTTCAATTCCTGAAAGGGTAGTTATGATTGAAAAGGCAGAATTTCTCTAATAGTTTTGCAAGTATATGCTATTTGTTCTAATTATGCAATATGTAAGACAAAAAATTTACCCTGGGAACTTAAAATTATTCATAAAGATTCATCTAGTAGTCTAGGTCAGTGACCACAGGAAAAAATAGAAAATGGTTTTCACTAAGATACACATTTTTTAAAAAAAATTGTGTGCTGACACACAGAGATAACTTTCCTTGGGTGCATCTACACTATAGAGTCAGTGCAGCTCAACACCGTGTTAACTACCATGGATCAATGCTATGGAATCCTGGGAGGTGTAGTTTGGCGAGACACTACCGCTCTTTGGCAGAGAAGGTACACACGCACATACAAATACAAAAATATTGAGTGTAAGTTTAGCAGTGGGACCAGAGTAAATGAGACATTATCATTCTTGGCCTGACTGAATGTAGCTGAATTCAGCAACTACCTAAACCGAAAGGCTATTTGAAACACAGGGCTTTTTAGTAGATGGTGATATTATTCTTCTGAGTTGAGACCTTGTGATGTTGGAGTCTAATTTCGATAGAATTATCGAAAAAAGTATCCATTTTGTCCAAAATGTCTGAAGAAAAAAAGGCACCTCAATCCTGCCACCTTGTATGCAGCTCAGTTTCATCTTTAGTTACTAAAGGTAGCAGTTGAATGCTTTGGTTACATAGGTTGAGTCTCCTTTATCCAAAAGCAAGGGACTTTTTTCTTTTCTTTCGGATTTCAGATATATATTTTTGGAGCATGGAATACCGGTATGTGTGTATAGATTGTCAATGAGGGTGGGATGGAAAGAAAGTTAGTGACACCCCCCCCCCCCATGAGCTCCCCCTCCCTGCAGAAATCAGGTAGGGAGAGTGAGGAGGGAGAGATGGGGGAGAACTATGCATACACAAGGTGTTAGAATCACAGACACCTTAAAGGGCCAGACTCGAAAGTGACTTCAAAATAGAATTTATTAAAACAAAGGAAAAAGGATGCAGAGGAACTTAAATGTGGTGCCACTGGTCAAAACTCAAGAAACAACCAGTCCTGGTTCAAAAAGGTTTACAAGAATATAATCTGGATTAGTTGGATAAAAGAAATGAATTAAATAAAACATTCTGAGGTCAAATAAAAAAGGCACAGTACACAACTGGTTAACAAAGGGAGGAGCCGCAGGAAGCAAATCATCATCAGCCGAAGTCCAGGGTCGAAGCAGGAGAAATCCAAAACAGCGCAGGTCCAGAGTCCGTAGAAGCAGCATCTTAGCCAAGCCGATCCAGGTCCAGGAAGGGAGAAGTCCACACTCATGAGAAGCCAATCCGGGTCAATAACAAGCAAACGATCAAGAGATTCAAACTGCAGATCCCAAACGAACACCTAACACGAAACTGGCAGCAGCAAGTCACACGGGACCCAAAACACGAACGCACTCCAACACCTTGCCTTCTGCAAAGACCCCTCATTCCTGAGCCCACTTTTATTTACAACTCATCATCAGAAGATGAACTGACCACCACCCCATCATTATCCCCCGCAGCTGCTTCCAGCCACCTTGTCTTCCCCTCCAAGTCCTCCATCGCCTGTCAAGACTTAGATCTCCCCAAGACTCAGTTGGATCCCCTGATTGCCAGTCTTCACCCCCAGGGAACCCCATAAAGGTATCACTAGTTGTTGGCTCCTCACAAATAGCTTGCACTTCTCTTATTTATTTATTTATTTATTTATTTAGACCATTTCTACCCCGCCCTTCTCATCCCCAAGGGGGGGACTCAGGGCAGCTAATACAGACAACAATTCAATGCTAACAGCATCAAAACAACAATATAAAACAGCAATATAAAATCCATTACATAATTAAACAGTGATATTAATTAAAATTACATAACCAAATAGAACAGATCACATAATCACAGGTCATAAAGCCATTTCCAATTTTCAAACAATCCTATTGTCCAATTTTCAAACAATCCTATTCAAACAATCTTAGTCCAATCCATGGTGTCTCCTTCTTCACTCATTGACCCATCATCCCCAGAGAATCCTTCAAACGACTCCTCATCTGTAGGCACTGTAAGTATGTCCTGGATCCTCTTTCTCTGCTGTTCATCATCAGATTCCTGCTCCCGAGTAACCCTTTTTTCCCTTCTGGCACTCATACTACTGTTTGTAACGTTACTCACAGGTTCTACTACAACATAAGGTCTCTGTAAAATGAAGACATTCCAGGTGCTTCCCTGCTTTGTCAATACACTTTCTACCCTTTTAGCAAAATAAACAAGAAAACATTGAAAAATTCCTCCCCTCAGTCTCTGAGAGCCTTTTCAATTCTTTCTGGGCAGGATACAGAAAGTGGTCAATGAGTGAACCCTACACTCACCTTTGCAACCCATTTCCAGAGTGCCACCTCCATCACACCCTGCATTGACCAGGCAGAAGCTTCTGGGATGTCTGCTTTTCAGAAAGGGTTTTTGCAAGCAAAATGCTCCCCTCCCATTCTCTTTCCACCAGTCAAGACTCTTTGAGGAAAAGCAAAGCAGGTGCTCGATATATCCTTTCCCTTAAGGCAGAAATGGGTAGCTGGTGGGAAAAGGCTTCAGTTTTAGAGTATTTCAGATTTCTGAATTAGGAAGACTCAATCTGTATTAAGTTTTGCAGTTCTGATTGTTAATTGCTTTAATGTGTGTATGTCTGTGTGTGCTTAGATTTACTCATCTTCCCTAGCAATCTCAGTTCTCTGGCCACAGATCCTACATGCTGCCCCACTGTTTACAAAGGATTGTGATTCAGCTAACAAACTTTACCATGCCATTTCCCTCAACACATCTGAGAAGAAAAGGGCAGGAAGTTTCTCGGAGCAGATTAATCCAAGCATCCTTACAATGTGTGTGTGTGTGAAACAACTAGTGCTGGAGGCTCAGGAAACTGGTTGGGGAACAAAAACATTGCCTTCTGGCATAGAGAAGCCAAAGGAAACCCAGCTGTTACTGTTTGTCAAACAGGAGTTACGTAACCTTTTCCCTTCCTTACAGCAGTCTGATTTTATGGCCTTCCTTCCCATTTAAATTTACACTCCCATTTACACTCTCGGTAATTTCTTATTGATGCGTACTTCAGCATGAGTCATTTCACCTGAATCACCCTTTTGATAATCAATTGAATGAAGTGTTTATTATAAAATAAATAAAATCTCCTTTAACCCTCTAACATTCACATATAAACACACACAAACTCATCACCACACTACAGACAACATACTGTGATATTTTACCTTAACATACTGGTGTTTTTGTTATGGATGAGAGCTTAATTCAAACTAGATAGAAGTACACCTATCAATTAGAATTAACCCTGTATTAGGTAGTGTTATATTTCTCCCGAAGCCACAGGTTTGCAGTTTCAGTATACTCCTAAACTCAGCTTTAACCAAGGTTCCTGAGATGACCAGAAGTGCTTTTGTAGTTTTAAAGCTTGAACCCCAGTTGCACACAAACCCAGAAACATTGAATCTGATGACACATGTCTTTGGTTTGGACATTTCATTGTGACTGCTGTAATAAGTTCCACTTGGGGCTGCCTTTGAAGAATCTTCAAAAACTTCTACTGCAGCCAGACTGTTTAACTGGGGCAGGCTACAGTCATGGGACTTTGAGATTTGCAAGGTATTTAACCTTTCCTGCCAAAGAGTGTTTATGCATTATCAAACTTCAAATGCCATTACCCCATAGCATTGAGCCATAACAGTTAAAATGGTGTCAAATTGAATTAATTCTATTGTGTAGAAGCACCTTTTCTTGCTCTTTAATTACATTTCACAAAATGTAATTTCACCCTTTCGATTTATGTATCTGTAGCTTAACTATGTAAAGGAGCCTGTGCTGAATTTTTGTTAGTCAGCTTCATTGGATGAATCCTGTTTCAGAGGGAAAAGAATGTATCCTGAAGAAAAATGTAAGCCTATTCATTTTTCTCTGCATCACGCATGTATTCACAAGCCCCCTATAATCTCTCATTTTAATCTCTTTTACTTTATAAACTTAAAAAAGCTCAAACATTGCAAGAAGCTCTCACAATGGAGTTATTTCAGCTCCCATCTGACTGCCGAATTGGAAAAACAGCTCAAAACAATTTCCCTTCTGAATAAACCAGGAGGGTGTGCTTACATACCCTAAATTCCTTCATCATCTAGTTGTACAGTCAGAATATCCACAATTGCCCATACCAGTTTCTTTCTCAGAAGGAATGAATGGTCCAAAGGCTGACCAGGTGGGGAAAGCACAAGGGAAATGAGTTGAGAGCAAACAAAATTGAAACTTAGTTTCAATTGAAAACAGCTTGGAGATTTCCATTACAAAGCACTTTTTGAAGACAACAAATAAAGAATTGCCATTTAGATATTAAAATCTGTAAAACAACACGGGGCATAGGCATACTCTGATTAGCATTCTGTAAATATAATAAAGATATCTGTGGCTGCCTTCCTTTTCCTACAAAGGAAAACTGCAAAGGCTGCCTTCATTTTTGTGCAGATTTATTCTTAGCTCTAAGAAGGATAGCACCCCTGCTGTTAATAAGGACAGGTATGATATTTTCCAAGCAAATTATTTCAGTCCCCAATGAAAGTGGAATGCAGTTATCCTATTTACTTGCCTCATAACAATCAATATGAAATACACGAGCGCTTTTGCCTTGTCATGCCTGGACAAATAACTGTTTCCCTGCTACAATTTAGCTTGGAGTACACTCCCACTCCCCATCTTTTAGTTTCTCATGCTAGAAGCCTTTCTACTGTGACCAAACAGAAACTGATTAACTAAGTCAAGGGCCACGTCATGTCTGAACTTGGAGGATAAGCAGGGGCAGCCTTGATTACTACTTAGATGGAAGACCATTAATAAATACTAAGTGCTATAGATTATATTCTAGATAAAAGAATTGGCAAAACCTTGCCTAAGACAACCCTAGGAAATTCATGGGGTCACCTTAAATTGATAGGGAACTTGAAGTCTCCTACGCACATAAATTAGGTCAAGCATAGAAAATAACAGTTGTGTTATATCGGTAAATCATATCTCATATCTTGCAGCACAGTGAAAATGTTGCATATATCCAATAAAAGAAAAAAGATGCAGCATTGAATTTCTCACATTTTATCTACTATGCATGCTTTTCACACATGTGAGAAAACCAAGGTCTAAACTTTTGAGCTGATGGGGACTGTTCTATAAGGAATACTACAAGAAGCCATTAACTGAGAAGTAGTGCACTGACAAGGAAGTGATGAAAGATGGGACAGAAGAAAACATGAAAAATGATGTGACAAAGGCATTAATCTACTGAACCCCTCACCCCCGCTCTGTCTACAGACACATACACAAATTCAGAGAGAGAGAGAGAGAACAGTGGTGCACGAGGCACTGTCTAGCTAACATGCAAAATTGTGATTTTGTGAATAATTTGGGTTTATAGTTGTCATTGTAATGTTTTACATGTTTTAATGCTCTTAATCTCATTTAAATTTTAATTGAAATGTTTATTAAATTGTATATTGGAGGTATATTGTTTTTAAGGCATTGAATTATTGCCTATGCTGTAAGCCGCCTTTAGTCCCCCTCCTGGGTCAAGAAAGGCAGGATATAAATACAGTAAATAAATAAATAGAATAGAATAGAAACACAGAAAATGTTTTTCAAGAATCGAGACATCTCTTTTATTAGTTATCCCAATAACCGCAACTCATCTGCTTGCTTACATATGGCCAATAACAAGCCAAAAAATGTCACTCTCTGCCTTTCCAAGTTCACTTCTCCAGTGGCATTGCTGGAGCAAACTACCATCACCCCACACAACAACAAGAATACTCACCAGGGCCGTAGCCAGAAAAAAATTTCGGGGAGGGTTGACAATTTCGGGGGGTGGGTTTGAAACCTGTCTCCTAGCTCACACTGAAGCAAATAGCACAGCAGGGGGCAGAGCAACCTTCAATAGCCTGCAGCTCCGCCCCTATCAACCACCTCCACCAAGTCTGGCCTCCTTAATGAGAGCATTCAACACACACACACCCAACTTGGTTGCTTTGCTACATTGGCTATTGCTGCAAGTAATGACAGTGTGAATAAATTGTCAATATTTGCTTGAGATAGTGCTTAGGGTTCTGGAGGGACTCTTAATTTTTGGCATCTCATAGACTTAGCATGGGGATTTAGTTAACCAGTTAAAATTCATGAGTAAACCAGGTTTTAAAAAAAAATCTGAAACATTTCGGGGGGGGGGGTTGAACCCCTAAAACCACCCCCTCGCTACAGGCCTGATACTCACCATATTGCTCTGTGTATATACTTCTTTATCACTGATAAGCACCCAAGGGTTCAGAGTCATTTTTCCTGCCCCAAAACTCTCCAGGACTCATGTCAGCCTCTTCAAATATCACAAGTAGAGTCCAGAAGGTCATTTCAGGGAAAGATTTATTAAAGCCAATATGTTTAACTACAATATATTCAGCCAGAAATCCTGATTAAATTTTTCCACACAGTGGCTGAAACAGTGACACCTTTACTTTCTGATGGCTCAATTCAATTAAACTTTAACTGACAAAATTAATTAAAATATTTTGTATACAATTATTTTAGGCGACATGTATACATGTATAAGAAACATAAATGAATTTAACTTTTAGACCAAAATGTAGCATTATGGATCTACAAACATTCCAAAATGTAAAACATTCCAAATTCTTCTGGTCTCACACGTTTTGGAAAAGAGATACTCAACCTGTATTATTTTTGCTTAGGTATATTTTCTGAAAAATACAAAATGAAAGACTGTGGCTAGCAACTCAATAAAAATAGTGCTGAATGATCTTAAGTGTAACTGAAGCGTGTTATTTTCCTTGTTTTTTTAACCATTACACATTTCCAGTGCACTTAGGCTCATTATGAAAAAGTGTCAGCACACGGTCAAATCATGCCTATCCCCCTTCAAAGGACTGAATTCAACTCCAGTTTATTCATATTACACAATCCATAGTACACCAAAATGCTTTATTTAGAATTAAATATCAATGCTAAGTCAACACTTATGCAAGTTCCACTGACATAATGAGTCTACGTAATAAGGGAATAACAACTGGATTTTGCAAATGAAGAGCAAAAAATGTTCTAGATCAAATTGTGCCAGTAGAAAATAAGGCAATTTCCTCCAATTTCTTTCAGACGTTCAAAATAGAAATTCAAAAAACTGGCAAGGGCAAACTGAGGACAGTCTGCCTTAGCTCTAAGAAAGGCCAATGAAATCTTCAGTAAATGAATGAAGTCAATTTAATATTCCAATACCCGACAGAGCCAGGGGCTTGAAGGAAAGGCGAAAAGTATAGTGTTCATATAAATTGCTTTTTTGTGTGCTCATAATGGTTTATTGCTCAGTATTCCCAAGTGCTAAAAGAATCATTTGCTCTACTTCTATAGACTGAAAGCATACAAATTAATAACTCCCAATCTGTCAAGAAGCATCCTGTTTGCTTACTTAGATGATACTACTTTATGCATCATAGCCTTGTCCTGAGCCTGCCGAATTGTTACAACTCCAAGCAACACATCATAAATCTAATGCTTAAAAGGGGCTTATATAAGACTTGGTATTCTGACTCCACAGCTCATTAGGGCAGCTATAATTAATTACTTAGCGAGACAGGGGATTAGCAGAGATGTAACTAAAGCACTGAGCCATTAAGTTAATGCATTTTTATATTCTCTGAGTAGAATCCGTCAGAACGTAACTTCTCTGAGTTTCTTATTTTGAGTAGAAATAACTATGGATTCTATATGGTTCTGAGTAATAACATAAAAGGCAAGAGAGAAAGTTACCATTCATTTTACAATCTCAACCTATATCCCTGTCTTTGCCCTTGGGCCAGCCTCTCTCGCTGCCCTCACTTGCTTTAAAAGTACACTCTGCCTCACAGGGAAACATTCTTGGTTTAGAAAAGACTGATACAGTCAAACCCCGGGGTAAGAAGTTTTAATAATATCAGGAATAGCAATACAACAGATTGTGGGGAGAGGAGAAAGGTTGAAAAGAAACAAAACTATGTACTACTTTCCTAACCTAACAGGGATAATCAGAGTAATCTCAATACATTTGTGAGAACAAAAATAAAGTAAAGGTAAAGGTTTCCCTTTGACATTAAGTTTAGTGCTTGAGTTAACATGAATTAACTCACCTGTTAAAATCTTTGTTGGGGCCAAATTTTGGGAAGGGAAAATGCCATGTTATGCCTATGTTTAGGGACTCTCTTGCCAATTGACAGTTTATCTCTCAGGTAACTTGCTAAAGACACAGTGATTTAAGAAATTCTGCAAAAGAAAGAAGGTGATTTAACTAATCAGTGAAATACAATCTAGGTGGCATTCATTTCATTCTCCCTGCGCTATCTCAAACTCAATATTACAGGTGTTGAATGCTAATCATCATGAGGAAAATCTCTAAAATGGAAAAGCACAGTAACTATTAGTAGTCCTGAAACTGTTTAATAAAGTCTTATTTTCCGAATAAAGAAAGGCTGTGATATAAAAAAGTGGATGAAATTCATGGGTATCACCACCCTCCATGCTCTTGGACTCACTGACACAGCCGAAGTCAGAGTCAGATTTTGGACAAGTGATGCCCTGTGCTAGTTCAGTTATGAGGCCCCTGACTTGGGCCCTGAAGGTGGTCGGCCCAGTAGGGCTCTACTGCATGCTTTATGGAGCACTCTCATAGATTATCAACTCTGTCATTACGTCTGGAATCACTCTGAAAGAGACCGCCTTCAAATTTGGAATTGAATAGTAATTTGGAATTCCATTGTAAAAAAATAACCTAACAACAGGAAGATGGGCAACCCTAGCCAACTGGGCCCTGTGCTTAAGCACACCTGAGCATAGTGGTAAATCCAGCACTGGATGCAGTAGCACTCTACTAACTAAAAAGGCTTTTCTTCACCTAAATGCTACCTACAGGCATATAGGAGTTGGGAAATACACACCATCAAGAGGACAGGCAAATATGTCATTTTCAAAACCATTAGAGTCATGGAAAGAATAAAAACTGATTTTCAAATGTGGCTAAAAGTACCAACAAAGGTTTTTAACAGTCACCTACAATCTTGTGTACCTATTTGCTGGGTGAAATTAGCTAGGAATAACATTTCATGGTCTGGTTGACATCATACAGAAGGAGCTCTCTTTCATGGCTATTTCAAAATACAGTATAATGATGCCCCTACTCCCATATAATACAGAAGTGTTTGGAAGGGGGTGGACCACATATATTTCCCATCTCCTTAGGTTCTGAATTATATATTACTGCACCAAGCAGGTGTAGAAAAGACTTAGCTATGGATGTATCCTAAACCATAGGAGATGGGATAGATTCCTGCACAGAGGGGGGTGGACTACATATATTTCCCATCTCCTTAGGTTCTGCGTTATATATTTCTGCACCAAGCAGGTGTAGAAAAACCTTAGATATAGATGTATCCTAAACCATAGGAGATGGGATAGATTCATGTACAGAGTATCCCATAAATATATAAATACCCAGCTGATAGCAGCTATGGTGGTTATTTGAAGGCTAAGTAAATACATTTATATTGAACAATGTTATAATAATGATTTGATCAGTTACAAATTCCATTCTAATTTACAATGTTATATAATGTGTTCAAATTGTCACCCTTGCATTATTGAAGCAAAGAGCTGGAAACCTGATGTTTCTGTTACAATTTTGTGACACTTCTCTATTATTAGGATCTTGAATCCTATTGAGGTGTATACATTGAGGGCGTGCAAAACGAATTCCAGAGTTTAAATGGTCAAGAGTGTATACATTTGGGAGAGACACCCTATATGATTATCAGTCACTTTATAATTCATAAATGAATACTGGATTGCATCTTAGAATGAACTTGTATGAATCACTACTTTCATAACATCGAATACAAAACCTCAAACCAAATGTTTTTAATAATAATGGAACATCACAAGCTTTATTCAGGCATATGCTTTTTCGTATACACTGCAAACACTGGTGACAAGGATATAAGTTAACATGTAAGCCATGCTCCAGATATCACAGTATACTAGGAAGTAAGTTTGATACAACCCAGCAGTATTAGGCAAAATGTCATTGCATTTGATTTATCAGAGAAAGCTTTAGTGGTAACTGACTTTGTCTTACCTTCTCTACAGAGTAATTATTATTCTCACTCCACATTCATTTAAAGCATTTACACCTTGTTCTTCGGCCAAAAATGTCAGCTTATATACAATTAATTAAAACAAGACAGTCACTGCTTACAGATTTGCAATATAAAAGGAGGAAGAGAGAAAAACAAGGAGAGAACAAAAACTCAGGCACCAGTTCTTAAAGTGAAAGTGTAGCTCAAAAGGCAGAAGGAGAGGCCACGAGATTAGTGCCCAATTCATACTACAGAATAATTGTACTAATACCCCACTTCAACAGCCATGGTTCTATCCTACAGGTGGGCAAATTAGGAGCAACATTTAATATTTCCAGGCTTGAAGCTCCAATGCATTACTAATTTAGAAAACCCAGGATTCCATAGAATGGAACGATGATATTGAAAATGGAAGAACAGAGTTATAACTGTGTAGTATGAGTGGATCTTGGGTCTTTCAGCCCAGCTGATGGAATCCCCTTGCATCCTATCTCCCTGGATTTGTATTTCAATGGAGAAGAAGCCAGTGAAGACTATGGGGCATTTGAAGTCCTATATTTTTTCAGTAAGACATATGAAAAGGCAGAAAGCTATGTAGCTTGAACTGGCTGTTTTATAAAACAACCAAACAACCACAACAATACTTTAGGTTTTTAGTGAGTTTACTCAAATGGATAAGAAACAAAGTTTGCCACTTACACAATCTCCTGCGAAACATGCTTCATCGAATTATTTTATTCTAAAGACAACTGCCCGAATTTTCAACTTATTGTATATACCCATATATAAGCCTAGAAATTATAGTAAAAAAACTGACTCCCAAAATCTGAGTCATTGTGAGTGCAGTATCTTAACTCTTATCAAACTACTCATCTGAGTAGAGTGGCAAAGGGCAAGACCTTAGTCTGCCCTGGGAGGACCTAAAGAAACAATCTCCCCTTTGTGGAATGAGCCTCCACACCCATAGATCATAACAAAATACATAACTTTGGCCCCCAAACCTGCTTTTGACTTATACATGAGTATATGCAGTATTTAAAAGAAAATGTTGAATGAAATGGTGAACAATTTAATCAATGCACAAACAAATTAAAACCTTTTTGTGTGTTGTATCTTCCTCTTCCATCTCTGAGGAGGAGTTGGAAGGGGAGAAGGCTAAAGAGGAAGGGGCTGGGGATTCTGGGCAGATGGTCAGGCCTGCTCGGGAGGAGGGGGAGGAGTAGGCACACTGGTTGTTTCTACTTTTCAAGAATGCTGAAGGGAGCAACAAGCAAGGTGTAGATCAGCCAGGATTGCTGCAAAGACTTGCAGCAATCAGACCACTCCCTAGAGACACATGTGCTGTGGGGTGAGGACTATAAATCAGGAGCAGGGGAAACTGCTGTCACTAGCTGCAACTGATCCAGAATAATAATAATAATAATAATAATAATAATAATAATAATAATCCTTTATTGGTACCCCGCTACCATCTCCCGAAGGACTCAGTGCGGCTTACAAGAGGCCGAGCCCAAATACAATAGTAAAAACAATAACAACAACAACAGCAAAATAACTCAAAAACAAAGCAATAACATTAACAACACACAATGACACAATTAAAATCAATGTAATGTAACTTTAATGTAATAATTAAAGTTTAAAAGTGCTGGGCATGCAGATACCCTAGATCTCTGATAAAGTGCGTTGGGACATAATGCTAGGAGTTTCCTAGTCTTTGTTCCTGTATCTGTTCCAGCAAGAAGCCTCATCTTTGTAAGTGTTTTTGCCTTGAGAATGAACTACCAAAGACTTTACTTTGCTTAGCCAACAGATGTTTACCTTGTTTTTTGAACTTGTGTTTGTGTATTTTATTTTGCTACTTTAAACTTTGTAAAAGCTTTTTCAGCTCCTTTAAACTTGGTGTTATGGCTATTTTGGGGGCAAAACAGGACAATGTGGAACTTAGGAGTGTCTATGCCGCTCCCATATTAATTATATATTTTAAACGGTAAGAAAAGATAAACCTTTTCTTTCCTACACAGCAGTGCTCACTTTATGCTTAAACACAAAGAAAAAGCTCTCATGCATCATTTCGCTTTCAAAAAAATCTTGCTGCCTAAGCAAATAAACTGATCAAAAGAAGAAATGGGGAAAATATTAGCTCTCAATCAGCAAGCACACTTTGTTACTACTATTTTATTGAAATGTTTACACATTAATGGCTTTTGTCTGTTGGGAGAAATAATACATCTTGACAAAATGAGTTACTGTGTACTATTCTTCTATATCCCAGAGAAATAGGACCAAAATAATGTTGGTGTCATGCACTTGATGAATTTGAATTGCATTGCACATTCTAAATTATTTCACATTATTTTTATTCCCTCTCAGCTCTGACCCACATGACTGATAAAAGAGAACCCTTCAAAGAGTCGCATAGCAATTGGGAGCAGTGCTGCCGGGTTTGCACCACGAACAAGGAGAAAGGAAGCCACATTGCCCAGGTTAAGCTGAGTGACACAGATTTATTTGTAAAACAAAAAAATGGAAGATAAAGAAAAAGTATATGGATCTACATAGAACAAGATGGAGAAGACTCTGGGTATCACTCTCCAAAAGAAAAATAATCCCACTGTGGTGAATCAAATTGGTACAGCTACAAACTGCAACACTATCTGGTACTAAAACCATTTATAACTCTACTTTAAAAAAATATAGGCAACTGATTCAATGAAACATTCAAAAGGAATATAAAGAAGTGTGTGCTTGGCTTGTATTCTGGTATTATAGGGTCTTCTAAGGAAAACACTTTCAGAAATGTGCTGGAGAGTGGGGAGGAGCAGGAATATCTTGCTCCCCCTAAGTCTGTGGTAGAACAAGATCCACAGGTAATAAATAGTAAACGTACTAATGATACAGAAATCACCAGCACAGCAGGTATAACCCCACTTCAAACCAGGCCTCCCGTGAAACTGTCTGTTAGCCAGCACAAGTCCATGCTGACTCATAAGAGCACTCTGTGCATCAGCACATAAAGAGGGAGCCTGAATAAACCATGCCAAAAGTTGGAAGCCAATGTTAAAGACAAATAAGAATAATTCTATGCATAGAACAAAAATGTGCTGTACTTAAAGTTGTAGTAGGACCTGTGTGCTTGGCTTGTATCATGGTAGTATTGTGTCAGATTCAAAATTATTTGACAACAGGAAAAGTTTGGCAAATATTTAATATGTCAGTTGCATCTTGAACAGTTTTACTCTACTGAAAAGATCTTTGGCATTTATGAAAATGCCATCCTTGCAGTAGCACAGTCAAAGGATGAGTTACATTGCTTGTTGGTCAAGGCTATGAAGGTTTTCACAAATCTAAGGAAATCTCATGAGGAATATTTGATGGAACAAATCACACAAAATGATGAGGCAAAAGAAGTAAACAGATGAAAATAAGACAGAAAATTTCCAAGGAAGCTCCTTTGAATAGAAATATGGAGTCCAGTAATGAAGGGACGTCCCAAAAAGCAACAGATACTTGTTTGAAATGTGCAAAAGAGAGCTTTTCCGTTGAAAAAAAAAAGCCAGGAAATGAACAGAATTGTATGCCTCCATTACTTCAAAAAGTTCAGGGTGATAGCAACACAGAGGAAGAAGAAATGCCAAAGTTGAAAACTCTTGGAATTAGGTTCTTGTTGGTTTTTTCGGGCTATAGAACCATGTTCTAGAGGCATTTCTCCTGACGTTTCGCCTGCATCTATGGCAAGCATCCTCAGAGGTAGTGAGGTCTGTTGGAATTAGGAACAATGGGTTTATATATCTGTGGAATGGCTGGGGTGGGGCAAAGAGCTTTTCTCTGCTGGAGCTAGGCGTGAATGTTTCAACTGACCACCTTCATTAGCATTTGAAGGCCTGGCTGAGCCTGGGAAAATCTCTTGCTGAGAGGTATTAAGATGTGCCTGGTTGTTTCCTCTCTGTTGTTTTGCTGTTGTAATTTTAGAGTTTTTTAATACTGGTAGCCAGATTTTGTTCATTTTCATGGTCTCTTCCTTTCTGTTGAAATAGTCCAAATGCTTGTGGATTTGCTTGTGGATTTCACCTCTGCAGGAGTCTACCGTATACCATGCAGCTGTTGACAAGTCTACATAGGGACCACCAAACGCAGCGCTCAAACACGAATCAAGGAACATGAAAGGCACTGCAGACTACTTCAACAGAGAAGTCAGCCATAGCAGAGCACCTGATGAACCAGCCTGGACACAGCATATTATTTGAGAACACAGAAATGCTGGACCACACCAACAACCACCATGTCAGACTTCACAGAGAAGCCATTGAAATCCACAAGCATGTGGACAATTTCAACAGAAAGGAAGAGACCATGAAAATGAACAAAATCTGGCTACCAGTAATATTTAATCAAGAGCTTGGGAATGTTTTTTGGAGGGGGGTGTTTTAGCCATACCAACTTGATTTTTGAGAGCTTTAATCCAAAGTAGTATTTCAAACTCTAGCTATGGTTACATTCCACAATCAATGCACATCCGCCTGTTTAGTCATTGATAGACTGTTCAGCTTTGAGGGTTGCATAGAAATATCTCTTCCAACATTTTGGGTTCAGACTTCAATTCAGTGTTGTTCGTTTTCCTACTGTTGTTGTTTTTATTCATGTTGCAACTTACTTACAAAGGTTTTTTTTAGCAGTAGCAGTAAAACAGATCTGCAGATAGTTTTGGCTTGTGTGCTAAGATTACTTTTTATAAGCAGCATGTATTTTAAGCAGCAGTGAATTTTAGGCAATTACATCAGTGTAATTGCAATACCAGCATAGCAGAGTGCCTATGTCCAATTTTTGACTTGGCATAGCTGTTCAAAATAGCTTCACTGCATTTTCCAAGATAAAGGTGATTCATAGAGGCAGCTTTTTTTCTTAAATGTAAATGTGGTTGGGTTATTTAAGGGAGGCAGGAATGAGAATCCTCAAAATCATGGCCCCATTCCATCTGACCAGATGCATATAGCTTACTGATTGTTTTCCCAACCAGCTTTCATTCCAGCCATCTATGCAAAAGCCATACCAACTAAGAAACATCAACTGATCCTGTGCTCCAGAGGATATGCAGACTTGTATCTGCTGCTCTTGGGGATTCACTGACACAGAGAACAATGGCATTCCACCAGACACTGGCAGCAATTCAAGATTTGGCCTAGAGGAGCTACAGGCTATATTTAGCACTACTTTTTTCCTCACACAAGCACAGGACTCAGCTGCTATGGGAAGTGAAAATACCTCAATTCCAGTCAGGGTTAAAGTATTGCCAGTTGCACACCAGAATACACAATAAATAATAGCCAATGTGACAGATCAAAGAAAAGTGTTGATGTTGTGTGTGGGGGGGGGGGATGATCTTGCCTAATTTATTCAATAAGGCAATTTATTCCTCTCCCTCCTAGCTGTGAGAAAGTACAATTCTAAGATAAATTATATATTAAACTTAGCCTGGTTCCAAAAATGCTGGGAAAAGTCTGAAAAGTCTTTAAACAATACAGTTAACTAGTGCTAAAGTTCCTACCTTGTTCTCCTAAGCTATGTTTTCCTTCTCTAACAAAAGGAAATGGCAATTGAAGAGAAACTAGAAGCATAAATCTTTCTTGACCGAATGGTCATATTGGGTACATTTTCTGCTGCTTTGTGATTTTTATCTTCTATGTAGAACTGCGGAAACTACATGGATTGCAAAGTTGTGGCCAAAGAGGAACCTCACATGGGATGGATGTGACCTTTATAGAAAACAATCTCAACATAAAGAAAATGTTCCCCAGCTGATGGGTAGCACATCCCTCTTCCAGCACAGAAGTACATAAGCACACCTGAGAGTCTTTGGAAACAAAAAGAGAAAGGGATGATAAAGATTCTTGCCTTTTCCCCCCAAATATGTAAGTTGTTATCAGAAGAATTACTTTGCTACATAGGTGGGAGAAATCATATTGGTATCTTGCATCTTTCCATTATTTGGAAAACCTTCAAACAGTAAATGAACAGATGATGCAAAAGTACCAGATTTCAGCTTTTAGTAGAGCAGCAGGACCACAGCATGAATGAACAGACGGTGTTGAGACAGCTCTCAATCAAGTATTTTTTTAAAAGCAACTTGTTGTCAACTCATAAAAGAGGCAGTGTTTTGATAAAAATGTTAATATTCTGAAATGAAATGAGATAGTTCTACACAATATTTCATCCCAGATCTTACTATAATGTTTTTCCAAACCACGTGTATTCAAATATATCTATGCCATGAAATATTAAATAAAATGCAGCACAAAAGTAAGATCTTTTAAAAGCCCAAAGTGTTTGTTTTCCAGTCCTCTGCTTTAAACCTATGGTAGGAAAAGAACTGGCAGAGCACCTCTAGATCACAACCCTCCCTCCCTCACCACCAAAGAGCATGATTCTGAGTATGAAAAACTCTATAACTGATAAATACAATGTTTTGAAAACGCGTATAGTGAGAGCCTGAGCATGTAAGTAGAAACTACTGAGGTTCCAATTATGGCAGTGCTGTTCCTAAGTATTAACGTAGCAAAATGATTGCCTTCAAAAAAAGTTGTCAAGTTGTATTATTCTATATTAAATATACCACCACCAAACATTTATTAAGACAGATTTGCAGTTTGTAATTTGCCATTCTACCATTTGGGAGAACAGATGCTGTTTTTTCAAAACAGCCCAGAGACCTGTGTTTGGCAAACCTTCCTGAGCCTGCTTATCAGCCAACCAGAACAATTCAGTGGAGCAAGTTACTTCTTTAATAACACCTATTTCACCAAAATGGATCTGGCAAGAATGAATGTTCATCACGTTTCAGTTAGCTGCTGTCAGTTTTGATCCTGCAGTTGACTTTAGTTTATATCATTTTTTTTAAAAAAACTTACAAATATATTTTAATGTTGTATGTTCCAAGAAAAATAAATTATAATCTTTTTTGTTTTGTTTTCTAACAGAGACAATCTTTAAAAGAGAAGAACAAAGGAAAACCAACAGAAATGGAATATAAAGTAGACTACACGGCATTAATTGCTACTGATACTGCAAATTTGGAATCTTTTCAGATTCATCATTTTAAGACTTCCTCACAATTACAGAGCCTTCTCTTACTCAACATGAATTATTTAATTATCCCATCTTTCTCCTGTTCAATGTGGTGAACAACAAATTTAAATGAGGTATAGAAAATGTGTCACTTTTAAAGAACGTGACTTATTTTTGTTTCATTTTGGAATGTAAGATGATAATAACATTTTGAAAATTGTATGTTCAAAGAAATAAAATTCTGTAATAAGCAAGTTGAGAGCTAATATGAATTGAAAAAAATAAAGGGAGATACATACAAAGTATCTTATCTTACAAAACTGCAGCCTTCCCAAGAGTATTTTATTAATAAACAAATAATCAGTCGGGAGGGCAAAATTCCAGCCAGCTTAAAGCAAGCTGTGATAAAACCGCTGTTGAAGAAACCATCACTGGACCCCACTCAATTCGTCAACTATTTCCAATCTCCCCTTTTTGGGCAAAGTCATGGAACGTGTGGTGGCCTCACAACTCCAGGCATTCTTGGTAGACACGGATTATCTGGATCCGGCACAGTCTGGCTTCAGGCCGGGGCATGGTACCGAGACAGCTTTGGTCACCTTAGTGGATGATCTTCGTCGGGAGCTCGACAGGGGGAGTGTGTCCCTGTTGGTGCTGCTCGACCTCTCAGCGGCCTTCGATACCGTCGACCACGGTATCCTTCTGGGACGTCTCGCGGGGATGGGTCTTGGAGGTACTGTTCTGCAGTGGCTCCGCTCATTCCTCGAGGGTCGGTCTCAGAAGGTGTTACTGGGAGACTCCTGTTCAACCCCACAACCTTTGTCTTGTGGGGTTCCTCAGGGTTCAATACTGTCTCCCATGTTGTTTAACATCTACATGAAGCCGCTGGGTGAGATCATCCGGAGTTTCGGAGTCCGATGTCATCTGTACGCAGATGATGTCCAACTCTGTCACTCCTTCCCACCTGCTACTAAGGAGGCTGTCGAGGTCCTGAACCGGTGCTTGGCCGCTGTGACGGTCTGGATGGGGGCGAACATATTGAAATTGAATCCAGACAAGACAGAGGTACTCCTGGTTAGTCGCAAGGCCGAACAGGGTATAGGATTACAGCCTGTGTTAGACGGGGTCGCACTCCCCCTGAAGACGCAGGTTCGCAGTTTGGGTGTGATCCTGGACTCATCGCTGAGCCTGGAACCCCAGGTTTCGGCGGTGACCAGGGGAGCATTCGCACAGTTAAAACTTGTGCGCCAACTGCGACCGTACCTTGGGAAGTCTGACTTGGCCACGGTAGTCCACGCTCTGGTTACATCCCGTCTTGACTACTGCAACGCTCTCTACATGGGGTTGCCTTTGAAGACAGCCCGGAAGCTCCAATTAGTCCAACGGGTGGCAGCCATGATACTAACAGGAGCGGGGCGCAGGGAGCATACAACTCCTCTGCTGCACCAGCTCCACTGGCTGCCGATCTGCTACCGGGCTCAATTCAAAGTGCTGGCGTTGGCCTTTAAAGCCCTAAACGGTTCTGGCCCAACTTATCTATCCGAACGTATCTCAACCTATCAGCCCACCAGGACCCTAAGATCTTCTGGGGAGTCCCTGCTCTCTATCCCGCCAGCTTCACAAGTGCGGCTGGTGGGAACGAGAGACAGGGCCTTTTCTGTGGTGGCCCCTCGGCTTTGGAACACCCTCCCCATAGAGGTAAGATCAGCCCCCTCGCTGATGGTGTTTCGGAAAAGATTGAAGACATGGATGTTTAAACAAGCATTCGGTTAATCCGTTGCAACGAATTATGATGACTAAAGGACTGGTAATCATGGATGATGAATTTGGATTGCGACTCCAGTTACGAGATGCATTGGATGGTTATTGGTGGCCCAATAATTTGTATTGTATATGTGTTTTATGCTTTTAAACTGAATATTGTTGTTTTTTAAGTGTTGTAAACCGCAATGAGTCGCCGATTTAGGCTGAGATATTAGCGGTATACAAGCGCATTAATAAATAATAATAAATAATAAAATAAATAAATATACTTACAAGGAATCCTTCCATACAGAACACATCTATTACTTGATAATTACTGTTGGTGATTTACCTTTTTTAAAAATAAAATAAAATAAAACAGCATTGAGGAATTAATAAGTTTTTACTTTATAAAAAAAGTAATATTCCAAACTCTGTTTTCAAAGGAATCCATGGGTCAGAAGACAAACTAGGCAAGCATTCTTTCTACAGGCCCATTTCCCATTATAAATGCACCCATTTTTTTTAGCAAATATAGGACTGAAAATACATATCCACTGAGATAACATGTTACATAGTCATCTTATTATTCCAGAAATCTGTATTGGGCCACTGCAGTTTGGGAGAAGAAAGACTATGCAATCTTTCATGTTATCCAGGACTCTATACATGACCCTGAGTCAGTCTTAGAATGACATTGACCTGATATAGATGTGGGATTTTATTCTTCAGCTGCATACAGCTAGTTGCCTTTGCTGTTTTTGTGACTTTTATTATCCTTGCTTTATTAACTTATACCAGGTCAGATAAACCACACAGTGAAAAAATGTGACAATTAAAACCCCCCACCCGACTTCCATATTTATGCAATTGTATGGCAGCTAATTACAGCCTGAAATTGACTGTTTACATATTTTTTCCCAATAATAAATCTATAAGAACTGTACAGTCACAACTTAGAAGAAATACCTTCAGCCCTTTTGCAGTACAACTTTTAGTCTCAAGGTGTGAATGAAATGGTTGGAATGCTTACCCACGATATGTGTCATACGCTTTTGTGGGATCAGTAGCTCATAGAAATGTGATTGAGGGGTTTTAATTAACAGAAAACAATTGTTTCAGTTGCTTTAAAAATTAACTATTGTGGTACTTCACTATGGGCACTTCCAGACAGCAGTTAAATATGGGTGAAAATGGGTTAAAATAACCAATTTTCACCCACATTGGAGGAACGGAGATTGTTTGCAAAGTTCTCCTGGTGCACCAAAATGGCATCTGAGGAGATGGGAGAGGGGACAAGGGCTTTCCCTCATATCCCCTCCCCTTCTCCTCTGGCACCATTTTGGCACATCAGAAGAACTTTGCCAGGAGGCCTCGTGCCTGCCAATCACTTTTAGGTAAGTTTTAGGGCCTAGATATGGGGGGCGGGTGGGCTCCCTCTCGTTTTTCTGGCTCCTTGCTGTTGTTGTTCATTTGTTGAGTTGCTTCCAATTCTTCATGACCTCATGGACCAGCCCACGCCAGAGCTCCCTGTCGGCCATCACCACCCACACCTCCTTCAAGGTCAATCCAGTCACTTTAAGGATGCCATCCATCCATCTTGCCCAAGGTTAGCCCCATTTTCTTTTTTCTTCCATTTTCCTGGCATCACTGTCTTCTCTAAGCTTTCTTGTCATCTCATGATGTGGCCAAAGTATTTCATCTTTGCCTCTAATACCTTTCCCTCTAATGAGCAGCCAGGCTTTATTCGCTGAAGTATGGACTGGTTGGATCTTCTCGTGATCCAAGGCACTCTCAGAACTTTCCTCCAACACCACAGTTCAAAAGCATCTATCTTTCTTCACTCAGCCTCTTCTAAGGTCCAGCTCTCACATCCATAGGTGACCACGGTGAATACCATTGCTTTTACTATGCAGATCTTCATTGCCAATGTGATGTCTCTACTCTTCAGTATTTTATCGAGATTGGTCATTGCTCTCCTTCCACGAAGTAAGTGTCTCCTGATTTCCTGGCTGCAGTCTGCATCAACAGTAATCTTTGCACCTAGAAATACAAACTCTGTCACTGCCTCCATGTTTTCTCCCTCTATTTGCCAGTTATCAATCATTCTTGTTGCCATAATCTTGGGTTTGTTTTTTTTTGTTTAGCTGCAACCCAGCTTTTGCACTTTCTTCTTTCACCTTGCTTAGAAATTTCCTCAGCTCCTCCTCACTTTCGGCCATCAAAGTGGTATCATCCGCATACCTAAGGTTGTTAATGTTTCTTCCAGCAATTTTTACCCCAGCCTTGCATTCTTCAAGCCCCACACATCGCATGATGTGTTCTGCATACAAGTTGAATAGGTTGGGTGAGAGTATACAACCTTGCCGCCTTTCCCAATCTTGAACCAGTATGTTGTTCCATGGTCAGTTCTGACTGTTGCTACTTGGTCCTTATACAGATTCCCTCAGGAGAGAGACAAGGTGATTTGATATGCCCATACCACCAAGAACTTGCCACAATTTATTATGATCCACACGGTCAAAGGATTTAGAATAGTCAATAAAACAGACATAGAGTAAAAAAAAAAACAACCCACGATAGCTATGTGGATTGGGCCTGGAGATAGTGCAACATGGTCCCAGGGGCCCAATCCACACTGGGCCCACATCTTGTAAGACCCGGCTCATACCTAAGATCTGGTTCTTACCAGGGGTCTAATTAATTTACTTTTAACTGAGTTATCATTTCAATGCCGCAGATAAAAGCACAACAGGGCCCCAAGTCTTAACTACCATGTGCCTTTAAATGTAGCATCTGATGGAGATTCAAATATGGATAAAAATGCATTTTTACAGTGTAGATCGTAGCTTTCTGTTCATGAATGGAACAAGGCCTTCCTTTCTTCACATTTCCTATACAGTCAGCACTCATTCACTGATAATATGTATACTACCACAGAACACTGATAAAACAGATTAAATGGCTTCAGAAACTTACAATCTGGCATTTTTGCTGAAAGTCCTTCAGAAGGTGAGCAAGCTGTTTAGCCACTCTGCACTTGTGCTGCTATCTTAACCTTGGGCTGACGAAACTAAGGGGCACAGACAACAGGCAGCAGTTGCCAGTGATTGATGTTGCTCTATTCCCCCGAGGCACCTAAAGAACTCCATTCAGGTTTCAAAGTGTAATGTTATCTAGCAGAGCCAGATGCACATGAAATATGGAATATACCCATCGATATGCAAGAAAAGATTCACTCACACAGCTGTCCCACTCTGAAGAAATTATGCAACTATTTGTAGATGTTTTAAGTTCTTCTGAGTCATAGTAGCCAATGATATCAGCATATTGATCTTAAGTACACTCCCTGCAGCAGCAGGACTTGAACTCCAGTCAATCCATTTAGGAATGTATCACAAGGCTTCTTTCTTGTGTAGCTCACTAAGCTAACATCAAGAGAATGCAAAGTAACAGTCTGCTATGTTGGTTAGCAGCTATTGGGATTCGTAGTCCACAAGTTACTTTTCTAAGCTCTGGATAATCTTGTGAGAAATGGAGTCACACAACCTGAGCACACATGAAGCCCATCACAGATATCAATGTAATTTGCTTCCTAGCAGATGAACTTAGACTTCAAATGAGGCATGAAAGCAGCAACGTAATTCTCCAGATATTACAGTGCAAAGTATTCCTGAGAGATTGGCCTGGGGGGGGGGGGGGGTTGTTCTGCTGAAAAAGCAGATTGCAATTCACACTGTACAGAGGTTTTCTAGGTCTCAAAGAAACTTCATCACTGCACATGAAGGAAGAAATACTACTGATTGGCTACTACTGCCAATCATATAAGCCTTTAAGGCCAATGCTGTTCTTCTACTGTAAGTTGGCAGTGGAGGGGGGCGGGGAGATTGACACTTTTGCCTGAAGAAGCAGCCAATAAACTTTGAAAGTTATAGGAGTGTATTTTGCACCTTTTGGTTGGTTTAATAGTCATCAAGGCAATATATATTTTGCACATGGTTGGATTTTGCTGCATGGCTACCCTGAATACATTTTTGGATTTGTACATTTTCTTTTTATTTATTTATTTATTTATTTATTTACAGTTCTTATATTCCGCCCTTCTCACCCCGCAGGGATTCTGGATTCCTACTTGTTATCTTTCTCTGGCTGACCAGACATAGTTGGATGTCCACAGGTCAAACAAGAAAATAAACCCTGCATGTGAAGTGGTCTTTATGAGACTTAAATTCTCATCAGACTAGAACTTATTACCTCTTGAAAGTAGGTAATAAGTTCAGACACACACCCCAAATGCAAAAAAATGTATACAATCCCATCAATCAGCCCATAATAGAATCTATTCCAGTTTTGAAGAATAAGAATCCTAACAGTATTTTGTAAAGGAAACTGTGTGTATATATACATATATATCTGCCCTTCAAATATTTAGAGTTGATATCATTTATTTATTTATTTATTTACTTACTTACTTACTATATTTATACCCTGCCTTTCTTGACCTCAAAATGGCTTACAGCAGATGCAGTAATTCTTGGGGGGGGGGGGGGGGAGGGGGTAAGTTGGGGGTGAGAATGGGAAAACAGTATGAAGGCATTGTGGAAACCATCTGTGTCCCACGGGCCAAGCTCTGCTCGCCCCTCATCTAGCCAGAATTGTCAACACTGATTGCCAGGGGTTCCCTAATCCTGCCTAGAAATGGATAGAATTTGAAGGGTTTGCAGAGTTAAAACTAGAGATGACTGCTATATCTTGAATAGTTGCGTAGCAAAGGAAATTTCAGCAGGTGTTATTTCTTGTTACAGACTATGAGACAAACAATGCCTGCTGAATTTACCTCTTCTACACAACCATTAAGAGTATTGTACTTCCCATCATTGAGTCCATTCCTTCATATAAGCTCAAGCTACACAGCACTTTGAGCTGCCAGGGAAATAGGTTTGAGCTGCCAGGGAAATAGAGTTGGGGGGGGGGGAGAGATTTTCTACCCAGCAGCCATCACCTGGCAGGATGAAGCATTTCTGCCAGTCCATGATACACAGATTAAAGTCCAGTCAAGCATATACTGATTGCATTTTGACCAGGCTTAAAAGTAACCCTTTCCCCAATATTGGTAGCTGTACTTATTTTTCTGCCCACAATAGTAGTAACTGCAGCTTAAAACACATTCTGTTCTTTCAATCATCTTTACAGAATGAAGAAATTATCTCTATTTGAATTGCATGTAGTACATAAATTTTGCTGGGCACTTTTAAAGAAAAAATTGAGTTGATTGTCAAAAATATGCAAATTGTGCATTTAACAGATGGTTTGCTATGTGATGGCTTCAGGCAAAGCATGAAAGTTTTAATCAATACAATGAAGAGAAATTGTAAGGAATTATGTGCATTTTCTTTTGTTTAAACAGACAAAAATATATTGATTTATAACTATTCGATATGTCACGTGACACACTGTGTAACAATCATATCACCAAATAGTGCACTATTTGACTATGGAAAGCAACATAAAAAAGACCTTGGTAAATATGGCAAACAAATTATCAAATACATCAAATGCAAATCAGCAGCATTGAAATATAAGGCAATATATCTCTGCACTTTCACTCAAGTGCTGAGGAATCCCTGGATATCTTTCATGGAATTCCAAAATATAGGAAGATTGTTTTTGGAATGGCTGGAGGCACAAACACTTTCCACAGAGTGCTCCCCTTCCAAATTCCCTGTGGGAATTATTCTAATGAGCAGCTGGATGCAGTTTATGTAGTAGGAAATTGGGTTTTCTGCAGATGGCAATACAGGCTTTAATCAAACAATTATTTCATAAAACAATGTGAAAATGGTAAAAAATAAAATAATAAAATGACTACTGCCACTTTTCAATCTTCATAACCTCATAGCAATAGTATAATATTGGGATCAATTACGTGATCTGTGGTCCAGCAGGATTACATGCAGGAAGACATGTCTACTTGCTTTGGATTCACTTTGTTACTGCAGGTAATACCAACTTTATCCAGGACTTCTTTTTGCACCATAGCTTTGGGGCACACCAGCACCTAGAATGTAATGCTTTTTATCACCAGATTTTATAGTGACTTTCATAATTTGCTTAAGTTTGGTCAAATCTGGTTCCATCCACAGCAGAATCACACCTCCATGATAGTTCTAAAGTATAGCAGGCTCTTGTGGGGCTGCCTCTATCACCCTCTTCATACATTGTATGGTCATGCAAAATAACTTTTGACTGAGAAGAATGTATTTGGTGGCATCCCATTGGCTTCTCGTACAGTAAGGAAAAAAGATCAGAATACTGTGCTTTTCTGTAGATGGAAGGCGGGGGGGGGGGGGGGAGAGAGAAAGAGCCTGGTCCTTGGCCATATACTAAGTTAAACAGTCTAGCTTCACTATCAATGCTGATGAATTGAAAATGTACTCTAAAAACCAATAACTCATTCAGAATACCAAGCATGCCGGCCACTGCTGGTTACCATGATAATTCCCAGCTTGGAGATGGGGAGAAGAAGAAGCATTGCCCAGGAGTTATATACAAAATTGTTTTGAAGAGCCTCAGGACCCTTCCACATAGCCATGTAACGCAGAATATCTAGAAAGAAAATCCCATAATATCAGTTTTGAACTGGGTTATCTCTGTCCACACTGCTGTATGTCCACACTGTGTCCACACTACCATTCAACTGTGTGGAAGGGCCCTCAAAGGGCAGCACAGAGGTACTTTCTTTCATCCTCGTTTTGGAGCTGGATGTGAACACTGAAGAGATGATCCTTGAACTTAGAGCTGGGACTGTTGCTTACTTCTTACTATATGCCATCAGAGGAACCATCCTCACCCATATAGGGACATAGCCAGAATTGTAGTGGTCACACATTTTGGTTAGCTAAAATGTGTCTAAGAAAGCTTATTTTTTCTTATGAATCAAGAACTGAAGCAGAGACCTTCTCTATAGAAGTAATGTTTTTTGTCACTGAAGTGAACCTCACTGGGTAGCTATGTTGTAGTCTACAAAAGGAAAAAACAAATTCCTAAATTCTAGTTGTAATGAATCATTCTCATGACAAAAGTTGTAAGAAATTATCTGGAAACCATATGAATGGATCCCACATTTTCATGGGAGATAAATAAGCAAAGAACATCCCTACTTTTCATGTGCTGACTTTTAAAAAATGCTGTGCATACACCAGTCTAGACAAAATAGATGATCTCATTTATAAATATTAGTGGAATTAACGAAAGCATGAAAACAATCCTGAGTTTACCTATGATATCATGAAATAACAGAGTTTGTATCCATGGATATAGGATTCTTTGATCACTATCTAAGATCACAAGTGATTCATGAAGTACTTGTAGTGAATACTTTCCTTGACCTAAGCTTTTTATACAGTCATCTGTCCCTAGAGGAAACAGACAAGTCAACAGCCACAGAGCAACAAGCATCTATGACCTAAAACCAAGTACCAATGCCAGATAGAGTAGACCTGTTTATTAATTGCTGAATTACATCAATTCCTCTGATTCAACAGGTCTACTCAACTTGGAACTTGCACACTGAACTGTGGCTTAGGTCTGTTTCAGCTCTTGAATCACATGAATGATGCTCCTCTGAAAATCTCTGAAAAGAGAAGACACCGTTTCAAATTAAAGAATTCATTTTCTCCCACAATCTTTTAAAATGGCTACACTGAAAATGGTTGAAGTTGTTTACAGTCAAAAATTAAATGTATAAGCCATTCCTTTGCTATTAAAAAGAAACAGCTTTCATTTATAGCTAGAAAGCAAAAAATGACATCCTACATAAAGTCCAGAATCTTGATCTTTTTGACAGAAAATGACTTTCAGTGACATACAACTTTCTTTTATCTCTCCCTATCTTCTCCTGAGCCTTTTTCTTAAAGACCAACTTAGAGAGACAGACTTTCAAGTCAAATTCATCATTCATGTTATAATACACTATTTTTATCAGGAACATTATTCATATGTAAATTTCTATAGAGACTGCCTTCACAACAATTAGAACATGACCTAATATATTGAAATCTTAAAACATTTGCTACTATCAGAGTTGCATAAATTATGCCACTGTATCTGAGATAGTACATGTGTTCTGGGACCCATATAGCCTCCTAAAGTTCCTATCCCCATAAAGTGAGAACAATTTCATGTCAAAGGTAAGAGGATGTCATATAAGCCTGTCCCCTGGACTACTCTTCTGAGCTTCTGAGTTTACCATAATGCTATGCCTTGATTGGGAAGGTCTGCCACCTATTGTTTAAAGACGGTACATCAGGTTTTATATATACATATTTTAATTTAGTGTTGGGTTTTTTTTTTCATGTCAGGAGTGACCTGAGAAACTGCAAGTTAGTTCTGGTGAGAGAGAATTGGCTGTCTGCAAGGACATTGCCTAGGGAACACTCCCATCCTTGTGGGAAGCTTCTCTCATGTCCCTGCAAGGGGAGCTGGAGCTGACAGAGAGAGCTCATCCACACCTTTCCCGGATTTGAACCTCCAACCTGCCAGTCTCCAGTCCTGCTGGCACAAGGGTTTAACCTATTGCACCACCGGGGGCTCCTTTAGTAAAATTTAGTAAAATTCACTTATTCATTTTAAAACCTAACCATTGTGTAGAGACCAATAGGGTCCCCTTATTATGCACACCAAGTTTCAGGTACAAAGCAATCAGAAACCTACAGTTTTGTCTCTGACAGACATGCCTTCAGACAGACAATGATGACATGTTATACATATACTGGTTTGCATCCAATTGGTATCACTTCACTGACAGAATGCTCCTTGATCCAGAAGTCTGTTGTCAGCACAATGAAGAAGGAGGAGGAGATTTAAATGTTGCCAACTCCTGAACCAGCCCTTCTAGCATTCTGCTGAAGAGCAGTTTGATCTACAGCAATTAGCAGGTGATAATGTTTAATGTACATGGAAATACTGACCTGCTGACTTTTGAATATCAAAGAGATTATTTTTAAAAAAAACATGAGCTGGGAGCTGGTAATGATTGTTTTCCAACCGGTTGTCAGCCTTATTCATTAATTAGACTGGCTGAATGATGTTGCTTCTATACTCTTCTAGTACATTGGCCTAAATTCAATTCTTATCCTGAAGTAGAATACACCCAGTGAATCAATAGGATGTATGTAAGTGACTTAGATGTTAAAGATGGAGTCAATTGCACTTTCCTAAGAAAGGAGATCCACAAGAAATGAGCTTCTATAGAAAAGGCCTTGTCTCAAGCAAAGACAACAGAAGCTCAATAATCTTTTTTAAAAAATAAAGCTGAAAACCCATGAAGTCAAGAAAAATAAAAAATTTAAACCATAATAATATTTGCCTGCTCTTAAGAAAGGATTTTAAAACCAACAAATACTGGCCAAGTTGCCACAGAAACTCCCCACCCACAATAATAATGGAGTTTAGTGGAAGAATAGAGAACCATGAGCTACAAGGCTAGATACTCATACTAGAAAGATGATTGGGACAAACAGGGAGAATCTCCCAATGGATTTATTTTCCTGGCAGTTTCCATGGGAAGGAAAGAATATTCCTAATATGTTATTCCAAAAAGAGTCAACCTTCGCTAGCAAACTTTTCGGAATTTTGAATTTGGCACTTAATAGACTTTAAGCTGTCATGTTCTAACAAGACCGGTTTCACATGTCATTACAAAGTACATGCAGAATTTTTAAGCAGTTTTCAACAGAGAGGTTAATGTAAAACACAGAAAAGAATGAGGATGGAGGAACAGCTGAAACTGAAGCTGCTTTTTCATCCATAATTTCATAATAGAAACACCGGTAATTTGAGATGAAACTCGCCCCAGAGTTTCTCCTCTAAAATATGTTAAAGATCAAACAATAGAGCTTTTAAAAATCACACCTTTTCCCCAGTTTTCCAACTTACAAACAGGTAGTTTCCCAAACATGTAGCAGCTTGTATCTCTACCAATGACACTAGAAAGCTCTGAATTACAATTAATGCATTTTTACTTCACAAATATACTAAACAGCTTTATTCTACTGCATTCATGTTTTAAATGTTCATATTAAAGTTTAGATTTTATGATGGAAGGAATGAATCGTGCAAAAATGGGTTTTTTAAATAGAATGTATTTCAGTGGAAGAGATGTAAGCATTTTTTTGTTTCCCCCCTGCTAAAATCAATGAGACTCTTGAGCCTTTGCCCAGATCACACTTAATGTCAGGCTAAAAATGCATGAGAATGGAGAACAGAAAAAATTAAATACAATGGGACAATTTGCACCAATCATAGAACGGTTTTCCAGTTCATACAGCAAAATGCTGATTACTGGTACTTAATATTACAGCAAAAATCTGATTAGTTATTGTTAATATATGCGAGGGGGTATCTATTTAAACTGCAAACAAAGATATTCACTACATGTGTACTTCAGAAACTGACTGAAATATTTATTTAGAGAGAGAAATTGAAAGAAAATCATGACACACAATGTTTTCTAGAATATAAGAGAGCAGAATCTTGCCCCACAGATACAGTATATAACTAAAAATAACAGAAATAACAGAGATAGAAGAAATTAGAGGAGACAGGGATAGGATAGCAAGAGATCATTGCTTCAGTTACAGGAAATGCTGAGGTGCAAGCTCAGAACAAGAGGCCACAGAAATGAGCTGATTATGCCAGAGCTTCATGGAAAATGGTTTTAGAGGGGGGGAAAAGAGAGTTGGCAAAAAAGAGAGTTGGCAGTTCCAAGCATACAGAATGGCATGATAAAAGGAAGAACGACACCACTGCATGAGACTTTGAAAGATCACAGGTAGGGACGGACCATCTGAAATGTAAGAGCAGAGATGATAAGAAAGGGCAAGGCCATGAGAATCTTTGAAGGTAAGGACAAAGAGCTTCTACTATATCCAAAAGCCTATTATAAATGTGCAGCCATTTTAGCAGTGTCAAACTTGACTGCATTGTTGAAAGCTTTCATAACTGGAATTACTGGGTTGTTGTGTGTTTTCCGGGCTGTATGGCCATGTTCCAGAAGCATTCTCTCCTGATGTTTTGCCTGTATCTATGGCAGGCATCCTCAGGCAACCTCTGAGGATGCCTGCCATAGATGAAAGCAAAATGTCAGGAGAGAATGCTTCTGGAACATGGCCATACAGCCCGGACAACACGCAACAACCCAGTAATTCCAGTTATGAAAGCTTTCGACAATACAGTCAAGTTTGACACATCCATTTCTCACTCATGACAAGCTCCTTGTATAACACCTAGAGCTGACCTAGAATGATAGAATCATAAGATAATAGAATTGGAAGAGACCACATGGGCCATCTAGTCCAACCTCCTGCCATGTAGGAAAAGCACAATTGAAGCACTCCTAACAGACATACATGAAAATAAATTACTTGCAACATTTATTTCCATTAATACTGTATACAAAAAAAAAACCACTCATCTGCTTACAATGTCTACAAGACATGGATGTTACTGTATCATTTGGTGTTTTTGTTTAGTTATTATGACTGCCAAAGAATAAAGCAACATTTCCAAGTGCTATTCATTTTCTCATTGCTATTTACATGTAAGCCATTTTTAAAAATATATAATAGTCCCTAAATGCTCTTATTTGTACAGGTTAGAGTTTAACTCACTAATTTAGAGGCATTCAATATTGTACTGTACCCAGCATGCATGTCATTACCTTCACCTATTTCTGGAATCAGAAACTTAAATCAAATTGTGAGTCCCAATTATAGCAAACTCAATCAATACAATGCACAAAAATGTTAATTTAAAGAGTTCTCATTGATTGAATGTTTCTACTCCAATTGGAAGTAATAGCTTGATTTTGCCCAAATATTTCAGGAAGGCCATTAAAGTGAATTCCTAAGGAAAACATTGGGGATGTTGAAAGAAAAAAAAATACATCCCACGATGCATTTCGGTCAAACATTTCAAATGGTCTCTAGAAGATTCAAAATATTTGTGTTTACTTATGTAAGACTTATCTGACCTGGTTGATTCATTTCACATGGGCATCATATTAGTTCTGAATAAACATTTTCTGACATATGTTAAACTGCTTTTCATTTTTGTTTGTATGTTGTAGTAAGTTATCCCTATTATTCCTTGTTATTTCTACTTATGGTACCAATGTTGTTGTTAAAGGCCAGGGACACTTCATTAACTAAGACCCCTTCTACACTGACCTAATATTCCAGGCTCTGATCCCAGGTTATCTGCCTTGAACTGGATTATATGAGTTTCCACTGCCATATAATCTGGGATAAGAAGATAATCTGGGATCACATCCTGGGATAGAAGGAATGTGTAGAAGGAGGCTAAGTAATACCGCTAACCTAACAAGTGAAGATGCAAAACTTTTTTAAAATAAACTGACTTATTTATTTATTTATTTATTTATTTATTTAACTTGTATACCGCTACTCCCAATTTGGCTCAGAGCGGTTTACAGAAGCAGATTAAAACAATACAATTAGCTTTAAAAATAACAATAACAAACTTAACAGACTTAAAGAGCTTGTGTGGTAATCTGGAAACAAATGACAGTTCAAACCACATAAGAGCACCTTATCTGACTCCAGAGGCACTATTTTGCCACTATCATTATAGGATCATCTATTTTGATTCAGAGGTGTGTAAAATAAGATCCATCATGGCTTATTGACTGCCATTATGTAGAACATTATGAGCCCCTAGAGAGCAGTATCTTTTACAGCACTGCTACCAGATAGCTCAAACTCACACTTTAAAAACCCACCATTGGGGGTTAGCCTTGGGGGGGGGTCTTTGCTCTCTCCTGTACATTTCTGGTGCTTGGGAGGGGTACCCCTACTTTGCCCTTCCATTGTGACTGGTCGGGAGCAGCCAATCATCACGATGGATCATGTGCTTCACCAGTGTTTGGGTGATACCTGGCCCTTTGCCACTGCCATATCATATTGCTCCCCCCAGATTATTTAGTTGCCCAGAATTTCTCCTTAATTATGTCAATAAATGGCCCTTTATTTCTCCATAATTCTTGTATCTAGTGTTGTTATTTCATGGTAAGAATTCAAATAACCGGAGGTACTTTGCTGGCATCCCACTGACAGAAGACAAGTTCACTTTGTTTCCCATGAATGCATTTTGTATCAATTGGAATAAGAATCCTTATTTCTAAATACATGCATTGCAAACATGCATACAAGAATATTATATATCTATTTTCTAAGGCCATATTTTGTATATATAAACTGACATCTATCAGGATTATCAAGTATTCTATACTGGTTCTCAGCCTTGGTTTTCCACCTCCCCCAGGCTAAATATCACAGCATGATCACATTAAAACTGTAACTTTTATAGAATTATAAAACTGTAACTTTTATAGAATTATCCTACCTAACTTTGCAAAAACCTTAAATCACTATCAACTAGTAACTATCCATTGGTATTGCCTGTTTGTTGCCAATAAAATGACTGTTTCTCTATTACATTTGTTGCCACCTACCATCACAAATTGTATCTTATCCTGAAAACAAACTTCTGTTTCCTCTTATCTGTACCCACACACCTCTGATTTTGGAATTCAACATGGCAGGTGCCCTTTCTTTTCCCAAAGAATTAAGAGGTCTAGATAATGGTGGGAGCCAGGTCAGCTTTCTAGTTCCTTCCGGGTACTACTGCCATTGAATTTCTCTCTCAGGTCAAGATATGGCAGTCTGGCACACTCTTTTCAATTACCTTGAGAACATTCCCAAGTTTGGCATCTATTCAGCTTTAGTGTGTAGCTATTCAAAGTCAAGCAGATGCAATTTCATACCAAACTAACATTGTGTTCCTGTTTGATATTCTTGAGAGCGCCTGCCAGATACATTTTCCTTCATTTATTCACTTTTTAGTTTGGCAAAACATACCGGGGATTTAAACAGCCAGCTTTTATGCTTTACTCCACTTTGGATGCCTCCACAAAGTCTACTAAAAAGCTTTGATTATCTCACCCTGCAAGTCCCTTAGCTCTTTACTGTGTTCTGCCTTTTTGTGGTCTACAAAGGAGAAAATATATCTAAGTCAACAGGATCTTAACTTTTGACACAGAGAATAAAAGGAATCCTTAATACTACCTAGTGGTTAAGAGAGTGCTCAAAGTGCTTCCCAATCAGTTCAGTAATCTTCCCAATAACCTCAAAAGTGGGCAGAAAAAAATTGCAGTACAAACCGGTTACAAATTTGCTTGCTGCTACAGAAGTGTTACTGTCTCAAGGCTTCAGCCTCTCAATCTCCATGCTTCACAGACCTGATAATACTGTTCTTACTTGGATGGTGACCCAGTCTTCCAACTCTCTACAGAGTTCCCCAGGATGAGGAGACCAAAGCCAACAGATAGTTATCTGCCCCTAAGGGCATGTTTCCAAATAGAGTGGATTTAGCGCCTCTACTACTATGAGGAGTCCACATGGCATACAACTGGTTTTGCAGCAGAAGTGTTGCTTCTAGCTGTTAATCTGGCATAAGGAAAAGCAGAATTTAGTCCAGAGGCTCCAGAGTGGTCCCAAGGTTTTTAAGGTGTGGACAGCTAGATCGTGCTGGCTCAAGCCTGATCCAGAGTCCACACATCCAATAGACTCACCACTGTGTTGCCAGCTAAGCGTTCGATTAGTGGACAGCGGCAATTGGAAATAAACTTAGGATATCTGCAACACTGGATTTACCCTGATTTGGATTTGGTTTTAATTGCCATGTTTAATTTATTGTTTAATGAATTGTATAATGTGTTTTTAATAATTTTAATGTTTTGAATGTAATTTTTGATTGCTTATATGCTGTTAGCATCATATGATGCTTGTGTGAGGCTGCCCTGAGTCCCCCTTAGGGGGGAGAAAGGCGGGGTAGAAATGCATGAAATAAATAATAAATAAATAACCTTACTGGTAACATCCGTTTTGCTGGTCACATGCCTAGGTGCCCTCACCAGCAAGATTGCTTTTGGCTAATGAAACAGTGGTAGCTGAAATGTGCTATTGGCAAAGTTGAGCTTCTGGACACCAAAAGGCTCTGGGGACATTCCCAGAGCACAGTAATTTCACTGCAGATGAAGCCCTGGCCTTCTTTTAGACAAGCTCACAATGATTTTTGGACACTGTAGCTCCCAATACACTCTCTTACCCACATCCCTATGTTAATTAAGAGGAATGAGTTAAATTTAACTACTGACCTCTGACACTTTCCCTTAAAAGATACTAAGCCAAAGGAACTACCGGTTACCAAATCACCTCAACCACCTAAAATGATGAAAATTGTCTTGAAATTCTAAATCTTTTGCTGATGAATAGATAAGCCTGAACTACAGTTCTGAAAATGAATGTCAGAATCTGACACAGCTTAATCATACCAAGTTTCTGAATTGTAAATCACTTCTCTATCTGTTCAACAATGAAAACAGCTTTAGAGTCACAGGCCCAGGATAGCAATCTATAGCTTCTCTTTGCATTCTTGTCTAGAACTAAGTCCCAATAAGGTATACTGGGCTGTTTCACATGTTGTTTATGTTCAGCATAACCTAATAAGGATAAGTTGCATACTGTAAGAAGAACAGCAGCCTATAAGAGCACTGACAGAGTTCCTTTTGAATCCTGCCCAGATTTTTACAACCTTTGAGTTCAACAATTTCTAGGTGAAAAACCATACCAACAAAATATTGCAAGTCATGAGCTTGACTGTAGTTCTGCAAGTGTTTAGAAGGGAGTGTCAGATCAAGTACTGGAAAGAAACCAAGAAGGATGAGATCTCCAAGCCCACTGAAATTCCTGGCAGCTTAGAAACTTTGTGACTTTTAACTCTTTTCAGTCAAGTGTATGTCCCCTTGAACTTAGTGGGTTTACTTCTGAGTTATGCCCAGAACTGCTGAGCTCTAAAAAAAGTGAGCCCCAGTATGCAAATATAATGAGCTTATATTCCTCCTTTCAAAATATTAAATCCAGGATTCAAGAGAGACCTAGATAATACTGAGAAACTTAAGAATTGGTGGATACTGACATCACTCTGTCTCCTGAAAAGAAACAATTTTGCTTGTTATTCTGCCCAGATTCATCCTACGAAAAAAGGCAGAGAGAAGCAAAATACACATTGTATAATTTCTTTTATATGCAGTGCATAGCATCATGCAAATCTGGAGGGACATGTCATGACACCATTGTATCCACAGAAGTCAAGTTCACACACATACAACTGTGTGCATTTAGCAGCTTTCCACTGAAGTGCATGCTAATGGCTCCAGCATTCTTTCATGCCCTGTTGACAAAACAGGTTCAGCAGAAAGAAAATCTTTTTAGCAGCTGTAGCAAAACAGTCACATTGTTTTATTAGGATTTTTCCCCCCTGAAGAGCTGTTTAACACATGATATCTGCCAAAATGACTAAGTAATTGACAGAGTTACCAGGCATTCACTGGTAACGTCTATAGCAGTATTTTGAACTAGCAAATTACAACTTCAGAGCTCATAAAGGCAAGTCCTGTTCATGGATCCTGTTTTCAAAACCCTGCATACAAACATACAGCACCTGCAGTGGTCTTTTCTCACTGACCTAATAATCAAAAGTTCTAGGAATCAAAAAGGACAGGACATCTGCAAAAGATGCCCAAAAGGGAGGAAAAAAGGAAGGGGGGGAAAGTATGTAGCCACTAAACCAGCAGGAAGAGTACCCCCCAGCCAGACAATACAAAAATGTAAACAAACAATATAGCATTCATTCAGAACATGAGAAGTCTTGTAAAATTTTGGTCCAGGGTGAGACAGGACACGTCAAATGACCTGAGTTGCTGTGAGTTTTCCAGGCTGTATGGCCTTGTTCCAGAAGCATTCTCTCCTGACATTTCACCCATGTCTATAGCAGGCATCCTCAGAGGCTGTGAGATGTCTGTCATAGATGTGGGTGAAACGTCAGGAGAGAATGCTTCTAGAACATGGCCATACAGCCTGGAAGACTTACAGCAATCTGGTGATTCCAGCCATGAAAGCCTTCCACAACACATTAAATGGCCTAGTTTTGGCTCCCTTCCCTTCAAACACAAGCTCCCTTTCCCAGCCAGGCACAACCGGCCAGAGAAGAACTCAAAATACCATCACAGAGACTGACAACCAATGGAGGATTTTCTTCCCAAATGATCCCATTCCCAACCAGAATACCTACAGGGTTGCTGTAAGTTTTTTTAGGTTGTATGGCCATGTTCCAGAAGCATTCTCTCCTGACGTTTTGCCTGCATCTATGGCAGGCATCCTCAGAGGTTGTGAGGTCTGTTGGAAGCTAGGAAAATTGGGTTTATATATCAGTAACAGGGCACACCTAAAAACTGCCAGGCCGTCAAATGCTAATCAAGGTGGCCAGTGAAACATTCACACCTAGCTCCAACAGACAAGAGTTCTTTCACCCACCCTGGAGTTTCCATAAATATATAAACCCAATTTTCCAACAGATCTCACAACTTCTGAGGATGCCTGCCATAGAGGCAGGTGAAACCTCAGGGGAGAATGCTTATTGGACATGGCCATACAGCCCGAAAAACTTTCAGCAACCCAGTAATTCCTGCCATGAAAGCCTTCGACAATACACAGAATACCTGCATATCTTTTTAAAAATAAAATTAGAGGAGTAGGAGGAGATGCAAAGGCAGTTAAATCAGCTTGATGGAGATGGCAGTTTGCAAAACTAGGCCAGGGTTGGTTCGGAGAGGAAAGAGGGAAAGAAAGCGAGAAGGAAGGCAGGAAAGAGAAGGAAGAAAGGAAGCACAGCACTCTCCTACTCCGTCCCCTGGGTGATGAGGGGGAAAGAACAGGAAGGGATCTTCAGGCAAGTCCACACTCTCCCTTAAGTCTCCGCATCGCTCCCACCCAGGAGAAGAGCGCTGACTACTAGCTGCGGTAGCAGGTCCCTTCCATGGAGCCGGGGAGAGGAGAAAGCGCCCACCCACTCGGCCCAGAGATGCCTTCCCATGCGCTGCTCAGTGGAAAAGGGAAAGGGGAGGCTCGGATTCTCCTCCTCCTGGCGAGGCACGGCTCGTCCTCTTCCCTGCCCCCCAGCCCTCCCTCCGGCGAGACCCCGGAGCTGCGCCGCTTGAGGAGGGCCAGGACATCCTAGCCTGGTCCCTCTTTGGCCGCGGACTCTCTAGGACAACGGAAGAAGGGGAGAGAAGGGAGGCGCACGCCGAGACGCCAGAGCCGGCCTCTAGGGGCCCCCTACCGCTTGCTGCTCACCCAGAGCTTATTTGAGTCGGAAGAAGCAACGCAGAGCCTAGGGATGCCAGCGAGACAAGGGAAAGCAAGGCAGCCCTCCTCCTCCTCCCTCCGGCCTCTCCCCACCCAAGCGAGCCCCCAAGGGGGGGGGGAGGGAGAACTTTCTCCTGGCTCTTGAGAGTCCGAAGAGGCAAATCCCCCCTTGGTTCGAATCATAGAATTGAATCATTGAGTTGGGAGAAGCACAGCAAGGGCCATCCTGTCCCACCCCATTATTCGGCCATGCAAGGACACACATAGAATCATAGAGTTGGAAGAGACCTCATGGGCCATCCAGTCCAACCCCCTGCCAAGAAGCAGAAAAACTGCATTCAAAGCACCCCCGACAGATGGCCATCCAGCCTCTGTTTAAAAGCTTCCCAAAAAAAAGAGCCTCCACCACACTCCGGGCAGAGTTCCACTGCTGAACGGCCAAAGCACAGAAAGTGCAAGGCCATTCAATGCTAATCAAGGTGGGCAACTGCAACATTCACACTCTAAAATTAGGACAGTAAATAAAGAGGGAAACTCTGAAAACGGGAATTCTAGGGAAAAAAATCAATCAAAGGATTCTCCCAACAAAGGATTCTCCCAGGCAGGAAGCAGCCAGGCTTTGAAGCTGCAAGGCCATTCAATGCTAATCAAGGTGGCCAACTGCAACATTCACACTCTACGATTGGGACAGTAAATAAAGAGGGAAGCTCTGAAAACAGGGCAATTCCAAGAAAAAATCAATCAGGGCCAGCTAACACCCCCAACAAAAGATTCCCCCAGGCAGGAAGCAGCCAGGATTTGAAGCTGCAAGGCTATTATTTCGTGCTAATCAAGGTCGTCAATTGCAACGTTCACAGGTGCCTCAAACAGACAAGAGCTCTTTCTCGCACCTTGGATATCCCACAGATATATAAACCTCGCTTGCCTAGTTTCCAACAGACCTCACAACCACTGAGGATGCCTGCCAAATATACAGGCGAAACGTCAGGAGAGACCATGGCCATACAAGCCCGGAAAACTCACAGTAACCCAACCAAAGCACTCCCAACAGATGGCCAGCCAGCCTCCGCTCACAAACTTCCCCCGTCCTACCCCTTATCTAGGTGGATAGGACTCCCATCAACACCAATGCGATTCTGATTTTTCAAAGGGCGGCTTAAGATCTCTTCTCCCACCCGCCCGGGGTGTTCCTTTCCTCGAGCGCGCGAGAGCGGCAGGAGCGCGAGGCGTGCGTGTGGGCGTGTGGGCGGGCGGGCGCGCGATACCTTGGATATGCTGCTTGATGACACTCTCCAGGTGGTCCAGCCGCTCGATAATCCTCAGCGTGTCCCCTTTGCTGTCCTCCTCCAACTTTCTCTCCGCCGCTGCCGCCGCCGCTGCCGCCACCGCCTGGGCGCCGGGCTCCTGCACCTTCACGTAGACGGAGGCGATGTAGTTGGTGACCCAGCCCACGTAGAGCAGGCAGATGATGTTAGTCATGCCGCTCAGGATCACGCAGGTGGAGACCAAAGTTTTGGTTTTCCTGGTGCAAACCATGCTGCGCTCCCTCCATAGAGCTCCGGCGGGGCCAAAAGAGGAGCGGGAGGGAAGAGAGAGAGGGGCACACTCCGTCCGAGAGGGAGAAGCAGAGAGAGAGGCTCTTGTCACGAACGAGGGGGAAACGCGCGCGGCTCCCTCAAGTCAAGGAGTTGCCGTACAACACGTGCCCTGCTCCACGCGCGAGGCGCATCTCTCGCCCCCTCAGAAGCCCCAACGGAGGGAGAAAGCGGGCCCACGGTACTCCGGGTTTAAATGCCGCAAATCAAAAGCGAGCGGAGGGAAAGGAAACTTTTTCTCCCTCAAGTACAGCACGCTCCCTCCACGGCGGGAATCTCGCCCCAAAGCTGCAGCCTGGCTGCACGAGAGAAGGAAGAGAAGGGAGCGGGGCGGGGAGGCGAGGCGGCGCCAGGTGCCTCCAAGTGGAGCCAAAAGTTTCTCCTCCTCCCTTTTCCTCCTCCTTCTCCTCCTCGGCGCGGCTCCTCCTCAGCTCTCCGCAGCCGCCCAGCTCCGCCGCCAGCCGCACAAGGGAAGGGAAAAGAGAGAGAAACACACGCGGGCGAGTCGGGTGTGCGCGGAAGGAGATTGACAAGCCTCTCCTCCAATCCGAGGGAGGCGCCGACCCGGAGTGTGTGGGTGAGCCTCGCCAATCATTCCACCAAGGGGGGACCCGCCAACCGGGGAGGAGGAGGAGGGCAGGCGAGGGGAGGGGGAGAGAGCGAGGGAGGGAGATCCGCGCGCCAATTGGAGGCCCACCTGCTCCGCGCGCCGCGCTAGGGGGCTCGCGCGCTCCCGTGAGCACACGCGCACGAGCCTCCGCGCCTATTTTGGGGGAGGTACGCGAGTGAGAGTCGTAGAGGTTTACTGTTATTATGATTGCTGTTACTATTTTCAGCCTCCTGGCTTCTGTCATTTCCTCTCCTTTCTCTGCCATCAGGTCACTAGAAGTCAATAAGGCGACCAGGGCCCTGGTGCCCCTTGCTGTCACGTGCAAGAGAGGGAGAGAGAGCGAGAGCGTGTGTGAGGAGCTCCACGGACGGCAACGTGAAGGAGAACAAGGATGTTTGGCCCTCATAGAATTATAGAGTTGGAAGAGACCTCATGGGCCATCCAGTCTAACCCCCTGCCGAGAAGCAGGAAAATTGCATTCAAAGCAACCCCGGGGAATGGCCATCCAGCTTCTGTTTAAAAGCCTCCAAAGAAGGAGCCTCCACCACAATCTGGGGCAGAGAGTTCCACTTCTGAATGGCTCTCACAGTCAAGAAGTTCTTCCTAATGTTCAGATGGAATCTCCTTTCCTGTAGTTTGAAGCCATTGTTCCCCGTCTTAGTCTCCAGGGCAGCAGAAAACAAGCTTGCTCCCTCCTTCCTATGATGTTCTCGTCCTCTCACGTATTTATACATGGCTATCATGTCTCCTCTCAGCCTTCTTGTCTTCAAGCTAAACATTCCCAGCTCTTTAAGCCATTCCTCATAGGGCTTGTTCTCCAGACCCTTGATCATTTTAGTCACCTTCCTCTGGACACATTCCAGCTTGTCAATATCTCTCTTCAATTGTGGTGCCCAGAATTGGACACAATATTTCAGATGTGGTCTGACCAAGGCAGACCATGTTCCCATGCTTCTTGGCTTGGTTCTATCTTCTCGTTGTTTCAAATATTACTGGATTGTAGGACCACATCTTCACATCAAGAGATGTCCAGTATATGCCAGCCCTAAGGTGTATTTATCATGGGGTTTTCTTGGCAAAATTGCTTTAAAGGTGGTTTGCCCTCTGCCTTGCTTTGAGAGGAAGGGTGCTTCTACACTGCTGAATTGGACACTACTTGGAGTGTAGATGCACTCGGACACTACTTTCAGTGCCATGGCTCATTTGTTGCTTATTCTTTCAGTCGCTTCCGACTCTTCGTGACCTCATGGACCAGCCCACGCCAGAGCTCCCTGTCAGCCGTCACCATATCCTGCTATTCTTTCACTCAAGGTACCTCATAGTGTAAGTTAAAACAAAATACAGTTTAAAGAAATAATACAATATGTGGTGCTTCATGAAAAAAACTAAATACCTAATGTGAGGGAGGAAGCCTACAAATACATAAGAAATTAAATAGATAATCTCCTTCTCAATTTTCATTTGTCCCTCCTTGAGGCTTTCTCACTACTTTCAAGCCCTATAATGGATTGCATTCATGCCCAGGCGTCTTCTAATAAAAAGGAAACCCACCACCAAGACTCTACCCTTGGAAGGCAATTATACTCTGCCAAAAGTAATAACCTATGATGATGGTGGTGGTGGTGCATCGACACTATAGAATGAATGCAGTTCAGTACCAATTTCTCTGCTATGGCTCTGTGCTATGGAATCTTGGAATTTGTATTTTTGTGAGGCACCAGCACTCTTGGGTAACAAAGACCTCATAAACCTACAACTCCAGTATTTAGCCCTGGAGGTCTTCAAACACAGGTTCCTTGCTCCAAGATTGCTTCTTTTGTTTTCAGGGCACTCTGCCCTACCTCAAGTTTCTCATGTGCTTCTTACAAATCCACCTGTTGATGGAGTTTCTTTTAACTTAGTTAAGAGTCCACCAACACAGAAGCAAGAACTTGCTTGCTTTTTTGGAACACTAGCCCCTCCACTCTTTCACAATCTTGGTACCAGCCCCAAAGATAGAGGTTCACTTAGGCAGGAATAAAGTCACAAACACGTGGAAACATATATTTTGTGTATTTTTATTTCATTGAAGCCACATTTTCATTGCAACCACACCACCCCGGAACTGATTCTCTAATAGTCTTTATTTCAGATCCTAAGGCAGACTGAACCTGCTTTTGGAGATTAACATTAAGGCTAGAATTTGCCTTAAATTCCATTTGTCCATAATCCCTTTCTTTGATGCCAGGATTCCAAATCATAAAGCAGCTTGGCTGAAATAGCACAAGAACAAGAAATCTAGGAAGAAGGCCAGCAGTAACATTGATCATCTGAATATTCACCTTCCACAGTCATTTCCCAGACCGAGCTTTTCAGATACTGTGCAAGCGATTCATCGATCTTCTTATCTTCTCAATTGCTTGGGCTGCCCAAGGGCAAAACACATGGTTGGGGGCCATCCTGAAATTTAGCAACATACATAATAGCTATTTCCCAGTCTGCTGAAATGCCAACATTTTATATTGTGGTGTTTCTTTTTTCATTTCTCATGCCTCTGGAAATCCATACCATTCAGTTACAAGAACTGCCCCCTTGCCCCCCTTCCATGTTGGGAGTGGGTTCCCTCATCATGGTGGGGTGGGATGAACACATTAACCATCTCAATAAAAGATAATGCAGAAGTGGCAGACTCACATCATACTATTATCCCAATTACAAATGGATCTCAACATCCCTTTTACACTCAACAATCACCTCAAACCTCTGGACTCCCATGTATCATAGATCTTTGTGAAACAGCCTCTGTGGCTGGCAATAGCAAGAATGATTCATATACAGCCTTATGATGGCAGATATCTAAGTCCACACAAGCAAGAAACAGCAGCTGGGAGAGTGGCCACACCCGAAGATTTCTTTGGAAGCAACATTGTGATGGGGATGATCACTTGAAGCAGAAAACAGTAATGGATATGTGGATATTGTGGGCAAATAGAAAAAATTGCCCTGCTGCTAATAAACATGCACCTTGTGGGCTGTCATATGATGCATTAATGTAAACAATGTCCCAGCTTTTAGTGAGTGCAGTGGACATAGTCCACTGAAGTAAATTCACACAATCACCAAGTGTATGCACAAAGTAATGGCCATGTTTACTTGATGATTTATTTCCCCACTATTGTTGTGGCTTGGTACACGGTGCCAATACTACTACTAGTAATAATGATAATAAACAATTAAGCAAGTAACATATTAAAATACAATTGAATATTTTCAGAATGTAAAATCATTTTAAAGCATGAAAAACATATAATAAAATCGCACGCCTCTCATAACACAGCAGAAATGAGAGAATATTATGTTTTCTTGCTAAGATAAGGTTCTACTGTAGATTGAGCCTTCATGAAGCCAAGTCAATATAAATCCCATTGACCTCTCCTAGGAATAACCCATTCTTTTGGGCTGGAAATAATTTCAATAAGGTTCATTAAGGCTTGCTATTATCCACCATTTCATGTATCTACACATAGTCAATAAATGTATTCCTTTGGATATTTGTGTCATACTATATCTTGTTCTTTCTTTGTATGAGTGTTTTATTGCCATGGCTTCTGTCTTATCAGCTTGATCTGTGGTTATTGTTAATACTCATTATTGAAAAAAGTATGAAGAAAGTACAGTCACCTTGATCGCTCTCACTGCCACGATATCCAACATAATTTGTTCTCTCACATGTTCCTTGTATTCTTTGTTTCCTATATCACATACATGGAACTAATGCTATGGTAATATTCTTTTGAATTTTGGATAAATGTATACAGAGCTGGGCAGGCCACCAGTGTTGGAGCAACAAGATAATTGTGTATTACATACTTGAATCTTGCATTTTTTTTTCAAAAAGTGGGGCATGCAAGGCCGCTCAAAGCTAATAATAATAAAAGATGAAGAAAAATACAATTAAAGCATTAAAACAAATTAAAACACAATTTAAACTCATCAATTAAAAAAACAGCACCCAGCCAGTTAAAAACAGCTTGGCAGCAACCAAGGTTCAATTCAAGAAACAGCAGAATAGAAATGGTTTTGCCAGCCTGTCATACTTTGGCAAGGAGAAGTTACTTGTCATCTTAGCTTGGCTCTTGCATGAAAACCCAGAATGCCTTTCTAATGTGCACATTTTATTGGGTAAGAACATTAAAATGTTTTCACCTTAATTGGATATCTAAAAGAGAGATGGAGTAGCCAGTAGTTGTATATTTCCACATGGCAGGAGGTTGGACTAGTTAGCTTTTGGGATCCTTTCCATTTCTGATTTATTCATTCTCCATATCATTTCTGTCAATATCCCTTCTTAGCATTGTCATATTGCTTACTCTTTAAAAACACAGCACTCTACCCAGATATGTGTAGACCTTTCATTGCCAACATATCCCATTGTGATCATGACACAAACTTGCAATTGTCCAAACTGTTGTTGTTTCACAAATCTGACTGTACCATGGCAGATGAAACCCCAAAGAATTAAGGGGAAGGAGGATTTATCAGTCTGAAGGAAAACTGCTCTAAACATTGTTTTCACAACAGATAACACTGCTACAAGTAAATATTAGGCCTGGGTAACAACGGAAAAAATTGTTTCTAAAATCGATTTGTATTTGGGGGTTTTTTTTGTTTTGATATTTAAAATAATTACAAAATTTTCCTTTTAAAAAGTTCGATATTTACGAAATTTCGTAAATGGTAAAAATTAACGAATCGATTTCCGAAACAATAACGAATCGATTCGTTAATGGCGGACGCGACCGCGAAATAACGCTAAAAAACCTCCAAAACCTTCTGAAGCTTCCCTCTCCCTCTGTTGTTGACTGTTGGTGTGATATTATAATTTTTTTTCACTAATTAAACCATAAAACTGGCCCAGACATGCAGAAATAATAACGAAACGACCTCAAAACAATAACGAAACTAATACAATATTGAAATACGAAGCATTTACAAAACATTTTTGAAAATTTGTTTTTTTTAATAATTGCTCCAGAATGGTTCGTTATCATTTTGTAATTGAAAAAATTAACGAATTATTAAAGAATTACGAATTAACGAAACGAAACCGCCCAGCCCTAGTAAATATATGTTGCCTTTTATAGTTTCTTTGTATTGTTTGCTTGGATTGTTTTCATATTGTATTTCATTCTTTCTTCCTGTTTATTTTAAATTGTTTGGAAACATATACTGATTGCTTACCTTGTAAATTCAGTATTTGTTCAGGAAATCATTTGAACATGCATTTCAAACATGGGCCCTTTAGCTATGTGGTTTACTGTAATACACATTCTAGGAGGAAGAGAAACTTTATTTTTCTACCCCGCCTCCATCTCCCTGAGGGGACTCGGGGCGGCTTACATGGGGCCAAGCCCAAAGTAACATACAGTTAAAGCAGAACAACAAAATATTTAAATAGCATAAAAACAGCATAAACAACAATAAGCAAAGATCATAAGCAACTACAGACTCATTTTTGGAGTGGGGAGGGGGCCAATATACATTAAAACATACAAGAAACTGAAATATAACAACTACCTTATGGACATGTCAAAATATGTGAGCATCCCTTTGTGCTTTAAAGAGACAATTGTAGTCTAAATCCAACTCTACTATCAACAAGATTAACATCCACTCAACCAATGGGATTTACATAAACGCTGACTTCAGCAATCAGTTCACCAGGTCTGCTTTACCCGGTACTAACAGTTGTATTTGGCTTCTTCTTCTTCTTCCTCTTCCTTTTCCTCTTCTATCACTAAACCACAGCATTGTTGTTGTTCATTCGTTCAGTCGTCTCCGACTCTTCGTGACCTCATGGACCAGTCCACGCCAGAGCTCCCTGTCGGCCGTCACCACCCCCAGCTCCTTCAAGGTCAGTCCAGTTGCTTCAAGGATGCCATCCATCCATCTTGCCCTTGGTCAGCTCCTCTTCCTTTTGCCTTCCACATTCCCCAGCATAATTGTCTTCTCTAGGCTTTCCTGTCTCCTCGTGATGTGGCCAAAGTACTTCAACTTTGTCTCTAATATCCTTCCCTCCAATGAGCAGTCAGGCTTTATTTCCTGGAGGATGGACTGGTTGGATCTTCTCGCAGTCCAAGGCACTCTCAGCACTTTCCTCCAAAACCACAGCTCAAAAGCATCTATCTTCCTTCGCTCAGCCTTCCCTAAGGTCCAGCTCTCACATCCGTAGGTTACTACAGGGAATACCATGGCTTTGACTAGGCGGATCTTTGTTGCCAGTATGATGTCTCTACTCTTTACTATTTTATCGAGACTGGACATTTCTCTCCTCCCAAGAAGTAAGCGTCTTCTGATTTCCTGGCCACAGTCTGCCTCTGCAGTAATCTTTGCACCTAGAAATAGAAAGTCTGTCACGGCCTCCACATTTTCTCCCTCTATTTTCCAGTTGTCAATCATTCTTGTTGCCATAACCTTGGTTTTTTTGACGTTTAGCTCCAACCCAGCTTTTGCGCTTTCTTCTTTCACCTTGATTAGAAGGCTCCTTAGCTCCTCCTCGCTTTCGGCCATCAGAGTGGTGTCATCTGCATATCTGAGATTGTTAATGTTTCTTCCAGCAATTTTCACCCCAGCTTTGCATTCATCCAGCCCCGCACATCGCATGATGTGTTCTGCATACAAGTTAAAAAGGTTGGATGAGAGCATGCAGCCTTGCCGTACGCCTTTCCCAATCTTGAACCAGTCTGTTGTTCCTTGGTCAGTTCTGACTGTTGCTACTTGGTCCTTGTACAGATTCCTCAGGAGAGAGACAAGGTGGCTTGGTATGCCCATCCCACCAAGAACTTGCCACAATTTGTTATGATCCACACAGTCAAAGGCTTTAGAGTAGTCAATGAAGCAGAAATAGATGTTTTTCTGAAACTCCCTGCCTTTCTCCATTATCCAGCGGATATTGGCAATCTGGTCTCTCATTCCTCTGCCTTTTCTGAACCCAGCTTGAACGTCTGGCAGCTCTCGCTCCATGTATTGCTGGAGTCTTCCTTGCAGGATCTTGAGCATTACCTTACTGGCATGAGAAATAAGGGCCACTGTACGGAAGTTTGAGCAGTCTTTCGCATTTCCCTTTTTTGGTATGGGGATATAAGTGGATTTTTTCCAGTCTGATGGCCATTCTTGTGTTTTCCATATTTGCTGGCATATGGCATGCATCACCTTGACAGTATCATCTTTTAAGATTTTAAACAGTTCAGCTGGGATCCCGTCGTCTCCTGCTGCCTTGTTGTTAGCAATGCTTCTTAAGGCCCATTCAACCTCACTCCTCAGGATGTCTGGTTCTAATTCATTCACCACACCGTCAAAACTATCCTCAATATTATTATCCTTCCTATACAGATCTTCTGTATAGTCTTGCCACCTTCTCTTGATCTCTTCAGCTTCTGTTAGGTCCCTGCCATCTTTGTTTCTTATCACACCAATTTTTGCCTGAAATTTACCTCCAATGTTACTAATTTTCTGGAAGAGGTCTCGTGTCCTTCCTATTCTGTTGTCTTCTTCCACTTCCATGCATTGCTTATTTAAAAATAGTTCCTTATCTCTTCTGGCTAACCTCTGGAATTGCACATTTAACTGGGCATATCTCTCCTTATCCCTGTTTCCTTTTGCTTTCCTCCTTTCTTGGGCTATTTCCAGTGTCTCAAAAGACAACCATTTTGCCTTCTTGCTTTTCTTTTTCTTTGGAACGTACTTTGTTGCCACCTCCTGAACAATGTCGCGGACTTCTGTCCATAGTTCTTCTGGGACTCTGTTTACTAAATCTAGTCCTTCAAATCTGTTCTTCACTTCCACTGTATATTCGCTAGGAATGTTAGTGAGATCATATCTAACTGGCCTGTGTATTTTCCTTGATCTCTTTAGTTTTATTCTAAATTGAGCAATAAGAAGTTCGTGATCTGAGCTACAGTCGGCCCCAGGTCTTGTTTTCACCGACTGGATGGATGTCCGCCACCTTTGGCTGCAAAGGATGTAGTCAATATGATTTCGGTGTTGACCGTCTGGTGAGGTCCATGTATACAGCCGTCTTTTAGGTTGTTGGAAGAGAGTGTTTGTTATACACAGCGAGTTTTCCTTGCAAAATTCTATCAGTCTGCTTCCCGCTTCATTTTGTTCTCCCAGACCATGCTTGCCTGTGATCCCAGTTGTCATTTGACTTCCCACCTCGGCATTCCAGTCTCCTGTAATGAAAATAATGTCTCTTTTTGGTGTATTATCCAGTAGGTCCTGCAGATCCTCATAGAACTGATCTACTTCTGTTTCTTCAGCAGCAGTGGTTGGGGCGTATATTTGGATCACTGTGGTGTTGAAAGGTTTTCCTTGCACTCGAATTGAGATCATTCTGTCATTTTTTGGGTTGTATCCAAGCACTGCTTTAGCGAATTACTTATTAATTATGAAAGCTACTCCATTTCTTCGATGTTCCTCTTGTCCGCAGTAGTAGATCTGGTGGTCATCTGATGTGAAGTGGCCCATTCCAGTCCATTTCAGTTCGCTGACCCCCAGAATGACTATCTTTAGTCTTGACATCTCACCAATAACAACATCCAATTTGCCCTTGCTTATAGATCTTACATTCCAGGTTCCTATGGTGTGTTGATCTTTAGAGCATCGGATTCGTCGTTCACCTCCAGTACCGTCGGCCGCTAGCCTTCCTTTCGGCTTTGAGCTAGCTGCGTCATCACATCTGGGGCTAGTTGAACTTATCCTCTGCTCCTCCCCAGTAGCATTTTGGCCATCTTCCGACCTGGGAGTCCCATCTTCCAATGGCATACCGACATATCTCTGGTTGTACTGGTCCATTTAGTTTTCTTGGCAAGGATACTGGGGTGGTTTGCCATTGCCTTCCCCAGGGATCACACTTGGTCTGACCTTTCTGCCATGACTGTCCCGTCTTGGGTGGCCCTTCACGGTTTCGCTCATGACATCATTGAGGTGCTCAAGCCCCCGGGCCACGACAAGGCGGTGATCCTTTGCTGGATCCACTGCATTACAGCCCTTCAATTCTGAGTACCACAGGAAACTACAAAAGTAATCTTCAATCTACATATAAGACAGACAGGCGCTCACTCCGCTCCCTGGATTTGAACTGCCAACCTTTTGGTTAATAGTCCTGCTGGCACAAGGGTTTAACCAATTGTGCCACCAGGGGCTCTATTAGGCAAATTAAAAAAATGGTGACAGCTAGTTTTAGCTGTAACTGAGTCTTCAACATAACCTAACTTTTAAAGGTGACCCATTTGCAGGCTAAGGCTGAGTCTCTTGAAAGTTTATTTGAAATCAAACTTTAAGTACAAAATCATCTATTGCCCTTGATGTGATGCAAACCTCCAGAAGTAAAAAGAAATGAATAATAATATTAATTACATAACCCATGGTCCTTTAGAACCTTCCACTCTCTAATCAATCATGCACAGCTCTCTTTTTAACGGTTCTACCAAAGACACTCTCCTGCTACACCGCATACCAATGTTTCAAATATAAAGGAATGATTTCTAGAACACAGACATCCCTTTGCTGACAAGCTATGAGAAACTCTGCATATTATGAAACTATCAAATCAACAGCAACTGGCATTGCCAGATATTTTTCTTGACAGAGAATTTATTTTTTCTTCAATTCCCTGGCTGACCTGTGTTGTGCTGTACTTCCACCTGTGTGCTCTTTTTCTTCCTGTTCACTTAGCTGTCCAACCAATGTCCACTCAAGCATTTTTGGGCAAGAGAGACCCAAACACTTCCAGAGAGCTCCTGCTATAATAAAAATGTTATTCTGTACTTCTCATCACATGAAGACTTAAATTTAGCTGTCTTTTTCAGTTGTCGGTCTCCATCCAGCTCTGCTATTACTGCTTTTCTCTTTCTGTAGTGTATAGTAGAAACAAAAATACTTGTTTATTTAAAAGTTACTTTCCTGGCTCTCCAAGATATGATAAAAGTCTAACTCTGTATCAAGAAGAGTATTATACTGTGTTTCCTTTGAGGTTTTTGTTGTTTCAAGATATCCCTCATTTCAAATAAAGCTTTGTTGGACTTGTGAGAAGCTTCACTATAATACACATAATACACAGTAGTTTAGTCAAATTCTCAGTTTTGAGGTTTTTCCTACAGTCTTGTATATTGCATATAACATGGCATATTGGACTGGATTACATAATATATTTTAGTGGTGCATGTGCTTAATGCATAAGGTTAATAATTAGTACTTCTACATTTTCCTTCTAAGAAGCCCTGGCATCACCCCAGAGCATCTTCTAATAGAAGGAGCAGTAGTGCTCTGCCAATATTATTTTTCTCTATTATTCTAGTGTGACTCAGCATACGAGCCCTACTATAAAACAATTAAATAAATGCCCAAAGCACACAAATAGGTCTTCTTGAATATCCCTTTGAAAACTGAACAGTGGAGAAGAGCAATATCCACTGATCTTGGAACCACAACCAATTTGTTCTCTTAAGCACTTCCTCCAGCTTTGCAATGCTGCTACATTTAACTCCCAGGAATCATGTTATATATATATCTGTTTCTTGAAGGGATCGAAAAAAACTCAGTAAAACACAGAAACATATGTGAAACATTCCTGCAACCATGAATCATTGCTGATAAGTTCTAACAATGTTCCGCCAAATAGGTGACTTCTGGTCCCTTCAAGCAAAGGCTACATATCATTCAAGGCAGGCTATAATAAATGCTACTTCAGAGGTGTCAAGAGGTGAAATGCTTGTGTGAGGTAAAGGCTATTACAGGAGGTAGCAAGTTACAGAGTATGGATGTCACATACATGGCATCTATAAATCATGTCTTCTTGTTTGACTTTAAAGCCTATGCTGTTGGAATGTCTCCTTGTGGTAGAACATTGTGTTCTGGCCTTCAAATATGATGCCTAAACAAATAAGTGTCTGTGTGAGCAGGCATATCATTTCAATTAGCAGTGATTTTAGTATTTTATTATGTATACAATGTTTTTATTATTGATAGTTATAACATTATATAGAGTGCACTACAACCCATAGGAATCATGTGCTGGGACCTGGGAGATCAAGTCCCATTGAGTCATTAAATTCACTGGATGACCCACCTTCTCCCACCTTCCCCCTCCCCCTCCCAAGCCCGTCCCATGCAGCACATGCCCTGCCACCCTCCCTCCTGGCCCAACTCTTTCAGTCGGGCCCACAATGCGGCCTCAAGGCAAAAAAAGTTTGACCATGCCTGCTTTAGTCCCTTCTTTAAAGGAGCTGCCCAAGGTTATGGATATATTATGGAGGTTGGATTTAGCAAATTGGACAGCTCCTTTAAAGTTGAGACAAAAACCCAAAACCACCAATATCTGAGCCAACAATTGGGCCAACTCCTTTGTCTCAACCTCTTCTATCTCTTCTGTGAGGATAAAATGGGAGGAGAGCTACTTACTCCACCTTGATCCCTTTGGAGTAAAGGTGAGATATCAATGTAATTATATTTTTAATGTAATTTTTCTAGTTTTTTTTAATTTTCTCTACCTTCAAATTGTTTCTGATTTACAATAATCTAATTTATTTATTTATTATTTATTACTGGTGCTTTTACCCCGCCCTTCTCAACCCCCGGAGGGGGACTCAGTGTGGCTTACAAAAAAGGCAGAATTCGATGCCTATACATAATAATACATAGTGTACAAAATATAAAAATATAAAAGCGATATACAAAATATAATTAAAACAATTATCACAATAAAACATCAGCATTAGTATCTAGGACATTGTATAAACATCATCTAAACATCATATAAAAGTCATTCCTATAGTCAGCGTTTCGTTCCAGAGTTCCATACAACCAATCCGTTAGTCCGTTCTTAGCCATCAGTAGAGTTCTTCTTTATTTACCCGCTTGTCCAAATGCCTGGTCCCAGATCCATGTTTTTAGTTTTTTCCTGAAAGAAAGGAGCGTAGTTGCCGATCTGATTTCCCCGGGGAGGGAATTCCATAGGCGGGGGGCCACCACCGAGAAGGCCCTGCTCCCCGTCCCCGCCAATCTCACCTGTGATAAAGGCGGGGTCGAGAGCAGGACCTCCCCAGAGGATCTTAGGCTCCGGGGTGGGACGTAGAGGGAGAGCCGTTCGGACAGGTACACTGGGCCGGAACCGTATAGGGTTTTATAGGTCAAAACCAGCACCTTGAATTGTGCTCGGAACTGGATTGGCAGCCAGTGGAGCTGACATAACAGGGGGGTGGTATGCTCCCTGTATGACGCCCCGGTGAGCAATCTGGCTGCCTCTCGTTGGACTAGTTGGAGTTTCCGAGCAGTCTTCAAAGGCAACCCCACGTAGAGTGCGTTGCAGTAATCTAACCGGGATGTAACAAGAGCGTGGACCACCGTGGCCAAGTCCGACTTCCCAAGGTACGGGCGCAGCTGGCGCACAAGTTTTAATTGTGCAAAAGCTCTCCCGGCCACCGCCGAGACCTGGGGCTCCAGGCTCAGCGATGAGTCCAGGATCACTCCCAAGCTGCGAACCTGTGTCTTCAGGGGGAGTGTAACCCCGTCTAACACAGGCTGTAACCCTATGCCCTGTTCGGCCTTACGACTGACCAGTAGGACCTCTGTCTTGTCTGGATTTAGTTTCAATTTGTTAGCTCTCATCCAGTCCGACACAGCGGCTAAACACCGATTCAAGGTCTGGACCGCCTCCTTGGTGACAGGTGAGAAGGAGTGACAGATTTGGACGTCATCTGCATAGAGATAGCATCTTAGTCCGAAACTCCGAATGATCTCTCCCAGCGGCTTCATGTAGATGTTAAATAACATCGGGGACAAGATTGAACCCTGTGGGACTCCACACAACAACGGTTGTGGGGCCGAACAGGTGTCACCCAATAACACCTTCTGGGTCCGTCCCTCAAGGAAGGATCGGAGCCACCGCAGAGCAGTGCCTCCGAGCCCCATATCCATGAGGCGGCCCAGAAGGATACCGTGATCGACGGTATCGAAGGCCGCTGAGAGGTCCAGCAGAACTAACAGGGACACACTCCCCCTGTCCAGTTCCCTGCGCAGATCATCTACCAAGGCGACCAAGGCTGTCTCAGTTCCATGTCCCGGCCTAAAGCCAGACTGTGCCGGGTCTAGATAATCAGTGTCTACCAGAAATCCCTGGAGTTGTGTCGCCACCACACGTTCCATGACTTTGCCCAAGTAGGGGAGATTGGAAACTGGCCGATAGTTGTCGAATTGAGTGGGATCCAGTGATGGTTTTTTCAACAGCGGTTTTATAATAGCTTGCTTTAAGCTCGCTGGAAATATTCCTTCCTGTAAGGAGGCATTAACCATCACCTTCACCCACTCTGCCAAACCCCCTCTGGCTTCCTTGACCAGCCAGGATGGGCAGGGGTCTAGGATGCATGTAGTGGGTCGCACCTCTCCAAGGATCCTGTCCACATCCTCAAGCTGAACCAATTGAAACGAATCCATCAAACCTGGACAAGCAGATGTTCTCGTTACATCCCCAGAGACCGCTGTTAACATGACGTCAAAACCCGACCGTATCCGCTCAATTTTATCCGCGAAGAATCGGGCAAATGCTTCACAGCGAGCCACCGAGTTGTCTGAGGCCTCGCTTTTTGGCGGATGTAACAGACCCCTGACAACTCGGAAGAGCTCAGCTGGACGATTTTTCGCAGATGCAATATTGGCTGCCAGAAATGTTTTTTGCGCCGCCGCTATTGCCACTTCGTAAGACCTTAAAAAGGTCTTCAGAAGTGTTTGAGCTGATTTGGTGGGGTTCCGGTGCCACACGCACTCTAGCCTCCTCTTTTCTCGCTTCATTGCTGCCAGCTCCTTAGTAAACCAAGAGGCTGGTTTAGCTCGGCTATTCGAGAGGGGGCGTTCCGGAGCGATTGTATCAATAGCCCTGGTCAACTCACTGTTCCAGCGAGAGACCAGGACATCGATAGGGTCGCTAGCCAAGGAGGTGGGAGAATCCCCAAGAGCCATCAGGAGTCCATTTGGATCCATAAGTCTCCTGGGGCGGACCATTCTAATGGGTCCACCACCCCTGCGGAGGTTGGGAGGTGCAGTTAGTCTAAACCTGATCAGATGGTGATCGGTCCATGGCAATGGAGCGATGGTCAGCTCCTCCACCCCGTCATCCCCGTCCCATCCTTGAGAGAATACCAAATCCAATGTGTGCCCGGCATTATGGGTGGGACCAGATATTAGTTGGGACAGGCCCATGGTTGCCATGGCGGCCATGAAGTCCTGAGCCGCACCGGAAAGAGAGGCCTCGGCATGGACATTGAAATCTCCCAGGACTAAAAGCCGTTGGGAGCTCAACGCCATGTCCGAGACCACTCCTGCTAGCTCAGGTAGGGAGACTGTAGTGCAGCGGGGTGGTCGGTACACCAACAGAATCCCTATCCTGTCCCGGTCACCTATCCTAAAGCCGGCACATTCAAATGCAGTTGATTGTGGGATGGGACGTCTGATCAGGGGGATGAAATCCTTGTAGACAACTGCAACTCCGCCTCCCCGCCCTCCAAGTCTTGGTTGGTGCTGCACAGAGTAACCCGGTGGACAGAGTTGAGTGAGATTAACCCCACCCCCTTCGTCCAACCAGGTCTCCGTTATACACGCCAAATCAGCTTGTTCCTCTTGGATTAGATCTTTAATAACAGAGGTTTTTCCGTTTACTGACCTGGCGTTGAACAGCACCACCTTCAACCTGGAGGGGCCACCATCCTGGCACCTCAGTTGTATCTTGTCGGGAGGATGTTTTAGAGCTGCCAATTTGTTTTTATTAGTTTCAGGCCGGATTGTAGTATTGATTTTTGGGATTGCCAATGTTCTGTTATAAATTTTGGGCCTGATTTGATTTCTCCTTGAGTTGTTAACATCATTTTGGTTTGCCAATCTGTTGTTATAAATTTTGGGCCGAAATGAATATGTTGCTCTCCCTTTCCCGTATCTCCCTCTACCTGTCACCACCCTTATGGTGGAGCCCCCACCCATGGAACCGTCCCCCCCCCTCCCGGGAGTGTACCCTCCATTTCCATCTATTGTTATTCCGTATGTCCGTGCTTGATGCCACAAATAATTACAACAATTGAAATCCTGATGTCCCCCTTGATGTTACCTGCTCCTTCCAGTGTATTGAAGATGGTAAAGTGCACTTGTGCGGTAGCAGCAGGGCAGAGTATTTGAGGAATTAACAGTAGCAGCAGAGATGGTATTATTGGTAACATGGGTAATAATTGTTTGTAGCAGTAGTATATGCAACTAGCTCTAAAGTGACAGTGCAAGCTCTGAGCAATTAAATTAAAGTGCAACACAATTAGTCACTTGATCATGGATCTGGAATTGGGCTGATGATTGATTGTTGGCAAGAGTTCTAGCGGGTAGAAAACTAAAGTGCTCAATTTAAAGTGGTTTAGTGCTACAGTAGTTCTAAAGTGCAAAATTAGTGCCTTCTGGATTAAATCCGATCAACAGTCTTCAGTCAGGGCAGTAATTTCAAACCAAGGGCCCAGCACCTAACATGGTTTTCATGGCAAGATTTGCTCAAAGGAAGATTGTCATTGCCTTTCACTGAGGACGAGAAGGTGTGATTGCCCAAGGTCACACAGTAGGTTTTATGGCTATTTGGGAATTCAAACATTTCCAACAGACCTCAGAACCTATGAGGATGTCTGCCATAGATGTGGGTGAAATGTCAGCAGAATGCATTTGGAACATGGCCATACAGCCCGGAAAACTCACAGCAACCCAGTTCCAACCTTGTTTCCCAGAATCATACTTCAGTTTTCAAACTAATGCTCCAGCTTTAGAGGTACTTTTAATAGTCAACAAATTGACAACCATAGCCAGAGAGAAGCAGTTACCCTTTCAGAATGTTTCCTCAGTGCAAATAATTGTTATAATTTTGCTAAACTGCATAGATATATAGATAAAACATATACACTATCTGAGTGGGCCTTCTCCTTATGGAAATCTGCATAAAATCATTATCTAAATTCCCTGCACACAGCCACATTTATACATACAAAGCTTTCAATATTTCAAAATGTGAATGGATTTTCTGCCAGGTGTTTCTCAGCCTTTCCCCGTCAGACTCTTCGTCTGAAAAGATAATATAGATTTTGAGAGCTTTTTGGTAAGTAATACTATTTTTCTCTCTATTCTGGGCTTTTAGAACCAGGCAGAGACAGAAAATGAATTAATGCTCATTTATCATAGCCTAAAGTCATGGAAATATTATTCAGAGGAAGTCTCACTGAATAACTAAAGAATGTTATATTGTGATTTCACAGGGTCCACAGGGTAGGACTTGTCTGTCTCAAAGTGCACTAGTGCATGGTAATGGTTGATGGGTGTGTAATGACTGTTCAGTGAGCTCAACAAAATGCAGGAAGGCTTTCTTGGGGATGTGAAGGCTAGGAGGTTGAAAGTGGAGGTCATAAGTTCAGTGCTTCATGCAATGAGATAATTAGCTCAGCATGCGCTCCTACTGTACGTTTCTATTCACTGTTGTAATACAGCAATTGGAATGAGCTAATAATAAGACTAATTATAATATGAGTAGATTTTCTCCTCCACTGGCACTGATCATAGAAGGGATGCATAAAAGATGAAGAAATAAAGATGGTGTTAGTGGAGGGAAGTGGACATACTTTGTGGCAGAGATTGCTCGCTTCAACTTTATTCTTCCCTTCCTATTTCCTTTTCTTTTGCTGCTTTGTTATTGTATCCTTATCCATAATCTTTCCACCCTCCTCTACTAAAAGGTCATATAGTCTTTAAATGTTTGTTTTAGGTGGAGGCCCAGACATGGGCAAACTAAGGCCCTGAGGCTGGATGTGGCCCCCTGGGTGCTTACCTCAAGCCCTCTTCATTTTTCCTGTCCTCTCAGCATAAGGAAGTGGTGGCCTGCCCCACCTCCTCCCACCCTCCCCCTCCCCCTCCCAGGCCCGTCCCATACAGCTCATGCCCTGCCACCCTCCCTCCTGGCCCAACCCTTTCAGTCGGGCCCACAATGCGGCCTCAAGGCAAAAAAGTTTGCCCATGCCTGCTTTAGTCCCTTCTTTAAATGAGCTGTCCAAGTTATGGATATATTATGGACGTTGGATATAGCAAATTGGACAGCTCCTTTAAAGTTGAGACAAAAACACAGAATTCCATGCCACTCCACCAATACTGGAACCAACAATTGTCTGTTTTATTCATGCAAAAAAGTTGGCGAAGGAAGATGCAAACCCAAGCATCATTTTTTCTGGCCTAATAGGAATTCTTTGAATGACCAGCTAGAAGATAAACAATTTGGGGAAAAGGAAGCTCATCTTTCATCATTGCAAATGAAATAACCATCTCTCTCCCCCCCCCCCCCCCCCCCCAGCCTGCTGTAGTCTTATGGAGATCACATAGTTTCTTTGTTGAGTTTATTAGGCACCAAGAAATAGTCATATGTGGTGTATTTTAACTGCTTCTAAGACAACCTGGGCACTTTGAAGACCCAAGAAGTCTCAGCATGGACGTGGAGTGTGGTGCCAGAGTGTGGTGGAGGCTCTTTCTTTTAAACAGGCTGGATGGCTATCTGTTGGGGTTGCTTTGAATGCAATTTTCTTGCTTCTTGACAGGGGTTGGACTGGATAGCCCATGAGGTCTCTTCCAACTCTATGATTCTATGATTCTATGTGTTAGTACTAATATAGATGGAAGATTTCAATAAGACTAGTGCCCTACACTGTCATATAACCCAGATTATCAAAGTAGATAACCCACATTATCTGATTTGAACTGGATTTTATGAGTCTATATGAGTCTATACTGCCATAAAATCCAGTTCAAGGCAGATAATCTGGATTTTATAGGGCAGTATAGATGGGGCCTAGGACAGTTAAAAGGGGTACGTTTATTTCTTCTTTATTTCTTTCACAATTACCTCTCAACACCAGTTTTTATAGCTTTGAAATCATTGTCTGAAATGTTATGCCTTGTATAAGTATCCCACCCATTGTATTTTTTTTGACATTTTGTTGTGCCTGGGTGCTGGGGTGGATTGGATGAGGGTCAATAAATCAAGGTTGTATCCTGGCACAATGGAGGCCAGTGAGCAATTTTCATGTCCAAGGGAAAGGCAGACTATCTGTTGTGGGTTTGTACTGAAGGATATAAAAGGTGAAGTTTGCAGCTGGGACTATTCTTTGATCTATTTTTTTTGTCACCGGAGAGCTAAATGACTTTAGCAGTATGGAGTGCATTTCATCAACTGATAGGTGAAGCCAGTAGACTGGAGCCATTTTAGCCAGTCTTTATATTGATGGTTTATAAAGCCTTTAACATCGTTGGACCTTGTTTCCTAAAACAGCACCTTCTTTTATATAGCCCCATTTAAGGTCAACTGGAGAGGCCTTTCTGGTCATGCCACATTGCTCCTGATGTCCATTCAGCAGTGATTCAGAGCAGGCCATACAGTACAATGTCACATATTAAATTTTATTTATTTTATTTCCATCCCAGCATAGGACTCAAGGCAGTTTACAACAAACTGAAATAGTGAGGTTAAATCATATTTTAGAAAAGTTAAAACAACAAAAAAATTAAAGCACAAAGTTAAAGCAGTTTAAAGCACATGCATAAAGCAGCCAATGCCATTAAACAGCAAGCACTGTGTATTTAATGATAAAATGCCTACTACACCCCATTACAAGACCCTATTAAGAATCAGGTCTTGCCCAAATAAAAAGTCCTTTGCTTAATAGCAGAAAGTTAACAGAAAAGAGGATAACTAAACCACTCATTGGAGGGAGTTTTATAGCCTGAGAGCATCCCGAATAAGGTTCTCTCTTGGGTCCTCATCAAAGGTGCCTGTGAACATGGAATTGAAATGGAATTTATTAGCATTGTTAACACTTGATGTAGATAAGATACTTAACACTGAAAATGCAAAATGATTTTAACTGACATTTTCGCTGTTGTTCTTATTTCTATCCCGCTTTATCTAGCAATTCTATCACCACAATTTTCTTCTCCTTATGAAACTCACCTAAAAATATTTACTTTTTAACCTTCCTCCTTCATACTATAACTGTTGTTATTGTTGTTTTTGTTGTTAACTGCAATTAACCCTGTAAATGGAAAACCTCCAATTCATCCTATTATCAACAGCTCTGCTCAGGTCTAGCAAACACAAGAGCTGTGGATTCCTTGATTGAATTTATCCACCTTGCCTGATCTCTTTGCCAATTGGGAACTATTCTTTTCTATATTCTGTCCTAAAAGTGGGCTCTTGTCCTGAGTACAGGTTATACATGAGGATAATCAAATGTTGTGGTGCATCCATTTCTTTAAGAGGGACCCATAGTTTTTCATGATTTACATGCTACAACCACTGCTACTAATACAGATGGGAAAGACAAAAATTCTGCTATGGTGTGATACCATTTATCCTTTCAACCCACTGGCTATATTTGCTTCCAAGAATATCCTATTCCTTTCTGCTGCCTGGATTTTCAATCTTCTCATACTCCAAACAGACACGTGGTGTCTTTTTGTGTATTGAACACACTTCCCACTCACTGAACTATTTTGTGGGAAGTGTTGCCTCATGAATTCCTCCCCATTCAGGATGCTATATATTTCTACAAACCTTGTTTTCTCCTGATCTCCCTTTTAGTAGACCATTTTGGCATGATTTCTTTTCTTACAAATATGACCAAATTTTCTTATTGCAAAAGAACAATACAATAACTGTAATATAATAACAAGTAATCCTCTGTTAAGCACATATACATTTATTACATGTACCATGGCTGACTGGGGCCACTTCTACACTACCCTATATATCCCAAGATCTGATCCCAGATTATCTGCTTTAAACTGGATTATATAACAACAACAACAACAACAACAACAACCTCACACCCATGGAAAAAAAACAAGGTATGGATCGTTTATGTTGCAATCCCAGGCAACAGCAGGATTGACGAGAAGCAACTGGAAAAGCTTCCACAATATGAGGATTTAAAGACCAAACTGAAAAGACTCTGGCACAAGCCAGCCAAGGTGGTCCCAGTGATGATCGACACAAGGTTGCAGTGCCTAAAGACCTTGGCCAGCATTTAAAAACCATTGATGCCAACAAAATTACCATCTATCAACTGCAAAAGGCCACCCCACTCATATCTGCACACATTATTTGCTAATACATCACATAGCCCTAGACACTTGGGAAGTGTCGGACGTGTGATCCAATACAAAAGCCAGCATAATGATCTTGTTTACTGTGTAATTATCTTGTTGTGTATCTAATAATAATAACAATAATAACAATAACATTAATTTTATTTCTTACCCACCTCTCCTGGCAGTTCAAGGTGGGTCTCTGCTGCCAGATAATTTGGGATACGTAGATAATCTGGGATCAGATCCTAGGATACTGGGGCTGTGTGGAAGGTGCCTGAGGTAATACATAGGAAGATCATGTTTGGATTAGAAGTTTTTATAGTACAGTGTTATTTTTCTCCTGGTCATAAAAGAGCTAGTTCTTGGATGCCTCAATTGAACCAAACACAGCAAAAATTATAAATTAATCTTCAATCTCACCAACATTTAATGGTTTGTGCAAAGTAAAATAAATATTTTTATTTTATTTTTCTTGAAATCATTATCAGGCATGAACTCAGGCTTTGGGAAAACTAACTGTCCTGCTGTTAATGAAATGTCCTTAATTGAACTTATCCTTCTGGCAGGAGAGTGGCTAAACAAAATATTGTTGTCCAGCTACTATTTTGCCCTTGGCGAAGCTTGCACTGGTTATCAGCTCCAGAAGTGTGCTACTCTTTTGCTAATCTCCAAATGCTTGTTTAGTGGGAGAGGACCTTTTGGTTCAGAACTGTTGGTGGTACCAACTGCTTCAAAAACATTCAAATAGGGCATGCCATCTGTTCTATCTTGCATTTCTGCTAAAAAATATTCTGGACTAAATTGCTGATATTAAAATTATTGTCATATGAATTTATAGAGGAAAACATAAAACATCATGAAATTGAAACAATTGTTCTCTTCTTTTTTGTGGAACTGGACTATGAAATAAAGTGCAACACATACTCTAGCAATGCCTCTTGACAACCTTTTTTTCTTTTTAGATAGAATTGATGTCACAAATGCATTAAATGGATAATTTGTTTGAAAGAGGAACCTGCATCAATGCATTCATGCAAGAAATGTCTTCCACATGCAATGTATGCCACTTCAAATTTAATAACTCTCCATATTGCATATTTCTCTTGATCATGAAAGAGATATTTCATTTTAAAGTGATCATTTTCAGCATGGCATCCTTCTAGATATAAATTTTCCTTTTGGTTCAGAACATATTGGATAGTAAAGTAAATAATGGCATAGCTCTTCAGCAGTGTGAGTCATACATTTCAAGAAGATCCACTCAGGTGTTCATAAATTGCAGCCATAGCCTAAATCATATCATTACTCTCAACTAGAATGGACTCATTGAATCAATTGGATTTTCCTGTCAAGGATTCTGGCCCATTCCACCTGCCTTATGAGCATGCTTCTAAATTGAGGTTACCAGCAGTGATCCTGTTGTTATATTTTGTAATTTTCAGTGGATGAGTACATCAGACATATCTTTCTTTATAGAAATACCCCAGTTGTGGAACTCCTTCCTATCATCTTCACAGGCAAATTTGGGGGGAACCAAGGAAAGGGCTTTCTTAGGAGTTGCTCCCAGGCTCTGGAACTCCTTACCAGCGAAGTTCTTACGGCTTTTCTGCAAGCAGGTAAATACCCTTTTTAGAGGGAGGGGGTGGGCATGTCTTTGAGAAGTGCTTTTTAAAGGGGGGTGGACAATGTGATTATATTTTGTTTTTGTTTTTCTTAAAAAAATAACACTGGCTAAAACACATTTTGGTGCCTCAAATGTTAGACCCAGGGTTTATTATTTTTTTGTATATTTGACCTGCTGATTCCAAAAATGGCATCAGTTATTCCCTGTCAGTTCTAGTTTCTGAAATACAGAACATATGCGAAATCCCAGTCTTCATCTGCTCACCCATAGAAATCATAACTACATCAAGGAAACTCGAGCTAATATGGTCTATATAATGCAATTACTGAATCTGAACCTCAAATGGCCCCAGAAACATGCCTAAAAACCAAGACACCAAGAATTTTGGGGTTGGGAGTTGGGCTGTTTTTGACTGATCTTAATTTCATGATAGTTTACTTATTTATATAAGTTTTTATATGCTATGAATTTTTAACTGTATGCAGGTACCAATGGTGAATGCTCTTTGGCATTGGCAGATCTATGCCGAAATGCCATTGAAACACATACTGCACCACAATTACAGATTCAGGTTTGCTGAACTGCAGGACACAAAACACCTTATGTTGTGGGTTGCCATCTTGAATATGACTGAGTCTAGAGGCTGTTTGTGGGCTGGGAGAGGCATGTAGCGAAAGTAATTTGAAACTCTATGCCCCATCCTTTCATGGGGAAAGAGTTTTGTTCATGGGCAGTTTGTGATTACAGAGCTGTAGCAATTTCAAATTGGGTCCATCTTTCTGAAACACCCTGTATATCATCAAATATGGCCATTGTTGTTTTAATTGATTTCTGAAATTGGTTTTCTAATCTGTCTATAAACTTAAAATATTGTTTTTGTATTTAGAGTGCAACCCCATATCTACAGGAGATACACTGCAACACACACCAATATCCTTGCCATCTTATAATCATACTGTGGAGGTATTTGTGATAACCCATTTAATTTTTTTGTGGTTAACAAATGTGGTAACTGTTCTGTTTCAGCCAAGTGCTATTTATTTCCAATCCAAATCAACATGAGAAAATGCTTAAAATAATAATAGTGCTTTCTTTTATATGTGAAATTGTCTTATGTGAAATAGGAGATGGTTCTATGTGCATACTTCAGAAAACAACATACTCAACATAATGAAACTGCTGCATTTCTTCAGTTGGTTTTCCATCAAGAGGCCCTTAACAATGGGCTAGGCAAGTTCCTCATATAAATATTTGGCTCTTGTAAGAATGTATGTGTTGTTTTTACAGTTGAAAAATGGTTTCACAATTCCACAAAATTCAACCCATTTTCATTTTTATAGCAGAATAACAATGATAGCAGAGCTGCAATAGAAGATTATACAACTGTATTAACATGGGGAAAATATGCTGGTTACAATTTATGAATCAGATAATTTTCACAGAACTGAACAAAAGGAGATAATGGTACATATCTCAATAGAAAACGATTTAGAATATGTGGTTTGAATATGGTGGATAACTCTCTCTCAGTGTTGGTACATCAAAGCTAACATCCATTATTTATTTCAATTTATTTTGTAAAAAATTGATCTCTTGTAACAAATTGCATTATTAAGTCTTACAAAAGCTTTATCAATACTGTTCTTTGGACACATTTACGGTATGTCTAATGTGCTTCAGAATGAATCTTTGGTCAGTTGATTTCCTCTTTTCTAAAGACTGCCTGTTTTATTATTTCATTCCATCTTGTCGCGTATTTTAGATTGTGAGAAAGTAAATAATGTAAAATTTTACATATTAACTTATAGGGTTAGAAAGTGATTCCTATTAATTTCCTTTTAAAATATTGATATGATTATCCTGTAGGTACCTTAGCTTATTATATGTGCGATATACCTACGGAATAGAAAGAGACCGGGGGGGGGGGGGGGGGAAGCATATTGATTAAAGTACAGTAACTTTTTTAAAACCCGAATAGCTCAAATTACTATAAAAAAAAACCACTTCCATTTCCATCTTCAGCTGCTCTAGATCAAATTATACTATAACCAAGATGGAATTACACAGAAGAAGGAGGGAGGAATATTTCAAATAAAACTATTTATGTTATGTATTCTCCTCTAAGCAATTGCATTTGGCATTAGGTCACTGAGTCCAAGAAAAGTCAGTGAAAAAATGCAAATGCATAATATTTACATTACAAAATTAAACAATCACTTAATTTCATTATATTAATGTTAAAAAGTAAGTTTCATTTTTAGCTTCCATTACAAACAATGAGAGGGAACTGAACTGAGTTGATTTTGAGGCATCATTCAAGAACTGATAAATTTTTGGGTCCTGAGATCTCCCTTCCTAATCCCTGTCTGAACTTGGAGCCTTGACAATCCAAAAAAAACCCCCAAAAAACCTCTTGGGGGTTATATTTCCCCCCCCCCCCACAGTCCCAAATTGTCTTCATGGACAAATGACAGAAGTCACACAACATGCTTTGTTCTCTGAACCAAACTTTACCTGCAACTACTACTATCTCGAGAAATACTTACACTGTATGAGCTTTTTATTCCCCAGAACACACACACAGGTTCTCTGTTGCTTCATAACTCTCTGCTCATATAAAACATTAGGCAATTACTCAGCCAAGCTCTTCCATCATCTTAAGACTGAAACTTCTCGTTCTTTTACATAGGTCTGATAAAATTTTAATTGACATTTTCCTGCACCCTCCTTCCCACATGTATTTTCTTCCAAGAGATTAATGTTCTCCACTTCTTCTGTCTGTTTGCCAAGATCTCAATTAACTCACTTCCAAGGTCTATTTGCACCACACTCATAGAGTGCGATTTTCTATACAATTTCAGGATTTGATATTTAGGGAGGGTCAATGAGAATTTTTAACCAGAGAGCTCTTAAGCATCACTAAACTACAAAGAATTTCACAGGAGCCAGCCATAGCAGTTAAAGTGGGATAATAGCTCGATAGTAGTGTAAAATGATATTAACTCAACATTGATATCATATTGACCCAAGGTTATATTGTTGACCCAGGATTGGTCAATAATAAAATTATAGAATCATGCATCTTATGTTGCCATGCATAATAGTTGTGTGAGTTTAAATACTTCCTTGCTATAATTTCAGGGACAATTCACATGGCAACATAAGATGCTAATTCTAAATTTTAAGAATAGATGGGACTGATGTAGCACACAGCACATCTCTGAATGCAAAGAGCTAATTTGCAGAATAGGTGTCATCTTGGATCAGTTGACCATATATCTTGTAAGGGGCCACAAGAGACATTTAATCAAATCTCATGCCATGCAGGAATACAATGAAAGCATTCAGCAGAATCCGTTAATATGTCTACATTTTTTTATAAGCAGAATGTTTGTGTATTGGATTGACTCTGGAGACCAGATACAAATGTTTTCTCATCCATGGTAACTTTGGCAAGTCACACTCTCATAGCTTCAGAGGAAGGCAATGACAACCTCCCTCTGACCAAATCTAGCCAGGAAACTCTATGATAGGTTCACCTTGGGAGTTGTCGTAAGTTGGAAATGACTAGAAGATAAACAACAACAACAACAACAACAACAACAACAACAACGAAGTTATATTTAATGAGTTTTTATTTAAAACAAATCTGCATGAAACTGAGGTGCATATCACCATTAAGTTTTCATTTGAGTCTTATGAACATTTATTATCTTTGTTCTGTAGTTATTTTTTCTGAAGAACTGACAGTATTCATTATTTGAAAATTGTCTGCTAAATTAGATAGAAAAGCTGTGGCTAAGATCACTGTTTCTTGACTTTGAAAGCCAGAAATAGCATTATCCCCAGACAATATATTTAACATTGGCTACCTATGCCATGCTTTTATTTTTATATAGCCCAAATCACTGTCTTGTGTATATTCAAAAATGCATCTCATGGTGCTCAAATGGGATTGGACAGTCACACTACATAATTTTAATGGATTCATTCCACTTTTGCTACCATGGTTTCATCCTATGAAATCTTGGGGTGTGCAGTTTGGAGAGCTTTTTAGCTCTATCTGGCAGAAAATTATAAATAGACCATCTCTGAACTGTAAATCACAGCTTTCCACTGGTTGGAAGCACAGCAATTAAAATGGCATTGAAGTGTTGTAATTGTGTGATCTAGTGTGAAAGAACCCTGTATTCAGGTAACATGTAGATAGGATTGTAGTCCCAGCATGAACAATAGAAATCATAACTGAGATCTTATATCAGGATATGTATATCTGGTAAATAGACGCAACTCCATGCTACATCTCCTGTCAACTCCCCCCCTCGCCAACGTACTTGTTAAGCAATGAAGACCCTCCCCCAACATAGTGAACAGTATTGTTTGTAACTGGCAGGCTTGAGGGCAACCAGAGATATATCCAGTTGTTTTCTTGTAGATGGACTCAATGTAACAATTATCTACAGGGACTTCTAAGTGGTCTCTACAGACAACCTGCTTGTGTTATGTCCAGCTCTAGGAAAATGGCTAGAGGCATCTGAGCTGATCCTCATGTCCTCCCATAACCCCCATACAAGGAAAGTCATGTTGCAGGGGTGATGGCAGACCTCGTCACATTAGAGCATGGATCCACTTCAAATTCAGTTTCTGTCTCCTGCAGAATTCTGGGGCTTGTAATTTAGGGAGAGGCCTTTAAACTGCTCTATCAGAGAGGTCCTGGGCCTCATTAAACTAGAAAACCACAGAATTCTGCAGGAGGCAGCAACAGGATTTAAAGTAGATCCATGCTCTAGTGTAATGAGGCTGACTGTGGGGAGGAGGACCCCTGCATGGTGAGTAAAGAATTTCAAGCTCTGCAAAGACCAAATAAGAGAATTACAATAGTATAGGTTGGATTTGCAGGATCATAACTCACTAATAGGATACATCCACTTCTGCCGTCTTTATCATTTCCACTCAGCATTTCTAATTTAATTATTGCATTGATTCCTTGACTTTTGATCTCACTGATTCCCCTATCAATGGAACGTTTGTGGTTACCATTTTGTGTGAATTGTTTTCTTTGCTGATATTGACAGAGATTGGTTTAAAATTGTTTATCTATGTGGACTTCCTCCCTTGATTATTAGCCTAATTGCATATCTAAGAGGGAATGGGCTAGTACAGAATCAATAGCTTAATTACCTTCTGTATCCAAGTGATTAACAGAAGTCTGTCTACCACCTCTCTTGGGATAGATCTCTAACAAATTTGGAAAATGTTATATACATGTTCATTTGCTGTTGGATGAGGACTGCTTTTCATCAAGTCCTTTAGTTCTAAGCATTCTTTACAAACACAGTTTTCAGCCAGTGATAAACTCTATAGAATAGTTTCAAAAGATAGATGTTTTCTTCTCTTAAATCAGATCAGTGATTTTTTTAAAAAATAGAAATTAAAATTTCCTGCCCCTTAATGACCTGGTGTAGACAATGATCTGAAGGATTTCAACTGAGATAGTCAGCTAGACAATCTTCCAGAAGAAAATAAGCCCTCTGAACCATAAAGTTTTCTAAATACAGAGTAGATATTCTTTTTACTTACCATCATATACAGGAATGTCTCAAATTATATATATGAGATGAAAGGCAGTAAAAAACTTAAGCAGTCTAATTTGACATCAAAAGCAGATCTTCTCTGAAATTAGGAAAATGATTAAAATGAAGTTGAAAAGAAAACTCAAAAGGGTAAAACTTCCCGGTAATGGTTAGAATCTATGCTAAACCACCTTAAAATAAAGATTGTGCTAGAATACATAATATAAATCATAAGGGGGGGGGGGTCCAAAAGATTACTATCAAGGCTAATGAGCAGTGTAAAAGAAGCTAACTAGAGATTTAAAAAAGACTTCCTAAAGAAATCGGAAGTATTGCTTAAATGGAGTGAATGAAAAGAATGCCAAACCAGCACAAAGGAAATGCAAGTTAGGGGTGCAGAAAAGGATTTTGAGAAGCATATTGCTAATAACTTCAACATCAACAGTAACTTTAAAACTGTTTTGAATTTTTAAATCTTTTCATTATTTTATTATTCAGATGTGAATTTTTTAACACTTTAAATTGTTTAATGCTACTTTAATATTTACTTTTTGCATGTTTTAAGTTGTATTTTTTAAAATTGTGAGCTGCTTTGAGTTCCAACTTTGGGGGAGGGGGGGAGGGTAAAAGCAGGATATAAATAAATAGCAATAAACTATAATTAAAACCTATAGGAGCAGGAAGCCAGTCAAGAGAGGCAGCTGGAATACTGGACAAAATAATTTAAAGAAGTTTTGAAGGAGTATATTGCAGAAAAGATCAATGCTTTTCACCTCTCTCAGTTGCTGAAGATACAGAGAAAATAATTGTGCCTGAATTTACATTTTCAAGAGTTAGTTTCCAAGGCAAACCATAGTAACATGACAGGAAGCATGAGTTTGCATCAACAAATTTGAAACAAATATATCACTGGGTCCAGACTTTATCACCCAAGAGATCTTAAAAAACTCAAATGTGAAATTGCTGCTCTTTGAACTAGTAGTCCCTAAGATGAGTCTCATCACCTGAAGACTGGATAACAGCCAATGAAATATGATGTTTTGAGGATTTTTTCAAAAAAAGAAAAAAAAACAATCTAGGGGAGATTCTGGGAAATTCTTGGCCAAATAATTCTGTTCCAAGAAAATTGGTGTGGAATGTTATTAAATATTAAAATTGTCATGCATATAGAAGAATAGGCTGTGCACAACAATATTAGCATATCTTGTGTTTAGATGAATTCTGGCTCAGTGACCTTTTTCAGTTCTTCAAACATGACCAAAAACGTAGAGACATTATCTACTGGAAATGCCGAAGACCTTTTTATAGGCCCACAGTAAAGACATCTATACAAACTCAGACATCCTGGAATAAGAAAAGTCATCTCTGCGATTAAAAAAAAGCTGTGCAAAGAACATAAACTGGGAATAGGAATAGGAATAAATAGTTCTTGCAGTGGAGGGATGTGGGCACTTGGGTCTCTCTACATCAATGGTTCTCAACCTGGGGTCCCCAGATGTTTTTGGCCTTCAACTCCCAGAAATCCTAACAGCTGGTAAATTGGTTGGGATTTCTGGGAGTTGTAGGCCAAAAACATCTGGGGACCCCAGGTTGAGAACCACTGCTCTACATAAAGACAAGCTCCTAAACTAATGAGTATACACAGTGGTGCCACAGAGTGCTGTAACTCATGGTGACACACACACATACACACAGCAAGTATGTTTAACCGGTATGTTTATTTTACTGTTTAATGAATTGTATAATATATTTTAATAATGTTTAATTTTTTTAAATGTATTTTGGACTATTTTACATGTTGATAGCATCATACAGTGCTTGTGTGAGGCTGCCCTGAGTCCTCCTTCGGGGGGAGAAGGGCGGGGTAGAAATGCATGAAATAAATAAATAAATAAATAAATAAATAAATAGGTAATGCATGTAGGGAGTGCAACGGTCATCATTACTAATAGTCTCCCATTTTATAGAATTACAGAATCATAGAGTTGGAAGAGACCTCATGTGCCATCCAGTCCAACCTCCTGCCAAGAAGCAGGAAAATTGCTTTCTTTGCTTGTGCTGTGCAGTTCAGACTTATTGAGTTTTTTCAAAACACTGTTTTGAATGCTCTGCAAAAACTTAAAGTACAGTGCCCCATGAAATAATTTGGTAATGGAGGAATCTTAGAGTTGGAAGAGAACCTAGTGGCCATTGAGCCTCCCGGTTCTACTTGTGCCACTAAAAATATCAGAGGGACCTGGCTGCATGCTCAGGCCCCTCAAAGAAAGATTCTGACAGGTATCCCCCTCCTCTCTCCAAACCTCCTGATGCATCGTTTTGATGCATCAGAAGCTTTCCTTGAGGGGTGTGAGTATGCAGCCAAGCCCCTCAAATAAGTTTAAGTGGCAAACGGGGGGCTGGCTATATGCCCTCCCAAGAAAATTCTGCTTGACTCAGGAGGGCATGTAGCCACCACCCTTTCAAACGTGTGGGGTTTGTACGAGCTGTGTTGTCCTGAGAGGAACTGGGACATAAAATCCTACTTCCTCTCGAGATTTGGGCCTGTATAGAAGGGCCTTAAGCCTTAATAAGTCATGAGTTTACAGGATCATGTTTGTCATTTTAACACTTTACACTTTTAAACGTACAGATTGTATTTGCCTCACATAAGATATGAAGCTACAGCCAAAGATTGGTATTGGTGAATTGGACTGAGAGTTAATATGAATAATTAGAATAAGATGATGACTAAGCACATTGTGCAGAGATGACATTTGAAGACTTGTAAAATGTTCTGTTAACAACTGCCACATGTTATTTTAAATTAAAGATATTTTTCTTGAGTTGGCATGATTGACACTGGAGAGAAAAAAACACATGGATTATATTTGATATGTTCCGAATTAATACATTGAAAATGTAGCCTTGTTATTGAGGTATGAAAAGCATGAATAAGGAAGGAAAAACAAGTTGATGATTTTTGAAAGTTCATAAATCTTAAGAGCTTTCTTTGTACATGACTTTTTACATAGAGAGGGGCTTTCCTTGGAATCCAATTTCTGCAAATTATGTTGGAGACATATACACTACACTGTTATACTGTAAGATTTAAAACATTCCCTGGAAATAAAATAACACTTCGGCTCCTTTAACCTTGTTGATTCAGCCCTGTGAATTGAGTTCAGTACCTTGGATAGTGCTCAGATACTTTTACTCTGGTTGTGTAACTTGGACTCACTGCAGGATTGTCTCCTACGGGATTTAGAGTACAACCACATCTTATATTTATGAACCAGAGTGTGTCCATCTTAGTCCTGTCTCCTTTCCAGTAGCCTCCTCACCCCTTTGGTTTACCCAAGAAGAAATGAACGTGCTGAGATCTGAGTTAAAGTGCCAGGGAAACGCTATAATTTATGTGACCCACCTAGACTGAAACTATAGCCAGAATAACTCAACCATTGTCTATTGTTTGCTGCTTGAACTTTATTGTAACTTGATCTGTGAGAACCAGAGATTTTTCTCCTGCACATGCGCTGTTGTTGATATTATCTCATTGCCATTTGAGCTTATACATTTGCTGAATGAATCAATAAATCATTCCTCTTGAGTCCTTACCAAATCGTTTGACTGATTTGTGCTTGAGGTGAAAGGAAACTTTTCTTGCTCCATTGTTTCACAGCTCCCTGGCAGACCAGATTGCTGAATAAAAATATACTGGATAAAATGACACGTGGCAGACCTGGCATTCCAGCATGGCTTCATTCTGCAAAATTCTGGGATTGGGACTTTTGTGAGGTACAGTAAGACCCTCAAATCCATGGGCTTGATTTCTGCAATGACAGAAATACAGCTTAATGGTGTAACATTATAAAATGTTGGCCATTTCCACTACCTTCAAACCATCACTGGATCCCACTCAATTCGTCAACTTTCGGCCTGTTTCCAATCTTCCCTTTTTGGGCAAAGTCCTGGAACGTGTGGTGGCCTCACAACTCCAGGCATTCTTGGTAGACACTGATTATCTAGATCCGGCACAGTCTGGTTTCAGGCCGGGACATGGTACCGAGACAGCCTTGGTCGCCTTAGTGGATGATCTGCGCAGGGAGCTAGACAGGGGGAGTGTGTCCCTGTTAGTTCTGCTGGACCTCTCAGTGGCCTTCGATACCGTCGACCACGGTATCCTTCTGAGACGCCTTGCGGGAATGGGCCTTGGTGGCACTGCTCTGCAGTGGCTCAGGTCCTTCCTAGAGGATTGTACTCAGAAGGTGTTGCTGGGGGACAACTGCTCTACCCCACAACCATTGACTTGTGGGGTCCCGCAGGGCTCAATATTGTCCCCCATGTTATTTAACATCTACATGAAGCCGTTGGGAGAGATCATCCGGAGTTTCGGGGTGCGGTGTTATCTGTACGCAGATGACGTCCAACTCTGACACTCCTTCCTACCTACTACTAAGGAGGCTGTTCAGGTCCTGAACCGTTGCTTGGCCGCTGTATCGGACTGGATGAGGGCGAACAAATTGAAATTGAATCCAGATAAGACAGAGGCACTCCTGGTCAGTCGGAAGGCCGAACAGGGTATAGGGTTACAGCCTGTGTTGGACGGGGTTACACTCCCCCTGAAGACGCAGGTTCGCAGCTTGGGTGTGATCCTGGACTCCTCGCTAAGCTTGGAACCCCAGGTTTCGGCGGTGTCCAGGGGAGCATTTGCACAACTCAAACTTGTGCGCCAGCTGCGCCCGTACCTTGGGAAGTCGGACTTGGCCACGGTGGTCCACGCTCTGGTCACATCCCGGATTGATTACTGCAACGCGCTCTACGTGGGGTTGCCCTTGAAGACAGCCCGGAAGCTTCAGATGGTCCAGCGCTCGGCAGCCAGGTTGCTAACAGGAGCGGCACTCAGGGAGCACACCACTCCCCTGCTGAGCCAGCTCCACTGGCTGCCAATCCGCTACCGGGCTCAATTCAAGGTGCTGGCCTTGGCCTATAAAGCCCTAAACGGTTCTGGCCCCGCTTACCTCTCCGAACGCATTTCCGCCTACGAACCGACTAGAACACTAAGATCGTCTGGGGAGGCCCTGCTCTCGATCCCGCCGGCGTCACAGGTGCGCTTGGCGGGGACGAGAGACAGGGCCTTCTCAGTGGTGGCCCCTCGGCTATGGAATGCCTTGCCAGCAAACATCAGACAGGCACCTTCGTTGCTGGCGTTTCGGAGAATGGTTAAGACCTGGCTTTACGAACAAGCGTTTGGCTAAGCAATGCAACTAACTAAGGAAGACGGTAACTGAACATAGGAACGGCACAATGACTATGAGAATGGATCTGACTTTAACGGAGGCGTTATATATGTTGTTTGTTGATTTGTCTGTCTGATGTTAATTGTTGTGGAGCGACGTTGTCGTCCCAGTTGCTGTATTGCTATGTTTTAATTGCACTGTAAACCGCATTGAGTCGCCTGTCAAGGGCTGAAATATGCGGTATAAAAGTGAAGCAAATAAATAAATAAATAAATAAATACCTCGGCAGCCATTTCTCCACAAAAGTCAACATTGTCACTGAAATACAACACCGCCTGAGCTCTGCGAGTGCAGCATTTTCCCAAATGAAACAGAGTGTTTGAGGATCAGGACATCCATAGTGATACAATGGTGTTTGTTTATAAAGCTATTGTCCTCCCAACCCTGTTATATGCCTGTGAAATGGGGACTGTCTTCAGACATCACACTCAACTCCTGGAATGATTCCATCAGTATTGCCTCCGAAAAATCCTGCAACTTTCTTGGGAAGACAGGCAGACAAATGTCAGCATGCTGGAAGAATACCAGCACTGAAGTGATACTTCTATGCCATCAACTCCACTGGACTGGCCAGGTTGTCCAGATGTCTGATCACTGTCTCTCAAAGCAGTTACTATGCTCCCAACTCAAGAACAGAAAACATAATGTTGTTGGACAGGCAAAGAGGTTTAAAAATGGAGTTAAAGCCAACCTTAAAAACTGTCGCATAGACACCAAGAACTGGGATGCCCTGGCCCTTGAGTGCTCTAACTGGAGGTCAGCTGTGACCAGTAGTGCTGCAGGATTTGAAGAGACACGAATGGAGAGCGAAAGGGAGAAATTTGTGAAGAAGAAGGTACGTCAAGTCAACCTTGACCAGTACTGCCTTCCACCTGGAAACCAATGTTCTCACTGTGGAAGAACATGTGGATCAAGAAAAGGTCTCCACAGCCACTTATGTATCTACCACCAAGACATTATATTTGGAGGGCCATCATCCTTGGGCTATGAGGGATCACCTATGTAAGTAAGTAAGTACGGTTTCAGTATTCCCATAGATGCCACTACCAGAAATGTTTGTGGACATTTCCTGATGCTCCAGTGTGATTCTGTGGTATACTTGGGCTGGAATTTGTACAAGTGTTGCTGATGAAACAACAAATCTTGGATTGGATCCACTTCCCCGACTTCCATGGGGAAGGTGGCAAACAGGAAGGAGACTCCACCCAGCCACAGAAATCAAAAATATAGGGTTTGGTACTGTCTGTGGTTTGGGGCATCTACATGTAAGTTTGGTTGTGTGTGTGTGTGCCTTGGAATGCAATCCCCATGATAAAGAAGGTCTTACTGTATTTTAAATCCTCTCCTAGCCATTCTTCTCATCGTTGAACTATGGTATTATGGCCACTCTGCAGATGAAGTTATATACAGTAACTGAAGCATTTTAGGGTTCTTTGCAAGAAATCATTGTGATAGCAATTAGAATGATTTTAAGTTCTCTTAAAATCATCAGCAATCTCAATAGTTTCTATTTATCATTGCTACACATGATCCATTGTGTGATTAATTTTTGTGGCAATTGTATGTTTTCTGCCTTTGCCACCTCCTCCATGGGAAGGAGAACATCATAAATTCTGATATGGGTCATGCAACAAACATAACAGGAAACCACTAATTACACTTCAATGATATATTAAGAGATTAGTGTTAGCAATGGATCTCCAGAGGCTATAAGTTATTCTGCTTTCCCTATGCACATTTCTTTCACAAGGCAAAGTATCAAAGATCGAACTTGTTATATTACTGGTGTAATGCTTTTCCATTCATGTACTCAGAAAGACAACCCAACTAAAAGCCACCCGACTTGACAGGATGAGGGCAGGGTTGCCCCTTTCAGGATTAGCCTGGATAGCTGAGTTATCACAGAATAAAGGCTCTTAAGTAGATCTGTGCCATTTTCTTGTTTTCTGGTGTGTTTAATATGGAGTTAGTTCATCTGTTTTATGTTTTAATTATATTTATTTTATCATTTAATTTTGTAATTGTTAGCTACAGGATAACTTTACTTTATAAATAACAGTGCCAAATAAATCTTCAGTGTCTTTCTTAGACTTCATGCCGGTATAGCTAGGGGAACAGGTTCCTTCATTAGAACTGGATACCTTGATTCATACAAGATGTCTCTGTTACTTTGCTCTCTGCCACCTATATGGAAAATAAAATATTCAGCAGACCAGTGTGAGGTGCCTACTTTTTTGCTCTGGGCAGCCAGAACATAGCTGTCTGTTTTTAAGTCAGATAAGCTACTAGGAGAAGAAATTGTATGAATGACAGTCTGCCTCTTTTGCAATACCAGTGATTCCAGGTTTGCATCACCTGCAAATGAAAGTCATTCCAAAAAAACTATTCTGTCATGTCTTTTGTATCTCTGCCACTTGTTTGTCTGTGACTGAAAGCAAAATGAGAGCCTTTTATGTCAAAAGAGCCTCACTAGGATGATAGAATGATACAGTTTGAAGAAACCACATGGGCTATCTACTCCAACCCTCTGCCATGCAGGAAAATCACCATCAAAGTACCCCTGACAGATGGACCAAAGCCCTGTCTAGTCCTGGGTTAGTATACATTGGGAAACAAGACAGGAAATATGAAGCTGGATCTACACTACCCTATACTGAAGGATCTGATCCCAGATTATCTGCTTTGAATTGGATTATATGAATCTACACTGCCAGATAATCTGAGATAATCAAATAATATGGGATCAGATCCTGGGATATAAGGCAATGTAGAACTATCGTGAGAAAATGAGAAAGAAAAAGGCAGATAATAAACAAGAAAAATGGACAGAAAAGGGAAGAAAGAGGATACTTCCCTGTAGGCAAATCATAACATCTTCCTTTATTTTGTGATGAGATTCCTTCTATCCTGAAAAGTATAACTGGTGTGCCCCTTCCATCAGTTATGTGACAAAAGGTATATTTAACTTGTTAAATATTACAGGTGTTTTTCCTTCTTTTTATTGTTGCTATGCATTAGGTATAAATAAATGCTTTTCAGAAAACAACTGCTTAAAATGGCAATTGTAATAGAGCCAGCATGGTATAATGGTTTGAGCATTGAATTAAGACTCTGGGAAACCAAGGCTGGATCTACAGTATCCTATATCCCAGGATCTGACTTCAGATTATCTGATTATCCCAGATTATCTGGCAGCGCATACTCATATAATCCAGTTCAAAGCAGATAATCTGGGATCAGATTCTGGGTTATAGAGCAGTGTAGATCCAGCCCAAGATTCAAATCCCCAGTCAGTAATAGGAGCCACTAGGTAACCTGGAGCAAGTCATTTTCTCTCAGACTCAGAGAAATGTAAGGCAACCTCCTTCTGAAAAATATTTGCCGAGAAAAACGCTTTGCCTTAGGGCCATATGTTGAAAATGACTTGAAACCATACAACAACACAAGCAGTAAGGAGGGCTTCTTCCTCTTGATTTACTTAGCTCAGGCTGAATGCAGGTAGTCTCTAAGGTTTTTAGGCTCATGGATACATTTGGGTTTTTGAGAAAGCATGGTGGATGCTATCACAAAATTATTGTCATGAGGGAGCGACAAAATAGCTGGCAAGGGAACATGGGCAGTCAAAAATTTACTCCTAGCCCAAACCCATTTCATAAAAAAGGTTAACTAAAGTGGTTAAACAAACACATTTGAACCTACAGCTCTGTGCTTCTCTCACACACAAAAACTACACAAAAGCACAAGCAAATTTTAGCTGCAAGTTTGGGTGCATCTACACTGACACCACTTTAGCTGCCGTGGCTCAATGCTATAGAATCCTGGGATTTGTAGTTTGATGAGACACCAACATTCTTTGGCAGAGAAAGTAAAAAATATTGTAAACTTAACCCCCCCCCCCCCCCACACACACACACACACACACATACACACACCCCATCCTGGTTGCATAGCACAGAGCCATGACAGGTTATAGTGGTGTCAAATTGTATTTATTTGACAGTGTAGATACACCCATAGACTTTGCTGGTACAAGATGCTTGCTTGGAGCCCACCCAGGCACTGTACTTCCTGGCCTGTACTGCTGCTTTGCCTTGGTATCCCAGTGCTTTGGTCTGCTACTTACCCTCCTTCTGCCCCAAGAATTTGAGCTTCCTGCTGGGACAAGACAGGCACTTCACATGGGGTACGTCTTTGAGCTGCCAAGGCTGTGAATAGTTTAAGTGAGAAGTATAGCCTCATCATGCTCCACTCTTTCTTTTGGTTTCAGTGCTTCATGTTTGAAGCACTGAAACCAACTGTGAAGTGGTTCTGAGGGTACAGAGGGCTGTGAGAGGGTACTGAACTCATTCTGCAGGGCTGGGGTGAGGTTTCAATGCATTCTAATAATTCATTGGCCAGCTCTTTGGAAATTACTTATTTAAAATAATTGGTTATTAGTTATAGGGTTGACACAACTACTTTGTTGTTGTTATACTTCAAGGTTTCTGGTGTCCTACTGTTAATTTTTGGTGGGTAACATAAAGGGGCTGAGTTTTTATGATGAATATTGTGGGAAGTCTAATTGCTTTATGATCTGTAAAAAAAACTGCAGCAGTGTCAGGAGGAATCTGCTCCCATTTTATTCTATTTCTGTACTTTAGCCATTGCAAGTGACAAGTGGTTTCCATCTATCAAATTGGTATCGATTACAGTGTGCAATTCTTGTATGAAGTCATTCAAGTGGCCTTTATTTCAGCTAAGATATTGTACAAACTTAGTTGTTGCTGTATGCCTTCAGAGGCAAGCCCTGAATCTTTCTAGTTGGTTCAGGTAAACCAATCTTCATGGATGGCATAGCTAGGTGATCCTTGAGATTCATGACCTCATCATAGAATCATAGAATCTTTCCTAAGAAACCCTATAAAAATCATGGAGTCATCATAAGTTAACAGATGACTTGATGATCACAACCCCCTAGCTCTTCTACCCTAGCGGTTCAGAGGGTAGCAACCCTAAAGAGACTTATTTTGGTCTCAGTTGTTGCCTTTTCACAGCCAGAGACAGGTGTTCTTTTCCTTTGGTCCTTTTAAGATCCTGCTATTTTAATTCCTAAGGCAATTTTAGCTTCTATTGTTGATTGCTTTAAGCTCCTAAACTGTGTACTTTATTGTGCTTTTATGGTGAGTTGCCTTTGTTAAATTTCTCCATAGATTTTAATTATATTACTAGTTTGTTTTCATTTACATTTTACAGTGTCTTCCTTTCATGAATTAGATAGCAAAAAGAAAACAAAAATGTCATGGTCCCATTCTTGACTGAATGTTAGGTATAACAACAAGCTGCTCTGAGTCTCTCGGAGAGGGAGGAATATAATAAACATATTGGCAATTTCACCCAAACTAAAAGCTACAGCAGTATGCTATGGCAATGAACATGGAAACTCACAGGATTAAATCTACCTTTATAAACTATATTTCTGTTCATACAACTGCTGAAAAACGTGAGATGTAATACTGAAATTAACAAGCAGACTAATGAAATCAGCAATGCAAAAACTGAGCAACCACCAGTCTCATGCCCCTCTCCCATGCTGTAACAGAGAGAGAGAAAGTAGCTTAGACATCTTTAAAAGGAAATAATAATAATAATAATAATAATAATAATAATAATACACTTTATTTATAACCCACTACCATCTCCCCAAAGGGGACTTGGTGCAGTTAACATGAGGCCAAGCCCAAAATAATACAACATAATAAACATGTAGTAATAAAATACATAATAACAAAATATAAAATAACAAAATCAACAAAATAAAACAGCACATTAAAACCAGACACGGAGGGCAGGCCAAATGTGTGAGGTAAAATGTTAAAAAAGTTAAAACCCTGGGTGAGATAGGGATAAAAGTGCATTTGTAGGAAAGGAACCCAACAGGGAGGAACCATGGGATTTAGTCATTTTAGGGTGGGGGGGAGAGATGCTTTATTCTGAGGGCAGCTGTAGACTAAGACAACCAGATGGGTTGAATGGTCATTCTCCAAAAGTATAACGGAAGAGCAGAGGCGGCCCTAGGTAATTTTCAGTGGTAAGCAAACAGTATTTTGGTGCCCCCCCCCCCAACCAATCACTGATATATATATATTCTGTTCGTCGTGGGAGTTAAGTGTGCCATATTTGCTTCAATTCCATCATTGGTGGAGTTCAGAATGCTCTTTGATTGTAGGTGAACTATACATCTCAGTAACAACAACTCGCATATGTCAAGGTCTATTTTCCCCCAAGAGCGCCTCAAGAGCAAAATCAACTATACTGCAAATGCTTACTTTGTGTAATGGGTTGAGCCGCCCCTGCGGAAGAGCCAGGTTTTTAGGTCTTTCTTAAAACCAGCTAGGGTGGGGGCCTGCCTAATCTCCTTAGGCAGCGAATTCCAAAAGCGCGGGGCCACAAACAAGCAATTTAACTTACACATAACTTCTATATAACCAAATGCATGGCTAATAGGAGAGAGAAAGAAGGAAGAGAGAAAATGATGCAGCCTAGAGTGATGCAGAAAGTGAGTGTGGAAAAGCCGATGAACATGAAATGTGCATAAATCCAAAGCAGCAATCAACAGATGTGTGCAAAAGTTACCAGCAACAACCTTCCCTACCTAACCTTAGAGCTTCCTATATGCCACTCAGATTTGCCCCAGTGGGTCCCCCAAACAACAAAATATGGTAGATTTCCAAGGACAGAAATCCATAAAATGAAATGGTAGGATGAAGTCAGTCCTGGGGTACAGTACCTGGGTGTGGTTTAGCAGTGCTGTGGCCAGGCAGAATATGCAGTTTCAAAAAGCTGGTGTTGTGCTCAAACAACTGAAAGAATCTACATTTATGGTTTTCTTCATATGCCAGTTCACTTACTTGGGCAAAATCTGTAAAAGAAGCTGAATCACTGTTTGCTTCAAGATCTTCTTGAGCAGGGATTCTTGGCTATGGCCTTCCAGATCTGTGGACAATCAATTTCCAATCAACTTTCATTGTTAGGAATGTGACTCTGCTGATTTCCCTGGACTTCCCCATCACTTTCTTTACCGTATGCCAGGATATTTTAGTTGATTATCTTATCAAGATGCAGGCTTAATTTTGCACTGGTTCTAATTTTTTCTTTAGCCAGGAATATTCAAAAACTGACGTTCCTAATTAGCACCTGTGGTGCATCTTAAGACTCCCATGTTACTCAACATTCCCTTGTAAATGTCAGTTGAAATCATCTGGAAATCTAGATGCCAATGGTATCTAGTTTTCTTTCTATTTGTTATCTTGGAAATCTTTCTGGGATGGGATGAGAGTAAATAAGCTAAAGCTCAATCCAAATAAGATAGCGGTGTTAACACAAGGTGTTTTATATAGGTCAAAACTCCCTTTCATGATTTAGGCTTGCCATCTAAAGCACCTCTAGATCTCTTTTAGATGCTGATGTCCAATCTTAAAAATGAACTGATAACTGTCAGTCATATCTGGTAATATGAAGCCGCTGGGGGAGATCATGCGGAGTTTCGGGGTGCAGTGTCATCTGTACGCAGATGATGTCCAGTTCTGTCACTCCTTTCCACCTGCTACTAAAGAGGCTGTTCATGTCCTGAACCGGTGCTTGGCCGCTGTAACGGACTGGATGAGAGCGAATAAATTGAAACTTAATCCAGACAAGACAGAGGTCCTTCTGGTCAGTTGCAAGGCCAAACAGGGCATAGGGTTACAGCCTGTGCTTGACGGGGTTACACTCCCCCTGAAGGCACAGGTTCGTAGCTTGGGAGTGATCCTGGACTCATCGCTGAGCCTGGAACCCCAGGTCTCAGCGGTGGTTGGGAGAGCTTTTGCACAGTTAAAACTTGTGCGCCAGTTGCGCCCATACCTTGGGAAGCCTCACTTGGCCATGGTGGTCCACACTCTTGTTACATCCCGAATAGACTACTGCAACACACTCTATGTGGGGTTGCCTCTGAAGACTGCCCAGAAGCTTCAACTAGTCCAATGTTCGGCAGCCAGGCTGCTCACTGGGGCTGGGTACAGGGATCGCACAATGCCCTTGTTATGCCAGCTCCACTGGCTGCCTATCAGCTTCTGAGCACAATTCAAAGTGCTGGCCTTGGCCTATAAAGCCCTTAATTGTTCTGGCCCAGTTTACTTGTCCGAACATATCTCCTGCTATGATCCACCTCAGGCCCTAAGATCATCTGAGGAGACCCTGCTCATTGTCCCCCCATTGTCACAATCGCATCTGGCGGGGACAAGGGACAGGGCCTTTTCCGTGGTGCCCCCCCCCCCGACTGTGGAACTCCCTCCTGAGTGAAATATGATCTGCTGCATCCCTCTTGACCTTCCGGAAACAAGTAAAATCCTGGCTATGGGATCAGGCCTTTGGAGAATAGGCTGACCTACTGACGTGTTGACTTATTTAGAACTGATGGACTGCCCTTGGATAATGATTTAAATCGGTGACCACTGACTATTTATTGTCTGTTTTATATTGTTTTTATATTGTTTTTATATTGTTTATACGGTTTTATACTGTTTTATATTGTTATTATTATATTGCTGTTAATTGTATATTTATGTTTTGATGTGGGCACCATAGGGTGCCACTTTGTTAGCCGTCCTGAGTCCCTCTGTGGAGGTTGAGAAAGGACGGGATATAAAAGCCATAAATAAATAAATAAATAAATAAATAATATTACTGTCAGTCATACCAGGTTAACACTATGGCAGTATACTCTAAGTGGGATAAGTCCTGTGCCCACTTTGATAATTGATTTGTGTGTGTGTGGGGGGGGAGGTCTTTTTCTTTCTACCACTCTTCTTATTTCCTTGCAGGTTTGCATTTGTTTCTTGTACTTCTAAACATTACTTATAATTCTAAAAGACACGGATCATATAACATCTATCAAAAATTTAGCTGCACTGCAATGAAAAACCAAAACAAAAAACATAAAGAAGCAAGAAACATGTGCAGATCTAATCACCCTGTTGTTATTATTTCTAAAACAAACCATAGGGACAGGGGGAAAAATTCAATTTTGTTCAGATTCATATGACTTCACAGGGCTCCTGTTGAAACCAATGAACTGATACTGCTGAGTGTGGTAGTGTTGTCTTTGTGCTGGAAAAATACCAAGAGTAGCTGAAAAAAGAACCCCACAGATGGTAACAAAAGGAGGCTTAACTTCATTAATTCCTGTTTTTCACTTCCTTTAGGCATGGCAGAGCAATTTGAAAAAGTGCTTGCAGTCCAAAAGGCAGCACACAGTGAATTTTACATTCAAGGCAAATTATTTCATAATCTAAGGATCATTTTAAAGGTCAAGTTGATCTATGTTCTCCAGCCCACGCATATGCATGACCTGTAAAGCTAGCCTGTTAGATAGAAGCCATAGATTGCTTTCCCCCTCTTATTTCCTGAAAATTGAACTTTCTTACATGTAAGACAGAGAGGACATCTGCTGGTTCCTAGCTTTCTGTTTCTGAATTGCCCAGTTGATTGATGTTTATGGTTTACTTTATATATGTATAATAATTTGTCTATTTCTCTAGCTATTATACATTTTTTCTGTCTATTTATAATGAGTAAATGACTGGCTAGGTTAACAAATAGATCCTAACCAAGTACAAAAATGACAGTAAGATTGACACCAGCTAGTAATTCCAAAGAATGTATGTGTCACAAGTATACAGCTTCCCCCACCATCTTATAGCATGGTCCCATTAGTATAGGAAGAGGAAATTTCCTTCTGCAACTGGGATCTAAATTCATTTTGAGCAATGGTTCTCAACCTGTGGGTTCCCAGGTATTTTGGCCTACAACTCCCAGAAATCCCAGCCAGTTTACCAGCTGTTAGGATTTCTGGGAGTTGAAAGCCAAAACATCCGGGGGCCCACAGGTTGAGAACCACTGAAGTGTAGGGAAAGAGGTTGTATATGGTGTTCTTGTGTTTCCTCAAGTTGTTTCCAACTTATAACAACTCTAAGCTCCTATGAGATTTTCTTGGTAAGGTTTGTTCAGAGTGGGTTTCCCATTACCTTCCTCTGAGGCTGAAAGAGTGTGACTTTGTTAGAGATAGCAACTTTATCAGGCTCAACTCACTGATACTCAAGAGCCTTGAGGAATTTAGGAGAGCATGTTTATGGTTTACTTTATATATTTAGTTCTCTGTGAGTCACATGGACACTTGCTTTGCAAGGTTGTTATGAATGACTTCTGAAGACTTTCCTAGACCCCTGTGATCATGAATTCCCAAAATTTACTCAACCTTCCCCCAAATATCAAACCTTTTTGTAGTACCAAAGCATGGGGAGAACAGCTGAGAGAAAGGACCTTCTAGCCTGTGAAGGGGATTCTGAAGTAGTAGAACCCAGAGCTCTTTACTCAACACAAGCTATTTCACTAATTGGTAAGGGTCTTGCATTTCCTATATTGTTTTACATGATGATTAATGTAATAAACCAATCCACAAAACAAACTGGATAGTGATGTATATTATCACTCTTATTTTATTTATCGTGTCATCAGCAACCATTGTAATACAATTCTAACAGAGCAAAACAAACACAGAGATTAAAAAGAAAAAGAAAAAAAGGGAAAAAAACCACACAGATTTTGCAAATTTGGAATTTGGTTAAATGTCCTTTGACCAGTATCTGGCCACTTGGAGTGCCTCTGGGGTTGCCGCAAGAAGGTCCTCCATCGTGCATGTGGCAGGGCTCGGGGTGCATTGCAGCAGGTGGTCAGTGGTTTGTTCTTCTCCGCACTCGCATGCCGAGGATTCCAACCTGTAGCCCCATTTCTTAAGATTGGCTCTGCACCTCGTGGTGCCCGAGCGCAGTCTGTTCAGTGCCTTCCAAGTCGCCCAGTCTTCTGAGTGCCCAGGGGGGAGTCTCTCATCTGGTATCACCCATGAATTGAGGTGCTGGGTTTGGACTCTCGCTTGCTGGGGTGTTCCAGTGAGTGTCTCTGTAGATCTAAGAAAATTATGTCTTGATTTAAGTCGTTGACGTGCTGGCTGATACCCAAACAGGGGATGGGCTGGAGATGTCTCTGCCTTGGTCCTTTCACTATTGGCTGCTACTTCCCGGCGGATGTCAGGTGGTGCAATACCGGCTAAGCAGTATTGCACCATTATCACCCTGTGATAATGCGGCATGTCTCATTAAGAGCCACATCTACTGTTTTAGTGTGGTGAGATGTGTTCCACACTGGGCATGCATACTCAGCAGCAGAGTAGCATAGCGCAAGGGCAGATGTGTTCACTGTGTCTGGTTGTGATCCCCAGGTTGTGCCAGTCAGTTTTCGTATGATGTTGTTTCTAGTGCCCACTTTTTGTTTGATGTTCAGGCAGTGCTTCTTGTAGGTCAGAGCGCGGTCCAAAGTGACTCCCAGGTATTTGGGTGCGCTGCAATGCTCCAGTGGGATTCCTTCCCAGGTAATCCTTAGAGCTCGGGATGCTTGTCTGTTCTTAAGGTGAAAGGCGCATGTCTGTGTTTTAGATGGATTAGGGATCAGTTGGTTTTCCCTGTAATAGGCAGTAAGAGCACCTAGAGCTTCGGAGAGCTTCTGTTCTCCCATCTCAAAGCTCCCTGCTTGAGCAGTAATGGCACGATCATCAGCATAGATGAAACTCTCTGTCCCTTCTGGCAGTGGCTGGTCATTTGTGTAGATGTTGAACATGGATGGAGGAAGCACGCTCCCCTGAGGCAGGCTGTTCTTCTGTTTCCGCCATCTGCTTCTCTGGCCCTGGAACTCAACAAAGAAGCTCCTGTTTTGTAGCAGGTTTCCTATGAGGTGGGTGAGGTGGTAGTCCTTTGTGACATTTTTCTCAGGAGGAGGCGGTGGTTCACAGTATCATAGGCTGCTGACAAGTCTATGAAGACAGCTCCTGTGATCTGCTATTATCACTCTGATAATATACGTCAGTAGGTCTTATAGTAAAGGCATATATCCATTCTTGCATGAAACTGGAGGTTCTCTAATTGCTTTCATTTTCTAGATAAGATAGATATCTGCCTTTTTCCGGCAAGTTTAATATTATCTGACATATTAGACATTTGAAAAGATGCAACTAATCAATAACTAATCTATTGTCCCCAATTTTTTTCTTTTTCCTTCCTTTCCCCACTTTGCTAGAAAATGTTTAGTAATAAAAAAGAAAGCAAAAAAGAAAATCACAGTAAAAACACCAGCCAATTGGCCAGCACAGTCTTTAAGCACCCGGCCAGCAATGCTATCCAGTCCAGAGTCCTTCCAAGGATTCACAGCCTTCAAAACACACCTTACCTTATGTTCCTCTATGATGAGGTGGAAGCTGCAACTGCCTGGCTGAATTCCAGCTACCATTGGTGGGCTTGCTTCAAAGCGGGCAAAAAAGTGGTTCAACTCCTCTGCCAATGAGGCATCCCCTCAACAGGAATGTAATTTTTTGATTTACCGTTAGTAATTTGTTGAATCCCATGCCACACCTGCCTTGCACTGTTACTGTTGAAATGATCCTTGACCTTCCTCTCATACTTCATTCTGGCCCGCAGAATGCCTGGCAGCACTGTATTTCACCTCATCACCAGATCTGAAAGTTATATTTTTGTTGTGCAAGAAGTCGCTGGACTTCCTTGGTTATCCAGGGTTTCTGGTTGGGATAAATCTGGATGTTTATTCACAGTGACATTATCTGTGCAGTATTTGATGTAGCACAGAACAGCTGCAGTATGCTCTTCCAGGTCTGGGTAATAGAAAATGTCCCGGTTTGTCCTCTCAAAATCAATCCTGAAGTTGTTGGGAGACATCTTCAGGTCACAATTTCACATAGTTTGTTTTAGGCAGGACCTAAATATATGCTAGTGCCAAGAACAATGATAAATGATCTGATTGCCCCAGGTGTTATAATTTTATGACCCTGTAGCCCTGTTTAATGTTGGTATAGACTTTATCCAGTGTGTTAGCTCCCCTGGTGCCATGCTTAACTTGCTGATAGAATTTAGGGAGCACTGCTTTCAAGTCAGCTGGCTTTCAATGGCATTATACAAAAATCTCAGAACTATGTTAATGTTAGCATCAGGTGGAATGTAAACTGCAATCATCATGACCACACTAAACTCTTGTGGGAGTGGGAGATATATAGGTCTGCATTTCACAGTCAAGTCCTCCAAATCCCTGGAGCAATGAGAGTCCTTGAATTACACCACCAGCTTCCATTCACATAAATACTAACTCCCCCTCCTTTGCTCTTACCAAAGTCCTTACTCCTCCTATCCCGCCAGTAGACTTTGTAACCTCCTACCTCAACCACTGTGTCTGGAATGAGTAGGTTGAGCCATATTTCTGCTGGCACAGAAAGGCAAGCAGGGATGGGGTCATCCTAGACTGAGAAGTTTCTCCCCAGTTGATTGTAGTTATCTGAAAGGTTCATAGTGTGTGAAATGGTCCTTCAGATCACCTAGGCCAGTGGTTCTCAACCTGGGGTCCCCAGATGTTTTTGGCCTACAACTCCCAGAAATCCCAGCCAATTTACCAGCTGTTAGGATTTCTGGGAGTTGAAGGCCAAAAACATCTGGGGACCCCAGGTTGAGAACCACTGACCTAGACCTTAGTTGTATTGGGCTTAGTAAGGGAAAACCAACACTTTGAATTGTGCCCAAAAATGGGTTTGCAGCCAGTGGACCTGTTAGGACAGCAGAGTTGTGGTTTCCTGTAGCCAGTCTCAGCTAGCAGTCTGGCTGCTGCTCTTTGGACCAACTGAAGTTTCTGAGCACTTTTCAAAGGCAGTCCTATGTAGAGTGCATTACAGTAGTCCAACTAGGATGTAACAAAGGCATGTACCACTATGGCCAGGTCAGACTTTTACAAGAATTGGTATGCAAAAGGACTTCAGGCCATTGCTGATACCTGGGCCTCCAGGTTCAGGGCTGAATCCTGGAATACCCCCAAACTGTGAACCTATGATTTCAGGGGGAATGTGACTCTATGTATAGACTGGATCCCTATTCCCTGATCTGTCTTTCAGCTCACCAGGAACACATCTGTCTTGTGTGCTTTCATCCAGTTCATTACAGCTGCCAGGCACCCGTTTAGCACAGGAACAGCTGCTTTGGAATTAGGTAGAAACAAGTAATAGAGTTGGGTGTCATTTGTGTATAGACTCTGCACTCCAAAACTCTGGATGATCTCTCCCAGTGGTTTCATATAGATGTTAAATAGCTTGGGGAACAGAACTGAACCCTGAGGAACCCCACAGGTGAGTGGCCAAGGAGTCGAACAGGAATTCCTCAGCACAACCTTCTAAGACCACCTCTCCAGGAAGGAATGGAGCCACTGAAGAACACTACCTCCAAGTCTCATGCCAGAAAGGCAACTGAGAAGGACACCATGGTCAATGGTATTGAAAGCCACTGAAAGGTCTAAGAGAACCAGCAGGGATACACTCCCTCTGTGTAGTGCTCTGAATAAGTCATCCACCAAAGCAACCAAAACCGTCTCTGTCCCATAACCAGGCCTGAAACCAGACTGAAATGGATCTAGATAGTCCAGCTTTGTCCAGGAACCCTTGATTAGACTAAATAAAGCAGCCTGGCCATTTTAATTGTCTTCTGCAGGATTCTGGGAGTTAAATTTTTGTTAAAAAGTCATTGCTCTGAAGCTCTGAACTTTTGCCACTTGAGGGGTACCATCTCACACTTCAAAACAGAAATAATATGAACATGAAAGCATGAACAATTGAACAGACACATTCACACTAAACACACTATACAAGCAGTAAAGTATGTGTAGCACCAAAAATTTTGTGCACTGTTCCAGTAGAAATGTATTATTTTTTTTCATTAAAAATATCCCCACAGTTAGATATAACCACAAAAATGGTTTTTCGTAAACCTAGGTTACATGTATTGTACCAGTAAACCTAAAGGGCTAAAAATCTATGTGAATTTAATTCTTGAGCCTTCTACTGAGGATGTACCCGAGTCAGAGCTGTCTTTAGTATCCAGTTTCATTTTCTCTTCAATTCACAACATGGGTTTGCCAGCATGTGCTACAAGCACATGCAGACAAGCTGGAACTTTTATTTTTTTACAGTCACTCCATTTTGTCAAATTTTCTGGTATTTTAGCTAGGATACTGTTGAAAGGTCTAGCGCAGGAGCAGGGGTGATACCATGAGTAACTTCACTGGGTGACACCAAACCCTAATGACAGCACTGTTGGTACTGTAGGTGGCTATACTATTCTTATGTCTATCGCTGCCTCTTAACAATTCCTTACTGAGTTCCTTAAAATTCTATAACTGTCATATACAGCTGATATCACAAAAGATGGGAGAAGCTGAAACTTTTGACTCGTGATTTTCAGTATATTCTGTCTGTTAACAATCATTTCATTATATTTATAATAATTTTTCCAAATTATAATAGATGCTTTAGTCTGTTGTTTTAGACAGATATATTTATACACAGAAATACGCAAGCGGAACAATATATGCCAATACATGTTTGTGAATATGCATGTTAATGAAGGAGAGAACGAGTTTGTGATAGTGGATAAAAATATCTCATCTCTCCTGACATTGTAGCAACAGCCCAGGATGCGGACTGAGCAAAAAAGATTTCTCTTGCCCTGTCACCAGCTCATTAGTCATTGCATTCCCTCTCCTGTCATACTCAGCTAAGAATATAAATAGTGCCAATAATTTCATTGTCAGATAATCACCTAGACCAGTGGGGGAAATCTGTTTTCAATGAAAAGGAGTCACATTTTAATTCATGCTGGATTAATAAATTCATTGATTCATTATTATGAAGGCTAGATCTCATTCTAAACATGAGAATGATGCTGAATCTGTGATGCTGTAAACAAAAGGTTTGTTTCTGTTTATCATGACAGATGGTAGTTAACAGAATCTTCCCATTTCGGAACTACCAGACAGCAATACAGATCACAGCTGGAATTCCTAAATTAAGGCATTGGCTGACTGGGCGCTGGTTTACATGCTCTAGATCATCATATTTTCTGATATCTTAATTGCCATCATGTTTGATGACTCCACTGAAGTGCTTTTGGATTTGCACTCAGACACACAGGAAGAAGGGAAAAGGAAAACATTAAGAATCTGCTAATGACTCTGTTTATTTTATTTGCTTGAATCCTGCCTTTTCCCAATAATGGGATTTCACTACAGCTGACAACATATTACAATTACACAAATTAAAAACTAAACAAAGATAATTAAAAATGATTAATATAGAAGTTACCACTCAACATCTTCTTTGTGTCAGTTTTCTCCCAAAAAGTTAACAATGCTCAGCTTGGGGATAATGGATGAGATGATGTAGCATTTATTTATTTATTTATTTATTTATTTATTTATTTATTATGTATTTACCACATTTATATCCCACCTTTCTCAACCCAGAAGGGAACTCAGGGAAGCCTTACCAAGGCAACAATTCAATGCCATATATTAATACACCGGTAAATAAACAAAAATGTTAAAACCAAACCCACTAAAAACATAGCATTAAAACATGAATTAAAATCACATGGGTTGTTGTAGGTTTTTTGGGGCTGTATGGCCCGAAAAAACCTACAACAACCCAATGATTCCAGCCATGAAAGCCTTTGACAATACATTAAAATCACATGATCCAAAGCTTATTCCAAATCGTCGTAGGGGCAATGCAGCACAAAAAGAGAAAGAGGCAGTACAGGAAAATCTGGGTACTTTAAACCCAAATGGCTCCTCCTCATCCTGGAGAGACATAACTAATAGAGTGTCACAGGGCTCTGTCCTAGGCCCTGTGCTATACAGCATTTTTGTCAATGACTTGAATATATGTATTATAGTGTTGAAATCAAGGGAAGTAATACTACCACTCTATTTTGCTTTGGTCAGGCATCACCTGGAATCACAGAGTTGGAAGAGACCACATGGGCCATCTAGTCCAACCCCCTGCCATGCAGGAAAAGCACAATCAAACCATTCCCAACAGATGGCCACCCAGCTTCTGTTTAAAAGCCTCCAAAGAAGGAGCCTCCACCACACTTCGAGGCAGTCAGTTCCACTATTGAACAGCTCTTATGGTCAGGAAATTTTTCCTAATGTTCAAGCGGAATCTTCTTTCCTGTAATTTGAACCCACTGCTTCAAGTCCTAGTCTCCAGGACAGCAGAAAACAAGCCTGCTACTTCTTCCCTATGACATCCTTTCAAACATTTATACGTGGCTATCATGCCTCCTCTCAACCTTCTCTGCTGCAGGCTTAGCAGACTCAGTTCTTTAAGTCACTCCTCATGGTATGGTCTTCAGACCTTTGATCATTTTAGTTGCCCTCCTCTGGGCCCTTTCCAACTTGTCAATATCTCTCTTGAATTGTGATGCTAAGAATTGGACACAGCAGTCCAGATGATGCCTGACCAAAGAGGGCACTATTACTTCACTTGATCTAGATACTATACTTCTTTCATTGTAGCCCAAAATCCCTTTTAGCTGCTTTTTTAGCTGCTACATCACATTTTTGGCTCATGTTCAACTTGTTGTCCATTATTATTAGTATTATAATTAGTATTAGTATTGTTTATACCCCACTTTATCTCTCTCACAGGAGACTCAAAGCGGATTACCATATAAACATCAGCATACAATTTAAAATATACAAATATATAAATATTAAAATAGTGGGGGGGGGGGGAATGGAGATCTGGAAAGGAGATATCAATGAGCTAAGAGGGATTGTGGGACCTGCTCAAGGTCACCAAGTGGGATTCCATGGTTGAGCCCCCGGCAGATAGAGCCTTTGGTGGTACAATGGGTTAAATCCTTGTGCCAGCAGAGCTGCTGCCTGAAAGGTCAGTGGTTCAAATTCAGGGAGTGGGGTAAACTCCCATCTGTCAGCTCCAGCTTCTCATGTGGGGACACGAGAGAAGCCTTCCACATCTGAGCATCCCCTGGGCAATGTTCTTGTAGACAGCCAATTCTCTCACCAGAAGCTACTAGCAGTTTCTCAAGTCACCCCTGACACCCCAAAAAAGCCAGAATTCAATCCTGATCTCCAGCCACAGTCCAATGCTCAGATCACCTCACCACACTGACTCTAAGCATCTCTACTGAAAAATAAACCCCACTGTTCAAATGAACTACTCCCATGTAAGTGTGAACGAATTAGCATTTTAGATGTTAAAAGGAAAGCAACACTCAGTTTCTGATTACTCCACATCTTTTCATATGCCCTCTTAATCATAACGGATATATTAATTAGAATGTTTCTGAGAAATTTCTGGCAATGACTGAAATTTTGTGTTAAATTATACTTTATAATAATACTTGTCATTCATGTAGAATTAGATGAAAATTACCTACTAGATGTGCTAAATGAGTTCTTGCAGAGTTGTTCATTGTAGTACAAAGTGTTTATCTGCTGTCAGCTGAACAACTCATTAAAGCAATTTTCAAGAGGTTCATTGCTTGGTTTACTGTGTTCTCAACCTATTAAGGTCATGTGGTTGTCTCTTCAGTATTTTATTTTTGAATAGCAGGTTTTTTTTAGTTATATTCTTTGCCCACAGTTAACAAATCAGAAAATGTTATGTTTTGAATATATAGATTGTTGTTGAACTTTGAGTCTCCCTAGGGGTGAGAAAAGCAGTATATAAATGCTGTAAATAATAATAAATAATAACTTTGCACTGAAAACTAATTAGAATAATTACTGGAAGACCTTAGACAGGTAGTTTGAGGCATTTCAGTACTTATATATCCAATGTGAAACACCTTTTATAGAGTATCAGGTTTATTCCTGCAAAGTTGCTTTTAATTTGAGGGAAACAGGGTAGTAGGGCTGAATCTATACTGACATGTAATGCAATATGGACCCATATAATGCAATTTCTGCTGGCCATATAATGCCATTCCAAACGACATTATATGGCAGTGTAGATCCAGCCTGAGGGAGGGAATATGAAGTGATCGTGGTGTAAAGTGGAAGAGAATGCATGCAATTGGGTTGTTGGTTTGCTTGCTACAAGTGTGCCCAGCACTTATAGCCACACCATGCCCCTGATCCAGACACAACACAGTGAACACAGTGCGTGTGTGTGTGTGTGTGTGTGTGTGTAAGGAGAATGAACTGTTATTAGGCTAGGCATGCTCCAAAGTAGAGGGCGGAAATCTGTTCATGGAGAGTCAAGCCAGTCACTTCAAAGATACCATCCATCCATCTTGCCCTTGGTCGGCCCCTCTTCTTTTTGCCTTTGATTTTCCCCAGCATCATTGTCTTCTCTAAGCTTTCCTGTCTTCTCATGATGTGGCCAAAGTACTTCATCTTTGCCTCTAATATCCTTCCCTCCAATGAGCAGTTGGGCTTTATTTCCTGAAGTATGAACTAGTTTGATCTTCTCGCAGTCCAAGGTACTCTCAGAATTTTCCTCCAACACCACAGTTGAAAAGCATCTATCTTCCTTCCTAGCCTTCCTTAAACTGCCTTAGGCTAGTACAAAGATGAGGTAGATGCACAGTTATCCCCTCTAAAAAAATAGTGATATTTGTAATTCCTCCCCCCCCCCCCCATGACGAGCTGCCCTCCTGATTTCAAATATTCACATTTGCTCTTCATAGGAAACTTGAAAGTTCTGAGCATATGTTTTCCTGGCTCAGTTTGGTATGGGAGCACCAAAACCAATGTTATTTGAGTTCAATTTGGATCAGGCTAGAATTAAGACTTATCAAGAATCCATAATTGCAATTATCCTCTTTCCTCACATCTCCCCTTTCAATGAAAACATGGAATGATGAAGGGTGCTGTCTTATTTAGCTCCTTAAATGCTTTTGCAACAACATATTGGGCCCCAGGGTTCCGTATCCTTACTAAGGATACAGAAGTCCTAGGAAGTTGAATTTGCTTGGAGCCTTGGCACCCACTTGCTGCTCGCAACACATAATAAAACATAGCAGAAGTTCCTTTTCTTTACTTTCAGAAAGATAGAAGGAAGAATGGTAGTGGTCACAATAGTCCTGGGCCTGTGCCAATTACATGCTGACCCAAACATTGGTGAGATTTTGGCTCAGCTTATAATTAGCCCAAGAATGCCAAACTGAACATGTTTGTAAACTGAATTTTTTAAATTCTAACACTGGATGCATTACTGCAAGAAAGGCAGTAAATTAGTATGGAAAAATCCTGTTCCCTTTCAATTCCCCCAGAAGAAATGTGTGTGTGTGTGTGCGCGCGGGGGGGGGGGGGGCGGCTGTAGAGCTTGAATTGAAATGGCCACGGTAGTCCACGCTCTGGTTACATCCCGTCTTGACTACTGCAACGCTCTCTACGTGGGGTTGCCTTTGAAGACGGCTCGGAAGCTCCAATTAGTCCAACGGGCGGCAGCCATGATACTAACTGGAGCGGGGCGCAGGGAGCATACAACTCCTCTGCTGTACCAGCTCCACTGGCTGCCGATTTGCTACCGGGCCCAATTCAAAGTGCTGGCGCTGGCCTTTAAAGCCCTAAACGGTTCTGGCCCAACTTATCTATCCGAACGTATCTCGGCCTATCAGCCCACCAGGACCCTAAGATCTTCTGGGGAGGCCCTGCTCTCTATCCCGCCTGCTTCACAGGTGCGGCTGGCGGGAACGAGAGACAGGGCCTTTTCTGTGGTGGCCCCTCGGCTTTGGAATGCCCTCCCCATAGAGGTGAGATCAGCCCCTTCGCTGATGGTATTTCGAAAAAGGTTGAAGACATGGATGTTTAAACAAGCATTCGATTAATCTGGTGCAACGAAACTGATGAACAAGGATTGGTTAATCACAGACGACGAAATTGGATTGCGACTACAATTAAGAGATGCATTGGATTATTATTGGTGGCCCAATAATATCGTGTATTGTGTATGTGTTTTTATGCTTTTTAATGGAATATTGCTGCTTGTCGTTGTGTTGTAAACCGCGTTGAGTCGCCAATTTAGGCTGAGAAACGGCGGTATATAAGCACAGTAATAAATAAGTAATAATAAATAAATAAAATGCACCAGATCATGTCAAGGGAGAGTGAGAGAGCTAATCTTTGCAACATCTTTGGGTAATTTGCCTTGCTTTCACCTGTTACCTCACCCCTTCCTCCATTTTCAACATGGATTTAAAGCAGCTATGGGCAAACCCAGGCCTGGGGGCCGGATACAGCCCCTTGGCCTCTTTTCTTGGGCACTCCTCTCTCTCACCAACTTATTTTTCTTCCTTCTTTCTCTCTTCCCTTCCTCCTTTCTTCCCTCTCTTCTTTCTTTACCCTAACCCTCTTTCTATCTCTTTCTTTTTCTAACCTTAACCCTGTTTCTATCTCCCTCCCTCCTTCCTTCCCTTCCACCCTTTCATCCTTTCTTCCCTCTTTCCTCCCTTCGTCCTTCCCTCTCTCTTTCTCCTTCCCTTCCTTTCTTCCCATTTGTCTTTCCTTTCTTCCTTCTTTCCTCCCTCCTTCTCTCTTCCCTTCCTCCTTTCTTCCCTCTCTTCTTTCTTTACCCTAACCCTCTTTCTATCTCTTTCTATTTCTAACCTTAACCCTGTTTCTATCTCCCTCCCTCCTTCCTTCCCTTCCACCCTTTCATCCTTTCTTCCCTCTTTCCTCCCTTCGTCCTTCCCTCTCTCTTTCTCCTTCCCTTCCTTTCTTCCCATTTGTCTTTCCTTTCTTCCCTCTTTCCTCCCTCCTTCTCTCTCCCTCTTTCTCCTTCCTTCCATCCCATTTGTCTTCCCTTCCTACTCTCTTTCCTCCCTCCCTCCTTCCCTCCATTCCCTTCCACCCTTCCTTCCTTTCTTCTCTTCCTCCCTTTCTTCCTCTATCCCTTCTCTTTTTTCCTTCCTCCTTTCCTCCTGGAGGATGTTTAGCTGCAGGAAGACAAGTAGAGAGGGAATACAAGAACCATGTTTCAAGATTTCAAATGGTATCCCATTGAGGAGGAGAAAACTGACTTTCTGCTGTGCTAGAGACCTGGGCACAAGGGAGCAATGGTTTCAAATGGCAGGGAAAGAGATTCAACTGAAAAGATTAGGAAGAACTTTCTGGAGAGTGACATCGGCTGCCTCAGAGTGTAATGGTGTCTCCTTCTCTGGAGGCTTTTCCGCAGGGGCTGTCTATTGGGAGTGCTTTGGTTGTGCCTTCCTGCATGGCAGAGCTTGGACTGGGTGGCCCCTTCCAGCTCTAGGATTCTAGAGTTCTATATCAGGAGTAGGCAATACGGGGGTCTAATGGAAACACTTTTTCTCTTCTGTCCACTATCTCATCATGACCAAGACCAAGTTTTTTGGGATCCAAAGGTTTCTCATCTTTCCTTTACTTTGTGCCTCTGAAAGAGAAGAGGAAGGGGAGGAAACGTCCAGGAGGGAACATCCTCACTCCCGGCGCACTCACCCCGCACCAGCCCACCATGTAGTCCCAAAGTTAGAACATTTACCCATTCCTGATTTAAAGGGTGAAGACACTGTCCCAAATAACAATTCTGTTCTTGAAACAAGCTTTTTCTTCAGTCCCCACATTTCTGGTTTGCAGTAACTTCAAAACTTCAGTTGAGCATGCAGAAATGCCACTGAGGTGTCTAAAGAAAATCGCAAACACAGCAAATGTAAGAATTGAGATGTGAAGGTCTCGCTCTCTGCGATGTCAGAAATTTGGGGATAGAAGGGAAGTTTAATGAGGGCGACAGAATTATTACGAGCAGAATAATATCCCTAAATCACTTTTAAAACAGTCTAGTTTTTGCTAGTTTTTGTAGGTGCAGACTTTTAGAACCTTTTTGTGGTTTGGTTCTTAGTGATTTGCCTAACTCCAAGTTCTCAAATGTTCACATTTATAAAGTCACTGCTATCTTAATGGTACTTTTAAATGCCACTATAGAAAGCAAGAAAAACTATAGATTTAATAAAGCCACAGTCAGTTCTGTTAGAGCTGCTAGCTGAGATTGAGAAGGTGGATAACTCACTGGGTAATAGCTACTTAAACTGAATTGTAGTATTCATTGCATTGAGTACGAACTGTACTGCATTACATGAAACAATGAGTTTGCTTTTGTATTGCTGGAGAGTAATTTTGCTGCTTGAAATATTTTAGTCTATGAAAAATGAAATGTTAAAGTCCTGTGCAAATAACCTCTGTGTGAAAAATGAACAAGCAAAGGATTTCATCACTTACTTCAAAGGAGAGGCTCAGACAGTTTTTGAAATTACTATGAATGGAGAGTAACATTTTAAGCCCAAATCAAACTGCATGAAGTTCTCCTTCTCCTTTTCCTCTATGCCAGTTGTCTCCAATAGGCAAAACTGCTAGCATGACTGTTTATGTATGTATGACTTCCTACGCATATCTTGGCAGTCACTGAAAGCAAAGATTATGCTTTTATTATATTGCAAAAAAAGGGGGGAGGGGGGTCAATATATTCATTCTGAGACCCAAACTATTCAATGCAATAAGTCAGTTATTTTTATTTCCTCAGTAGCCCAATAAAACAAGAGGCATAGTCTTATCTAAATATTTATGGGGGGGGGGGGAGCATAACTAAAGGGCAATTGCCCTGAGACAAACTCTAGGCATGGTTTGAATGTATATGGACTGAATTTAGGGGCTGATCTGATTGCACGATTGATCTCATTTTGCACATAGGTTTAATATTCCTCTCCCCAAAGTACCCCATGATTGTTTGATTGTGGCACAGTGAAATGTGAGATTTTTGTGGGGGGAAAAACCTTCATTCTGCACAGAGTTAGGACCAAATCAAATGTGATATTTTTCTTGAGAGGAACCATTGCATGGGATTAAAAAAAATAAAACCAAAGGGTAGAGTGGACTTTATTTGTTAATATATTGCTCTTAAAATAACCCTGGGACTCTTTCATGCTAAGGAATTGTAGTACATTATTTCACTTTAACTACCATAGTTCTATCTTATAGAATTTTAGGTTCTGCAATTTAGGGAGCATTACTTTTACTTCACCATAAATTGAATATTTTTAAAAGCATACTGATTCTTAAGATGTCTCCATGGGTAGAATTGCAATGCCTAATTGCAATATTAGAATAATTTGCACAACCCTTCCACTCACAGCTTGATTCATTCTGATGATTTATGACAGAGTGATGCAAAAAAATGATGTACCATGCATCAATATTTGAAGGGAACCTGTGCAGGCAACACTTTAACCTGAGTGCTATTGCTTCTCTCAACTAAGCTAGTTCTATTGAATCAATGGGATTTGCTGACATTTGGATTCACCATTCAACAATCGATTAAATGTTTGTATGAGAAAATCCAGCATGGTATAATTGTTTGGATACTGGACTAGCACTCTAAGGTTAGATCTACACTGCCATATAATCCAGTTTCTGAATGCAGATTATCTCCTTTGAACTGGATTACATGAGTCTACATTGCCATATAATCGAGTTCAAAAATGATAATCTGGATTCAGAAACTGGATTATATGGCAGCGTAGAAAGGGCATGAGAGACCATGCTTCAAATCCCTGCTCAGCCATGGAAACCCACCTTGCCAAGACTACCCAAGGCAAGGGTTCCCACCAGTCAGGGCAAACATGCAGACCACCACCAAACTCACAGTTAACCTGTAAGATTTGGATCATTAAGTTGTAGGTTTTAAAATATTTGGTGAGTCAGATATGGTTTCATTACTGATTTTCATATTTTCCAAACATTGTGAAACCATCACTAGCCCAACTGAACATTGATAAAGCTTGGTATCAATGCTCACTGAAACAATACACAATTGCTAAAAAGTGAGCAAAACTGAGTGGAGGAGAAAAAATTGCCAAAGGAGGGAAAGAGGAATGAGCTTTAAAAAGGAAAGAGGTAAAAATGCTGAGTTACAATCCTGTGAGTGAAGGAGATCAATTGTCTAGGTAACTGAGACTTGACTGATTGCTTTGGAAAGTTTGATAGGTTTTTGCTGTCTGAATCAAACCAAGCACCTGAAATCTTTCCATCAGCACTTTAGCTGAGCAAAATCCAGCCGACTCCTCATCATTTACTGTTGTTGAAATTCTGATATTTTCCCTTTCCCTAGGAAATGGTAGTTAGTGGAGCATACTTTGGGGAAAAATGATTACCTCGGAAGGTGGAAATCTCTTGCTCTCTGAATCTTGTGAAATTGCTTCTGCGGTTTGTCATGTTTTATTGCTACCTCACAGATCTATTGACATAGCGAAGGCTATTTTCAGCCAGATTTCATCTCCCATTCCACTTCATTTTCTGTTTTAGGGAAAAAATGTATATGACAATCTCTATAGAATGGTATGGTTGCTTCTTTGAAACACACAAAAATACCATCATTCTTTCTTTTGCTTTATGAAACAAAAACTCCTGCTAGAAATGTATCCCAGTTGTGCCCCCTTCTCCCATAAAGAGACGAGTGGTCTTATTTGCAAGAGAAAAAATACTATAATTTAGGGGAGCATGCTGATCAGTTTCATCAATAGGTTGTGCGTAACTCATAGTAAAGAGCACAGAGGTCTTCCAAGACCCGAAAGGACATTGAGAAAGATTCATGAGGAGAACTTGCCTCATGAGTTTCTGTGAGTTTGTACTCAACTGTAGGTAATTAATTGATATAATAGCCTTTAAAAGGCTCTTCCAATCTCTTTTCTTCAGGCTAGATTACCATATTAACATATTTACCATCACTTCTGTGACTTTAATTACTCCAGTTTGAATCATAATGGCAAGGCTAATGAGAAAGAAAGTTGACTTTCACTTAAATGTTTCCTATGTTGTAATGTGACCTAAAGGTTCAGCTTTCTCTGGAAGAATACCATCCAATCATCTAGCAGCTGCAAGGCTATAAAAATATAAATACACCACTCTAAAGGCACCACATCCAGATCTGATCTTAGAAATTAAGCTGGATCTGGTTAGTATTTGGATGGGAGGCTGTCATGGAGTCACCATAACCTGACAGGAAATGTGAAAGGCAGGATATAAATTTAATTAATCTATTAATTAATGATTTGCTCTTAACCCTACCCCAAATAAAAATAAAGGATACTGTTCTATTATCTGGGCAGACTCCAAAAGGGGGCCTAGGCAGAGGATCGTCCATTTTATGGGGGGGGGGGGGGAATTGGCAGAGGAAAACGATTTCCCCCATTTTTGCTGGCTATTCTCCCCCCCCCCCTTTCCCATATCATAAAAATGGTTGTTTCCACAACAGCGACATGGGTAGGGGAAATAACAGACAAACATGGGGAAATGGTTTAACTACTTCAACCCCCTTCCCCCCGTAAAATGGACTATCCTTCTCTGTCTAGCGTTCCCTTGTGGCCTCCGCCTGGATAATAGAACAGTACGAGATAAAGATATTTCTATGGGAGCTTGTGGGTTGAAAGAAACACCAAAAATGTGTGTAAGTCCATAAATAAAACTTCATCCAAACAAAATATTGCTTTATAAGGCAAGCTCCCTGTTTGCTACTGCTGCTCACATCAGCAAAGGCACAGCAAAATGCTTTTTCAATTTTTTCTCAATTAGTTCAAAGATGAATTTCCCATTTCATGTAACAAAATGTCCACTTGCAGCTCAAGTATGACATTTTTCACACAGTTTCCTGGAATTCAGTACTTTCAAAGTGTGTGTGTGTGTGAAGTTATGATTACTACCATATCATGTTCTGGTGGTGAAACTCCAGAAATGATAAGCTTATTTAAAATGTAATGGATTGCTTATACCATAATTAGCTATTCTCATAGGAGTACTTTCCTTTGTCTAGGGAAAGCTCATTTTATCCATTTTCCAAACAGTCCAAAGATGAAGTAAGGCCAATCTTTTTTTTAAGATCACTTTGTCAGTATTAATAGCTTTTTTATTTTATCCAATGCTAATTAACATCTTGGTTGCAGCATGAAGTCTTATGTGCTTCAGCAGGATGAAAGCAATTCCAGGAGAGCAGATTCAGATTTTCATCTGTACAATTTGAATTGTCTAAACCTTCTATTAATATTAGATATACAGCCAAGTACTGAAGTTGTTATTACTAGTTAATATGATGATGAGGCATGAAAAAAAGTAATTTAACCTGTGAACCATAAACAGCACAGTTTCAGTGATTATATTCACTCTCTGTATCCATGGATGCAACCACCCATGACTTAAAAAATCCCCCCTTCTTTAAAAAAATCCAATAAATGAAACCTTTTTTTTCCTTAACCATCTTAACAGATTCAAGAGATGTGTCAAACTAACAAAGTGAAATTCAACAGGGACAAATGCAAGATACTCCACTTAGGCCAGAAAAAAATGAAATGTAAAGAAACAGAATGGGGGATGCCTGGCTCGACAGCAGTATGTGTGAAAAAGGTCTTGGAGACATTGTGAACAAAAAGTTACACATGAACCAACAATATGATGTGGAGGCTTAAAAAGCCAGTGGGATTTTGGCCTGCATCAATAGGAGCATAGTGTCTAGATCCAGGGAAGCCATGCTACCCCTTTATTTTGCCTTGGTCAGACCACATCTGGAATACTGTGTCCAGTTTTGGGCACTGCAGTTGAAGGGAGATGTTGAAGGGAGTTGGAATGTGTCCAGAGAAGGGCACCTAAAATGATCAAGGGTCTGGAGAACAAGCCCTATGATAAGCGGCTTAAAGAACTGGACATGTTTAGCCTGCAGAAGAGAAGACTGAGAGGAGACATGGTGGCTATGTATAAATATGTGAGGGGAAGTCATAGGGAGGAGGGAGCAAACTTGCTTTCTGCTGCCCTGGAGACTAGGATGTGGAACAAAGTCTTCAAACTACAGGATAGAAGGTTCCATCTGAACATTAGGAAGAACTTCCTAACTCTGAGAGCTGTTCAGCAGTGGAACTCTCTGCTCCAGAGTGTGGTGGAGACTCTTTCTTTGGCGGCTTTTAAGCAGAGGTTGGATGGCCATCTGTCGGGGGTGCTTTAAATGTGATTTTACTGCTTCTTGGCAGGGGGTTGGACTGGATGACCCGCAGGGTCTCTTCCAACTCTGTGATTCTATGAAATCATGATTTGGATATTTTATATAAAGACATCATTTTGCTATACTATGGTATATAGTGAGATTTGGGCACTCATGGATTTTGTTATCCATTGGAGGTCCAAACCCCAGCAGATACCATGGACCTATCAATAGCTTCTATGAATGTGGGAGGATGACATTCTGGCCAGTTTAAGATTTATTTACCTGAGACAATTGTAACAGTGGTGTGCCTCTGCACACATGTTAGCTTTCTGTAGAAGTTGACAGTGTGGAATCAGTATCAAAGGGCATCCTGTGTGAAAAATTATTTATTTATTTACAGTGTTTATATTCCGCCCTTCTCACCCCAAAGGGGGCTCAGGGTGGATCACAGAACAGATATACGGTAAACATTCAATGCCGTATTACTAAAGTATTACTAAAGTAAATTACATGTCTGACAGATAAAGCTGCTGAGGACTGAAACTCAGTCACGATAACATTCCCTAAATCTTCTTCCCAATCTTGCTGCTTTCTTTAAACATGTTAGAGTGTCTTAGAAAGAGTGCAGATAAAGTAAAATAAACAAATCAGAATAGAAGTATTAAGTTTATTAAAAATACCACTGTTATTATTATTATTATTATTATTAACTTTATTTGTACCCCGCGAGCATCTCCCGAAGGACTCGATGCGGCTTACACAGGCCGAAGCCATAACACACAATACAATAGAAAACAAAGCAAACAATAACAAAGCAAATCAACAATTAAGCAAAACAGCAATAACAATACATCAAGACATATTAAAACTGGTTCGGCCAGCGAAAGGGGTACAGGGTTAAAAGTGCTGAAATGGCAGGAGGGGCGTAGGAATTAAAGTACGGTGTGCAGCATTGTTAATTGTGCTAAAGTGCTACTAGGACTTGGGATGGGGATTCCTAATCCGAGAAGGCACAAGAATTGCAGTCCAAGAATAGGTAGAGAAGGAAGAAAGGGTGAAAAGAGGAAGGGAAAGAAAAGGGGGGGGGGAGGAAAGGAAGAGAAGGAAGGAGAGAAGGAAAGAAAAAAAAGGGAAGGAATGAAGGAAAGAAAGAAAGGAGAGAAAGCGGGAGGGAAGGCCGGCCACAGCAACATGTGGCAAGCCCAGCCAGTTATATATATACTAGTTGTACCCGCCACACGCCGCTGTGGCCAACCCTCCCCCCCCCCTCTCTCCTTCCTTCCCTTTCAAAAATTTCCTTCTCTCCTTCCTTCCCTTTCTTCCCCTTCCCTTCCTTCCCTTCCTTCCTTGTTTACAAACTCAGTTGAAACTGTTACCATTGCTAGCAGTACCAGGTGATTAAGCTGTTTAATTAAGGATGTTCATACATCTGAGTGAAAACCCACTGACCTAAATCATTTGGTCAGTTCCAGATAGAGTAAACCCATTGAATTAATTGTGTTTTAGTTCTGTGTTGTCAATTAACAATTGATTCAGTGGTTCTGCTCTATTTGGTACTAACCAGTAAGATTCAGGCCACTATTTGAGTAATTATCAGTCTGTGCATCTATAACACACTGAGCAGAGATCTGCAGGGTTTTCAATTAGCAATTGTTTCAATTATATAATCAAAGCTCAATTTTCTTGCAAATTTGCATTGGTTGAAAATAATGAGAAGGATTAGAAATACATACTGCCCCCTAACAATGAAAGTGAGTTCACTGGGGAAATGGGTGGGTTGTAATGGCAGTCTCTCTGCAATGTGTGATATGTGCAGCACACTGGAAACATTTGGTACCAAACAGATTTTTTTTCAGAGTAGACAAACTCTAAAAAAATGAGGAAGAGTGAAAACATGTGAAAACAGACCTCAGAATATTAGACTGCAGCCAAGAGTGCAATAAAACCTCCTCAGCAAAGAGGTAACCTTTCATGAGATTTTAAATACCAGCCTCTATCACTACTTCACCCTCTTTCTCCATAGTCAAAAACTTGTATTTTTTTTCTTTTACAATAATGCATATGGCCAGTGTTAACACCACTTTGACACCATTTGTCAGCTTGTTTAAATTCTTTTTGAAGTCTAATTAGCTTTTCTGTGCTTGTGAGTAGAGTAAACAAAATCCTACTTTGTATTGTCAAAGGCCTTCATGGCCGGAATCACTGGGTTGTTGTAGGTGTTTTCAGGCTATATGGCCATGTTCTAGAGGCATTCTCTCCTGACATTTCACCTGCATCTATGGCAAGTATCCTCACTACCTCTGAGGATGCTTGCCATAGATGCAGGTGAAACGTCAGGAGAGAATGCCTCTAGAACATGGCTATATAGCCTGAAAAAACCTACAACAACCCAAATCCTACTATGCACACCTTTGATGAGTTCATCAAAACTCTAAAACATTATTCCTATTAGATACTTCCATTGTGTTTCACATTTTACCTTTTTTTTAAAAAAAAACCTTTTAAACTTTAAAAAAATCTCTTGATTTTATCCTTTCTACTGTATTACAACTCTACAATCTTTCTGTAAAAGTCAAAACCATTGTCGTGGAAGGACAACACCTTGTTAGCTTTAAAACTTAATTTGATCAATATACAAGGGTTCAAGAAATAGCTTTCTAAGATCTACAGAGACACTCGCTGGAACACCTCAGCAAGCGAGAGTCCAAAAGTGGCAGGCTCAAACTCAGAACCTCAATCAATGGCTGATACCTAATGAGAGACTCCCCCCTGGGCACACAGAAGACTGGGCAACTTGGAAGGCACTGAACAGACTGCGCTCTGGCACCACGAGATGCAGAGCCAACCTCAAGAAATGGGGCCACAAAGTGGAATCCACGACATGCGAGTGTGGAGAAGAGCAAACCACAGACCACCTGCTGCAATGCAACCTGAGCCCTGCTACATGCACAATGGAGGATATCTTTGCAGCAACACCAGAGGCACTCCAAGTGGCCAGCTACTGGTCAAAGGACATTTAATCAACTACCAAGCTTGCAAACTCTGTTTTGTCAGTTTGTTAAAAATTTGTTAAAAATGTAATATAATTGTCTGGTGCTACTGACACGATAAATAAATAAATAAATAAATAAATAAATAAATACATACATACATACATATACAAGGGTGCTTGTATATTGGGTATTAATCTGATAGCTCAGTAGGATCTCCTACTGGGAGCAAGAAAATTTGCTTTCCTTAAGAAGAGAATTTCTTTTCGAAGAGGTGTCCAAATTAGCCACAAAAGAAAGCAGGGCATCTGGCATGTGTGGCATTGGTGAAAACAGTAGGGCTGGGCGATTTCGTTTCGTAATTTCGTAATTCGTTAAAAATTCATTTTTTTTATAACGAAGTGATAACGAACCATTCAGGAGCAACTAAAAAATGAAACGAATTTTTAAATTCGTTTCGTAATTGTTTTGAATTCATTTTGTATTCGTTTCGTTATCGTTTTGAAATCGTTTCATTATTATTTCCGCATGTCTGGGGCAAGTTTTATAGTTGTTGTTTGTTTAATCAGTGAAAAAAATATATAAATATCACACTAACAGTCAACAACAGAGGGAGAGGGAAGCTTCAGAAGTTCCCCCTGTCCCATTTGGAGGTTTTTTAGCGTATTGCGCGGTCGCGTCCGCCATTAACGAATCGATTCGTAATTGTTTCGTTATTGTTTCGTATTGTTTTGTAATTTACGAAATTTCGTAAATATTGAACTTTTTAAAAGAAAAATTTTGGAATTCTTTTAAAAATCGAAACGCAAAAACCCCCAAAAAACGAATCGATTTTAGAAACAAATTTTTCCGTGGTTGCCCAGCCCTAGAAAGCAGTACTAAGCCCTTTACTCACTTTCTGGATGTGAGGAATGATAGGTGATGCTATCACAACCAAGCATATCTTTTTCTATTTATTAATGTCAAATAAATCCACTTTGATGACTATTTCAACACTGGCCCAAATTCTACCAGGCATCTCTTCCTTTCAATGTTTTCTGCATATATCTATATAGAATTCAGTTTGGGTTTTCTGAAACTCACAGTGTGACATTGTTTTATATATCTGATTATATCACTTAGTTCCAAACACCTTAGGAAGCATCTCTTGTCATGGTAGTCTGCATATACTCTGAGATCATCAGGAGAGGCCCTTTTCGATTCTGGATAAGATTTTAAAAAAGAAGGAGTAGACCTGATGGTGACCTTCTACTCAGAGATAGAATCATTCTGTACATGATCTCAACTAGACCTGGCTCATTAAATCAATTGAATGTACTTATGTTGAATTCACTTAGTTCACTTTGTTTGCTCTATCCAATCCCTTTGTGTTTAATGAATAATTCTTATAGTTCTCTGTTGATGCTTTATTTCACATTGTGATACTGTTGTCAATATTGTTGTAGTAATAAAATACAATGTGTGTGCTAATGCCTTAGATATTATTTAAAATTATAAGACATACAAGGCAAGATAGAATGGCTTTCAGAGTTAGCATTTTTCCAGATCTGTATGTCTTTTGTTTCCAAATGCACCCACACACCAAGTCTAGATCCAGTCTAAGGAGATAAAAAACAAAATCAGATTGAAAATGCTATTTTATACAATGAAAACAAATGCAGTCATTTAAAAAAAAATAGTATCCTGTGACATTAAATCTGTATACATCTTTATGCTTTTCATAGAATTCTTGAACACCAACCTCAATTTTCCAAGCAAATGGGGCCAGTCAAATGTGATGTTTGTCCCCTTTGTCTTCAGAAGAGTCCCAGAGACATCTGTCCAACATCTTGACTGATATAGAAAGGCAGGCTGTTTACATGCTTTACATATCGCCAACAGCAACTTTCCTCTCTTTTGTTTCCTTTGGCCTGAAAGGACAATTTTTGAAATAATTCACTCATTGATTTGGAGGAAGAAAACTTAATCAGAAATACAATATATTCTGCTAACAAGTGCATCAATTCTGGGCTGCCCTTTGATTTCTTTTTAGTGCTTTTGTCCCATTGTTCCATCAACACATACATTGGGAAGGTCGGGGCATTTTGATTTATAATGCACTGAATGTTTGGACTTTCACAAGTGTCTATGTAAGCAATACTGTGTTCTAGAGTTCCCAGATTTCCAGACTTGGTCCTGCTGCTCAGGGCTTAGACTCTCATCTCCAGGGCTTACACAGAGGAAAATACAGATGAACTACTGGTCACCTTGCTAAACCTGTCTCTGACTATTTGGGCATAGAACATCATATTTATCATAAAGAACACAAAGCTGACATATATACTAGTCCATAGTGAGATCACCTAAAAGCCTAAGACCCAAATCCAAAAAGGAATTTAAGTAGAGATTGTAGGGCAGGATGAGAGTGGCAAGCAACCAAGGCTAGAAATTCTGGGTCCAGCCTGGAGACACTTTCCCCCAAACGTTTTCCAGAGGTACAAGGTAAATATGGATGGACTCCTTGTGGGAAAAAGATGGTGTATAAAGCATCCCCTGATCAAAGAGAGACTGAAATGCAGTGCTAGAGTATAGAAATTGTGGCCCTGCAAGCATCACTGAATTTCAATTCCCTTCTTCCATGATTACAGGTTGCACTAGCTAAAACTGGTAAAAGCTGTGGTCCAATAACATCCAAATGTCCACATGTTCTGTGCCCCTGCTTTAAAATATATCTTGCAGCAGTGTTATTAATGCTTCCTGCCTCCTTAGCACTGATAAACGTTCTTGGCTCATCATTCAGCCCACTAGGTTCTTTGAGCCTGTCAGACAATTACTAGTATCTTGCATAGGGGCTATTTTAATGCACTGTTTCACATTCCTGAAGAATGGCATTTAAACACAACTGTCAGGAGTCTGTCATGTCACTCTGGGACAGATTCATTCTTACAGCCTTTGTTTGCAGATTCTTGAAACCACGACAGGCAGGTAGGCAGGAGAACGCAAGTGAAATAGACTTTGTAAGTCAGTTGCCAAGGTCTCAAGAAATTCTAATTATCTTGTTCTCACTGGGAGGTGCCCTGTATTTGTGGTTCCCACTTTGCACATCTATGCTCCCAATTCAAATCAGATTGAAAACAGTTTACTATAAAAGCATCCTCCAGTCAATCAATAATTTAAAGGCTTGATGGATTGTGAGAGGGTCACTTAATACATTTGTAGTTTAGAGACAAGAAGATACTACAGATCCAAGTCTTCCTTGAAAGTGCCATGACTATTAAATAGGCTGGAGAGTGGTTTCAAATGTGCAGTGCAGGCATGCAGACAGATGGATTATATTTGGATAACAAATGACTTTCATATCTCCAGTCAGCTTTCAGACATACGTTTAAGTCAATGTATGTATCTATATACGGCGGTGACCAGGGGAGCATTTGCACAGCTAAAGCTTGTGCGCAAGCTGCGCCCGTACCTTGGGAAGTCTGACTTGGCCACGGTAGTCCACGCTCTGGTTACATCCCGTTTAGACTACTGCAACGCTCTCTACGTGGGGTTGCCCTTGAAGACGGCCTGGAAGCTTCAATTGGTCCAACGTGCGGCAGCCATGATACTAACAGGAGCGGGACACAGGGAGCATACAACCCCCTTGTTGTACCAGCTCCACTGACTGCCGATTTGCTACCGGGCTCAATTCAAGGTGCTGGCATTGGCCTATAAAGCCCTAAACGGTTCCGGCCCAAGATACCTATCCGACCGCATCTCGACCTATGAGCCCACCAGGACTTTGAGATCTTCTGGGGAGGCCCTGCTCTCGATCCCGCCTGCTTCACAAGCACGGCTGGTGGGGACGAGAGATAGGGCCTTCTCGGTGGTGGCTCCTCGGCTGTGGAACACCCTTCCCATGGACATTAGACTGGCACCTTCCCTGATGATATTCTGCAGGAAATTAAAGACTTGGTTGTTCAAGAAGGCGTTCGAATAAGAAGTGCAATGATTGGTAATGACTATAGGAACGGAACAACGGAAAATGATATTGGATTGTGGTTTGGACGATGAGACGACACTGAATGGTTTTCCTGGTAATGATGATGTTTTTGTATAATGCTGGATTGTGAATTGTTTTTATACTGTGTCTTGAATTTTGCTGTTCCTATGTTGTGCACCGCAGTGAGTCACCCCCGGGCTGAGAACAGCGGTATATAAGTAAAGTGTGTGTGTGTGTGTGTGTGTGTGTGTGTGTGTATATATATGAGTATATATATATGAGTATATATATATGAGTATATTTTTAAAATTAGTTACCCTTCTATCCCCTCTGAATATCTCTAGCTTTCTGCAAAGTTCCAGGGCTCTTTCATGCTACACGGCAATAGGACTAGGGTTCCACTTCAGTGGCTGTGGCTCCACCTATGGAGTCCTGGCATTTATAATTTCAAGGAGCAGCATTTAGAATTCTCAGCCAAAGAGCTCTAATGCTTGAACCAAAGTGCAAATCCCGGAACACCATACATATAGCCAGAGCAGTTAAAGTGTAATAATAGTGCTACAGCTGTACAGTGTTAAAGGCCCCCAGATCATAAAGGCTGTGCTTTATAGCTCCAAATCCAGAAACATAATGTTATTGCTTTCTTTTGCTGCTTTTGTATCCATAGCCACCAGATGTGTTTATTGGATTCTGGACTCTTTGCATTAATTCTTTCAATGAAACATGCTGTAGATGATATTTTAGCAAAAACATGCTTCTCTCATAAATCTTTGCTGCATCTATCTGATTCCTGGGAGATGGGTAACCATTTATTTATTTATTTATTTATTTGCTGCTTTTCTCTACCCTTCGGGGGACTCAAAGCGGTTCACAACAAAGTAAGTGGCAAAATTCAATGCCACACAAAATATAAAATACAACACATAACTAAAATAGCATATAACAAAAGATCAAAGCCAGCAAAGTATAAAACATCAAACATAAGTAATATAAAATGAATTATATGCCAAAATTGTGAAAGATCCCTTTTGGACTGTGCCAGGTATGCTGGTTAGAGGATTCTGGGTAGTTACACAGATAGCCAAACTGTCTCAAGTTTTGTGTGAATGAGTACATGTATTCTCAGAACACACATACACAAATATTTATTTCAAAATATGCAGGAAACACCCCATCACTTGATCTGCACTTTGAAGAATTTGGGTGAACACCCAACGCTAGACAGGTGTACCATAGCCAAGTACTGTCTGGATCTTTTGAGATCAGGATGAAGATGTGCACCCAGCATGGTGAACCACTGAACTGCAAGTGGCAGCTTCTCAGTTAAATATCCTCAAGGCCCCAAAAATAGTCTAGCTGTCACATAACTAGTTAATGGATCCTTCCAGGAAAAAAAGACTACCATTTAATCCCTGCTTGAGCTTCAGTGTCTTCTGAAACTTTGGGGTATTCCTGTGTCTTAGGTTGCTCCTTAGTCCTGACTCAAGGTGCAGCTCTACATTAAGTAATGCAGTTTAACACCACTTAAACTGTCATGGCTCAAAATTGGGAACTCCAGAACTTGTAGTTTGATGCAGAACTAGCATTCTTTGACAGAGAAAGCAAAAGACCTTGTAAAACTATAACTTCAGAGGACCTTGTTCTTGACTCTTATTTCCTGGTTTTGTCTTTCAGCTGTGCCATGTTTTTCAGTCCTGGCTGTTGTCTTTAGCCATGGCTCCTGAAGCCATGCTCCTGACCTACCTCAGACTGCTATTTATGACAGCTGGTAGATTTGTGAAGATGGCTTTCCCTGCTCTGTAATGAAATCTGCCATAGTGATCCATATGCTGAAATGTTCTTCTATGAAGAGATATTATGGCTGGATTAGGTTTCTCAGTAGAAATCTATTTCCAACTTTCTTTTATCAATACTTGAAGAACTACCTGAAAGTGCATCAGTGTCTGCAGTGGGACTATCAATGTTGAAACCGTTAGCTAATTAATTGCGCTTCTCTAATCAGCATAGTGCTGCTCTAAGAGCAAAACAGAAGACCCAGCAATAGGTCTTAATTAAGAGATAAAAGGGCCATTGTTTAGGCTGAGCATGTTCTACTTCATGGGTTGGAATACTCCCTTTCCCTTAGCCATACTGGATGGACCTGATGGGAACTGTCTTCCAGAACATCTGGAGAATAAAAGGTATTGTTACCAGGCCTTTTAAATGATTTTTTTTATGTTCAACATGTCGCAGGTAAATTGGACTCAAGCTATATTCACACAGTACTCTCTAAAGGAGGCATTTTACTGAACACAGAGGAATCAAGGTATATGCAACAGTTATGCTGACAAATGGCAAATGGCTTTATAAATGGGAAAGAGCATGTGTACATTAAGTGTCCAATAGACCACCGTTGCCTTAGAATGGGGAGATACTAACTGAAAATAAGCATATTTGCAAAGCCGCATGGGTTTGCTATTAAATAATGTAGAAGTTACAGAGAAAAGACAACGGACAGTGTGTTGGATGGAGAATGGCAGTGGGTTCTACATCCCTTGAGGACATAGAGTTCTTTTCCCTTAGTCCAGTGGTTCTCAACCTGGGGTCCCCAGATGTTTTTGGCCTTCAACTCCCAGAAATCCTAACACCTGGTAAACTGCCTGGGATTTCTGGGAGTTGTAGGCAAGAAACATCTGGGGACCCCAGGTTGAGAACCACTGCCTTAGTCATTCTCAGCACAGCAGGGAATTCAACTGAAGCTGTCTCTTCCATTCCACCAAGGGTGTGGCCTACATTCTCACAAGTTCCATATGTACAGTATGATAATAATATAATAATAATAATAATAAACTTTATTTAATATCCTACCACCATCTCCCCAAAGGGGACGCGGGGCAGCTTACATGAGCATATTACAATAAAATAAAAACCAAAACACAGTAACAACACAGTAAAATACATACAACATATAAATACAAAAAATGATATAAAATGCAAAACAAAATCATACACAGTAAAATAACAATGAGTGGGCTGCATGTGCAAGATAAAATACTAATCCTAAAAAAATCAATCAGGGTGAGATAGGAATGGAGCAGATTGTTTGTGAGGGAGAAACTCATAAAGAATGAGTTGTCTTCTGGCTTAACTTATCATCTCCAGACTTTCTTTGATAGGAATTATCATGGGAATAAGAATCCTGCCTTCAGATACCCAGTTTAAAGATAATTTTGAAAATGTAATAATTGTAGTACCATAGGTAATATCAGAGGAACAGGTGAAGATACATATTTGAGTGTTTTCATATATAAGACAGAGAAACAAAATTGTTCAGGACCCATGGACATTTTTCATGTACAGAAGCTAACTGAACTAACAGATTAATCATATTTCAACACAATGGCAGCAACACAGCATCTTGTGCCATGTCTGGGAATAGCAGGTAGGTTAGGATGCCATATGCAGTTCTACTTTCCAAGAGACATGGAAAACTGCTTCCCTTGTGCACCTTGTGTCATCTGTCACCTGATCTATGTCAGGCACACTGCCTTATGGTTTGGCCAGCCTGTTCTTGCTGGATATGCAGGTCTTTCATGAAAATACATCCTTTTATAGAGTGTAATATTAAAATTAGGCAGTGGAATTGACAGTTTAGCGTCAAGAAGCATTCAAGTCACAAAACAGGCTCTTACTACAGATCCAATGCTGATAGCACCCAACTATCAAGCCATTAATCATGTCTATAAATGCTTCCAACGGGGGCATTGGAGCAGTTCTGGTACAAACAGATTGAGGTGACATCTTGATTCCTATTCTATTTTTTTAGCAAGAAACTCTCTGTGAGTCCAATTGGTTTGTACCAGAGGATAACTGTTAGGCTACAATGTATTTGTTTGACAACCAGAAACCATATGCATGGCAACACCACTTTGTTGACTGGATGGATCATGTTGTTGGCTCTACACAGTCTAGGAAGCTAACAGGAAATGGCTCTGGTGGAGTTTATCACTCCAGAACTTTGACTTTGATATTCAGCATATGCCTGGAAGTTCCAGCTGCATTGCAAATGTCTTCTCATGCAGAGGGCTGGGGGAAGGTTAAGGGAGAATGTTTCCAACATGTATGTTAATTGACAGTATAGCTAACCTGAAGGTACAGTGTGCCTGTTCTTCCCTAGGTTGCAAGATGAGAACACCGCAAGTATGTTTCAGCCTCCAGCTTTTGCCTGACAGTCTGAGATGGGTATAGATGATAATGGACAAGATAGCTTCCTTCAGATAAACAAAACATTAATGATGTTACTGTTTTAGGTTACATTTATTGAGAATCAGCATCACATACAAGCAACAGAGATCACGAGTAATAATTGCGGAAGGAGACTGACCAGTCTGGGGAGAAATGTGGAAGATTTGAGATGCTTTTAAACTAAGAGGTTATAAAACACGGATAATGGAATCAGAGGGCCATAGAGTTGAAAGAGTCCACAAGAGCCAGCCAGTCCAACCCCCTGCCATTTTTTGTCCCATAGGCACAAAAGAGACTGACCAAGGTTCCTTCTATACTGTCATATAAAATCCATATTATTTGCTTTGAACTGAATTATGATTTGTCTTGTATCCATACATTTGCTGCCCTTTATGTAAATTATTTTTAAAACTACTATTCAGTGATAATTGTTGATTTTTTTTGTAAATGGATACTGAAGGCCCTTCCACACAGTCATATAACCCAGAATATCAAGGCAGAAAGTCCCACAACATCTACTTTGAACTGGGTTATCTGAATCACACTGCCATATATTCCAGTTCAAAGCAGATAATGTGGGATTTTATTCAGCTTTGTGGAAGGGGCCTCAGGCTTCACTGACAATTTGTTTATTTTCCGCAATATACTACCACTTGTCAATAAGAAACCCAATGCCTTAATATCATTTTGTACTGCATCCAAAGAAGTGGATTTAAGGTGTATTCATGAAAAGTTCATGCTAAAACAAAAACCACTTAGTCTTAAAGGTCTGCCATAACACACACCCCGCCTCCACCCAACAGGGCTATTTCTCTGAAAACTAGTACCAACATTGAAGTTTATATTTTGTCTGCACTCCACTTCCTCCCTTAGAGAGTCTTCTATAAGAAGTAGGTTTTACCTGCCTGTGAAGTAGATGTCAGTGGCCAACTTCCACCAGCAAGCAATGTTTTGCTTTGTTGAGAGAAGGAATCTAGAGCCTGGCAAAAGACTAAGAACCCTTCCACACAGCCATATAACCCAGAATATAAAGGCAGACAATCAACAATATCTGCTTTGAACTGGGTTATCTGAGTCCACACTGCCATATAACCCAGTTAAATGTAGATTTTATAGCATTGTGTAGAAGGGGCCAGAGACAAAAGTTTATCGACAAAGGGAGAAATAACAAACACCTGCAAAAAAGGGTGGTTGATGTCCCTACAGTCCAATCCTTCTATACTTCTAGAGGTTCATGATGCAGTTTGAAAATATGAGAAGGGTGCCAACAATAAATTCCTTGATGCATTTGAAAAGCAGTAGGGGGTTTATTTCCTCTCAATTTATCAAAGACTTCTCCCCACATCCTCCTATAAAGTAGACTCCAGTATAGACAAAGGAGAGGCTCAAGTAAGGTAATCAAGAATACTGATTTCTGCACTTTGCAAGAAGGCTTTTGCTCTGTTAAGATTACTGTGCCAAAAAACATGGCTGTGTTGAATATTCAGACTACAATGACATATTCCTAGGTAGAACCAACTTGGACTATTTGGTAGCTGCCCCCCAAAAGTAGAACTGTATCCCTAGAAAAGCTAAGGTGTTTGCTTACTTGGGGCCCTTCTACACATGCTGTAAAAGTCAGAAATAACTGGGTTAAAAGGGGTGACAGTTGAACGACATTTAGCCAAAGTGCAGGAGGGATTGGGTTAAGAGCTAAAAAAGCATCTGATAAAAAGGTACACTTTAAACCCAATTTAGCATGAAAAAAGCACACCTTCACATAACTGTATATCCCTGCAATCATGCAAAATACATGCCTTCCTTCTCTCCCCCCTGTGTAGACTGCTCCAGTACATGTTCACTTTTTAAAAGCCCGGAAAAGCTGATCAGCTGATCGGGCTGTCAAACAAACACACAGGTGGTTCAAAGAGAGCACAAATGGAGAGCAATTGGAACTCTTGGAACTCTTTATTTTACACTTTATAGCCTTATCAGGTTGAATTAGGAATTTGGGGAAGAGAGAGATCTGAAATAAGTTTTTTTATTTAAAAAAAATCCCTCTGTTATGTGCTGGATCTCATATGTGCATATGTGAATCTGCTTGTGTTTATATTAAGACATGTACACGTGCACATATATGGTCCAGCACATAACATAGTGGATTTTATTTTTAAAAACTTCCATCTAATGTTTCCTGTCCACCCTCCATTTTCATCTGCTACAGAGTAAGGCTGTGAGGATGGTAGGGAAACATATCCCATGACTGGCAGGTTTATGTGTGGACCTGCAGTCAGGTCCCATAATTTTTTAACTAAAACACGGATTCTGGCACTGTTTGGAAGTGCCCTTGGTCTCCTTCCACTGCTAAATGAAAAAAAATCCGTTCTAATAGATTTTTAGAAGTTGATTGCAATGGGCTTTTAATGATGTACTGCTTATATACACCATGGCTAATAGTAGCGATGACAATTATTGGAAGACTAAGTAATTACATTTATATTAAAGAATAATTGTTACAATAACGTTTTAATGAGTTACAGAATTCATCTGAAAAACAATTTATGTCAGGTGTTCAAATTATCATCCTTACGAAGCAATTTACTGGTTGCATTGTTGAAGCACAGAGTTGAAAACCTCACATAATGTTTCTCTTAATTTCATGGCATTTCTTTAATATTGTTATCATTAATCCTATTAAGGTAAACACTTTTTAAAATGGCAAAACAAAAATTCCACAATTACAAGCTATCTGGGAATTTAAAACAAATTAAATAGAGCTGGCTTGTGATGTGATCCTAATGTGTACACAGTGCATGATTGATTACCTAAGTCAATCAACATCTTTTTACCTGATAATGAAGGATCCTCTAGATCAGACCTGGCCGGGTGTTTTGGTCTTCAACCCCCAGAAATCCTAGCCCACTTACCAGCTGTTAGGAATTGTGGGAGCTAAAGACCAAAGCACCTGGAGGGCTTAAGTTTGCCCATGACTGCTCTAGAAATTGCTGGAATGTAACTCCCAGGACTCCTTGCTATTAGCTGATATGGTTAGGGCTTCTGGGATTTATAGTCCAATGACAACCAGGGGGTCATATTAAACCATTGGTTGGGGCAGAATCATAGAATCAAAGAGTTGGAAGAGACCTCATGGGCCATCCAGTCCAACCGCCTGCCAAGAAGCAGGAATATTGCATTCAATATTCCTGCTTCTTGGCTTGATAAAATGCATTTACTCACTTATTTTTGAAATGTCTATCCCACTTTCCTCCTTGAAGAATCCAGAATACATAACAATAACAAAATATTAAACTAATTCTAGCAGCGCTGATAAACAAAAAATATCAAGCAAGATAAAATAATGCTGCAACAACAATGAGATGTCAACAGTAGTAATCAGAAGAAGGAACGTAACATTTCCCTATTATAACATTTTTAAAAATGGCAAAATCTCAGGCAGGCAACAGAAGTCATTTCATGACATGGAAGTCCTGTAGATTTCCCTAGACAAGGTGCTGTGTCACAACTGAAAAGTCCCTGTCTCTCACACCTGTTCATGGCATTTCAATCAGTTAAGGGGCATATGAAACAGAACAGAAGGAAATCTTTCAGGTGCTAAACTGCTTACATATTCTAAACACATTTAGTATCCTGAATTTCTAAAGCTAAAGAAATGCTACCCAAGCAAGAGTATCTGAGGATTTAGAAAGAAAAATATGATTCAGTTGTAGTTGGAACTCCACCTTGAGATCAAAGTAAAATGCAAGAACTCTGATCAAATACGTAACTTTGAGCACAACAGCAATGGCAAAACAGGCATTGCTTGTAATGCCTGTTTTGCTGAAAAATATGGCTAAATCAATTCCGGATGCTCAAACTTATGAAAGGAAATGCTTCCCAGCCTTGTTTCTTGACAAATCCTTCCTGAGTACGTCAGTCGAGTATATGTGCATTCCTCCCTCACACAGATTATTTCTTAGAATTTCAGAGGCTTTCCAAACTTCTCCTGAACCTTTTGTTGTTGCTGCTGTTGCCATGTAGGTCTCAGGTTAACTGTTGCTTACAGTTCCCATGTGTACTTTTTGTTTCCTTTCTGGAAGTGTCTCATAATCTTTCTCTTTCTTTCCCACTTCTGGTTTCTCACAATTGCTAAAGCATCAAAAGAACAGGCAGGCTGCAAGAGAAAGTAATAAAAGTCCAGGCAGTTCCCAGATGGGACTACCTTGGTACCAGATGTCGATCATCTCTGCTAAGGCATAATAAGAGCAATATAAAGCAGCCGGTGAAAGCACCACCTTTATGCCTGCATGCATTTTGGAAGGACGCACAATCTTTCCCTATCATTAACCATGGATATTCCAATCCAGCCCATTTATTTTATAACAAACTTCATTAGCATTTAGTTTCTCAACAAGAGGGCAAACATGCGGGCTTGGTGTTGGTAAAGGAATCTCCCTAACTGAATGTCAAATTTGACTATGTGTTTCAAAAGCACCTGCTTTCCTGCCACTGTTGAAATCTAAGAACTTTAAATAAGAGACCTTCATTTTGATTATCCTTCTAATGGTAGACTGACATTGAAACCAATGGAACAAGAAAAATGTAGAGTTAGACCCTATTAAATCTTTTTTTAAAAAAAATCTAGGCTTCCTTGCTGTTTGGGAGGACTGTTGTTCCCTGAGATATTTAAATACACAGTCCAAAGTTCCATAAGCCCTTTCACGTGTTACAATTATAGCACAATGATTCCACTTTAACTACCAGGCTGCATCCTATGTAACCCTGAGAATGTTGGTTTGATTGAGTCACTAGAGGAGCTCTCTGGTTCAGAATCTAGACGGCCCTCCATCAAACTGCCAATCCCAGGATTCCATGGGGTGTTGCGATGACAACTAAAGTGGAATCATAGAGCCATAATGACCTTGTATGAATGGATATACTACATCAAGCAAACATAGAACTATCTCCCTGTCTTGGGCAAGGAATGGGAGTGAGGTCTGCAACTGCTATCTTACCGATGAGGAAGGGAAAAAAAGTAATTCAGAGAGGTAAGACACAGCTGGGTCAGCCTCGGGAAAGAAGGAATGGAAAACACATTTCTAGATGCAGTGTACCTTTCCTTTCTCTTCAGAATTTCTTCCCCACTCCACAGCAGCAAGGAGCAACCATAGCCAGTTTTCCTGGGTCTTGGAAGCTGTGAAGGGAGGGATTTTAGATGGGGTAGAAAGAGTGAATGAGTGTGCCCCATCCAAAAAGAGACATACACATGCATAAAGTAACCAATCGGATTCTGCATGTTCATGATAGAAATAATGACCTAACTTCATTCAAACATTTCTGACCTCTTCCTGAGATAGTGGCACCATTAGAGAAATCAACTGTTACACATTTGGGTCCACAGCAGGCCTGAGGCTTTCATAATGTATAGAAGCTGAAATAACAGGATATAAAGGAGCCTTGGGTTTAACAATGGACCAGTTTATTTATTATTTATTTATTTAAAAGTTTTGTATACTGACCTTCTCACCTCTCTTGAGGGACTCAGACCGGTTTCCAACCATAATATCACATACAATCAATAAAACATCATAATACATATTACAGTAAAACATTAAAACAGCAATTACAATCAATAACTATAATGGTCAGTCGTCACACTAAAATCGTTGCTCATCATCCTCCATCCATATCTCAGGGTGTTGGCTCACTCGTCGAATGCCTGTCTCCATAACCAAGTCTTCACCTGTTTCCTAAATGTCAGGATAGAAGGGGCGGTTCTGATCTCCAGTGGGAGAGAGTTCCAGAGTTGAGGGGCCACCACCGAGAAGGCCCTGTCCCTCGTCCCCACCAGATGCGCTTGCGAGGCCGGTGGGACCGAGAGCAGGGCCTCTCCAGACGATCTTAATAATCTTGATGGTTCATAGGGTAGAATACGTTCGGAGAGGTAAACAGGGCCAGAGTCATTTAGGGCTTTATAGGTTAACACCAGCACTTTGAATTGTGTTTGGAAGCTAACTGGCAGCCAGTGGAGCTGGTGTAACAGCGGAGTGGTGTGCTCCCTGTACCCAGCACCCGTCAATAGTCTGGCTGCTGTTCTTCACTGGGATCTCAGAGCTAGCAAAGGGGAGCAAATAAACACATAGACAGAAAGACAGACAATGTAGGAAGCCTGAATCAACCCTTCTGCTTCTAACCAAAAGTTCTAACTCTGCTTCTAACCAAAAGTTCATTATCAGTCCAGTCACAGATCTCCGTCATTTAGCCCTAAGAAGATGGGTAAGACTGCCAGCAATATGACCCAAGACATCCATATATATTTACTGTGGAAGACTGGTATTCTAGCAGAGGGCAGCTAGCTAGCACTGTGAATGTTTGGCTATAAAGAAGAAGTAACTTCCATTCCCTTCAAGGATAGGTAGAAGTCCCTGAACAGTGGCTTCCATGCTGGTAAATTCAAGAAGAATGACTGTATAAGACCTGGTTCAAAATTGATAACCAACAAACTGGCAAAATCAGAAATCATCAAATGAAACTACTATATTCTGTTTTGTAAAACATAAGCAGTAAAGACAAACATAAGGTAAATCTGCATAAATTCCGCCAATGAAATAAGTAATATAATTTGTTGTAAATACATAATAAATAAATATAATTTATTGTGGGCACCTAAATAAATGCTTAACATTAGAGGTATGGAATTCTTTCCAGCTGAAGGTCATCAAGCATAAATCTCAGTAATAAAAAGTCCAATGACAAGCACTCTGAACAAGGCAATCCTTTAAAAGAGCTAGAGCATTTGAACACAGAGGCACAGTTCTGTCGCTATAGAGACAAGTATGAAAACCTGCTTTTTCTAATGAAATTAAAGAAAATACTTTCAGGGTAGAGCAAACCTTCATATCCATTGCAGACTACTATTTGCGAGCTTTGGTAATTTGTCAAACAGGAATTACAATGAATGAGATGGAAGCATTAAGCATCCATTTGAATTCTTTTTTTTTTAAAGTTTGTGAATATTATTTCTAACTGGGGGGACACCTTAGGAATAATTTTGATGCTTGGAGTAAAATGTCTTATGTACACACATAGCCTGCACACCCAGCATAAAAAATGATCCATAACATTCTCTATGTTTTTCTAACATTATAAAATGCATGAAAGAAGTCACCAAGATGGCCACGTCAGTGAGTACGTTTCAGGAGAGTTTCCTTGATTTGAGAAGAGAAAGGCCTTCTCTGAAGCTGGCCTCAGACTCTTCTCCGAGAAATTAAGACTGATGTTGTCCCTACTTACCTTTTCCAGATATTGAGTGACTTTTTAAATTTTGACAAGAATTTATGAGTGACTGTCTAAGAACTACATCAGACGGGCGGGAAGGAAGTGAGGGGAAGTGTTGAGAAGAGTGGGGACCCTCTTACCTCATTTTCTCCCAGCAAGGTCTGTCTTTGGGGATGGGCTTTCCCCATCTTCTTCCTGCTTCCCCCCATTTCCTTGAATCAGGAGTCAGATAACACCTGACTCCTGAAAACAGAATTTTCTCTGTTTTAGCACATTGGTAAGATGGAATTCCACGGGCAACCTTGTGTCATGATATGACCTCCGTGGGACTCTGTTTTACCAGTATGCTAAAATGGAGAGAAAACAGAGGAAAACTTCCATGTGATGAAGTCCTAAAGCCCATCTCAACTAAACAGTGCACTAGATCTTGCTAAATGTTGTATGGCTGTTATGTGCACTCGTGTTTAATTGTGTATGTTTCAATCTTGTTTAATTTTTTATTATTATTTAATGTTCTTTTATCTTTTGGATTTTGAATTTTTAACTATATGTTTTTCACTAATGCCCATTAATTGTGCTTTTATTTATTTTTCTTCTCTCATTTGAGAGTTTTTGGTTTCTCAGCCTGCTACCTTTAGTTGCTGGAGTGAGTCAGGCACTACTTCATAGAGGAATCCAAAGCTGTGAACAACACACTCCTATGCTTTTTTTGGAATTATAGTGAGAAGTCTCACTCCAGAACAAGTCTAATTAGCAGGAAGCACATTTAATTTTTCTCATTTGATAGTATAGTTCAGGCTATCCTTTATATGGTCTGAGAGTCTCACCTGCACCAAGTACACAGATGAAATAGATAGGAGCAGGATGATTGTAATTGGTGGGGTTGTGTCTCACTGTTGGGAATAGAAGCAGCACTTCAGCAAGGAAAGTGCTTGGTTAGAAATTATTATGTTTATTGCTTTTTCAGTTCAAAAATACTAAGAGGACCAATTTGGATGAAGTCATTACATAATTTGCAGAAATTAAGAAAAAGAAATACATACTGGAATTGTATTCATTAGTGCTAAAAAAACCCAAAACAGATTAATGTAACTTTAAAATATTAATATATTACATTTGATTTGGCTTGCGAGTCATTTTTTTTTTTAAAAAATTATTGCTTGCTACCATGATATTATATAGATAGATAGATAGATAGATAGATAGATAGAGATAGATGAAATTCAATACAAGAAAACTTTAACTGTTCATGGGTTTTTTTTCAAACCATCATTATTATTCATTACTACTGATAATTATTTTATTATATAGAGGAGGAGTATGTTAAAAACTGAATGCCCAATACATTTCTTCACATTAAGCATCCTGAAAAAGGAGAACGTCATCCAAAAGTTGTATATTTGCCGTTTCTTTCAATCACTGCTTCCTGAATATAACAGCTTTTCTGCCCCTATATTCCACACACAGCTATATCTGAATAGATTAAATACTTTCATTTCTTTCACTTCAGAATTACTTTTCTCCAATTTTCCACCTGGAAAATATTAAGCCATGACTGAATGACAGGGTCAGGCCCAAAAGGCCTTATTTGCTTCGTATCCCCACAGTCTTTGAATGATTTTATTTCAGAAAGAAAAAATGAAGCATTGCTCTCATAAACATTTAAATGGCTTGATATACTCTACTTGACTTAAAGATGTATAAAGACTTACAGAACAGATGAATTGCTCAGTTGATGGGCATATTTCCAGAAAACCTAAAGCTCAATTCTTCAGGCATTGCGAGCTGCTTAGAATAGCAATGGGGCAAAAATCCCAATGAGATTCAGCGATCTTTGCTGGACACTCTTCTGGACACTCTGCATACACACTAACACTTTATAATATACACAACCCAAACTGTTGGGAAGGTTGCACATGGCTGTTTTAAACCTCTTTGCCATGTGTGTATTTTCCAGAAAGGCAACAGAGAAGGATAATTTAACTTATTTCTTTTTCTTTAAACCCAGCTCACTACATTTTTTTTAAATAATTCACCTCCTTGCATGCAAAACTGCATAAATGCTAGAATCCTCACCCAGTAATGTTGCCACACACCTCATTACAGGACTACATACACTAAGCAGAAAGGTCTGTGACCCCATGTCTACCTGAATATATTTACACAGCATCCATAATAATCTTTACCAGAATTCCCAGTCAAGGAACTCTGCATCTGCATTCAATAGATCACTGCTCAGGAACCAACATGATGACCAAAGACTCGGGAAACTGCTCTGACATATGCAACTTTTGAGGGCAGGGCATATATATGCGCCTAGATCCACACATATCATTTTGCCCTGGCTAAGAGAGGAAAAATGACTACATAGAACTACAGTTACAGATCTCAACTTAGTGCCTCTTTCTTGTTGATATTTGGGGCTACTTTATTACTAAAAATATCTAATTAAAATAGCTACATCCTAAAATTCCAGGGCACAAACTTCACCAATTTAAACTATACCGAACAATAAACAAACAATTTAATCATACTAAATGAACATGAACCACTATTGAAACTGAGCAATTTAGAGTGGATCACGGACAGTGAGATCCAGTCCGCAGACAGCAAAATCCAATAGGTGAATAACAAGATCCGATAAATGGATAATCAGACCAGGTAGCAACCACTGAGAGTCCATGCCTGGTGAAACTAGAATCAAAGAAATCTCACCAATTAAGAAGAAGCCACCAAACAACTTATTCAGTCTAGCCAGAAAGGATAGCAGCCAGTGGTAAGCCACTCAAAGAAGCTCGCATGTTTTGCATAAAATATAATTTTTTACATAGTAGTCTTTTGTTTTTTGTGCACCCGCCCAGTGGGAGCTGGGTTTGCGCTGATTGGTGGAACTGGCCTCAATGTCACAAACAGCTGGGAAGGTTCTCCCTACGTGGAGGGGCAGCGGCCTCCAGCAGCCAATCAGAGAGGGTTCCCTGCTTCCAATGCAGATTCCTGCTCTCCAATGGGGGCCAGGTGACCAGTGGAACAAAAGGAGACATAGTATTATGAATGGATTACTGTGTCTCAACCTTGAGACAAACAAAGAGGGGCTCTCAGGACCCATGGGTTATGTCTGTGTAATGGTCCTGTGATTCCTCAGTGAGTGAGTCTAGTGCCCATGGCACTAATGTCCATTGTGTTCTATCTTGATATATTGTCCAGGGTGATGGGATTAGATGTTCCATCCATGGGAAATGGGTATGCCAATAAGGAAGAACAGTAGCAGAGCTACTCCAAATTCTAGGGAAGATGTCTGGGTGATTGTGAGTCCTTTGTCCATGTGTCTGGCACAAAAGAAGATTGACCCAATTCAAGGTTCAGTAATCCCTTGCCCCGTTGGTTCTATTTATCCAGGAGATTATGGTTGTTTGAGTCCCTTGTTGGAGTGATGACCCAGAGGGCACAGGAGGAATTCTGTGTCATGATGTGTCAGTAAAAGGTTATCAAGGTTGCTTCATACTCCAAAGAATGATGTATATAAAATCATAGAATCATAGAATCAAAGAGTTGGAAGAGACCTCATGGGCCATCCAGTCCAACCCCCTGCCAAGAAGCAGGAATATTGCATTTAAATCACCCCTGACAGATGGCCATCCAGCCTCTGCTTAAAAGCCTCCAAAGAAGGAGCCTCCACCACACTCCGGGGCAGAGAGTTCCACTGCTGAATGGCTCTCACAGTCAGGAAGTTCTTCCTAATGTTCAGATGGAATCTCCTCTCTTGTAGTTTGAAGCCATTGTTCCGCGTCCTAGTCTCCAGGGAAGCAGAAAACAAGCTTGCTCCCTCCTCCCTGTGGCTTCCTCTCACATATTTATACATGGCTATCATATCACCTCTCAGCCTTCTCTTCTTCAGGCTAAACATGCCCAGCCCCTTAAGCCGCTCCTCATAGGGCTTGTTCTCCAGACCTTTTATCATTTTAGTCACTCTCCTCTGGACACATTCCAGCTTGTCAATATCTCTCTTGAATTGTGGTGCCCAGAACTGGACACAATATTCCAGATGTGGTCTAACCAAAACAGAATAGAGGGGTAGCATTACTTCCCTAGATCTAGACACTATGCTCCTATTGATGCAGGCCAAAATCCCATTGGCTTTTTTTGCCGCCACATCACATTGTTGGCTCATGTTTAACTTGTTGTCCACGAGGACTCCAAGATCTTTTTCACACGTACTGCTCTCGAGCCAGGCATCCCCCATTCTGTATCTTTGCATTTCGTTTTTCCTGCCAAAGTGGAGTATCTTGCATTTGTCACTGTTGAACTTCATTTTGTTAGTTTTGGCCCATCTCTCTAATCTGTCAAGATCGTTTTGAATCCTGCTCCTGTCCTCTGGAGTATTGGCTATCCCTCCCAATTTGATGTCGTCTGCAAACTTGATGATCCTGCCTTCTAACCCTTCATCTAAGTCATTAATAAAGATGTTGAACAGGACCGGGCCCAGGACGGAACCCTGCGGCACTCCGCTCGTCACTTCTTTCCAGGATGAAGAGGAAGCATTGGTGAGCACCCTCTGGGTTCTTCCATTTAACCAATTCCAGATCCACCTCACCGTAGTTTTGCCTAGCCCACATTGGATTAGTTTCCTTGCCAGAAGGTCATGGGAGACCTTGTCGAAGGCCTTACTGAAATCCAGGTACGCTACATCCACGGCATTTCCCACATCTACCCAGCTTGTAACTCTATCGAAAAAAGAGATCAGATTAGTCTGGCATGTTGACTATTAGCAATGACCGCATTTGTTTCTAAGTGTTTGCAGACCACTTCCTTAACAATCTTTTCCAGAATCTTGCCTGGTATTGACGTGAGGCTGACCGGACGGTAGTTGTTTGGGTCATCCTTTTTTCCCTTCTTGAAGATTGGGACCACATTGGCCCTCCTCCAATCTGCTGGAACTTCTCCTGTTCTCCAAGAACTCTCAAAGATGGTTGCCAATGGTTCCGAAATGACTTCCGCTAGTTCCTTCAATACTCTTGGGTGTAGTTGATCTGGCCCTGGGGACTTGAACTCATTTAGAGCGGCCAGGTATTCCTGTAAGACTTGTTTCCCAATTTGGAGTTGGATGTCCTCAAATCCCTCATCCACTCCGTCTTGCTGAGGTTGAAGATGACTTTCTTTTTGTGAGAAGACCGAGGCAAAGAAGGTATTTAGTAGTTCTGCCTTTTCCCTATCCCCTGTCAGCATTGCCCCATCTTCTCCTCGAAGAGGCCCTATCGCCTCCTTGTTTTTCCTTTTTCTACTGACATAAGAAAAGAATCCCTTTTTATTGTTTTTAATGTCTCTGGCAAGCCTGAGCTCGTTTTGTGCTTTAGCCTTGCGGACCTTTTCCCTACAGCTGTTGGCTATTTGTTTGAATTCTTCTTTGGTGATTTCTCCCTTTTTCCACTTCTTGTGCATGTCTCTTTTGTGTCTCAGCACAGTTAGAAGTTCTTTGGACATCCATTCTGGCTTCTTTGCACTTGCCCTATTTTTTCTTTTTGTTGGCACGGTTTGCAACTGCGCCTTGAGTATTTCACTCTTGAGAAACTCCCATCCATCCGTAACTCCCTTGTCTTTTAGTATCTGTGTCCACGGAATGCTGCTCAGTGTTTCCTTCATTTTTTGGAAATCAGCTCTCCTAAAGTCCAAAATGCGGGTTTGACTTGTCTTAGTTTCGGCCTTTCTTTGTACCTCAAATTGCAGGAGCACATGGTCACTTGCCCCTAAGGATCCTACCACTTCAACCACATCGATCAGGTCCTCCACATTTGTTAGGATGAGATCATAAAACACAAAAAGATTAAACAGACACATAAAGGTCCTGGTATCTGCTGACCAGTGGATCCCGGAGGCAGCAATGGCTCCGGTCTTTGGGAGAACTTGGTGTTAACCCAGGGGTTGGGGTAGCATGCAAGAGGCTTCATAGGGAAGAGAAAAAGAAAGGAAAAGTGGGCTTGTTTATGAGTGGGAAGGTAGGGAACTTCATCCAGGGATGATGGGGTCTGTAGGGGCAGAAGCTGCCATGGAAGCGAAGAAAGAAAGGAGAAAAAGCAAGTCAAGAAAGATAATTGAGGAAGCTTAGGTTAGCAAAAGTTACTTTTTATTGGGGGATAGTTTCACAGTTTGAGGGAGAAAAGAGGGGTTGAAGCAATGTATCGCCCATAGCTGGCTCTCCTGCAGGTCCTCTCCCAGTCTTCCGCCAATTCATAGCTTTTCACAGGAAGAGGTCATGGCTTGACATCACTATTACGAGTTAAAATCAGTTAAAATTAATTTAGAATGCTTTACAACCATAACACATGTGCAAGTTTTCAGTCAAATCAATTATGCCTAAAAGGCTTTAAGAATAAGCCATGCTTTAATCTGGTGCTGAAGTGGCAACAGTGTTGCTGCCAATTGGGCCTCTCAGGAGAGGTCATTCCACAACAAAGAACTTTCCCAATCTATCTACTCCCCACATTCCTTACCAGCTTCCACTCATTGGGTTTCTCTACCTAGTTCTAGTTCTGCAGAGTAATTTCTAGGATTTAAAAACAAAAGACTAAATTACTTATTGATTGCTTAGCCAACTAAGTACCTCCTTGCCAGTTTCTCCCATATCACTCGAAAATTGACAAGCTCAACCAAACTCTGTGCATGCTGTATTTGTATTGATTCTACAATAAAATACCTTTAATGAGAACATTCATCGCAAAGATTTCATCCATTAGTTCCTGCTTCTCCAATACTATGTAATACAGTATCTGAACATCAGCATAAGAAGAAATGGTTTTAGAACAATAGATACTTAAGATATGTGATTGAATAACTGTGAATAACTGTGAATTAAAGTAACTGGTGTGTGTACACATGTGTATACTTGTAGCAACTTCTGGGGAAAGGTGATGTTATGCAGAATGAATGAATCACATTCTGATTGTATTACTTTAGGGAAGATATATTTTGTTTCTCATACTCAGCCTAGAGGGAAACAATCAGAGTGTGCTTCATTTTTCTATAGATTGATTTTCAGTATGTAGTGGGTGCTTTTTATTCCATATGCTTGCTCCCTTCAAATATTCATGCAGCCACATTCTACACCAAATGAAATTTCCAAGTGTCTTCAAAAGTAACCCCATGGAGAATATGTTATAATAATCTAGCCTGCATCTAACCAGTGCACTGCGTATCACTGAGACAAGGGCCAGTATTCTACATCAGCTTCTTAGTTAAGCATATTTAACAAAATAACTTTTTCTGGTCTGATCACCCAAATTTGGCAGAAACATCATTCACCAGTCCACCAACTGCTGGCAGAATGATGCCCAGGAAAGTAGGTTGAGTGGGAGATATGATTCAATGGTTTCACAATCATCCATGAGTAATGGTTATGAATACAGAACAGTTGCTTAGATGTACTCATCCATTATTTTTCTGTATTCACGATTGTTACTTACTCATACTTATACCAAGTAACTTATTAGAATACTTGCCCAAATTTTCAGATATGGGCTGCATCTGACAAACTAAGTAAAGCTGTGTCAAAAAAGTTACAAAAAAGTTGATCTCACTTGCAACTTTCTCAAGAATGAAAAATAAAAGAATACCTCCAATTTCATATATGAATCATTGAGAAGACTGCAAGTTCCTGTATTATCCCACCTCTGTCCCTGTTGTGCAAGAAGACACAGTCAAAGCATTCCTGACAGATGGCCACCAACTACCATTTAAAATATTCCAAGAAGGAGACTCCACCACATTCCAAGCAGCAAATTCTACTGCCAAACAACTCTTGCTGCAAGGAAGTTCTTCCTAATATTTTGGTGAAATCTCTTTTTCCTGTAGTTGGAACCCTTCCTCAATTATATGCATAGAAGCCAATTTGATTGATAACTGAGGGTGATTCTACACTGACACTATAATCCAGTTTGGAAATGGATTAAAGCAAGCTAGTTTCACAGTTTGAGACTGGGATGATGGCCACAGAATCCACTGGTTGCAAATCAGAACAGAACTCAGGAACTGGTGCTGTATCCATGGGTTTCCTTACCCAGACCTTGGAGAAGCACTTATATGCATATCCATGTCTGTTTGGGATCACCCTGGTTTAAAGCCCTTCATAGGATATACTCTGAGCAGTTGCAGCACATTATCTGGCTTATTCCAGACATTCTGGTGTGTTTGTTTAATGTGCTGTTTCTGGCTTGATGCACACTGCAGAATGGATTGGGAGTATACATTTTGTAGACATCCTGCCCTTGGGTCAGCTTTGAACTGTATTATAGTGTCTGTGTAGAACTGCCTTGAATCTTATTTCAACATTGCAAACACTACTCCTGAGAGAGAGTAGGCTAATTCAGGGGTATGAACTAGCTCTAGATGACACATACTATTCTGTCCTTCAAGACAGGGATATGATTGAGTAACTCAGAATAAATCACATGTGAATGAACCAGAATGGTTCAATAGACGCTAATGGTAAAGAAATAGTTGGCCAGCTCCATTCAGATCAGAATAATTAAGGATATGTTTCTCAAAAACACACAACCAGCCAGATCTGGATCAGACTTCAGAGCTATAGCCCACTGTTTGTAATGATTTTTTGGTAAAGGGGAGCTGGTATATGCCAAGATCCCTTTCAGCACCTCATTTGAGGATGACTTGAAAGCTTTCCCGCCATTCTTATCCTCTTGGTGTAGTGATCTTCAGAATCACTGCTAAAACCTTAGGAACAGATGCAATCGCTTGTTTAGATAGTAGCCCAGAGATAAGTGTGAAATGGGTATCTGGAAGAATATCAGCTATATCTACATGCAAACCATGGAAAAACACTTCCAAACTCGAACAGAAAGATCCTCCCAAGCCTCTATTTTCATTATACTGCTCAAAATGTAGCCCACTCTTTAAAATGAGCCAAGCTTACTTTAGCTAATAGCAAAGGAAATGTGAACCGTTCTGTCCAACTGGGAACAAATAAATCATCCTTTTGTTAATCAACCAACCAATCAACCAATTACAAGGGAATCATTTATTAAGTAGATTAATAACAGGCAACAAACCTTTCAAACTATCCATCACTCAAATTGCAGCCCAATTTGCTCAGTGTACAAGAGAAGATTTCATTTAACCCTCTAATGCACATGCCAGAACAGTTCTCAGTGCCAGCACACAAAGAGACTATTGGGCCTTGCTTACTTCCAGAGAGATGGTCCTCTTTGTGTGACCTCTGGGAGAGGTTTATTGATGACTATATCCTCCAAATAGAAGTAATTCTTTTCCCCTTCCTCATTTCTGTATTTAGCAGATTTTGATCAGTTGGTTTCCACCATAGCTTGTAACCTAGATATCTGAAACTTTCTATGTATATGAAGAAAACCTTGAGGATATACATCTTATGGTTACTATTGTTCCCCCCCCCCCAAAGGATTAATTTGATTAATTGAAAAATGTCTGTAATTTGTTGTAACACATTGAATGATACTAAGGGCCCTTCCAGACAGGCCCTATATCCCAGGATCTGATCCCAGGTTTTCTGTTTATCCCAGATTATCTGACAGTGCGGACTCATATAATCCAGTTTAAAGCAAAAACTCTATATCCTGTTATATAGAGTCTGCCTGGAAGGGCCATAAGTGACAGTAACCAGGCTCTTGAGGACCAGGTGCACTGTATGGAAATTTCACTTTTGGGAACTAAATTTCTCATACTCAAACAGCTATCTTGGTTTTTGAAGTTCCAAGTCTAGAAAAGGAACTTTCCGAAGCTCTAGAAGTATGACTCCCAAATTACCCATATTGCTGTCTAGCCTAGCTCTGTGGGACTTTTATCTTTCTGCAGCCATTCCACTGCATGACTGCAAAATGAACAGAGATGTGAAATATTTAGCCACTACCTTTCTGGTTTTCATCTTGCTGTGCCCTACATCCTTTCATACTTCCACAATATCTATTAAGACCTCAGAGAGTCTTGTTTGCATAGAGAGGCAGAAATGACAAAGCTAAATGATAGATACTGAAATTAATGGGTTAAATTTTCTGATAGATGTATGTATTCTAAACTGAGTAGTTTAAAATTATAAATTTGGAAATATGTGCAGTGCTTTCTTTTTCTGGTAATAAACTTTTTTTCACTGATTAGACAAGAACCACATATGTGTTTATATCTGGAAAAGAGCTGAAATTTAGAAAGCTTAGCTCAGGGAATAAATAGCAGTGATTTCACTCACTAGCTTACATTAGAGGTTCTACCTTTTCTTTTTTTTTTAAAGCCAGTCTTAATTAGAAAACAAAAACACATGAAGTACACAAATTATAGATCAACTGTGGGCATAGAGTTAAGTTGAACCAGGTGTTTTAAATTCGCTTGGGTAAATTGGAAAGTAAAACAAAATACTTTAATTTTGTAGATACGACATTGCTTCCTTGCCTCATCCATTTTAATCTTGGTGCCACTGCCTGTTTTGCTGCAGTTTGAGAACCGTAATTGATGGGTCTCTTTTACCAATCTGATTTCACTTGTGTGGATGTTCCTCTTTCTTTTGTCGATATTAGACTAGGTTGTTTCAGGATATAATGAGACATGATTTACTTCTGGCTCAGTGCAGTATCATTCCATTGGCTTCACTGATTTACATTCTTGTAAACTATTGGAAAGGGGAAACCCAACAACGAAAAAGTGCATTTTAAAGACAATGATCTGGACTAAATCATGCTGCAGAAATAAATGCCTTTGTCCATCTAGTTTGTGTGAGTCATTATACCTGCATTATTGCTGAAGAACTTATCTGGAAGAGAAATCTTTATCAAAAGGTATTGATAAAGAAATTAAATTGTCGAAGGTTTTCATGGCCAGAAACACTGGGTTGTTGTAGGTTTTTCAGGCTGTATGGTCATGTTCTAGAAGCATTGTCTCCTGACGTTTCACCTGTATCTATGGCAGGCATCCTTAAAGGTTATGAGGTCTAGGAAAATTGGGTTTATATATCTGTGGAAAGTCCAGGGTGGGAGAAAGGAGTCTACCATATACCATGCAGCTATGGACAAGTCTACATACGGACCACCAAATGCAGCACTCAAACATGAATCAAGGAACATGAAAGGCACTGCAGACTACTTCAACCAGAGAAGTCAGCCATAGCAGGGCACTTGATGAACCAACCTGGACACAGCATATTATTTGAGAACACAGAAATGCTGGACCACTCTAACAACTACCATGTCAGGCTACACAGAGAAGCCACTGAAATCCACAAGCATGTGGACAATTTCAACAGAAATGAAAAGTGAACAAAATCTGGCAACCAGTATTTAAACAAACTCTAAAATTACAACAGTAAATAAAGAACAAACCTCAAACACGGGGGGACTCCAAACAAGAAGCAAACAAGAACAGCTAATCACCTCTCAACAAAAGATTCCTCCCAGGCAGCAACAAGCCACACCCAAAAACTGTCAGGCCATCAAAAACTAATCAAGGTGGCCAATTTAAACATTCACACCTAGCTCCAACAGACAAGAGTTCTTTCCCCCACCCTGGACTTTCCACAGATATATAAAACCCAATTTTCCTAGTTTCCAACAGACCTCACAACCTCTGAGAATGCCTGCCATAGATGCAGGTGAAACATCAGGAGGGAATGCTTCTATAACATGGCCATACAGCCTGAAAAACCTACAACAACCCAGTTCTGTAACAGTTGCACTGGTTGCCATGGCCCCTATGTTTCGGGTGCAACTGGTTGACCTGAATGACTTGGGAGGCAGGTTATTTGAAAAATCACTTGGACCTTTAAATGGTTCAAATGAACCTTCCTGTTTGGCCACAGAGACCCTATTCATTGACCTGGCAGTGAGACGTTAGGCTAGCAAATACAAGAGGCAGCACCTGTCTGGGAGTGGCCCATTCTTATCTAATGACTTGCCCATGGGATATGTGCATGGATATCTAGTTTTAATGGCAGTGTTTCAGTCTACCTGGAAATGAATGTATGGCCATTTTTATTTGATACAAGCCACTGTTCACTGGAGCTGATTGAAAGATTTCAGACTGCTATTGTAGCTAACTGTATTTTGTATTTGATTGTTCTGGGTCTTTTGTTTTGTAAAAACGCTTTTGCTTCCAAAAGGTGGGTAAAGATAAAAATATAATAACAAGCAGATTATAATTAGGGTATACCATTATATCTTCAAGATGTATGTGAAGAAAAAAATATTCTATTTCTGTATCTTCAGATTTTAGGTTATATATTTTGTTTTCAAACTCTAACTGACTAAGAAGACTTGAACTCTGCAGTCATACTTCATTAAATAAATCTACTTCTGGATGCTGAAAAGGTACAGAAAAAGAATTGGATCTTGCACTGAAGCTGACAGCGCAGGGAGTCCTTTCTTGTTTCTGTTTTATTCATTTCTTGAGACCAAAATGCATGAATCTGATTAAGTCTTTCCTTTAGACAAGGTAACAGTGAAGCTAAAATATTACTTTAAAGAGCTGACCAACAAGTTCGCTTGAAGACACTTGGAAAACTTGAAGAAAAAGGCAGAGTTTGAAGATTTTAGTTTTTGAGATGTATGCTAGCTAGTGTGTATGTGTCAATATAATGACGATGATACCACAATTTCTCCAGAATTTGGATATAAGGCAGATAATTATAACAATCCCACTTTCCCCAAAACATTGGAACTCAAAACAGTTCATAATTTGAAAGAACAATACAATCAAAAACATACAAACAGTGGGGAAAACCTCTATGATTGATTTTCTGACTTAGAAGAATGGTATTAAAAGTAGAAGGGTGGATTATCCTGTGATATTTTAAAGGAATAGAAAATTGATAAGTTAAAATCAACAGGCAGACAGCTTATAAATTAGTTTTTACTAATGTATGTACAGTATATTACATGTTTAGCAGAGGGATTCTACAGTGAGGCAGCCTTGTTGTTGTGGAAATGGGAAGAAGGGGGGTATACTGCCAAATAAGGAAGGTGAAGGGGGTGTCCCGTGTGCAAAAGCTGAGTGTGGGGCTCTGTGCAAAAGTTTGAGTGCGGGGTGCAGACCATCACCTGATTTCCCGGAAATCAGGTGATTTAAAGGAAATGGAAAACTTTCGTTTTTCAAAGGATATATATAGAGTTCAGACCCCCAGAAGGGGGTCGCCTCTACAGAAACGCCTCGTTGCGTGGGAGGTGACCAGGCAGCTGCTTTTGAAACTTAATAAACTGCTTTTCCTTTGGATGAATCAAGTTGTCTGTCCCTTTGACTCCTGCCTGCGCTCGCTTTGAAGGTTACAAGATAAGCTTTGGCTGAGGGGCCCTATTTGGGCAAAAAGGTCTGCTACATTTCTGGTGCCGTGACTCGGATCCAGACGAGCCAAGGATCAAGGGGGCAGATCCTGTTGCCAGGACGATTCCTGATCAGCAGCGAGGACTGGAGATAACCACCGTGAGCCGAGTATGAGGGGCCCCAGCTGATCCGGTTGCGGTACTTCTCTCTTCTGTCCACGTCGCTGGATCAAGGTAATCGCAACGACATAAATCACCAGAGAAAAGCAGACGGGAAGGCCAGGAGGGATACACAGGAGGAGGAAGGAGTCCAGAAGGCGAAGGTTGTTCCAACGTCTACAATAATCTGGCAAGTATTAGTGATTGAGTAAAGACACTAAGGGAACACACACATACCGGCGCCGGGGGAAGGGAACCACTAAGTCTCCCATTGGGTTGGTGGGAGGAAAGGAGGAGGCTCTGCGTTTTCTGACGCGTACTGTCGAGTGTCCAGACGTCCAGGCCAGAGCCAAATCCCACCTAGAAGCCATGGGAGGGGGGAGTTCAAAGCCAATTTCCCCATTGCAGTGCATGTTACAACATTTTGACAAATTTGTGGCAGCATCTAGTCAAGCAGATCCAGGAGATTTTAAGGATTACAGGTTAAGAAATTTGTGTACAGGCGAGTGGCCCACTTTTCCTTTTGATTGGCCCGAAGAGGGAACTTGGGACCTGAAGAAGATTAGACAGGTAGAGGAATATTGTGCAAATAAACATCCAGATCAACACATATATATTGCAACTTGGGACATTGTGGTCTCAGAAAATCCAGACTGGATAAGAAAATGTAAACAAGGACAGTGTATGGCATTCAAGAAGAGGGGAGGCAAGGAAAAAGGGAAGGTGTGGTCACAAGAGGAAGACCAACCCGAGGCAGCAGGGAGAATTGTTAGAAGACCAGCGGCCCCTGCAGTGCCTAATGCCCCTTCACTGCCAGTCGCTCCTCCATTACCACCACCATCACCCCCACCTTATCAGGCACAGGGGGGAAATAAAAATTCATCTTTGAGATACCCAGACTTGTCGGCCCTTCAAGTTGGAGAAGGAGGACAGATTGAGAAAAAGTCCAGCAGAATGCCGAGTGATGCAAGCCCGGCCCAAACCAGGAGCCGGGGCAATTTGGCCCCTTCGTTTGGGTCACCTATAAATGCCCCACTGGTTGAGATGCCCATCCGGGAAGTTCCAATCCTCAATAGCCAGGATCAGATAGTGAGAACATACCAAGTGGTCCCATTTACCAGTAGTGATCTGTTGAACTGGAAAAATTCCACCCCTCCATACTCGGAGCAGCCCCAAGCAATGGCTAACTTATTGGAAAGTATTATGGCAACCCATAATCCCACCTGGCAGGATTGCAAACAATTGCTCCAGGTTTTGTTTACTACTGAGGAAAGGAGACAGGTGATCAATCAGGCGATACTACTGGCTCAGGCACAGCCCCCGGCGGGGACAGATGCAGTGGTTTGGGGGGCCCAACGTCTCCCGATGGAGGTGGATCCCCAATGGGACCCCAACAATCCACAACATAGGGTGGACTTGAAAGTATTTCAGGGCCTTTTGGTGGACGCTATAAGACACGGTCCACCACGCCCTGCAAACATACTCAAAATACAGAGTGTTAAACAAGAAAAGACAGAATCCCCTACAGCATTCTTGGAAAGATTAGAGGATGCCTATAGAAAATATAGCCCCTACAACTTGGAAGATGACAATGGAAAGAGGGCACTGGCACAATCTTTCATTACGCAGGCAGCAGATGACATAAGAAGGAAGATCCAAAAACAACCTGGGTTTTTAGGAAAAACCATGAATGAGTTATTAGCCATAGCTGACCAGGTCTATATGGCTAGGAACCAGGTAGAAGAAGAAAAGAAGAAGAGGGATAGAAAGGAAGGATACAAGACTCTCCTATCCATGATGGATGGTAGAACAGGAGAAAAGAGGGGCAGAGGACGTGGAAGAGGAAATGGTAGAGGAAGAGGAGGAACTGGAAGATTAGAGTGGAATCAATGTGCGAAATGTAGAAAATTTGGGCACTGGAAGGGACAATGTACAGAGCAAGTAACTAGTGATCGAGGAGGTCAAGAAAATGGTAGAGGAAGAGGCCGGGGACGTGGCAGAGGACGAGGAAGTTATACACCGTACCAGGAAAAGGAGGCAATAGTGGCTGCAGTGGTGGAGGAAGAAGGATGGGAGGACATAGAAGATGGTGAATGAAGGAGCCAGGCTCTTGTTTTGTTGGACCCCGGGGAGCCTATGGTCACTATGGAAATCGGGGACCAACAAATTGACTTTTTGGTGGATACAGGGGCTGAAAGATCAGTAATAAACAAGCTAACGAGCCCACCAAGTGCTGAAACCACTCGAGTTATAGGGGTTTCAGGAAAAGTCCAGAAATGCCCCTTGCTCCAGGAAAGGACTTGTAATTTGGCTGGACATAATGTGAGTCACAAATTATTATATCTCCCAGATTGTCCTGTTCCCCTCTTGGGGCGGGACATTCTCTCTAAATTAAGGGCACAGATTCAATTCATTAACACTGGCCAGATGGAATTGACTATTCCAATGGAAGAGGAATGGAGGTTGTTTCTCATAAGGCAGGAAGCATCGGAACCACCGAAAGCCCAGTGGCCGTGGGAAAAGACGCCTTTGGTATGGGCAGAAGATAACCCGCCCGGCCTGGCTAAATATGTGCCCCCAGTAGTGGTGGAAGTGAAGAAAGGAATGGGGCCGGTAAAGAGGCCCCAATACCCTGTCAGTCGGGAAGCATCAATAGGAATACAAAAACATATTGACAGGCTACTGGAACATGGATTAATTATACCTTGCAGCTCACCCTGGAACTCTCCCCTGTTGCCAGTCAAAAAGCCAGGAGGCGAATTTCGCCCTGTTCAAGACTTAAGAGCAGTAAATCAAGTCACTGTTCCTTTGACCCCAGTAGTGCCAAATCCACATATCATGATGAGTTTAATACCCGCATGGACGGCGTGGTTCACTGTATTGGATATTAAAGATGCGTTCTTTTGTATCCGGGTGGCTCCCGTGTCTCAACCGATTTTTGCGTTCCAGTGGGACACCCAGCAAGCCGGCCAAAGGACCCAATTTATGTGGACCCGTATCCCTATGGGCTATCACAGTAGCCCCACAATATTCGGACAGGCACTGGCAAAAGACATGGAAGAATTTGAAATTCCGGAGAGTGAAAGGGTGTGGCTCCAGTACGTGGATGATTTATTAATAGCCTGTAGGTCAGAGGTTGGGTGTAGGCACTACACCCTGAAAATGTTAGAAACATTGGAGGAAAAAGGATACAAAGTGTCCAAAAAGAAGGCTCAATTGTGTCAAAGAAGCGTAAAATATCTGGGATTTGAAATAACTGAGGGACATCGGTCACTGGGAGTTGAAAGAAAAAAAGTTATTTGTGCAATACCAACCCCGTCCAGCAGGAGGCAGGTTAGGGAATTTTTAGGTTCAACAGGGTATTGTCGGCAGTGGATCCCAGGTTATGCTATATTGGCCAAGCCTTTATACCAGGCCACCCGAGGGAATAGAGAAGATCCATTCCAGTGGACAGAAAAAAGCCAACAAGCCTTTGAGGCTTTAAAAGAGGCCCTGATGTCATCACCAGCCCTAGGCCTACCTGATATGGAAAAACCCTTCACTCTGTTCGTATCGGAGCGAGAAGGAGTAGCAGTGGGCGTACTTACCCAGGCTTTAGGGTCATGGCAAAGACCAGTGGCATACTTGTCAAGACAACTAGACACAGTAGCGCAGGGAATGCCACCATGCCTGCGGGCTGTGGCAGCAGCAGTAGATTTAATAAAAGAAGCAAGCAAATTGACTTTAGGGCAGCCACTGGTCGTAAAGGTACCACACCATGTGAAGGCGTTGCTAGACACCAAGGGACCACGCTGGCTCACAAACGAGAGACTGACAAAATATGAGGGGGTGTTATGTGACAACCTGATGGTAACCCTAGAAACTTGCGCCACCCTGAATCCGGCTACCTTGTTGCCTGCCCCGGGGGAGGAAATGGTCCACCAGTGCATTCAGGTGATGGAACAGGTATACTCCAGCCGACCCGATTTAAAAGACGTACCAATATCCAACATAGACATGACCCTATTCACTGATGGCAGTAGCTTCGTGGAGAATGGTGAGAGGCGTGCAGGGTATGCGGTGGTGCAGGGGGGGGGGAGAGATTTTGGAAGCAGAGTCGCTCCCCCCGGGAACCTCCGCTCAGCGGGCCGAGTTGATAGCCCTCACCAGGGCACTGCAGTTGGCAAAAGGAAAGCGGGTCAATGTCTACACGGATTCAAAGTACGCTTTTACTACGCTTCATGCCCATGGAGCTTTGTACAAGGAGCGGGGACTCCTTACGTCGGCTGGAAAGGGCGTTAAGAATGCAGCTGAGATTGTGGCCCTTCTGGAGGCGGTTTGGGAACCGGATCGGGTTGCTGTAATGCATTGCAAAGGGCACCAGAGGAGAGAAGATCCAGTTACGCAAGGAAATAGGTTAGCTGATTTGGCTGCAAGGGAGGCAGCAAAACACCCCCACAATAAGCAGTGCCTGCTCACTGCAACTGCATTAGAGGACCCCCCATTAGAAAAGTTTGCATATACACAGGAGGAGGAGAATTGGGCCTTGGGGGAAAAAGGAAAATGGAAGGGAGAGGTCATTGTGATGCCAGATAACCGCGTCTACGTCCCTAAGGACATGGCGTGGCACATAGTCCGACACATGCACTACACTACACACCTGGGTAAGACGGCCCTGGCAACATTGTTGGGACGACAGATGTACATCGATGGGCTCCATAGCTTAACAGCAGCGGCTGCACGCAGGTGCTGGACCTGCGCCAAGAATAACCCTCGAGAAGGACCCTTAAAGCCCCCAGGAGTTCAACATATAGGCAACACCCCGTTCGAGGCAATTTTGACTGATTTCACTGAACTGCCTTCGCAAAAGGGCTACAAATATTTGCTTGTTTTTGTGGGCACTTATACTGGGTGGGTAGAAGCATACCCAACCCGTACTGAAAAGGCGGTAGAAGTTTCTAGGGCACTGTTGAGAGACATAATCCCAAGGTTTGGAATACCATTGGAAATAGGATCTGATAACGGTCCAGCTTATGTACACAAGATAGTTCAGGGATTGTGCCAAATATTGGGCACCAAGTGGAAGTTGCATTGTGCCTATAGACCCCAGTCATCGGCAAAAGTTGAAAGAATGAATCGGACTATAAAGAATGCTATATCAAAAACCTGCCAAGAGACAGGGCTGGGATGGACTGTAGTGCTGCCCATGGTGCTATTGAGAATAAGATGCACCCCCCACAAAAGAACAGGTTTGACCCCCTATGAGAGACTGTATGGAAGGCCACCACTAAATTTGAGGTCAATAATAAACAAAGGGGGAGACCAGCATGTGATTGGAGATAAACAGACAATTCAACAAGTGCAAACTCTGGCTGGACAGATAGAACAAATTGCTCAATATACTTCAGAGCTGAATCCACCTTATCCTACCACACCTTTGCATTGTTTTTCGCCAGGTGACGAGGTGCTCATCAAGGAGTGGAAGATTGACCCGCTTGGACCAAAGTGGAGAGGACCCTATACTGTGCTGTTATCAACCCCTACCGCCATCAAAGTGAAGGAAGTTAAGCCTTGGATACATTACACCCGTGCCAAGTTGGCGCCCTCCGTGTGGAAAGTGGAAAGAGCGGATCAGAGTGACCTGAGACTCAGGATCGTCCGGCAACCCCCTACGGGGTCAACAAGGCCATGAAGCTGACCCCATCGGGCACAATAGAACGTCGAAGGTCAAGTATGTCGCAGTGTGGCCCAACAAAAGCACTGTCCTGGAAGTGGTGGAAAGACATTATGATGGGAAGGGGAGGAGGAGACACCAGAAAACCAACAGGAGTTCGGACTATATTTGGGTTCCTAATGCTCATAAATATGATCACTGTGATACAGGGAAATTGGTTAAAAGAACATGCAAGACTTATGTTTGCCCAACATGGTAAAGATGTGTCTCTTATATATGAACATCCAGAAAAAATAGGTGACTTATCTTTCCTCCCAGCACTAATAGAAGACCCTCAGGTGGTACTTGGGGGATTACAAGGAAGTATTCAAAATCCCACTATGTTTTCCCAGGTTCCTGATGGACTAAATCAAGCTAGGTTTAGACGAATAAGATACACTGCCACTACGCGAGGAATGTGTTTTTGTTGTGGAAATAAGGGTACATGGAATCAAAGGTGGAAGGATTGGGAACGCAGAAAAGCCTTCCTAATAGGGTTAAAAAATTATACTTACTGCACAGATAGGTTTTATTTACATGGTACCCATAACTCCACCTATACTAATAGACAAAATTTGGCAGACACAGATTGGAAAGAATTGTACCCCGAATATCCAATGTTTGATTCAAATTACACTACCTTGAGCAGTGGTGGTAGTATTTGTTCAGGATGGCAAATTAGAGATCCTAATATGTGGTTTTTCTTTGACAAATGGGCCACCAATTACCATCCGGGAAGATACCAGTGTGTTGGGGTAGGATATTTAACATTCCCTGTGAGAGTTCTCAGACACCCCAAAACCCTCACAAGGCTTCGGAGGTCCCTACAACCCGTGGTGCCTTTAGGACCCGAGTGTTCAGACGAAGTGATTATAAACTCTGCCTTGTCTGACACTGAGGGCTCACGGGTGGGGGGAGGATTGATAACAGGAGTCCTGACTCTCGGATCCTACCCAGGTATAATTGCCCAAGAGAATAGAAAAAGTATTCTAGGGCTCACGTGTAGGTTAGAAAAAAGCATAAATGCCACTGGAAAGATAGTTAAACAATTACAATCCGAAATTGAAGAGCTGAGTCAGATGTTATTGCAGCACAAGTTGGCCCTGGATTATCTGCTGGCAGCAAAAGGAGGATTTTGTTCCATAATAAAGGGCCATTGTATTGTTCAATTTCATAATCTCAACCAAACGATTGAAGATGATTTAGAAAAATTACAAGAATTGGTAAATCATAATGTAAAAGAAGATGGGTGGAAACCTTTCTCGTGGTTGACTTCCTGGCTTCCTTCAATAACATGGCTCAAAGAGTTGATGCTTATAATCATATTATGCAGTTTTACTTTTCTATTGTTAATATGTTGTTTCCCAATTATGCTTCAAGCCTGCCAAAAATATATAATGCCAGTAACGCCAATGAAAAAGATAGGCCTCATCCAGAAGAAAAGTTGGAGAGACCCATAATAACCTTTGCTGATTTGCTTTCGCTTTTGTAAAACGCTTAGCAAAAAAAAGAAATGGAGAAATGAGGCAGCCTTGTTGTTGTGGAAATGGGAAGAAGGGGGGTATACTGCCAAATAAGGAAGGTGAAGGGGGTGTCCCGTGTGCAAAAGCTGAGTGTGGGGCTCTGTGCAAAAGTTTGAGTGCGGGGTGCAGACCATCACCTGATTTCCCGGAAATCAGGTGATTTAAAGGAAATGGAAAACTTTCATTTTTCAAAGGATATATATAGAGTTCAGACCCCCAGAAGGGGGTCGCCTCTACAGAAACGCCTCGTTGCGTGGGAGGTGACCAGGCAGCTGCTTTTGAAACTTAATAAACTGCTTTTCCTTTGGATGAATCAAGTTGTCTGTCCCTTTGACTCCTGCCTGCGCTCGCTTTGAAGGTTACAAGATAAGCTTTGGCTGAGGGGCCCTATTTGGGCAAAAAGGTCTGCTACAACAGAACACTTGTTACTGACTTTGAAGTAGTCATCATGGATAAAGCAAGCTTTACAATTACTCAAGAGAGAGGTAGTATCACAGACAGAAATGCAGGCTGCCACATTGCAATTCATTAGGAAATCAGTCAGTCACCACAGGTTCAAATCAGGAATATGGTTCCTCCGTGGTTGCCCCTCGCCTCCGGAATTCCCTCCCTTAGGAGATCAAAATAGCCCCCTCCTTGCTCTCTTTCAAAAAACAATTAAAGACCTTTTTATGCTTACAAGTATACAGAGAAGAGGACACATAGAACATCTGGCACAAATATAATGGAAACAGAATATGGAAATGGCCTGCTACTTTGGATTTAACATTGTTGTTTAATCTTTTATCAGTCCTGATTCTAAGTCTTGTCTTTAATGTTTATTTGTTTAAAAGTAATTTTAGTTTTGTCATGCCTAATTTGTTGTAATGTTTCACTATTGCTTGATGTTAATGTTTAATATGTTTTACTTAGAGTTATGGTCATTTATATTTCTGATCGCACTCTATGGCATTGAATGTTTGCCACTGTTTGTGGTGGACCGCCCTGAGTCCCCATGGGGAGATAGCATGGGATAGAGATGATGATGATGATGATGATGATGATGATTATGATTATGATTATTATTATTATTATTATTATTATTATTATTATATCTTATCACACAGCATGTGTTAATTGGCTTATCTAATGTCAGAATGTTGATCTACTTCTGGATGGTGCCAATAGGTTGTAAATTGACTGTTTTAGTCCCTGTTGTGGTTAAACCAGAGGCTGAAGATGAGGGAATCATTCAGTCAGAGACTGTGAGGGCTGATGGGCTTTCCAGTGTCAGAAGATCACGATTCTGTCTGGGAGAATGGATCTGTGTCTGGTGAGAGAGAAATGGTTTCAGAGCAGAGTGAGATGGGGATGCTGTGGCATAAGAAGATAGGAAGAGCCCTTCCCCTAGTCGTTCCTTGGCAATGGAAGATAAGGAACTAGAAGGGAGAGATCCTTCCCCTGGGAATGCACCTGGAGTCAGTAGAAGTTGGAGGCTCGATATTCGGGAGGAGGGAGCCAGATTACGGAGATCAAAGAGACTTCATGAGAAATCCTTGAAACAACAGAGCAGATGTCAAAGACACAACTTCATGGCTTTGTGGTCCTTAAATTAAAGGGTTGTTTATTAAAAGGGGAGCCCCCAGTGGTGCAGTGAGTTAAAGCACTAAGCTGCTGAACTTGCTGATCGAAAGGTCACAGGTTTGAATCTGGGAAGTGGCATGAGCTCCCACTGTTAGCCCTAGCTTCTGCCAACCTAACAGTTCGAAAACATGCAAATGTGAGTAGATCAATAGGTACTGCTCTGGCAGGAAGGTAATGGTGCTCCATGCAGTCATGCCTGCCCACATGACCTTGGAGGTGTCTATGGACAATGCCAGCTCTTTGGCTTAGAAATGGAGATGAGCACAAGTCTCCAGAGTCTGAAACTACTGGACTTAATGTCAGGGGAAAAGTTTTAGCCTTACTTATTAAAAGGGTTAGAGCAGGTAATGCTGCATTACCTTGGTCTTGTTCCATGTTCAAGTCTATGTTTAAATTCTTTGGGAAAGCTTTGTCCTCATGCTCATAGATTCATGTTCTGAAAGAAGTTCTTGTGTTCCTGGTTATGGATTTGTGCTTATATTTTGATTCCTGATTTTTCCATATACCTTGTTACTTTTGAACAGAACTCTGATGAACTCTGATGTATGGACTATTGTCTTTTATTAGCCTTTTTCCTATTGCTTTTTAGGACATTGTTTTTTGTATTACTTTTTGCCTTTTTATATTTGTTTTCTTCAATAAACTGTTTAGTTAGTAATACTGGACTTTTGTGTGGTCCAAAGGTGAATCCAGGCCAAAGTGCAACAATAACATGATTTATGCAGTTACTGCTATCTGCATTATATTTTCCTTTGAAAATATATGTTTATATACATATATATGCATAAATGTATACATGTGCAGACACACCTGAAATTCCACATTTCTAATCAAATTTTATACAGTCCAGAAGCTTATACTATTAGGAGTGTGTTACCTCTAAGTTTTTTCTTCTTCTTTCAGAAAACTAGCAAAGCCCCTACTTTGGAAATTGGTCTTTTACCATCTGAAAAAGTCTTGGGTATTTTTGCCCAAGACATTTGCATTGAATTTCACTTTAGTTGATATTTCAGTGGCACCTGGTATACATTAATAGAGTTATTAATTGCCTTTCTGCAAGAAACACTCAAGGCTATAGGCAATCAATATTTGTTTCCAATGTGGATATATATCTTTCAGTAGTCAACATTACCGTGAAAAGCTATTACTTGAGTTTTCAGAAAGCAATACTTTCCAAAAATGTAGTCAAATTTAGATTATCCCTACATCACAATATACTCATTCCCTTCCAGTGCTGATACATCTTTTGGACTTAATGATAATCTATGAATGCAATTTACAGTATTAAAATCGTATAATATTTTCCATTTAGAAACACAAGCCTAGGCATGCCTGTTGCTATGACAGAATATATATAGCTTGGCACAGTACTGAGACAAAAGTATGGATATCATGAACATGTTGGACAACAAAACTATTGTTTAATTTGATGTGCATTTTCCAGACAGCAGCTGCAATAAAGATAGTATTAATAATAATAATAATAATAATAATAATAATTTACTTTATTGCACATGACAATTATATAGACATATATGGAACATAAGTTCACCATTCTTATGACTATACACCCCCCCCCCTTTTATTATTTTCTTTAATTTTCTTTCATCCTTGTGCTCCCCTTCTCCTGAGCCATCTCTTCTTCTAAAATCCCACCACGAGATCAATTCTTCATATAGGTAAATCCCCATCTTCTTTTCCCAATATTTTTCCTAAAAATCTCTAGATACTTTCAAAGTTATTTTTTTCCATAGTCCCTTCTTTACTTTTAAATTTGATGTTAGTTTATCATTCAACGCCATTCCCCAGACTTCTTTATATCATTTGTATTATCATTTACCTTTTCCAATATTTTGCTATCAATAATCTAGCTGCTGTTAATAGTATGTCTATTAATGTTTCCCTCTTATCTTTCCCTTCATTTTTTTAATTGATAGTAGTATTTCTGCTGGGTTCCTTCTAATTTCTATAATCATAATATTTTCTATTTCCCTTATAACCATTTCCCAAAAATCTTGTACATATTTACAATCCCACCACATATGCATATAAATTCCAGTTTCCTGAGACCCACTCCAATATTTTTATTCTAGCTTCTATTCATAATGTTTATCCTTCTCAATGTTAAATATCACTTTCCAATTAATTTACAATAATTTTCTTTTATTCTAATTGACATGTTTTTAATTGTCTTGCTTTCCATATCTCTTCCCATTCTTTCTCAGCTATTTTTATTCCTACTTCCTCCTCCCATAATTTTCTTAATGTTATTCCTATTTCTACCATATTTTTCAAAATGAAAAGGCAATCTATTCTTGTATATGTTTTGTGTACTGCTGAATAAAATGGATAATTTTCTTTCGTCTCCCATTATTAATCTCCATGTGTATTTTAATCCCATTCATTAATAATTCTATTTAATTTAGTTATATTATTAAATTTATCTTTTGTGGTAGAGTTTGACTTTTCCTTGCTCTGTCCATAGGCATATTAATGTCCTCCCCTACAATCACAAAGTATTGATGCCAATTCTCTATTTCTCCCAGTATTTTTCATAAAATTCTCCTTGGTCTTCATTTGGAGCACATTTAGCAATACATTACATACTTAATATGTTATCTTCAATTTGTTATATACTGTTGACTGTCTATATGACATCGAGGTACTTCTAGTCCTTAACGCTCATTAGTGCAAGGGAAAGGTAGATGGGGCTCAAGTCATAGAGAGGAGGCTCATTTTCTGCTGCCCTGGAGATTAGGATGCGGAACAATGGCTTCAAACTACAGGAAAAGAGATTCCACCTGAACATTAGGAAGAACTTCCTAACTGTGAGATATGTTCAGCAGTGGAACTCTCTGCCCCGGAGTGTGGTGGAGGCTCCTTCTTTGGAGGCTTTTAAACAGAGGCCGGATGGCCATCTGCCGAGGATGATTTGAATGCGATTTTCCTGCTTCTTGGCAAGGGGTTGGGCTGGATGGCCCACGAGGTCTCTTCCAAGTTTATAATTCTATGGTTCTAAGTCACAATCACTGCTGCAGAAGGCAACTGCAAAATTCCTGGCTATCACCAGGAACCTCATGCAGACATCAGCAGAGATGGCCTTGCAACTGTGGTGGGTCTGGCATGGAGTATGAAGACACCTTTGAGGCCTCCAGGGACAATCCAGAGCATTTCTGTTTAGTACTGGCCTTGAAATCATTGGCCAGTGCAGATTAGTATATTTCCTTCCTTGTTATGAAATTGGATTACATTACCCTTGATGTTCCTTCCAACTTCATACTTCTACTGTATAATTCTGTATATCCATAACTAAGGTTTGGTGATATATTACTACTAATTATTTTGGATGAGAATTTGGAGAGCTATAGTATAGAAAAGTAACTTTGCCAAATTCTAAACTTCATGCACTGGTAATATTTGGCAGCTGTAGATTGCCTTCCACACTGAACCTCTCTTGGCAGGTAAAACTGAAACAAGCAAGATACTTTTCTTAGTGGTGAAAAGGAAGGATCCTGTGTTCCTATATGGCCAAGGGACTCAAAGTACAAATACAGAGCAATATCTTTTCAACAAAATGTTTTTAATGCTCTTTGACACACAATCTGAAATACTTGCTATAGGATCTTACACAGGTTAAGCTTTCTGTTATTCTAAGATATACTCTTTAAATCAGCACCTTTCATCATTAAGAAAAAAATATTACCTGGAGCAGGGTGAAGCCCTGAATTAATTTGCTCTCAGTGGCCTAAACCACCAGGGAAGCTTATATGTTTTTCAATTGCCAGAATTATCACTCTTATCTAAACTGATCTATTGATCATTAATGATCTAGAAACCCACAGGGCATGACTGATGACTGAGAAAAATCCAATAAGCTTCCTTCCCAAGCAGACTACAAATAAGTTAACCTGCTATTGTTGTATCCACACTGAAAAACCTGAGGAGATGCTGAGCAAATTTGTAAACAAAATCATTGAGTTGTTCCAGGCTGACCTTGAATTCTGCACTTGATTCAGGCACTTTTTCAAATGGAAGTCTTCCATGGAATAGAGACATGCAATATTATGGCAACAAAGTGGTATTTATATGGGCATTTATTCTGTATGTAGAACAAAAGTCAATTCAATATTTCATATATCTCGGATTTAACCTCCAAGCAAAACTTAGCCCCCAAAGCTGTCAGACCATAATACAGCTTCATAATTTTGTTCATCATCAATTAGCAAAGCTATAGCATGAAAACTACATGAACTTCAGACAGTTGCTTAGCTCAGCTTTAAAGTGCACAGTCTGGGTCGGTGTAATACTGGATTCATTCAGTTGATCAAAAGGATGAGAGTGAAGAAATTTTGAAGATGAGCAGAAAGATAGACTGCAGCTGCAACCCTATAAACCCTCAACAAACAGCAAATCCCAGTTGTGTTTGGCACTGAGTGGATTTGCATAGTTTTGCTGAGAGCTTTGATATCTCTAGTAGAAAGATCTAAGGAAATTTGTCCTCAGAGAGGAGGGGACTTGAAATACAAAGGACATCTTCAGATTCAATGTCTACATCCCCAAGTAACACTTCTGCTGTAACATGGTTCAATGCTGAGAAACCCAACAGAAAAAAAATGCTGATCCAAGCACTATATGAAATAAATTAGAAATAGACCACATACATACCCAGTTGCTGGTTCTTACTGGAGAGACATATGTTGACTTCTCAACTGTTGCTTGACTGTCCTGCTTCTCAGCATTTGGCTTAGGAAATAATCTCTCCATTAATGTGTTTTCTTCATGAACTGACATGAGCAGTAGATGCATGTCTCATGGCACTTGGCGATAATGTTCAGTATTATGCAGACCCCAGCAGTATGTGACTAAATGGAATTAATCCACCATTGACTCTTTTAGTCATAGATTTAAAGGAGTACATACAAGATATCCTTATGTGAAGAACGGTAAATGCAATTAATAACTATCCTTTTTTCTTCATATTCAGTGATGCTACAGTAGTTATTATTTTGTCAGCTATCAGCAGTACTCTTAGTACAACATAGTATTTAAGAGTAATGGGGCATTTAGCCTCTTCTTAGAAGGTAGTTTAATGCACTAGTGAGATTTTCTCTTTGGGTTATAATTAAGATAATGAATTCATTAATCCATTTCCATTCTCTTGTTTGGAAGGTTTTTTGCATTAATTATTTTACTGGCTCAAAAATTAACCACAAAATGGGATTATTTCACAACGGTCTACATGTTTGTTTGTTTTATTGGATATTAATCACTGTACTATAGACTCAGTATTCAAACACTAAAAGCCTAAGGAAAATAAAATGTTGTCAAGATTGATTTCTAATTGACAATTTTTGATTTGAGGGCTAACAAATCTATGGCTGTTGAGAAACTCAAGATCACTCCAAGCAGCTAAGGAAGCAGACTACGTCTATGAATGCTTATACAATTTTACAATTTCTTTCTCTCAGTCTCAAAGGTGGTACAAGAACCCTTTGCATAATAAAGTATTCTCATAATGATCCTACCACAACAGTAAATATTTCCAGCTCTTATAGGGATGTGTGTGTGTAATACCATATCGGGTTATTTCTATTGTTGTTGCTTTTAACAGTAAGATCTTGGTCAAAGAATGTTAGGTACAACCAATTTCTTTTGAAATGAGTGGAAATTTGACTACATCCATAAACTATAATTGTTTCAATGGGGTTTAGAGTTGATTGCTTTCTGATTACACTATGTATAAAAAGGTCTAGCATTATGAACATATGGAAGTCCCATATAATGAAATGGTGTTGTGTTATATGGGGGATGCTGAATCCATAATGTTTTCCCTGACCTTATGAAAGGGATAGAGGGCACAGTCAATGCTTGATGACAATAAAGACAGAGAGAAAGAACAGAACTACACTAGGAACCTCTTCATACATCTCTCCCCCTGTACTGTTTGGCTGGCAGTTGCCAACAAAATAGCAGGTGCACAGGATACCTCACGGCACCCCACACACCCTCCCTTCTTCACCCATCAGACACAGAACGGGACAAGAAGCGTTGGCACCCTGTCCCTGTCTCCATCAGACGGGGGAAAGGGAAGCAACACATGTTGCCCCATCAGATGAGGGAAAGGGCAAAAAAGTGGGTATCTCCATCAGTGCTACCCAAAACACATCTTGTAGTGGCCGAGGAAGCATCTTGCGATGGATGCTTCCACATCACTCTTAGGCATTAAGGCATTCTAAGAGCTACTGACTGCATCTGAAGACTTCCATGTAAACATGTTACCTAGCTTCATGTTCCCATTTACCAATAGGTTGCTGAAGACTGGACTGTATAATTTCAGTTATAGACCAGTTACAATGGTTATTTTCCTTTCCAGTCTGGGATTGAATTTGAGAAACATGGGATCAGTATACTTCAAAAAATACTTCCACCCTTACCAACTTCCCTACACATTCAGACATCCAGCTTTTAGTCCCACCAACCATGGTTGAATAGACAGTTATACAAATCAGTATGACCGTGTTGGAAAGCACAAAAATAATCAACCCTAAATCCCATTGAAATAAAAGCCTTAGTTTCTCAGTTTTGGTGGGTTTTTAAAAAATAGATGTGGAGGTCTTAATGAGTATAAATTTTAACCTGATGTAATTCTCACATTTCATTGCTTGTATTAGAAAAATCAAATTATATCACTTTGCCCCTTTTTAATTTTTTTTAAAAAAATTATAAGCTTTTTTTGGCACAGATCTTTGCTGAAAAATGTGGTCAGCATCTAAAAGCAAATATGGCAGTTGGTGTCCACACTCATGCTTAGGTAAGTGTACACCTTTGCTTTGCTTCTACCACTGTCACCAATTGACTACATTCATTAAGATCCTTCCAAATCCTCAGTAATGAAGTTTGGTATTTCCTTGATATTCATGTACTGTTAATAGTGTTCATCCTTTTTATATATATATAATTTCTTAATTTGATCAAAGACCAATGAGGCAGATCACAAAATGCCCTGGGGTTCCATTTTTCCACTCGGCTGAATGGAATTTTGCCTCCGAAGGCATTTGTCCTGCAGTGGAGGCTTGAATGGGATTTTAATTAGACAGAAAATGCAATAACCAAAGCTGCATCATTTTTTCCCCTCAATGAATATGTGACTGTTTCTCGAGGCAACAAGAATTTAACATAATTTTCTAAATCTTACCTGATTAGGATTAGCAAATACTGAATAGGCAACTATTCATTTGCTACCACATAGCCTGGGATTGCTTGTATTTGTTCCACTCATCTATTGGATAAAATATGTTAAGTGTTTGTTCAAACAATGTTATATTGGAGTACTACAAATTAAGTTAAGTGTGTGTTCAAATGATGTTATAGTGGAGTACTGCAAACAGTGGTTTTGAGAGATTTATAGAAAATTACGGGAAGTTAGACAAAATATGGTTGCTTATAAGGAACTTAGTGTTAGAAGTGCTTTTTAAAATTTTGCTGTTTTATAATTAGGTCACTTTTAAGAGGGATAGTTGGCTCACCAGTCATGCTTAGTAAAACCATTCCACACGATAATAGATTTAAAGAACAACCAAACTATTACCCTGAAGGGTGCAACTTCATCCAGAACAGGCCAACCTATTGACAGATGAAACACCAGAGCACAGTGTCTTCACTTTATCAAAACTAAGATTCAGTTCATTTGTCCTCATTCTATCCATTCCAGACACTGATCTAACATGACCACAACTTACTGTAGCCACTTACACACAATCAAAAAATAAAAATAAAACAAAGAGACTAGGCACTGACAAAAAAGGGCCAAGTTTGTGTAAAATTTGCACATGCTAATTTACATGAATGTGTAAAGATAGATGTAATTGGGTATAATTACTATAACTTAAGCAGAAATACAACACAACTGAGTGTGATCAGGTGATTTTTATACACCTGCTCTCACTGTTCTCTATGCGATGCCTCTTGGGCTCTCCTTAAGACTTCTGTTTTCTCTTTTTGTTGTTACTGTTGTTACTTACCTTAAGGGAACTATATTCTAAGCCTGGGTGGGAAGCAAGAGGTATTCAGAGGAGGTTTAGATTGAGAGACTGTGAGTATGTTCTCCCATTCTGTCCCACATTCTGAACCATCACACGAGCAAATGCAGTTCCCACCCACTCCACATTCTTCTTCTTTTTAACCAGGGAAAATGTCATTTCGAAAGCAATGATTACTATGAATCTCATCCCATTTGGAGGGGGGGCATGGGGGAATTTTAAAGCCCTTTGCCATGATCTGTCTTTCCCCTGCCTGCCTGCCTGCCTGCCTTCCTATTCCTTAGGATTACATTAATTAAAATAAATTACGTTTCCAGGCTCATGCAGAAGGATTTTGCAAAAGAAGTGAAGCAAAGGGGACCGCCCATAGGAATACCCATTCCTCCATGGCACTGAAAATATTCAAATCAGGTGAATCTGGCAGATCCCATCCCATGTGTTTTTAATCACTTTCTCTAAGTTTCAGCACATCAGAAGCTCAGAAGACAGTTTCTCTCCATCTCCTACCCCCACTTTTCTACATTTTAGGGATGAAGTGCAAAGGATGACAATGGGAAGTAATTTTATGTTATATGAAGGATCCATGCCACTTCGTCCCTGAAATGTCTTAGAAGTGTGTGGAAACAGAGGAGGACTTCCATCTGATGGGGTCCCTAGAGAGGTTCTGAGGTCTCCTATGCTAGATGGTATTCAGTAGAGGCAGGAGAATCATTGACTGGATATGTTCTTGCTCTCTGATAATTTGTTGTTTCATTGATAGATTTACTGATATATTTTCTAAGGGCAATTTGTATCACAAGTTGGCAGTATTATAATATAACTAAAATATTGTTTTCAATTTTGGTTCAGAGAAAAGTTGGATAGATTATTTTTAGTGACAGTTTTATTATACATTTAAAATTTTAAATTATAAAAGAATGTTTTAACAACCAAAATAGTTAGCTAACCCAACATAGTTATTTCCATGTGGAAAGAAAAGGCTGATCATATTTTACTTCCCCAACCCAGTGGTTTTCAAACTATGGTCCCCAGGTGTTTTGGCCTATAACTCCCAGAAATCCCAGCCAGTTTACCAGTTGTTAGGATTTCTGGGAGTTGAAGGCCAAAACATCTGGGGATAAAGACAAGCAGGTTTTATTTGCCATTTCTTTCAAAGACTGTAAATCACTTCATCAGATGGAGCACCAGGCTATATTGTCTATGAAGACTTATGCCAAAGAAAATTTGCTAGCTTTTGTGCAACTAGGCTTTCTGCTGTTTTTGCTTTGAGATTATCACAATGACTGCACTGGAAAGCAGTTTTAAAGTTTTAACCCTTCTTTTAATGGAGAATTACATCCATATCCACATGAACATACTTTAGAGCAGTTTTTCTCAAATGGTGCTTCTCCAGGTGTTTTGGACTGCAGCTCCCAGAAATCCCAGGCAGTTTACCAGCCGTTAGAAAATGTAGAAGATTAAGTCTGTAACATCTGGAGGAGCACAGTTGGATAAACTCTGTTGTAGAAAATATAAGACATTCTGTGTCCGTGACCAGCATTTGCATCCAGCAATATCCTTTAAATAAATGACACATATTTAAAAGAAAAGATCCTTGTCCTTTAGAAGATAGTTTGGGATCTGTCCAACTAGAAGTAATTTTTATGAGGTGAGAGTACACTTTTTGCTGAGTTTAACAAATAGTCTTCAGTCACCCAAAACAAGTTCCCTGAAGGAGTCAGGGAGACTTAGTCTAGCTTTAAAATTTATGTGCATAAAATATGCATTGAGTAATTCAAAGCCATTTTAGGATGTTTCAGACTATAAAGTCTCCCTTAAGCCGTTGTAGATCACTGCCTTTGCTTTTAAAAAAACATTGTTTCACAGGTTTATAACTCTGCTGTAAAAATGTGCTTCGGGCTAAAACTAAAACATTAGGGACCTCTGCCAAAGAGTAAAACCTAGTAGCATTTCACTCAAATTACTGCAAGATATTTTGAACAATCTTTGTAACCTGCATGTATGGCACCAGGTTTAACATGTGCTCCCAACAATACCCCATTTACACTGACCATTTAATGCAGCTAGCTTCAAACTGCATCAGTCAGACAAGAAACTCCCACACAGGTGCATGAAAAAGCTCTTAATGCACATCAAAAGCAGGAAATATTTTACATTCCTTGGAATCTTCTATAGGCCTGATGATGTCCACAAGGGAAATATTGAAATCCAAAAGTAGTGTCACATGGTACCATTCAAAATCCACAAAACAAAACAAAAAGTTAAAGATAAAGGCCCTCTGGGTGCCTTCTTGTTTCTTATAGAGAACATTACTTGTTATGCAGAAAATACATAATGAATACATGGTAACTTGGTACTGTTTGTGCACACTACAGAAGATTGGTTGCAGCATTTTAAAAGGCACGATTCCCCTCTTTAAGTACCCAAAGGCCGTCACAGAGAGGAAGGAGTAGGAACAGGTCTAATGGTTTTAAGTTACAGGAGAGTTGATTTCAATTGGACATTAGCAGGAACAGCTTCACAGTAGGAGTGGTTCAGCAATGGAACCAATTACCAAGAGCAGGCATGAGCAAACTTGGCCATTCGGGTGTTTTGAACTTCAACTCCCACAATGCCTAACATCCGGTAGGCTGTTAGGTATTGTGGGAGCTGAAGTACAAAACACTCAGACGACCCAATTTTGCCCATGCCTAACCTAGCAAGATAATACAGTTTCCTTTTCTGTATATCTTCCAAAAAAGAGGCTGAACTGCTATCTGTAGCCGAAGTTTCCACACTGAGCAGGACTTTAAGGCCCCTTTCAGCTCTATGATCTTCTCCTGCTGATGATGATGAAGAATGTGCTTTATGGTAGAAAGCAGCAGTGACCAGACATTTGGTAGGGAAATCCCCCTCAATATATCTGCATCATTCTGCCACTCCAAGATTACCTGCTGGCCTGGCTCAATCACTGCTTGTGAACGAAGGAGATTTTCACCAAAACATTTGAAATCATTTATATTTTCCGAACCACCACCTTATATAGCATGGTGAACAATTTTTTTTAACTGAACTCATTTATTGGCTTAAGATATTCTCAAAATATTCTTTTATACTTTTATTTTAATGTGATGCTGATTCTTTTGGGGGTTCGAGTTCCTGTTCTGCCCACATTTTAGCTGAGTAACCACACTAGCTAGATGCACTGAATTTTATAGAGGCTACCTCCTGCTTTAGTCTGTTTCTGCCGGTATGATCAGGCTTCCATGACAATGCTGTACAACTGTGTTTCCATAGGTTTCATTATTTTACCAGTGGTGAAAGTATATCTGACATCCTTTTAAGGACTCAAACAACTCTGATGGTTTGGGGCTGGTGATAAAACATTACATATACTGGTACATTAGTATTTTTAAGTAGTCATTATAACTATAGAGAATCTCAAAATACAGGCAATCAAATTACTCTGGCAGTTTTATCTCACCCAAGAGCAAGTGATTTGTAAAGCTTAATAGTCTCAATAGTCCATTAAGACCAATTTTCCTCACAAACACTTTGGATTTCACATGAATACTTTGTCCCTACTAATAGATAAGTCCAGGGACTGCCACCTTCGAAGGCCTGACTTAATTTTACTACATTACTCAAGGGAAGATCTAAGGGGGGTGGGGGGATATTTCAATTTTCTATAGAGGTCAGGTAAATGCAATCGCAAAAATATATTTAAAAACAAGATTGAGATAATTGTTAAAATGTAAATATGACATATATCACCCTTGCATAACATGGAGAAGTTATATTCAAATCACTAAATCTACAATTCATTTTAGTCTGGCAGGTCTTCTAAAGTAGTTATAAATGAAAAAGGAAGGCAATAATTACAACTCTACAAGTCTTATAGTATATGTAAGTGTTATTCAAGAGGGCCAAAAAATTATCCAGGGGAGCAAACGAGTATCACTGGATCTATACAGCAAAACAACATTGAATTAGTTACTGAAAAATGCTGCCCATTTGGAGGGGAAGGATTGCTTTCTTATAGTCTTAGCAAAGTTCCCTCTTTGTTGGTTGATTAAACCCAGTGGAAGGCAAAATTACTGTTTTTATAGTATCTCAGTATGATGCCTGAGTCTTAGGAATGCTCATTCACATTCACAAAAGCTTTGTTAAAATAATGCCTTAGCCTGAGGCATAGTTTCATGGACTTAAACTTGAACTACTCAGGTGCGGAGGATGTAGGTTTTTTCCTGTGACAAAGGAACAAATGAATGGAATTTGCTACATTCCTATTTAAGTTAACCTTTAAAAAGAAAACCTTCTTTCTGTGCATAACTGTAGTTTCTAGACAATGCTTCACCCACCCTGTTATTACATCTTTGCTCATTGAACAGGGCATGACTTTAATAGCTGTTGTGTTGGTACATTCAGGCAGAAACATTTTCTCTTCAAATTGAACATGAAACTTAAAAGTGACTATTTAGTGGGCTTTTTTAGACTCCCACTTCTATAATAGTCACACTAAACTGGTGACGTTACCAATTCCAAAACATAACTTTTTTCTAAACATGTGTTTTAATAGCCATTGGGAATGCAGACACTTGTGCATTGGTTTATCTACTGATTTATTTACTGATACCAAAAGAATCGTCAAGGCACATCATGCAAAAGGACACAGCTGCACTATACTCTAGAAAACAGAAAGAAGTAGAAAGTGAACCAGGCCAGCCCAGAATTGTATCTGGTCTTTTGTCAAATCTTAGTCAATGTACAGCTAGTATTTACTGGTCATTTCTTTTTCAGAAGATTGTTTTCAAAAGCAGACCTTGAAAAAGCTCTTTTTTGCATTTCAGTTCCCAGGACCTTTTAAGCAATATTTTGTAAACCAAATGTAACTTTTCTGAGCTCTGTTCTAAAGCTGTGAAAGGAAAAGAGAACACAGAGAAATAGAAATGAGGAACATAGATAAGTTTCATACAGAGCTTAGACATCTAAAACATAGAAGACTTAAGAAATAAATGATTTAAACAATTCCAGTATACCATATTTACTCAAATCTAATGCACATCTTTTTTTGGCTTAATTTTTTTTTGCCCAAACTGAGATGTACACTAGATTTGATGGTGCAATACCATTGCATGCCAAAAGTTGCCTTTGCTCCTCCGTCAGTGAAATCGTCAGCCTCTGCCTGATGACGGAGAGTGCACTTTTTGCTGCTGTGCATTACATTCGCCAGCAAATACTTTTTTTTGTTTTTTGTTTCAGGGTTTTGAAAATTAAGATGTGCATTAAATCTGATGCTGCACTAGATTTGAATAAACACAGGTACATTGATCTAAACCATTATTTAGTAGATTTATTTTTTCTGACAGGTGTAATAGATATGCATCAATGTTCTTTACATATCATTAACTGCAGAGGCCATAAGTGTCTTTTCAGTCATTGAATAATGCATTCAATGACTATGAGCAAAATTATAATGCTGTCAAAATTAATTGTAAGATTTAGAAAATGGTATTTGTGCATTTGTTTCAGTTATTCAATTCTCAAAATGACTGCTATTTACCAACATTACTACTTTCTCTGTGTGGCAAAGTTAAATACAGTACACGTTTTTTTCTCCTGATAGTTAATTCTAATAGTGTTTTATCTGAGGTAGAAATACAGCAGCATGTATCAGCATTGTGATGGAGATCTTGTTTTGAAATTCACACAATAACTCTTTAAGATTCTGATTCACATCATGTGCAAAAATAACATATGACATAGAAACCATTAATGGATAGAACAACAGAAGAACACTGCAAGAACATTAATGAATCAAAGGTTTAGGATGTCCAGCAGAATATGGAACGTGGCATTTTAAAAGATAATTATGAAATCTAAAATGTAATTCTTGCAAATTGCATTGGAAAAAATGTAATTACTCACTCAGTTTATACTGTACTCATTATCTTTTTTTTTTAAGTAGGACTTAAATGAGAACAGCATTAAACTTGAAAAAACACACTCAAACTTTAAAGGGAGGATGTAAAAAACAACAAGAAAACAACACTTTATCCTTTCACACAGCAATTTTTTAGCACAGATCAGCAATTATGCCAAAATACTGTACCAATAGATTCCTGTTTCATTTTTTTCTAAATGTGGTAGCACTTTCCCAGAGTTCTACTAGAAAGGCAGCTTACCAAAGTTAAAATAGTTTTAAAGTTTAGATACAGCTAAAAATCACATCATAGAAGCATTTAAAATATAGGTGAATATTCTGCATGACTTATTAAGTACCTCTTCACATGGCCCGGGGGAGGGGGGGTGCCATTGTGTTGGTAGTCGCTGGCAAAAGGGAAAGCACGCAAGTGCCTCGTACTGCCCCATGCGCCCTCCTTACTTCCTCCATCATATGGTGTGGACAGGACAGGGCACATTGGTAGGTGCAAGTAGCTTTGTTGTAGCTACCCAAAAAACACTTTCCTCCCTGTGGTGGAGGAGGAAGCACCTTCTGATGTTTTCCCTCTACTTTGGGAGGAATGTGAGTGGGGCCCGCCCTGGGCAAAAGCTGCAAAATGGGACTATTTAGCCTGTGTGAAGAGGTCCTAAGTTTAGTAGAATTAGTGATTGTGAATACAGGGCAATTACAAAGTTTACCCATTCAGAATTGTTCCTGTGCAATTTGGAGGCCCAAATTTCCTTTCTTTGATTGAAAGGGGGTTTATTTGGTAAACGGTTTGCTAATGAGATTTTTTTTTAAGTCAGAGCATGCTATAAAGATATCTACACTAAGATACCAATTCATAGCTTCTACTGTGAATATCGTTCAGGAGTACACCCCACAATTTGTGAAGATGAGAATGGAGCTTATCTCCCTTTCTACCATTGCTGCTCTCCTCAGGGCAAGCTACTTACAATCCATATTCCAGCAATAGAAGAGCTCTTACGCAGGGCCGTAGCCAGAAAAACATTTCGAGGGGGGGGTTGACGCCTGCCTTCTAGCTCATGCTGAAGCAAAGAGCACAGCAGGAGGCAGAGCAGCCTTCAATAGCCTGCAGCTCCGTCCCTGTCAACCACCTCCACCAAGTCTGACCTCCTTAATGAGAGCATTCAACACTCCCCCCCCTCCCCCCAACTTGGTTGCTTCACTACATCGGCTATTGCTACAAGTAATGACAGTGTGAATAAATTGTCAATATTTGGTTGAGATAGTGCTTGCAGTTCTGGAGGGACTCTTAATTTTTTGCATCTCATAAACTTAGCATGGGGATTTGGTTAACCAGTTAAAATTCATGAGTAAACCAGACTTTCTTTAAACTGAAAAATTCGAGAGGGGGGGGGGAGTTGAACCCCTAACCCCCCCCCCCTATACGTAAGAACTACAGGCCTGCTCTTACGTATAGGAGTGGAGATAGGTTACCACATCTAAGGGCCAGGTTAATTGAAGGGTGAGTAAATCTCAGGTAAAGAGTACTGCCATGAAATCGCAGGACTCAAGGGAATTGTGAATTTACAAGCCTAATACTGTGGAATAGATGAAATAGAATAAGTAATCTAGTGTGATGCTGGCTGAGAACCAATGATTTCCTGGCCCACTATATATATTACAATACCAGCTAATACTCCAACCTTATGAGAACCCTCTTGGCCAGTTTAGTACATCTTTCTGGTTCCAAGCCAGCATCATACTACATTTCAATAACACCTTCTGCCACTCATATGGTTATCTCATTTTCCCTTTAGGCAATATCTTCCCTACTGTCTTTGTCCTTGAATTATCATAGTTAATACTGAATGTGTATTCCCTTGTTCCTGGTTACGGTCATGTTTTACGACCGTTATTACCATAGGTTATTGGGCACTGTTTTGAGTTTAAATCTTTGTTTTATATGCTAGTGGTTTTATCTTTTATGGTATTGTGTGTTTATTTTATGTATTGTTCAAGGCACATTGTGCTGTATGTAAGCCACCCTGAGTCCCTTCAGGGAGATGGAGATGGGGTACAAAAATAAAGTTGTTGTTATTATTATTATATTACTGACACAAAAACACAGTATGTCATAGCAAACGAGAACTATATGCTGGATTTTGTTATTATTGTTGTTGTTGTTGTTGTTGTTGTTGTTATTATTATTATTATTATTATTATTATTATTATTATTGTGTCCCCTCAACATCATACCCACAAGTTTCGCATTTCTACAGCTATTCACACACACAGTCTGCTGAAAAGGGGCTATTTCAAGGCATTTCGCACCACGCTTCTAGGACGTAGACTATCAATTTCATCATCCAGCTACTAGCAATGCTCTGATTTGTAGAGGGGCATTTGGAATTCAGCGCCCCACACCCTGCATCGCCTGGCTCCAGCCAAGGGTAATCAGATGGGAACAAATGTGAGAGTGTCTGGTGCGTTTGACTTCCCTCCATGCATTCCAATGGCAACATGGGAGCCTTCCCATGTTGCCCTAGTGGCTGCATGCACCAGCTCCACCCTCCTTCACCCACAGAGCTGTGACGGCGTCATGTGATGGAAGCCAGCTGGCTTGGTGGATGACCAGCCCTAAATCAGTGCAAGCCACTGAATGCTACGTTCAGCAAAGGACAAGAGGGATCCTCTCACCTCTGCAGGAGTCTACCGTATACCATGCAGCTGTGGACAAGTCTACATAGGGACCACCAAACGCAGCGCCCAGACACGCATCAAGGAACATGAAAGGCACTGCAGACTACTTCAACCAGAGAAGTCAGCCATAGCAGAACACCTGATGAACCAGTCTGGACACAGCATATTATTTGAGAACACAGAAATGCTGGACCACACCAACAACCACCATGTCAGACTACACAGAGAAGCCATTGAAATCCACAAGCATGTGGACAATTTCAACAGAAAGGAAGAGACCATGAAAATGAACAAAATCTGGTTACCAGTATTAACAAACTCTAAAATTACAACAGCAAAACAACAGAGAGGAAACAACCAGGCACAGATTAACACCTCCCAGCAAGAGATTTTCCCAGGCTCAGGCAGGCCTTCAAATGCTAATGAAGGTGATCAGCTGAAACATTCACACCTAGCTGCAGCAGGGAAGAGCTCCTCGCCCCACCCCAGCCATTCCACAGATATATAAACCCATTGTCCTAATTCCAACAGACTTCACTACCTCTGAGGATGCTTGCCATAGATGCAGGTGAAAGGTCAGGAGAAATGCCTCTAGAACATGGCTCTATAGCCCGAAAAATCCCACAAGAACCTAGTGATTCCAGCCATGAAAGCCTTCGACAATCCACTGAATGTAGTTCCATGTGAAGTGGTCATTAGTCTAGGAAAGTTGCTAACCAACTTTGTTCATGCAGTCTCTAAGGTACTACAAGATTCTTTTGCATACTGATATTTCAGAATAATATGTTATGTCTTTGAACAGGGATAAAGTCTAGATGATGCATTGGCCTGTCATCCTCCTAGGAACCCAGTAGCCAGGACGAGTCTGAAGAAGTCAAAATTCCTTGCAATCAGATACCAAGGTAACAATCTGTTCTGGGTTGCAGTATAATAAAGCAAATCACAACATAGAAAGGCCTGACAAAGCCACTCTGATCCTCCAAATGTTAAGAGATGCAATTATCCGATAGCCAAACATCACTGTCAGATAATCGGTGTGACAATGGAGATAAATCCCTTGAGTTTCTGACAAGCTGCTTAAAGATGCCTTATAGCACTGGCATAGAAGCACAATGCCATTAGATGATGGGAAACTGGAGAAAGGCAAGACAGAGATTGCAGAAGGACAAGAAAATAATAATACAAGAATCGTTTATCCCAAAAAGAAACTTGTAATGATACCGATATTAATTTTCTTCTCCTTTCTTTCTTTTTTTTCAAGAATAGAATCTGCCTCATTAATGGATTAGACATAGCTTTCAAATATAAATTAAACATAAGCATGAATATTTCCAAAAAGTAGTTTCAGATGTATGTTATGATATGTAAATGTATCTATTAAATGAACACAGAGAGTTTGAAGTATCATAAGCCTCTCCCTAGGAAGGGGCAGCTGTCTCTGCCAGCCAAATGTCAGCAGAATTAAGGCCGGCAGTGCTTTCTGCAGATGCTTGAGAGCTGAGTCATATTTGGAGGATGGAGTTCCTCATCTATGCAGAGCTTCTGAAAATGCCCACAAGTTCTTCTAGATTCATAGAATTATAGAATCATAGATCTGAGACCACATGGGCCATCTACTCCATGTATGTATGTTTGTATGTGGGGCCAAGCCATTAGGATATTCATTGGCCAACCCCCCCCCCCCAAAAAAAAACCAAATTATAAATTATGTCCTTAATACAAAAAGAAGTCAATACATATTTTAGGGTACTGGAGAGATACATTAGTACTGTCACAGCATATTCCCAAGGTTTCAATCAGCAGAATTAGCAGGGGATCTCATATAATAGCAGTGCTGGCTTGACATATTTTAATGTATGCAAAATAATGCATATTTATATCTAAGTTATCTAAGTTATTCTGCCCATGAAGATCCTTAAGCCACTAGTAAAAAGTATTCAGCCAAGATATCAAAGTAATAAGCACTCAATAGTTCCATATCTGGAACCTTATTTCTGTTATTTAAAACATGTCTGTGTATTTACTGTTTCCTAAGCCTTCCTACAATAACCAATTAATTAAACAAGAGAAGAGAAGATACCTCAGATGCTTTGGGATGCTTGGCTGAAATTTGTTCACTTCAGGGATATGTCAAGATCTCACCCGATCAGATCTCTCCAACCTCTTCTTCTACACTGCCATATAAAATCCAGATTTTCTGCTTTGAATTGGATTATATGGAAGGTCAAAGCAGGTGGTGGTGCAGTGGATTAAACCGCTAAGCTGCTGAATTTGCTGACCAAAAGGTTGGCAGTTTGAATCCAGGGGGCAGGGTGAGCTCCCATTGCTAGTCCCAGCTTCTGCCAACCTAGCAGTTCGAAAACATGCAAATGTGAGTAGATCAATAGGTACCATTCTGGCAGGAAGGTAACTGCGCTCCATGCAGTCATGCTCGCCATATGACCTAGGAGGTGTCTATGGACATTGCTGGCTCTTTGGCTTATAAATGGAGATGAACGCCACCTCCCAGAGTGAGACACGACTAGGCTTAATGTCAGGGGAAACCTTTACCTTTACCTTAAGACTCAAATAATCTAGTTCAAAGCACTTAATGTGGATTATCTGATTTATTTAAAACTCTCCAATATACTCCTGTAACTATCACAATTTGGAAGGAACAGTTCCACTTAATTCTTTGTCATTCCACTTTTTCATCTGCTTTTAATATGTCTCAGTTTTTCACTTATCCCCCTACATTTCCCTTTCCACCCAGTTTACTTACTTTAATGCAACTAGAATTCAAATTGTATCTGATCTTCCTTATTTTGCCATATTTACCACACTTTCACTGGTTTGCTGGTTTAATATGGCATGGGGCATGACTTATTTTGGAGGAACAGTGGTTTGCATAACCTCCAGCTGGCAGAGACATTCCTGATTCATCCTCTGCCATCCCACTTATGCAGCTGTTAAAATTTTCCAGTTTCTCTCTTATCCTCCCAGGCTCCCCCTTGTCCTTACTTTACTTCAATTGCTGGAAACTGAGGGCTTTTCTATACTGCCATATAATCCAAAATATCAAGGCAGATAATCCATATTATCTGCTTTGAACTGGATTATTTGAGTCTACCCTGCCATATAATTCATTTCAAGGAAAATAATTTGGATTTTATACAGCTGTGTGGGCCTGAGTTCAAAGTGCAAAAGTAGTTTTCATGCAATTGATTCCGCAGGATGAAATCAGGGATCAGAGTCTCAAGCAAAAGCTGCAATCTCTCCTATCTTCTCCCTTTCTTTTGAAAAACCTTTGCCATGTTGGCCATCCTTTCATGTTGCTTGGCCACATATGTCCCATTTTTCATCTTTAAGTGTCAGAGAGAAAGCCAAGGTCATTCTTGGGAACTTCTTAAAAAATCTGCTAAATTTCTGAGAGCCAACATACTTGTCTAATTGAATTTCAAGCTGCTCTGGCCACATCCAGAATCCAGGTCCCTTCTACACTGCCATGTAATTCAGATTATCAAATCAAAAACCAGAGTATATTGGACAGTTTTAGCCCATTCTACACTGTTCTGTATCCGAGGATCTGATCCCAGATTATCTGCTTTGAACTGGATTCTATAAGACTACACTGCCAAATAATCATGTCATAAGAAGATCATCTGGGATTAGATCTTGGGGTAGAAGGACAGTGCAGAAAGGATCTCACAGAATCCCACAGTTCTTCCTCAGGGCCCTTCCACACAGCCCTATATCCCAGAATATCAAGGCAGAAAATCCCACAATATCTGCTTTGACCTGGGTCATCTGAGTCCACACTGCCATATATTCCAGTTCAAAGCAGATATTGTGGGATTTTCTGTCCTGATATTCTGAATATAGGGCTGTGTGGAAGGGCCCTCAGAGAGACTCTTTGGAGGCCCCTTCTACACTGACATAGAATCCATATTATCAAATCAGATAATGCACATTAACTACTTAGAACTAGATTATTTGAGTCTACACTGTCGTATAAAACAATCCAGAGCAGATAATCTGGATTTTTTGGCAGTATAAAAGGGGCCCCAGTTTCAAATGTCAAGTATTTTCCTATTGCATTTCTTCTTACACTTCAACCATGAGCACTGCACTACAACAAGTAGGAAGCCTAGAAATAGGGCAGGAGTGTTAGGCTGCCAGAAGGATTCCTACACAAGAGATATCCCAGGAAAGGCTGTACTTAGAAGGAGAGAATTCAGACAAGATCCAGCTGTGAACAATGAAATAGCAGGTAACTGGTATAAGGGTAAAGGCTAAAACCTTGCCCAGACATTTATTGCAGTAACAGATACCTACCGAGCTTCCTGCTCCCAGTTGCTGATCAGAAAAAGGATACAGCATTCAGACAAACTGTGTTCTTCCTTAAGAGGTTTCCCAATTAGCCTATAGCTCCAGGCATTTTTTTTGTTCCCATCACCAACCTATGCAGCCCTGGTACCCTACTGTTAGCTTTTTCTCTCTCATAAAGTAAATTCCTCCATTTACTCCTAAAGATAAATTGAATTTTGCCTTCATCTAAAATGGGTCAAATTTTATTTCATTTTGGTATATTAGAATTCTCACATAGTGATTATATTTCTGATATCTTTATTATTTCAGCTAAAAAGTACTATATCAATGCAGAGCTCTGCCCAACCTGATATGATCTGAAAGAGAGCTCAGAAGGTGATTCTTGAAAAGTAATTAATTTCCAGTTTACCCCTTACAATATTTGCAAATAACTTGTTCCACTATTATAAGGGTGACTATCTGTTAATCTGTTGGATTATACATTGTATGTGTCTTGAAACCTGAAAAATCCTCTCAAAATGTTTTAGTATGTCTTTCAAAAATACCTGATAAAACTAAAAAAAAAATAGTCACTATACCTGGGTAAGTAAGTGCAGTGTAGGCCCCAAGAGTGTTCTACAATGCTCACCTTTTCCTAATTCGCTGGATTGCCTTTTTTTCTGGGCACAACAGATGGCATACTAATAGAATTTACAGTAGTACTATCATTTTTCCCAGTGGGTCGTGTTGTTTCGTGTTATGTCAGATGTATGAGAGTCTCAGGGTTGCTGTGTGTTCTCCAGGCTGTATGGCCATGTTCCTGAAGCATTCTCTTCTGATGTTTTGCCCACATCTATGGCAGACATCCTCATAGGTTGAGGGATCTGTTGGAAACTAAGTAAGTGCGGTTTATATATCCGTGGAATGTCCAGGGTGGGAGAAAGAACTCTTGTCTGCTTGAAGCACGTGTGAATGTTGTAATTTGCCACCTTGATTAGCATTTAATGGCCTTGCGGTTTCAAGGCCTGGGTCATTGCTGCCTGAGGGAATTTATTTATTTATTTATTTATTTATGACATTTCTACCTTGCTTTTCTCCACCCTGGAAGGGGATCAAGGTTGCTTACACTTAGGCAACTATTTGATGCCTTCAAAAACAATGTATCATTAAAATTACAATTAGCTGGCCCTGATTGATTCTTGTATGGAAACAGTCAGGGCCAGCTAACACCTCCCAGGCCTTGAAACTGCAAGGTCATAAAATGCTAATCAAGGTGGCAAACTGCAACATTCACACATCCCTCAAGCAGGCAAGAGTTCTTTCTCCCACCCTGGACATTATTCCATAGATACCTACATCCAACTTAATTTCCAACAGACTCTTCAATCTCTGAGAATGCCTGCCATACATCTGGGTGAAACATCAGGAGAGAATGCTTCTAGAATACGGCCATACAGCCCGAAAAACACACAACAACCTAGTGATTCCAGCCATGAAAGCCTTCGACAACACATGTGAGAGTCTCAGTTTAGCCATCTTTCTCTGATTTATTGGCAATAAGCAAGTGATGAAGCATTATTTTCCTTAAATTGCACCCACTCTTAACAATTTTAGCAGAAAGCAACTCAAGCTGCTGACCTGGTGCCACTCAGACCTTACAAAACATCAGAAATTCAGCATAAATTGCAATGCAATAATTATTTGGTTCATAAGCCTGAGACTTTTATAAACAATTTGAAATCAAGCCAAACTTAATAAACACATAAATTTATTTTAAAGTGTTTTCCTGCCATACAGGTTCTTGAGTTTTATTCTCTGCACAATCATTTTTGACCTATCAACTATGTCTCAATCTTGGGACAAATTAACCCAAGGCATTTTGAGCCTGGTGAGATGTGATCTGCCAGAAATATTACAGCTAGCTCCCAACAGCTCTTTCTTAACCTTGACTTGCATGTTTTTGCTATCTAGGTGTATTCTTTTACTCCCCCACCCCCAGATTGTAGCTTTCTTAATTATTGGTTGTGGACACTTCCTTTCATGTGTGTTGGGTTTTTAAGATGTTGAAACACATTGTTCAGGTTATTCTTTGGGGATATGTGTTTGTGATGTGTTGCCATTTGAAACCATAGCTGGAGTATGAATGCCTCTGTAATGTGTTTGTTTCATCTCCCCCTTGCGAAACTAAACTCTAGCTTTAGACAGGCATGATTTGATGCACATTTTTTTCAAAAGACACAAACAGAAGAATAATGGTGACAGAAACATCAAAAGGTAGGTAAGAATAGAGAAAGAAAACAATGGCTGAGCTTCACTGTGGTGCTTTCAGCATGAAACAAAGGAATAATATATGTGGCTATATAAAGACAGTGGAAGTCACACTGTAGGATGCTGAAGGGATGGCAGGCAACAACTACAATACCACTTGCCTCCAAAATCAGTACAGTTTTTCAGAGCATTGACTATTATTTTAAAAAATCAATAGATTAGTGTCATTTTAAAACTAAACATTCTTATTGTGTTGAGAAAAGATATTCAGGGGTGGTTGAGTTGGCTGTGCAGCAAAATACAATAAAATCCAAAAACTACAGAAAAGTGACACCAGGGTGCATAAAATAAATAATGCAAGCTTTTCAAGGCCCACTGTCTTCTTCATCAAGTAAAAGATGTTTTAAAATCATGCAGGAACAACATCTGATACAAAACATAGATTTGTTTCTATGTGTTTTTTTAACATCCTTTGTATGATTAATTTTGTTGTGTTCTCATTATATGTTGTTCATTGGTTAAAAGGTAATGCTTTACATTAAAGGTCAGTAATACTTGCCTAACACATCTGGATTGATTTTACATTAATTTCTTCTTGAAGAAGGCTGAGCATATCTTCAGCTTCCAGTGACAGCTGGCATGGTCACTAGCATTCAGCACAATCTCATCGGCCACCAACACTTCATTCCTTCCTCCCTGTGACATAGCCTCCCCTCTAGAGTTGGATAATTCAGACAAGGAGTTGGCTGCATCCCCTGATAACAATGTTCTTTGTGAGTTCAAAAAACTAGAGGTTCCCTACTCTCTAGTAGGAGGCTGCAGACAACGAGGGTCCATTGCTATCAATCATTGAGCAAAAAACACAGAGAGATTGCAGTATTCCCAGAGGTTATTAAATAGGAGACACTGATCTAATTATTCACCTGGTGTCTAATTATGTCTATAAATCTCCCACTCATACTCTGGAAGCTTTGTTGCTCTGAGTCATCCTTCTTGACAACTAGCAGTACTCTGCAGACATTTGTGTTTTCCTGCCCTTGGACTGTCTCTGACATATGACTCTGTTTTACTACTTACTGGCATTGTCTTCCTGGACTTGATGAATGGCATCCGGATCAGTTGATTACCACTTGATTGTTTCTCCATTCACCCTGATAGATACAGTACCCTGTGGCTGACCTGGAGTGAATTAATTCTTCAATAGCTCTTCCATTCCAACCACCTGATTCTGAGATCAGTTGCTTAAATATTAATTCCAGATATATCCACACTGCAAAATTGTAACAATTTAACACCACATTAATTGCCATGGCAGAATGCTATAGAATTCTGGGATTTGTAGTGAGATATTTCTCCTCCTGTCAGATTCTCTGGGCACTACAAGCTACAAATTCCAGGATTCCATAGAATAAAGTCATGACAGTTAAAATTGTGTCTAACTGCTATAATTCTGCAGTGTGATAAGTCTTCCAATGGCATTTTAAAAACATCAACCCAACTTTCTTCCATAATTGCCACCACCATCTTAATCTACCAGCAATAGATACTAGAATACAAGGGCCTACCCAAACTTATCACAATCCCAGCACATTTTATCCTTTCTTTCATATAACACTGTGGGTTGGGTCTTTGTAAGCAAGCATAGGTGGGTACTTTCAAAGACTTGGCCCCATAAAATCACCTGTGCCTCCTTAATTTATATACATTTGTTATATCTTCTTAACATCATGCACTCATGCTTTCAACTTGTAACATATTGCTCTTTACTCATATTTTAAAATTATTTTGTCAGTACAAATTATTTAAAGCATAAAATGAGGTCAGTATTTTTAAAATGAATATAAATTAATAAATAGTCAAAATATCCTCTCCAGCAATGTCATTTTGGAGTAATAAGAAAATAACTTATCCTTATAACAGTATGGCATATCAGCTTGAGTGTTGGACTATGACTCTGGAGATTAGGGTTTGAATTCCCTCTAAGTCATGAAAACCCATTGAGTACACTGGAATATCACTCTCTCACAGAAGAAGGCAAAGGCCACCTCTCCCTGAACAAATCTTGACAGGAAAACCTCATCGAAAGTTTGTCATAGGGTTATAGGCTGAAAACAACTTGAAAGCATACAACCAAACAAATCCATTATCACTTGTTACCTTAATTTGCCAAACATGTTGCTTCCTCTATATTCCCAAAAGTAATGCATTACAAAGTAACACTTTATAATTGTATGACATGATTATGCCTGTTTATGTTGCCTTGAGGGTCCTAGAAGGCTGAGAAGTGATAAACAGATACCTAAATTAATGACTTCCAAGCTTTGCTCCTATGTGATATGGCTCATGGAAACATGCAACAGTTGACACAGTAGAACCAATTGCCATTTTGTTTCCCCCGTGGTTTTGCAAATGTTCAGTAAAGATTGACTGCCTTTCTAAGTTTCATTTTTCTACTGGGAATACTCTTGGTTGTGCTGTCACTACTGCATAGCTTTCACTTGATTGACTGAAGTTTGGCATTAAATGACTGCTGGGGAAATACTGCAGTAGTCTACTGCTATTTTGCAGAAATTGTGCGGTCTTTGGGAGTGCAGCAGACAAAAATGTGTAGTAGCAACCAATTCACTGTCACTAAACTATCCCAAGATATTTTGCTGCCTGATGCAGAACAGAACAGTCTCTCCCTGCCTCATAGTCAAATCCTCAGAGAGTTAGAAAACACATTGCCCCGTCTTTGGCAACAGAAATATAACAAACAACTAGCCATTTGCTGCCCTTTCATGACATCCCAGATCTGTCACTTCACTCTAATAGCAGGTCAGACTTCTGTGTAAACTTTACAGAATTGAAGAACTCTGTGTCACTAAAAGTAGAAAGAACATCTTTGAAACAGGGGGAAAAAACAAGCAAAAAAGGTTTTAGAATCCCCTCTAAGTTTAAGCCACGCTGGGAGCATGCAATCTCTATTGATATTAATCTGCCCCCACCCTCCATGCCCACCAGAGATACAAGAACTGACCTTTGTTTCCTCTCCCCATAACTTCTGCCAATCGAACTCAAAGAGTCCCCATCTTTTGTGTTATAAGTGATACTAACTACTCTGCCAGAAAGGATCAACACTTTTTAATCTGTTCAGGATGTTGTTAAGGAAATAGAGTGAGCAAAGATGATAGGCATGGGGTCAGAGTCAGGGGTGGCAGGAAGTGAAAGGCCAGAGTAATTTGCAACTGCCGAATGAGGGGGATGCCAGAAGAGATATTAGAACGGACTTTGAAGAATGTAGAGTACATTGAAAAGTGCTAGCCAGGTGATAAGTGGTGATAATAAACTCTGCCGTTGATTTGGCAAGTTGCCAGTGCCCTATGCCCTGAAGGCAATTTGAGATTTTAAACAGCATTTTAAGGAGCTTAATAATAAAAATAATAGGTGTCTCTCTTTCCTTTGCATTGTGGGGAGCCAGCAATTGGATTAAATCCAAGCAATGTTCAAAATAATATCCAAAAAGTGGTGGTATAAGAGAACACTACGATATACTTCCCAACTTTCCCAATTTTGCAAGGACAGTTCTTCAGCTGCTTTTAATACATCTTGGCTTCTCTCTCATCTTCCCCCTTCCCCCTTTGTCTTCAGCTTCCCCCTTTGATGAAAGCTGAGTTCAAAATGGCAAAGTTCTTTGTACTTAATTCACTGGGTGGGGGGGGGGAGGGGAATAGTCTTACCTTTCCCAATGAGCTCGGGCAAAAACAAACTGCTGCCACCTCTTCTAGGTTGTGTATTCTTCCTCATTAATAATTTTTGCTATTTTCAATACACTCTGATGTTGCTTAGTCACATGTATCCGAGTTTTTATCTGTAATACGTTGAAGGGTATGCTACAGAGCTCTAAAGGAGACAACATGGGGTAGTGCTTTGAGATCTGTAGTTAAATTTTGGGACATAACGGTTTGAATCCCTGCTCAAGCATACTTACTTAGGTGATTCCTCATAGCCCAAGGATGATGGTCCTCCAAGTATAGTATCTTGGTGGTGGGTCCGTAGGTGCCATGTTCTTGATCCGCATGTTCTGCCGCAGTGAGGGCATCTGTTTCCAAGTGGAAGGCGGTCCCAGTCAGGGTTGGCTTGACATGTCTTCCTCTTGGCACATTTCTCCCTTTCACCAGTCATGGCCCTTCAAATTCTGCAGCACTGCTGGCCACAGCTGACCTCCAGTTAGAGCACTCCAGAGCCAGGACTTCCCAGTTCTTGTAGTCTATGCCACAGTTTTTAAGGTTAGCTTTAAGCTCATCTTTAAATCTCTTTTCCTGTCCACCAACATTACATTTTCTGTTGAGTTGGAAGTATAGTAACTACTTTGGGAGACAGTGACCAGGCATTTGGACAACATGGCCAATCCATCAGAGTTGATGGCATAGGAGCATTGCTTCAGTGCTGAGGGGGACAACAGCCTTGCGAACACTACTTTACCCATAATGTCTGGGAATCGCCAGAAGGCTAAACGGAGGGCTGCACAAACACAACAAGGACCACGTACCAAAAGCACAATAATACCAATTAAACAGCTCAAGGGAAGATCCCAGGGGCTCACATGTCTTTACACTAATGCACAGAGCATGGGAAATAAACAAGACGAACTCCAACTTCTAGCACAACACCACAAATATGATATCATAGCCATCACTGAAACCTGGTGGGATGACTCCTATCGCTGGAATGTAGATATCGAGGGGTATAACCTCTTTCACAGAAACCGAACAAAGGGGAGAGGAGGCGGAGTAGCCTTATATGTCAAAAACTCTTATGCTGCACAAGAAATTCAAGACAGCAATCTGGGAAACCAGCTTGAAATCATCTGGATAAGAATCAAGGGACTGGGACTCAAAAAGATGTCGTTGTAGGCGTCTACTACAGACCCCCAAGCCAGGAGGAAGATCTTGATGAAGTCTTCTGCCAACAGTTGACCAAACAGGCACAGAAAAGAGATGTAGTAGTCATGGGCGATTTCAACTATCCCGATATTTGCTGGAAAACAAACTCGGCCAAGAGTACAAGGTCCAACAAATTCCTCGCTTGCCTTGCAGACAATTTCATGGTCCAGAAGGTAGAAGAGGCAACAAGGGGATTGGCTACTCTTGATCTCATCCTAACAAATGCGGAGGACCTGATCGATGCGGTCGAAGTGGTAGGATCCTTAGGGGCAAGTGACCATGTGCTCCTGCAATTTGAGGTACAAAGGAAGGCCGAAACTAAGACAAGTCAAACCCGCATTTTGGACTTTAGGAGAGCTGATTTCCAAAAAATGAAGGAAACGCTGAGCAGCATTCAGTGGACACAGATACTAAAAAACAAGGGAGCTACGGATGGATGGGAATTTCTCAAGTGTGAAATACTCAAGGCGCAATTGCAAACCGTGCCAACAAAGAGAAAAAATAGGACAAGTGCAAAGAAGCCAGAATGGATGTCCAAAGAACTTCTAACTGTGCTAAGACACAAAAGAGACATGCACAAGAAGTGGAAAAAGGGAGAAATCACCAAAGAAGAATTCAAACAAATAGCCAACACCTGTAGGGAAAAGGTCCGCAAGGCTAAAGCAAAAAACGAGCTCAGACTTGCCAGGGACATTAAAAACAATAAAAAGGGCTTCTATTCTTATGTCAGTAGAAAAAGGAAAAACAAGGAGGCGATAGGACTTCTTCGAGGAGAAGATGGGGCAATGCTGACAGGGGATAGGGAAAAGGCAGAACTACTTAATGCCTTCTTTGCCTCGGTCTTCTCACAAAAAGAGAGTCTTCAACCTCAGCAAGATGGAGTGGATGAGGGATTGGAGGACATCCAACCCCAAATTGGGAAAGAAGTCGTCCAGGAATACCTGGCCGCTCTTAATGAGTTCAAGTCCCCAGGGCCAGATCAACTACACCCCAGAGTATTGAAGGAACTAGCGGAAGTCATTTCGGAACCATTGGCAACCATCTTTGAGAGTTCTTGGAGAACGGGAGAAGTTCCAGCAGATTGGAGGAGGGCCAATGTGGTCCCAATCTTCAAGAAGGGAAAAAAGGACGACCCAAACAACTACCGTCCGGTCAGCCTCACGTCGATACCGGGCAAGATTCTGGAAAAGATTGTTAAGGAAGTGGTCTGCAAACACTTAGAAACAAATGCAGTCATCGCTAATAGTCAACATGGATTTATCAAAAACAAGTCATGCCAGACTAATCTGATCTCTTTCTTCGATAGAGCTACAAGCTGGGTAGATGCGGGGAATGCCGTGGATGTAGCGTACCTGGATTTCAGTAAGGCCTTCGACAAGGTCCCCCATGACCTTCTGGCAAGGAAACTAGTCCAATGTGGGCTAGGCAAAACTACGGTGAGGTGGATCTGTAATTGGTTAAGTGGACGAACACAGAGAGTGCTCACTAATGCTTCCTCTTCATCTTGGAAAGAAGTGACGAGCGGAGTGCCGCAGGGTTCCGTCCTGGGCCCGGTCCTGTTCAACATCTTTATTAATGACTTAGATGAAGGGCTAGAAGGCATGATCATCAAGTTTGCAGACGACACCAAATTGGGAGGGATAGCCAATAGTCCAGAGGACAGGAGCAGAATTCAAAACGATCTTGACAGATTAGAGAGATGGGCCAAAACTAACAAAATGAAGTTCAACAGTGACAAATGCAAGATACTCCACTTTGGCAGAAAAAATGAAATGCAAAGATACAGAATGGGGGACGCCTGGCTCGAGAGCAGTACGTGTGAAAAAGATCTTGGAGTCCTCGTGGACAACAAGTTAAACATGAGCCAACAATGTGATGTGGCGGCAAAAAAAGCCAATGGGATTTTGGCCTGCATCAATAGAAGCATAGTGTCTAGATCTAAGGAAGTAATGCTACCCCTCTATTCTGCTTTGGTTAGACCACATCTGGAATATTGTGTCCAATTCTGGGCACCACAATTCAAGAGAGATGTTGACAAGCTGGAAAGTGTCCAGAGGAGGGCGACTAAAATGATCAAGGGTCTGGAGAACAAGCCCTATGAGGAGCGGCTTAGGGAACTGGGCATGTTTAGCCTGAAGAAGAGAAGGCTGAGAGGAGATATGATAGCCATGTATAAATATGTGAGAGGAAGCCACAGGGAGGAGGGAGCAAGCTTGTTTTCTGCTTCCTTGGAGACTAGGACGCGGAACAATGGCTTCAAACTACAAGAGAGGAGATTCCATCTGAACATTAGGAAGAACTTCCTGACTGTGAGAGCCGTTCAGCAGTGGAACTCTCTGCCCCGGAGTGTGGTGGAGGCTCCTTCTTTGGAAGCTTTTAAGCAGAGGCTGGATGGCCATTTGTCAGGGGTGATTTGAATGCAATATTCCTGCTTCTTGGCAGGGGGTTGGACTGGATGGCCCATGAGGTCTCTTCCAACTCTATCATTCTATGATTCTATGATTCTATGATTCTTCCAGCATGCTGACATTCATTCACCTGTCTTCCCAAGAGATATGCAGGATTTTTCAGAGACAAAACTGACAGAATCATTCCAGGAGTTGAGTGTGACATCTGTAGACAGTCCACGTTTCACAAGCATATAACAGGGTTGGGAGGACAATAGCTTTATAAACAAGCACCTTGGTATCCCTATGGATGTCCCAGTCCTCAAACACTCTCTGCTTCATTTGGAAAAATGCTGCACTCGCAGAGCTCAGGTGGTGTTGGATTTCAGTGTCAATGTTGACTTTTGTGGAGAGGTGGCTGCCAAGAAAATGGAAATGGTCAACATTTTCTAACATTAGACCATTAAGCTGTATTTCTGGCATTGCAGAAGGATTGACTGGTGACTGCTGGAAGAGCACTTTGGTGTTCTTAATGTTTAATGAAAGGCCACAGTATGACCTTTAGCAGCTCACAATCTCACAGTGTTAGAGGGGGGCAATGGCAACCCTCATTTGAATCATGTCAAGAGAAACCCTGTGATGGGGTTGCTGTAAGCCATAGTTAACTTGAAGGCACATAATAACACAGTCATATAATCTTTCTAATCTACCTGATACATAGGCACCCATGAAGACTGCAATCTCGTGTGAAATTGCTTAGATCTCAACAAATTCCAAAATTTAACTATGCCTGATATGCAGAAGTACTTTCTTTTCTTTCATTGGAATCTTGCACCACTCTGGCTTTGTAAAGAGTGGATGTTTGAATGTATGTAGAAGAGCAGAAGAAACAGGCCTAGAGGAAAATACAACATGGATCCATATCAAGCAAGGCATGATATGGATCGGACTTGGCAGTCGAAGCGAGGAGGCAGCAAGGCATAGCTGAACAACAATGGACAATAAGGTGTGCGACTGAGCATGTAAGGAGTGTAAGGAGTGTGCAGGTGTACCCCATAAGTCATATGGCCTAGAATGAGGATGTCCTGGACTGGAACGGACTTGAAAGAACAGAACAACCTGATTATTAAAAGGAAGAAAAATGAATTTTGGCCTATAAATGCAGGGGCCCCCAAGAACATGCACGCTTCCTGATCCGTGGCAATGGGAACGTCCGCAACTTCTCAGAGGAAAGCTGATCATCTTTGTCTGGAGAAGGCCTGTGTGTGTGTGAGTATGTGTGAGTATGTGTGAATGTGTGTGTGCATGAGAGTTCTCCCATTGATGTGATTCTGATATGATTTTGTGATGACTGTATTTCAATAAATGTTACATGAATAGTGTTAAAACCAAATTTGGTCTCTAAAGTGTCTCATTGGTCTAAACTGCCTTACTATTCCTTGAACACTCTGCACAAAAGAACAGGAACCACTTTGGATTCATAATAGCTTGTATATTATGAGAGAAGAATTAAAAAAATTCTCCATACCCTCTTTTACCACTCCGTGCATAATTTTATACACCTCTTTCCTATCTCCTTTTTTTCCTAAACTGAACAATCCCAAATCTTGTAATCTTTCTTCATTGGGGTGTTGATGCAGCTCTTTGATCATTTTGAGTGCCCTTTGCCGCTTGTTTCTCCAGCTCAGCAATATCCTTTTTTCATAATAAGACCAAGACATTAGACCATATAACTCCCCCCAATACCCTAGAAACATTGCCATAGTTAAGAAAATATCACTATGATCACAATAAAACCAGATTTATAGGAACTTGTTCAGAGCCCCTGTAGTCTTCAAATGTCATTCTGATGGGAAAGATGTAAAGATGTAAATTCTCCAACATAAAAATCACTGTGGTGTAGGTCTCTGAGGAGCAGAGCCGTATGAATCAATTTCCCAACCATTCTAGATTGCAGTGGGTGTTCTTCATAAAAAAGAAGACTAATTATATATTCCCATCTTCATATAACTTGATCAAGGCACCTGTAATTGCACTAAGCCTGCTTCACAAATATCCTAATCACAGTTAATAGACCCACAGTCCCCCCCCCCCCCCTTTCTGGCATAGTAGTCTAATGTGTCACAGCCATAGTTTTACTCTAATGCATATCACAACATGATAGACATCTAATTTGCATTCACTAACAGAAAAGGTATGAGAGCATAACAGACTTGCCTACATGTTTCTTGATCCTAATATAGTGCTAGAAATCTGGAATTTTCTATATGCAGCAAATGAAGGATCTGAGGGAATTGAACACATTTTATTAATAATAATGCTCCTTATATAGTCTTACTGCAAGTGATGCAGTGGTAAATTTTGAAGTTCAGAAGCTCATAGTAATAATCCCTGCGGCCATATCCTCCAAGGAGAATCTGTACTTCTTAGGAGATACAGTTTCTGCTTATTTTTAATCCTTAAGGGCATTAATGGTCTGATTAAAAATTCTGCTTACAAATTCAAACATTCAAACCAAAAACAGTGGTAATAAAAATCACATTTATATTTACAGGGCATGACTAAAGCCCTGTCCATTTCTTACTTTGTAGTAAGTATGGCGTGGTGATTTGAGTGCTGGACTATTACTCTGGAGACCAGGGTTCAATTCCCCGCTCAGTCATGAAAATCCACTGGCTGGCCTTGGGCATTGCCTTAGAGTTTCCATAAATTGGAAATGACTTGAAGAAACACAACCACAACAAAGCTGCATTGAAACTAGTGGCATGTATTTCTTGTTCCATAGATTCAACTTATATAATACATTGAGCTTTAACAAATGATCTCTAGAGAACTGAAATACAACCTTTAACTTTTCATTTGGAATGCACATAACCTAATAAAGCAGTGTCACCATTTACTTAATGTAAGAACTCCCAACTTTTGTTTCCTTACTCTCTGCTTTCCTTTGTGCTAATCTGTCAGCAACTACTGTATAATAAAACCTGAAAGTCTCAATACCGCCTCATTCATTTCCCAAAACTAGCACTCGTCAATAATACATCACTTCTCTTATCATAGAATAATACAATCATAGTTTGAAGATACCACATTGGGCCATCTAGTCCAACTCCCTGCCAGGCAGGAAAAACACAATCAAAGTAACCTTGACAGATGGCCATCCAGCCTCTGCTCAAAAGCTTCCAAGGAAGGAGCTTCCACCACACTCTGAGGCAGAGAGTGCCACTGCTGAACAGCTCTTACCATCAGGAACTTCTTCCTAATGTTCAGGTGTGTTAGGAACCAGAGGTGTTAGGCTCAAAAATAACATTCACCTGGGGTGATTCCACCATAAATATAGCAGAGTGTAGAAGCAAACTTCATAACCAGCAGAAACTTATGTGTGGTGAGTCAGGATTCGTTCCCATTGAACAGGATGGTACAGGATTGCAGGGACAGAACTTTAGGTTCAAAATATGTATTCATCCTTTCAAATATTTAAACATGTCTTTTGTGTGTCCTCTCAACCTTCTCATCTGCAAGCTAAACAGAACCAGGTCTTTAAGATACTCCTCATAGGGAATGGTCTTCAAATCTTTGATAATTTTAGTCACCCTCCTCTGTACATCTTCTAGCTTATCAATATCCCTCCTGAATAGTGTTGCCCAGAACTGGACACAGTATTCCAGGTGAGGTTTGACCAAAGAAGAATAGAGAGGTACCATTACTTCCCTTGATGTAGACGATACACTCCTTTTGATGCAGCCCAAAATCATGTTTATATCTGCGTCCTGAAGCAAAGTCTGCACTCCTCTTCCTCTAAATTCTGGTTCTTGATGAATTTGAACTTTGCATGAGGAATTTGAACTTTGCATTTCTGATATGAGATGACGTGGTCTGCTAATGTGAGAATTAAAGCAGAATTCCCACTTCTGATTTTGCACTTCTTTAAACTCTATGATCCATTTCCTGGATTTAAAAAATCAAAATTATATCAAATTATAATATCTATTTTAAAACACACACACACATCATTTTTTGAATGAAGATTAAAATGGATAGCAAATGGAATGTGGAGATCAGTGTATACATACAAAATGACACAAACAGAGACAGACTGATTCATTCCTTCATCTTATGAACAAGTCTGAATTTGCTCCAGCATGGAAGACCATCACAAACACATTCAATCGGAAGTGAATGATGAAATGTTGGCTTTTCTACATGCATTTGAAATGAGTGACCACAGCCTTTTCTTGCCCAGATAATAACAAACTACTTCCAGCTAATATAATTAATTTCTAAATAGAGGAAAGCTTAGAAAAGTTATTCTTCAGGCAATTACCAGGCTTGGTAAAAGGTTATGGGAAATGTAGTTGAAATAAACTTTCCTATGCTTTGAGCAAGATTTAAGCTGTATTCACACCACTTAATTATTGTACAAGTTTTGTGGAGCAAAATACAATAAACTCAAGATTCCATAGAGTGGAGCCATGGCAGTTAAAGCAGTGTCAACCTGTGATAATTGTGCAGTGTAGACGGTCTATTACAGTAGTTACGTGACACTGCAGTGAAGGATTGGGATGAATTTAAAGACAGTTTCCAGTCTTTTTAAAGAGGGGAGATGTCATTGGTGGTCTCTGGCAGGTAGCTATGGATGCTGGGGCCTGAAGACAAGGTTATCTTTTTCCTTCCTTATGCCTTCTAGTTTCATAAAGCAACTTAATCAGTAGACTGAGAGATGTTCACATGACATTTATTTACTTATTTATTAAATTTAATTCACATCATGCTTCTCTTCTTAATTAATTAACAAATTAAAATAATAAATATGTTATTAGTTATTTTTATTTTTAATTAAATATAATAAGAAAAATTGTCACAAAAACCACCAGTCAAACAATCTATTTAAAGTACAGTGTTAAACCAGTTTAAAACATAATTTGTCCTTAAGTCATTTGTTGACTTATGGTAACCCATGAATTTTATAGGGTTTTTTCAGGCAAAGAATACTCAAGATGTGGTTTTGCCATTCACTTCCTCAGAAATATAGTCTACAGAACTCAGTATTCCTTTGTAGGTTCCCATCCTAATACTAAAAGATAAAAGTGCAGTAAAATTCTCTACTACATGAAATGAGGCAAATGGCTACCTAAATAATGGGAGATTGGTGAATAGACTGCATTCTCTGCTTATGTAGAAACACTTTCTCGGCTCAGCTGTCGTGCTAGAGTATGGGGCATCATTACAAAGGAGAGAATGAGAACTTTTAGAGAGAGTCCCTCTGTTTCATGTTCTCTGCCTGAGCACACAGATTTTCAGGGTCACAGCCCCTTTTTGATTCATAAGATTCTCAAAGCTCTATCAATCTTGCCCTTTATTTTTAAAAGAAACGAAACACTAATTTCAAAATTCTTTACCATCCCTTCATTTTATAAGAGGGCCATAACTTTGTCAGTTTCCAAATGAACAGTCCCATTCTACTGTGACTTGGGGTCAACTCTCATTTTGCTTTTCAACTTTATTTTCAGTTGGTTTCCTAAATGAGTTTCAGAAAAAATTATCTCAGCATAACTCTCATCATATTCAAATACATTTACAATGTTTTGGGATGGAAAACATTGCTTTTGGTAATGACTAGATATCTTAATGAGCTGTAGTGTACAAACTGTATTATAAACATTCAAGCTTTGCAATAAAAACAAAACTAATCTACTTTTTAAGGGAAGATGTTAGAAAAAGATCCTGTTTTCAACAAAAACCTAAAAGTGGAGGAATAACCATTTGTTGTAACAATTGTATTTATTTATTTATTTATTTATTTATTTACTCTCTATATATCCTATCTTTCTCTACGCAGAAGGAGACTCAAGGCAACTATTCAATGCCTTTGGACAACAAACACTTAGAATGCACTTGTTACAAATTAAAATTAAAATTAAATGCACATTAAAACATATAAAACATCCCATTCACTATTAAAATCATGTCATCCTCAATCATAATCCAGGGCCGTTCCAAAGATCAATTGCACATATTTCAAGGCTATTATTGCACCTACAGAATAATCTCCAAAGGCTTGACCTCAGAGCCAGGTTTTCACTTTCCTTCTGAAGGCCATGAGGGAGGGAACTACTCTAATATCATTGGGGAGTGAGTTCCACAGCCGAGGGGCCAAAACTGAGAAAGCCCTGTCTTTCGTTCCCACCAGATGCAACTGCAATGGAGGCATGACTGAGAGCAGGGTCTCCCCAGACGATTTTAATCTCCATGATGGTTCATTGGAGGAGATACATTCAGACAGGTAAGCTGGGCCAGAACCATTTAGGGCTTTATAGGCTAAAGCCAGCACTTTGAATTGTGTTTGGTAGCAGCCAGTGAAGCTGACTTAACAGGAGGGTTGTGTGCTCTCTGTACGTTGCTCTGGTGATCAAACTAGCTGCTGTCCATTGAACCATTTGAAGCTTCCAAACAGTCTTCAAAGGCAACCCCACACAGAGTGCATTGCAGTAATCTATCCAGAATGTAATCAGAGCAAGAACTACTATGGCCACGTCTGTTCCCAAGGTATGGACACAGCTGATGCACAAGTTTTAATTGTGTGAATGCTCCCCTGGCCACCACAAAAACCTGGGGTTCCAGGCTCAGTAATGAGACCAGGATCACTTCCAAGCTGCGAAACTGCACCTTCAGGGGGAGTGTGACCCCATCCAACACAGGTTGTAGCCTTATACCCTGTTTGACCTTGCGACTGATCAGGAGTACCTCTGTCTTGTCTGGATTCAATTTCAATTTGTTCACCACCATTCAGACCATCACAGCTGCCAAGCACCGCTTCAGAACCTGAACAGCCTACTTAGCAGGAGGTGGAAAGGAGTGATAGAGTTTAACATCATCTAAGTACAGATGACATCGAACTCCAAAACTCTGGATGATCTCTCCCAGTGGCTTCATGTGGATGATAAACAACATGGGGGATAGTACTGAATCTTGTAGGATCCCACAGGACAATGGGGTCCCACAGGACAATGGGATCCTCCAATAACACCTTCTGGGAACGGCCCTTCAGGAAGGACTGGAATCACTGTATAACAGTACCCATTCCTGCAAGGATACTGTAGACTATCACAGAAGGATACCATAGGCTACAGTATCAACGGCTGCTGAGAGGTCCAGGAGAACCAACACGGACACACTCGCTCTGTCAAGTTCCCTACTCAGACCATCCACTAAGATGACCAAGGCTGTTTCAGTTCCATGTCCAGGCCTAAAGCCAAATTCTGCCAGATCCAGTACTGCAATTTCAGTGTTCTCACAAGACCTTCCTCTGCTTTGCAATATCCAGATTGCAGTAGGAGTAGACTATCACATAGTGAAGAACACTGGATCAACAATGATATCAGATTCATTGATAGATTTTTCTCATCAATGAAAAGACACAATGCAATCTCAAATCAGGTGCAAAGAGATTACTAGTATGTGTCACAGATTGGCCTTCTTTCCTAGAGGGAACTGCAAAAGCCTTGGTTTACATAGTATTTTCTTTCCAAATAAAAATCTGTTAAAGAAAACGAACAGCTGCAGCTTCCTTTGCAGCTTTGGCTGATTAGGGAAAAAAAACCTCTAAACAGTAGAGACCTCATCACATTAAAGTGGGAAAAATGGAGGGAACCATCTTCTTTTGATACCTACCATGCCTTTTCATGTTTCTTCCATGCCTTTCCTGACTTTCTCTACAGTTTCTGTAGTTGGGAGTTGGATAGAATTCATCTCCTTGCATTTCCCTGCACTACTGCCACAAGAGTCCCATGTGCAACCACAGGAAGTGGCCTTGCATCATTTGATGGCCTCCATGGTGCAGAGGAAAAGAGAGAAGATGGTGTTAAGCCAGCATGGGATGACGTCTTGAGTGAAGTTAGTGTTAGCAGGTCTCTGACAGATAGTCAGCAAACAAAACCTGGCTAGCTGGCAAATACTCACAAATATATATATATTTTCTGAGCAGACAAGTCTGAGGGAAAATCACAGCTCTCTAAATATTCTAGTATTTCCCCATTTTCACTCCTCTTGCCACTCTCAGCAACCGCCTTTTCCATTTTTCCTCACCAGCCCCATCCTTTCAACACACATTTTTCCCAATTATTAGCTGATGGTTATCAAACTCTACACAGACTCTGCGTTTTTGCAAACCCACACAGTCCTTTAATGTAAGAGTGGATGTTTTCATTTCTCTAAGAGTGGGACCCTCTTTACCCCTTGCTCTGTTACATTATGCAACAATCATGATGTTGTGGGATTAGTCCCATAAACAAGATTTGATCCTGACATAATGGCACTTTAATGCTATTTGATAACATTCTCAGGAGCAAATGAAATGAGGAATGGCAGGTGGTTATCTGGGACTATACCTGACAAATCAAGATAGTTGAAGGGTAGGCATTAAAAAAGAAAAGGATGAACAGGAGAATCATATTGGGAGGAGGGCACAGACAATTGGGATAGGATGCAAATATTGCTGCATTTTAGACAGGGTAAATTCAGTATTGAGATGCTATTTTCCTCTTTCTGCTTTTATTCAGAAGAGGGGAATAAAAATCTGGACTTTCAGAAAAATAGGCACTTCTGAAAAATAACTACCACCAAGAGATAAATCCATTATTTAACACATATGCCAGCTTATGTAGATCTCTTGCTTCCCAACTGCTTGATATGCCTCCTTTCTGACATCAGCCTGGGAGAAAATTATTTAATAGAAAGCAGCCCCTGCCTGCAAATTATTTCCATTTAAACTGTACTTTGCTTCATTATCATACCAGTTACAGCTCACAGTCAACATCATAACTCAAACATTTAAGTTGTAGCGCAAACATCTTTGGATCCCCGAGAAATTATTTATGATATTTTAAATATTTCAATCTGGATATGCTTACAGAGTCTTTTTTTTCCCCAAGAAGAATTGGAGAGGAACAAAGCCATCCATCTGATTAAAATCGGTCTGAGGTATTCTGAGTTCAGTTCTTTTTATATTCAGGACAATGTGGCAGATAATATATCATTAAAAGGCAGTTATATTTAGAGAAGGGAACTATGCAAAAAAAAAAAAGCCCTCACGCTATATTCCTATCTTCTATATGCATTAAAATATTTTTCTGATTTTAGTGGTGTAGTGGGATTCAAATAAAGGAGCTGAATGAGCTCTCTCACCATATCCTTTATAACAGGAGTGGGCAACTGTACTGGGAAGGGCATTTTCATCTGCAAAACCCTTTTCAGGTGGCACTCTTTCTGTGGAAGCACATCATCACTTCCAGAGACTATTTTGGTTGATTTGGAATGATTTCCAGAAGACTTGGGAGCAAATGAGGATCTGGGAGGGTGGGTGAATTGAGCCACCATGTTTGCAAGCAGTTGAGTCATAATTTGGGCCATTTTCAGATTTTATAAATCACCTGAAAGTAATTCTGTAAAAACTGGGGAAGGAGAGTTTGTGATTCTGTGTGTGTGTCTGGGGGGGGGGGGGGGCTTCAAGGACTACTAAAATGGATTGATGTTCAATGTATTGTCGAAGGCTTTCATGGCCGAAATCACTGGGTTGTTGTAGATTTTTTTGAGCTATATGGAGTTCTGGATTGATGTTATTTGCCATCCAGTTAACTTTGACTAATGATCAATGAATAAAACACTTCCAAGAGTTCCTCCAGTCATCAATCATCTTATACATCAATCATCTTATACTGGCAACTTCTATCTCTTTGTTAGTCTCAAAAGTGTTACAAGATCCTTTACCTTCTTCAATCATGCAAAATCAAGATCATAGCTTTCTTGATGTGCTAAAGGTAAAAGGAAAGACCAAAGCTGCGCAATATTATAGGAACATTGTATGTACAAAGCATGCATCAGGATAAGCTGGACATAATAAAACAATACATAGAATGTAAAAAAATGCAATACCTGTGATGAGTGAGCTTATATGAACAGGAGTGGAATATTTTTGAGTCAGATAATTATCTACACATATTCACACGTTATTATCAACAGCCCTTTTCAAGTTATGTTTGGCACTACTGTTGGTTTAACTTTACATATATATATGTGTGTGTGTGTGTGTGTGTGTGTGTGTGTGTGTGTGTGTGTGTGTAGTTCATGGTCTGTGCCACAATCTGGTCCTGCTCTTGCACAGAGAATGGAGCTTCTCCATCTTCGGCATCTGATTATGTAGTCTATTTGATTTCTACATCAGCCACCAGGTGATGTTCATATGTTTCTTATTCATAGGGCCACCATAAGTCGAAGCTGATTTGATTGCAGTGAACAACAAGTTACTCTATTCACATAAATCCCCAGGATATCTGTCAGGAACCACTTTTAGTAAGACCACTCTGACTGAAATTAACACATCACTCCTTACTAACCTTTAATAAAGATGATGCTTGAAAGGAGGTAATCTATGCACATGTTAGCAGGAGTAGCAGGGAGTAGAAAAAGGAGGAGAAAAATGTAATTAAATTGGGTGCATGATAGAATCTCATATTTTACAATAGTATTTCCAAACCTGATATTTTCCAGACATGCTGAACTCCTGTTGTGTACAATTCATTACAATGGGCAAAACACATTTTGGTGTCTCAAATGTTACACCTGTTTCTAGGTGTAACATGCTGATTCAAAATATGGCACCAGTTTCCCTCTATCAGCTCTAGTTTTTGAGATACAGAACATATGCCATGTACCACTCTTCATTTGCTTGTCCATAGAAAATCATGATAGCCATATCTGAGAAACTAGAGCTGATGCAGCCTGTTCTATACAATTTTCTGAATCAGCATCCCAGATCTCAGGAACAAGACACTAAGAACTTTTTTGTTGGACTGTCCTATGGGTTTTACAGGGGTGAAATACTGGTTAGTTGCAGAATGCTATTTGAAGACGAGAAAGGGCATTTTTGAAGGAGCCAATAAAAATGAATCTCCAAGGATCAACAGTACTAACTTCCATGTCATTCTCTGTAAATCTCATAGTCTGCTCTAGGTGCTGATTCAGAAATTTACAATGGATAGACCATATCAGCTCTAGTTTCTGATATGCCAATTAGTAGTTGCCATCTGCTCGCAACACAGAAAACTATATTTAATAAGCCTCAGCACTATAGAAGGGTTTCGTGAGACCTGTCACTTTAGTTGCAACTGTGTAGTAATGATGAAGCCGTGGACCATATTTTAGTTCTTGCGAACCACTAGTGGTCCTCGGACCACCAGGAACCACTGCTCTAGGAACTGTGGAGGGGGACATTTGCCACATTTTATCTTCTCTGGGCATTTTCTAACAACTTTAAGGTATTCTGGCATCAGAAATCCTTCATTTCATCATCCGCAATTTGGAGTATCCATGTGAAGTCCAGGAACATATCCCCCATTGATACAGGGGTTTTGCTATATGTTACATTGCTGTTGTCTGATCTAGGGCAGTTTTTAAATAATCTGCAAAAGTGAAAACTACAAATGCGGAGGACTGACCACAGTGGAAAAGGGGAGAGAAAACTACTTTATCTGAATCACATAAAGGTTGCAAAATGCTTTTGTGCTGGGAAAATGTCCCATCTGTTTCTCCTTTAAGAAATAACCAGTTATTCAGCACACCCTGTTGATTTCCTAAAGAGAATATATTTCCCTTGCTTTCACCTTGTGACTATCAGGGCCATACAGTGTAGTAAAAATAAAAACCTGTGCTATAGCCACTGATATTTATTTCACCTTCACCCTGTTTGCTACCTAAATGCCAGCGTGATTTACAAGAGCTGAGGCTGCTCTTTTGAAATCTACTTTTTCAATGCATGCTATCAAACTGCTAGTTCGTATTTCCACATGAGGTATTAGATATAATGAGATACAAGGAAGCAGTGGCTGGCATTGCAACTGTATCTCCCCCTGAAATAAATATTAGAGCATGACTCCTTTAGCTTGAGATCAAACAGATTTTTGTTTCTTTTCATCTGATGGTGGGAATGGAAATGCAATGCAAGCCACCTCTGGCACTTTAATAACTTTATTTAAATTGGCTTAGACTTTATGACCTAAGCTGTAATTTTCTGGATGTGATCCTACTACAACACAACTGTATCTGCAATTACAGGTGGGGATTCATGCACATGCAAACTGGCCTTGGTTCCACCTAGCTTCCATCTACATTATGTCCATGTAGCGAAGTAGCTGTCAGACTGCTCAGTCGCATAGCCTGATAGATGTTCAATTTGCAAGGGAGATGAATTACAGAATTTATTGCACTCTGGAAGCAAGCTGGATGTGCAACAATACCATCAGAGGAATGCTTCCAAACATACAAAACTTCTAGATCGTATAATTAAATTAATTATATTGGGTACTGCACTTTAAATTAAAACAGTTGTTAATTTTTTATCCTGGCACATACACAAGAATCTGAAAACTTGGGAAAGTTACATACATTTAAAAACATTTATATGTTTTTGGAGGAATAGCACTCACAATGAGCACATATTCTTCAGAATGAAACATTGTACAGCTGTGAAGACAACTGGGGAATGGACCCTACCATTCTGAATTGTACTGTGAGCAATTTGTCGCCCTTTAGATACTACTGGGTTTATCACCATCTCTATTCAGCACAGCCAAGTAATGAAGAAGGATGAAACCTGCAGTTCAACAACATCCTCTAGTATTGCCATGTTTTCAATATAACAATGAGTGTCAGTCAAAATTCATAATATGTAGCAATGATAATCAAGAGCCATGTTAAGAGGTGTTTGTTCTACCAAAAATCCAAATGAAAGTATTAATTACTGTTAAGTTTGTCCTGTATTTCCCTATAAATTTAATAGTGCCCTTATTTCCATCTTTATGAAGGGCTCACACTCAAAAGTTATTGGAAAAAGTAAGGAATGCGTGCATCTTGTTTACTTTATATGAAAGCTCTTGAAAAGGGGATATACCTTCTAAAGACATCATCACATGATGTCCTAGGATGCTTCTGCCCCAGTTGACCCTAGGAGCTCCACACTGCCCATCATATGACATAGCCTCACTTACAGAGGGGCCCTATACGGTTCCGGCCCAGTGTACCTGTCCAAACATATCTCCATCTACGTCCCACCTCAGTTTAAAATCTTCTGGAGAGGCCCTGCTCTCAACCCCGCCTCTATCGCAAACGCGCTTGGTGGGGACAAGGGGCAGGGCTTTCTCGGTGGTGCCCCCCCACACTTGTGTAATTCACTCCCCAGTGAAATTAATAGTGCCCTTATTTCCCCCCTTTCCTTCAGAAAGAAGTTGAAAACGTGGTTGTGGGATGAGGCCTTCGGGTAGCATGCTGACAATGACAATGGCAATGATGACAATCGTTATGGAAATGGACTATGGACAAGCTTCTGATGGAGTCTCTGGCTACAGAATTCAGCTTAGATAAGGCCACCAGGCTGTAGTATTTTTAAAACAGATTTTAATTCAATTGATTTAATGTTTTTATCTGTATGTAATTATTGGATTTTATTGTGTATTTTATTATGTGTATATGGGGGCATCAAATCATTGCTGGCTGTAAGCCACCCTGAATCCCCCCCCCCCCCCCGAGGGGTTTGAGAAGGGCGGGTTACAAATATTTGAATTTGAAATAAATAAATAAAATGAGCTGGAGCAGCAGCAATGCTGCAACAGCAACACGGGAGCCTCCCTGTATTCCATTTGGAACAATGGGGCTAGTGTGGAGGGAAGCCTCACAGTGACACCACCCCACATGTGATAGGAAGCACTGGCTGGTGGCAAGGCAGGGCACAGGAATTGCTCTGCTGCCCCCCCCCCCCAACTCATTACGGACGTTTGCAAATCAGAACACTGGAGACATCTGACAGTCATTCTAGATCCCAAATAGAAGGCATCCCTTATAATAAAAGGCACTTGGCACAGGGTCACAAGTTGTTCACCCCTGGACTAGAACATAGTTAGCTTTTATGATGGTCCCACTTTCTTGTATTCATAACCCTCACAAAAAGAATAGTGTATTCATTGCCACTATTCTGCCTGCTGTAAATCAAAAGTGTAAGTACTGTAACAGCTTTTGCTTTGTCTAAACTCTTGCAGCGGGACTTTTCCATCTGTGGAAAGAATGGTTTAGATTAAAGTATTTCTTTGATAAACATGGTTTGGATTTTAAATGGTTCTTCTTTGGGAGGCACAGTATGTATAGGCGGCAGGAGTTCCTCAGATGCAAAAAAAATCTCTTTTTTTTCCTTCTCCCCTCCTCCATTCCTGCCCTTAGAAGGAGGAAAGGAAGTTGCTTCATGATTTACAGGATGTTCAAAGGAGACGATAATTCATTTATTCCTAATTATACTATATTAATTCCAAACTGTCCAGTATCAATGCATTAGGAAAGTAATTAATATTCAATTAGCCCAAAGCTTGTAGTATTACATAGATTAATGCATGCCTCTTTACTCACAGAGAGGTGTCCTCTTTGAGCAGCTTTGATTGAAAGACCTTCCAGTCATTTATAGATTTTAAGGTTTGTTTTTTTTTAAAAAAGTATCTTTAAGACTTTCTGATCTTTGGAGGTTAATTTCATGGTGCTTCTTTCTACAGAGCCATACTTTTAAGTCATGAACTCATTCTGTGGATGGATTCAAGTAATGTTAACACTTCTTTTATCTTTACACTTTGAAGTGAAGGAAATGTTTTTGAGGTTGAAATAGGCCTTTCCTATGGGCCGCAGCTTCTCTCCTGCCTGCCTTCTCAGGACCAGAACAACTAAGCTGCTGGCAGCCAAAAGCCCTTCTGCTGCCTGACCTTTCTCTTTCATATCCTTCCACTGTCCCCATTTGATTAATTCTCTGCTTGTCCCACTTTTTCAGCTGCTTCTAAAATGGCAGGTTTTCTCTCCTCCTTTCTCCCTTTGTTCTGAACTAACTTCAATTTATGCAAACTGAATTCAAAGTGCAAAACTAGCAGTTTGATTCAGAAGGAAGGTGGAGGAAATGAAGAGATGAGATCTTGTCTTTTCCAATAGGCTCAGGCAAAAGCAAACCGTTGCAGCCTTTCCTAGCTTGTGTGTTCTTCATTAATAACTTCTGCTATCTTAGGTGCACTCAGATGTTGCTTGATCATATGCATCCAGTTTTCATCTTGTGTTAAACCAATTAGCTGGTTGCTGCCATAAATTCATGACACCTTTACCACATATTTACGAGAATATATATTTTCTGCTAAGAACAGAGCTTTGTGCTCACCTGGGAATGGTCTAATATCAACTGAAACTGTATGGAAGAGGCCCAAGATTATATCTGAACTCTGAGATTATGAGACAGGATGCAGCTGACCCTGCTTGCATCTGCCCTTAACTGAAAGCAATTCTGCGCAAGGCCTGCTAACCCAAAAGCCTTGTGATCTTGCCTCTTTTTAAAATTTTATTGTATAATACATAGAAGCATACACTCTTCAAAATTAGCCGCCAAAATACCAGTATTTTCCCCAATCCCACCACCACCACAACCCCATCCCCGCCCAGGAACAGTTAACTACTTTTGCTGTGCTTACTACAATTGTTCAATCATGAAGATAGTCTTATTTAACTCCGTATATTTATCTTTCCTCTTTTTTCTGAAAATGAGACCCTTCCATTTTGCCTCCCATGTCCTTATGATTTGGCCCGTCCTATAATAACTTTTCCTTTAGCTGATATAGTCTTGGAGTAAGTAGTGATCTTGCCTCTTTTAAAAAATGTAATAGGCAGAAGTATTTAAAGAAGAGTAGAAGAATAAGGGTTGAAATGACATTCTAAGAGAGGGTGAGGGAAGACCTCCAGCCTGGGTCAGAGCGAGCTTCCGGCCAATTGTGTAGCTTGTCCTTTGCAACCCGAAAGACAGTTGCATCTGTCAAGTAGGAAATTTAGATACCACCTATGTGTGGGGAGGCTAATTAAACAAAATTTATGAGTCCATAAAAAATCTCCAGCAAAAGCATGCGGGGAATGCGGAAAGTACTTCATCAGTGTCCGAGATGGATGGTGAAGTGACAGCTCACCCGGTGGCCAGAACTTAGAATGTTAAATAGCCTCTGACTGTCTGTCTATATGTGTTGTGTGTCTATGGCATTGAATGTTTGCCATATATGTGTACATTGTAATCTGCCCTGAGTCCCCTGCAGGGTGAGAAGGGGGCAATATAAATACTGTAAATAATTAAATAATTAAATAAATAAATAAATAAATAAATAAATGGACAGTTAGTTCATGTGGAGCTAGTACATAAAGAGAACCTAGGCCAAAGAGGGTATGAAGTAGGGATAAAGAATGGGGTAGGAAGGAGAGGCAAAATAACCAGTAAATATAAACCTAACAAAAAAGGCTGAAGACAACTCTTGATTTCATTCAAGTCATATATTTGGTGGCAAACCTGTAGTAGTTACTAGGCCATACAGAAGACCCATTTTTGTTGTAGAACTCACAGAAGATGTATGAAGAAAAACACAATATCCATAGCAAAAAGTGAATTCTATATCTTCAACATTTCACAGATATATCTGTTCAAGCAATACCAGAGTATAGTCAAGATGGCAAAAGTTATTAATGTAGAAGACTACATAAGCTAGGAAAGCTGCCTCAGCAAATTTGAAAGGGCACAATTTCTTGAATGTCAACTACTTTTGCACTTTCAACTCAGGGCACTTCCAGACTTGCCCAAAATGCACATTTTAAATCTGGGGCAAAAAAAAAAAAAATCTCAGGATCTGACATCAGGTCCATACACAAACCTCTCAGTCACAGGAAATGCTCCCCCACTGTCTTTCTTTGAAACTGATAAAGATGGAGGGTGGATGGGAACATCTGGCAGAAGTGGGTTTCTGCAAAAATTCACTCCGTTATGCACTGGACCTCATATGCGCACATGTGAATACATTAATGTAAACACAGGCAGAATTCTTATATCTCTATTTACCCATTTGTTAATTCAAGCTCTGTTTAATATTATAAAATGTAAAAGAAAGAGTTTCAGGGAGTTCTAATTGCTTTCCACTTGTGCCTCCCTTGAGCCACTTGTGTGTCCATGGCTCGATGTTTTGACAGCCCGATCAGCTGATCATTTAGCTTTAACTTGGCTACTTCTGGGGTTTTTGCAATGTGTAGAAGGGCCCTCAGTCTGCAGAAACTGAAGCAAGCTGAGGACAAGAGAGGAATATGGTATAAGAGGAGGGAGAAAAGTGGGACATTTAAAAGCAGATGGAAAAGTAGGACAACACAGAATTAACTAGGACACTCCCTGACAAATCAGGATAATTGGAGGACATAGAGTTCAAAAAACAGGTTAGAGGTTAGTCCTGATAGATTAGCAGCTTGCATTAGAACATCCCAAGTGTTTCCATTCTATACACTTATCATATTTGCTCAGTCAAGTCTTCACTGACCAATTTAAATAGACAATTGCATCTACAGATATATGTCAGAAATGCTACTTATTGCATAAATACTTAAAAAACCATTTTATTGTTCATTTTAACTAGTTACATAAATATTGGACGTTTGGTGTACATTCAGTCAGAACATTAATTGAAGAATTCAGCTTGTGAAGTTCCATCAGGTAAAATAATTTCACATTTTTTCCTCACCTAAACACAAGTTTGGTTTGATATCCAAATTAAAAAAATAATGTTATATCTGGGTCACATATAATTAGCAGCAAAGATTTTACTGAACAAATTCAGTTATATCTATTCTGATGAAGCAATTCATCTTTGGAAAACGAATTGGGTATATTTGTGCTTCAATATTTATGACTCATTTCTACCTGGATTTCTAATCCATGCTCATGCAAAATTATGTAATTATTGTAGTTGTTGCATTTTTTTTAAAAAAACTTGAATGCATAAGAAATATGTTTTGTTATTTGTACCTTCCAATTCTATTGTAAACTTGTGCTCTAGCTATTCCTGTAGATCAGATTCAAAGATAAGTTTCCCTTACTATATTCTAGCTCTGTTGCTTCTACGGCACTGAAGAATGTAATTTCAGTGTGCTGTTCAATGCTGAACAAATTAGATACCTCAGGCCGAAATCAATCCCCCGCCTCCACAAGTCTGCCAAAATGCTGGCATTTCCCTCTCTAGAAAAATAATTACTGATGTTGTCAAGGTCCCTAAGACTTGAACCAGACAATTCATGCTGGACCTGAGTCTGCGACACACCTGATAATGGTTATCCTGAGGCCTCAAAGCTAACTTCAGACCCAGAAAGTAATAGTTTGTGTAGTATGAACTCTTGCAATTTAACAGACACATGGACCTTAGAAATAGAGAGGGGGAGCTTTCAATGGGTGTATATATATATGTGCCTTCTAGTCACTCATTGACTTCTGACAACCCCATGTGTTTTTCTTAGGCAAGGAATATTCAGATGTTGTTTTCCCAGTTCCCTCCTCTGAAATCTAATCTACAGCACCTAATATTTGTTAGTAGTCTCCCATCCACAAGCTAACAAAGTCTGACCCTATTTAGCTTCCATCATCAGACAGGATCTGGTTCCTTTTAGATATTTTGGCCTAAGCTTCCTCCCCAAAAAGACAATGATGGAGGAGATTGGCCCACCAAGTGCTCACTTACATTGACCCAAACCTCCATACTTACCTCGAATGCACCACTAGCAGTGTTCACAACACAGAGGGACGTCCAGTGAGTATCCTGGCTTGAGCATAAAGCTATCCCCTCCTCATAATGAAAACTGACAAAAAAAAAAACCCAACCAAACAATGATGTCACAGAGAATGGCTATCAGATTAGGACACCAAGAGGGCTGCATTTAGCCACATGTGGCATGAGTTATGGTAAACATCCCCTACCCCAGTGGTTCTCAACCTGGGGGCCCCAGATGTTTTTGGCCTTCAACTCCCAGAAATCCTAACAGCTGGTAAACTGGCTGGGATTTCTGGGAGTTGTAGGCCAAAAACATCTGGGGACCCCAGGTTGAGAACCACTGCCCTACTCCATCTAATATCTAATTTCAACTCAGTAATTCCATCACCATGATTACAGACACTATTTTTCTATTTTTACAGCCCAGCCCTGCTGTAAAGGAACCTGAAACTACTCTGATACAGCACCGGAGCCCTTTGGACATTTATACAGACTGTTGGACCAACGATGCATTGAGGTAGCCACTGTCTTGCCATCATCAAGCAACTCTTTTCCAGAAACTAATAATCTCACATTTATCAGTGGTTGACATGACTTCACCAGAAATGTAACATTATCAGCAAGGCTCTGGGAGAGAGCTGTTGCAGATGGCATGGAAGCTATAGGCCCCTTGACAGTATGGACAGTGGATTGTGCTAGATCTGGCCCAATCAAGCTGTCCACACCTCCAACACTATAGGATCACTCTAGAACTTCTAGGAAGCTTCAGAGTAAATTCCATGAGTGCAATGGATGCAATCAGTATGCTGTGAATCTATATCATGCATCATGTGGACTCACTGCACATTGTTTTGGCTGTGTAGACGTAGTCCCGATCTCACATGAAAGAAACAAGAGTTTACAGAATTCTGTTTTCTTTTGAAGAACCTCTTATCCAAGAATGGGTAATAGGTGGGGAAACATATACATACAAAGAAAACTGTTATGAAAATTGGATAGTGTTGTGGAAGAGGGGGAAATTAGGCTTCAGGCTTTTTCAACAAAACAAGGCATCTGCCCTAGTTACCAGTGTTAATTAAACCAAGCCTCTTCTTTGCTCTAAAAACATCTCTGGGAAACTAATTAAAATTTCATTCTAGATAAGTTCTTACACAGAAAGCTAAAAGGAAGTGTGTGTGTGTTTGTGTGTGTGTGTGTTTTATATACATGCACACAGAGAGGGGGAGAGATTGGTATCTCTACATGACATGCTTTTCACAGGATTTGTGGTTGTGACTCTGTAATTGCTCTATAAACAGGGCAGATTGCATGTCATGTACAACCCTGATAGGTTTTGTTTTTAATGAAAAGTTAATTTGGGAAGGATTATTTATTTAGAAATAGTGAAGTTCCTTCAACAATGTGCTAATCTTTTCTCTGCAAATGGTCTTCAGATTTCCCAAAACCATTTTCTCAAGGGCCCAGAGTTTCAAATGCAAAATTTCCTAGATGCACTGAATAATAGTTCCCTGGACCCTTGCGTGCTGAAACACATTTTATGAGAACTTCTGAGTAGCAGAACAGCTGTTGGAGAAAGGGTTAAACACCACTTCCAAGCTTGCCATTTCTTTATTCAAACATGCATAGTTCCAAAGCTGGTTTTCTTTCCCTCCCTCCCTCCCTCCCTCCCTCCCTCTCCTTCCTTCCTTCCTTCCTTCCTTCCTTCACATGGGCACCAGGAACAGTACAAAGCACACCTCTGAGCAGATCACCTCAGACTATGAAGCTATTGGAAAGAAGGTGAAAGGTTTAGGGATACAGGTGGCATTTTCGCCAGTTACACCAGTGAAAGATAGAGGACCACAGTGGGCCAGGAAGATATTGTAAATGAATGACTGGTGTTGATGGAAGAGGCTTGGCTTCTGGGACATGGTCCTCACTTTTTGGATGAAGAGCTACTGGCTACAAATAGGCTGAACCTCACTAAAACTGGAAGGAATGTCTTTGACAAACCATGGCAATTTTGATTAAGAGGGCTTTCAAGTCTTGGGGGTGGAGATGATCAGTCAAATATCTGTCAAAAAAAACCCCTGGATCAGGCCTCATCTAGAGTGCTGTGTTCAGTTCTGGGCACCTCATTTTGAGAAGGCTATAGACAAGTTGGAGTGGATTCAGAGAAGAGCAACAAGGATGCTAAGGGTAAGGGGAACAAAACATAAGGAGAGGTTGAAGGAGCTGGGTATGGTCAGCTTGGTGAGAAGAAGACTGAGTGGTGACATAGTTGCATTTTTTAAATACCTCAAGCAGGGGCAGCTCAACCCATTACGCAAAGTAAGCATTTGCAGTATAGTTGATTTTGCCCAGGGGCGCTCTTGAGGCACTCTTGGAGGAAAATTGACCTTGACATATGCGAGTTGTAGTTACTGGGATGTATAGTTCACCTAAAATCAAAGAGCATTCTGAACTCCGTCGATGATGGAATTGAACTCAATATGGCACACATAACTCCCATGATGAACAGAAAATATATATCAGTGATTGGTTGGGGGGGGGGGGGCGGCGCCAAAATACTGTTTGCTTACCGTTGAAAATTACCTAGGGCCGCCTCTGACCTCAAGGGTTATCATCGAAAGAAGAGTTCAGATTTCTTCTCTGCTGCCTAAAGAAGGTAAGACTAGGCCTGATGGTTTTAAGTTACATGAAGGTAGATTTCAATGGACTATTAAAAATGAACATTTGGACTGTAAAAGTGGCTGATTAATAGAACCAATTGCCTATAGAAGTGGTGGGGTCTCCTTCTCTGGGTGTCTTTAAAAAGAGGTTGGACAGCTCCCTGCATCAGCTTGAGTTCTTGTATTGAGCAGAGTGGTTGGACTTGTTGACCCATGAAGCCCCTTCCAACTTTATGATTCTATGACAGTGGTTTTCAACCTGTGGGTCCCCAGGATTTTTAGCCTACAACTCCCAGAAATCCCAGGCAGTTTACCAGCTGTTAGGACTTCTGGAAGTTGAAGGCCAAAACATATGGGAACCCACAGGCTGAGAACTACTGTTCTATGAAATGGTGATCCTTCAGATATGCTTTTCACAAAACATTTATTTCATAACGGTACTCTCAATTCTATCCAGCAAAGACAGCAAAGTAAATTTTTCCAACTGGCAAATATTATCTAGAAATCCCAGGGTAAACATTTTTCTTGTCCATAGAAAACTAGCATATCAGGTTTTTACCGGAATAAATTGAATAGACAAATCAAATTGAATTTAAAGCTTTTTTCTGGCTCTTTGTTATATTATCATGCTGGCAGTTGCTTCTTTTCCTACAATATTATAGTGAAAGGCAGTGGGTAACTGGACATACTTTATATTAGCTGACCATTTTTAATCTATTGGGATACAAGTTTGTTGGACATGGATCTTAGAAATGCCACCACAGTAGGATTTTTTAATACATGAAGGTGAGCTTTGAAAACAAGCAATTTCTAGTAGATACAGAATATTTCAGAAACATATAATTAAGATTCCTCTGATATAAACAGATGAAGTGATCTGTGTTGTCAGCACCAAATAAAATGCTGAAAAGGTTATTATCTCTAGGCTACAGAATTCTTCAAGGCTACTTCACTAGTTTTTCACAGAATGGCTCCAAGATAATCTGATTTTGGTGGCAGTACTAAATAGATGTTTTATAGCATAGCAGGAACATGAATCACAGAAATTTCCGTTGAGAGCTGTATATCCCACCCAGACCAGAATATGCTCTTCAGATCTAGAGAACAACCCTCTCTTTTTATCAGGACACACTAAATATAGGACGCTTCTCAAGCTCCCTGACAAGAGAGATACAAAATCAATCAAGTGATAATGCTTTTTCTAGGCAATGAAGCCTCTCAGCTAGGTCAAACTGAGCTGATATTGAACTAAATCAAATTATACATCCCAACTAAAGTAAAACTGGTGTTTATTCACACTAAATAGCACTATTATTCCACTTTACTGTCATTGTTCCATTGTAGGAAATGCTGGCATTTGTAGTTTGCTGAGGCACTGGCTGCTTGCATGAGAATTCCAAATGCTCCTCCTTGAACCATGGCCATTAAAATATAATAGCACTATGATTCTCAAGTGTTGAACCAATGGAACTGATATAAGTGAAGCTCTTATTAATTCGGTGGGTCTGTTCTTGTTGGATCTAAGCTGCTACTTGTCCATAATCATCATCATACTTCACTCCTAGATAATAGAAGTTTTCCAGCTGGGATAAGCAATGTCAGCAGGTAAGTTGGCCAGTGCTATGAATCTAGGTCTTTGTGTTACATCTAAGGTTTAATAATAAATAAATAATAGCAAATAACACATTTAGGTTCAGTTTTACTAGTTAAAGAAGTATGTTCTCTTGGTAATTCATTCCCTTCTTCTTTACTTCTGACATTACAATAAAAACTCAATGTTTGCCCTAAACAAATGTAAGTCATACACTCTGCATGCCATTCATTTTATTTTAAAATAACTTCATAAAGCCACTGTTAGAGGCATCATGGATTTTTTTTAGATTTCTGGAGCATGGTAAAGGGCAATTATTAATCCAGTGGATCTACACTAAAATAATGGGTAAGTGAATTGTTCTCTAAAAATGGAAAGGGAATGAAGAAGCTCAATATAAGGCCCCTTCCCAGAGCGGAATAAAATCCTGCATTATCTGCTTTGAACTGGGATATATGGCAGTGTGGACTCAGATATTCCCATTCAAAGCGGACATTGTGGATTATTCTGCCTTGATATTCTGGGTTATATGGCTATGTATAAAGGCCCTAAGTCATAGGTCCTAAATATCCTAAAGGCACCAGATATTATCTGATGTTGTGGAGCTAAGCAGAATCAGCCTGGCTTAGTACGAGTGAGAGACCATGACTGAATACTACATGATGTAGCCTAGACATCAAAGAAGGAAACTAGCAATCTACTGTACTTTTGAGCATCCCTTGCCTAAGAAAAACCTATGATTTTCATGGGGTCACCATAAGTCAACAGGCAACTTAAATAAACAAACACTCAACACATAGACTCAACTATAGTACAGAGCAGTGGTTCCCAACCTGTGAGTCCCCAGGTGTTTTAGCCTACAACTCCCAGAAATCCCAGCCAGTTTACCAGGTGTTAGGATTTCTGGAAGTTAAAGGCCAAAACATCTGGGGATCCAAAGATTGGGAACCACTGATACAGTAGGATCAACATGCCAAATGTCTCAAAGTTCAGGACAAGCACCTGAGATTTTAATGAGTTACAAAGCAACTGTTGGGACTCAGCCTGTGATTGAACCTGAGCCTGTGATTGAACCTGTGAATGTGTTTCAGTCTCCTGATGTTTCTGTGTCTGATGTGGGTAATGAGGAGGGAAATCAGTCCCCTGTTGCTTCTGATGTGGGGGATGCTGGGACTGACTCTGAGCTGCAAGCTGGAGACACTTTGGTCAATGAGATTTTCACGAGAAAGGTTTACCCTCTGTGAGCCCTTCAGATTCTAGTTTGGAAAACAGTCTGACACCTGCTAAAGTTAATGAGGAGTCAGATAAGCAGAGTCGGCAGCTGGAGATTAGCCAGAATCAACAAGAGGCCCAATGTTTACGTAGATCCGAAAGAATTCGTCAATTAAAGTCAAAGACTAGGGGAAAATGAAACCAGTTCTTGGGATTTAAGGTTTGCCAGTAGAAAATCTTGTCAGATCTGGCATCGTTTGGAAACCTAGCATAAGCCTCATGGAATTCGTGTTCAAGTGACCTCATCTTAATGGTTTTTTCCAGCCTTTCAACTTGACTAGCAGCATCTGGTCTGTTCTTGCTTCTTGGTTGATTCCTGTCTGGATTATCATTGCCATGAAATATTATTTTATGCTTTTTGAACATTGCTTTTGAATGCTATGTTTGGATGCTGTGTCTTCTTCCCGCCTTTAAATGCCTTATTGCTTTTTGGAATCTTATCCATTTTTACAAGCATTTATTTTTACTGGTTTTTTTTTTTGCTAAGCTTTAATAAAAAGTATTGTTCCTTCACTCAATGTGTGGTGTGTTTATAGTCAGAGGGGCCATTTCCTGTTCTGGAGTGCAACAGCAACTTAAATGGATACTAAGTGAAATAACTGAGGGATCCTACAAGCATCTTAGATAATGCAAATTGTCAAGGATGTACACAAATTACATCCATGAGGTATGGGGCTTATGTTAAATAAACCCCATACCTGATTAGTCATGAAGATTGAATGACTAGGCAGTATACAATAGGATCATATATCACATTGGGTGGACAATAATCCACAAATGCTTACACTTTAATAAATTAGATAGCAATTAAGGTTATTTCTTTATTCAACAGACTCATAAAGCTATTCTTTGAGAAACAGATACACGAATTCATTTCATTGCATTAGTTTTTCCAAGAAATGTATTTCATAATGGAATGGTCAGGAGCCTTTAACTGAGATCTTTGTGATTCTTTAATAAAATTGCATTAAAAAGCCACTCAGAGATCTATCTCTAGGAAGTGAAATCTGTGCCAAGATCCTGAAAGACATTTTCATTAACCTTCTGTAACTTTCTATGACTTTACTGATGGGTTTCACCAAATTCATTTTTGATACAACACCTCTGGTATAATATGGACCAATCTAATTTTCAATTCTCATACAAGTGGCAAATATCTTAGAAGAACAGCCTTCATAATCACAAGATAAACTTTAATATAATCAAGAGGTTAAACAAAAAGGCAAAAATAATATAAAGCAGCAAAAATTGTAGTATGAGGAACACATTCAAGATAAACTTGTTGCCACTAATAATGTTCACTTGCTCATTTCAAACAAAAGGGATAGATGACTTACTTTGTTCCATATGTTTAGAGGAATAAGCATATTTTTTCCAGATATGTGGCTTTCAGTGAGACTCAAAATTCTAAACACAGAGTTTGAAAGGGCTGTTTTAGGAAGAACGTGAGCAAAGATGAAACTGGAGAAAGAGAAAAAAGAGGTTGACAGATAGATACAGGCTAAATTAATTAAAGAAAGTTTGGAAAATTGGACACTAATTTTTCTTATAAAAGACTAGAAGTAATGAAAAGAAAAACAGTGAGTAGACACGCAGCATTGAGTGCATATATCTTTTTGTAGAGGAGATTGGGAAATTTGATGATACCTCAACTTTTAATTGGTTGACCTGGGGAACAGGCTGAAAGCAGTTAAATAAATGATTTAAGATGAGAATACAACATAATATATATTGATCTCTTTAGGTAAATATGTAATTTTATGTTAGAACCAATGTATATATTGGTGGTTAAGAAGACTATGAATAGACAAGGAAGCTGATGGGAAGTGTGAAGGCTAAGCTGAAGGAGTTTAAAGTCTGAAGAATATAGTATTGTGTTAGTATGTTTGATGAGTTTCTATTTTGATTCTAGAGTATGGAATGCTTATTCATAGATTTATTACCTCACTACCTCTGAGGATGCTTGCCATAGATGCAGGCGAAACGTCAGGAGAAATGCCTCTAGAACATGGCCCTATAGCCCGAAAAAACCCACAAGAACCTAATATCTTGTCAAATATTTATACATGGTTATCGTGTCAGGCAAGTGACCTGTGGGCCCCTCAGGGATCCATTCGCCCCCCCCCCCCATGCTATTTAACACCTACATGAAAATGCTGGGAGAGATCATCCAGAGTTTTGGAATTTGGTGTCATATTTATGCAGATTACTATTACTCCTTTCCATAAAACACCAAGGATGCCATTCTGATCCTGAACCAGTGTCTGTCAACAGTAATGGACTGGATGAGGGCAACCAGATTGAAATTAAATCCTGACAAGATAGAGGTACTCCTGGTCAGTCATAAGGCAGATCGGGCTATAAGGATACAGCCTGTGCTGGATGGGGATACACTCCCCTTGAAGACACAGGTTCACAGCTTGAGGGTGATCCTGGACTCATCGCTGAACCTGGAGACTCAGGTGTCAGCGGAGGCCAGGAGTGCTTTTGCAGAGTTAAAACTTGTGCAGCAGCTGCACCAATATCTTGAGGTGCCAGATCTGGCCACGACAGTACATGCCCTAGTTACATCTCGATTGTATTACTGCAATGCTCTCTAAATGGGGCTGCCTTTAAAGAGCACTTGGAAGCTTCAGCTAGTCCATCTTCAGCGTTCATCAAGCGAGACCCTCCTCTCAATTCTTGTCACGGTAATAGTCATTATATGCACAGTAGACCCATGCCCTTCCTTGTTTATGAAAATAGCCAGAGAGGGGCTGACCAAATGGATAAATGGGCGGTGAGTGCTTCACTATAGCAAGGCAAAGTTTCATCCAGTCTTCCTAATGTCTAGGTGGTGCCATGATGCCTTTAATGAAAAACCTTACCTGAACCTAATTGCACTGAATAAAAACTGGCCAGTTTTCAACATCCCTCTTTTGGATAAAGTATGTTTAAGAACCTCCTAGCTCCAGTGGCTCTTAAACTAAACTAAACAGATTATCCAGCTCCACGTCAAGCCAGCTTCGGACCTGGATATAGGACTGTGACACTTTCTGTTTCCTTGGTAGATGACTTACACAGGGATCAGAACACAATGTGTGTGTCCCTGATGGTTCTGCTGGACCTCTCCATGGCTTTCCATATTATCTACTATGTTATCCTTCAGGTGCCACCTCTCTGAGTTGGGGCTTGGGGGAACTACATTTCTACAATGGTTCTACTCAGGCCCGTAGCCAGGACTATGTTTCGGGGGGGGGGGGGTAATTTTTTTCAGGGGGGTTGGGGGGGCTGAGTTTCAGGGGGGGGACTGAGTCTGAGTGAAAGAGGGTCTAGCCTAGCAAACCTTTTGTATCATTACTCCAATACCCTCATGCATATGGGATATATTGAGTATGGTGATCAGATCATGATATGAATAAACATAACAGTTTAAATAATGCAAGAGTAAGGCCTTTTCGCGAACCACCATCAGAATTTGGGGGGGGGGGGCTGAAGCCCCTCAAGCCCCCCCCCCCCCCCCCCCCCGGCTACATGCCTGGTTCTACTCTTTCTTGGAGGTTCAGACTCAGCAGTTGGTGCTGGAGGATTCTTGTTATATCCCCTGGACATTGGCCTGTGGGGTGTCTACTGCTGTTTAACATCTACAGTGAAAATGAATCACAGGCCTATAGTTAGTCAAAATGTTGTTTTTGTAGAATCTGTGAATGTCATTCCATGCTTGTCCCTTGGCATATTGGATAACATATAGGCTGCTCAATACTTGTATCCACTGCTACATGCCAAGACATGTTTCTACAGATATAATTAATGAAGCCTTGCTTCTCTCCAGACATCTTTTTTTCTCCTGCACTATTATCTGCTACAAAAATTTTCCAATATGATTAATGTGATCTTTTTCTATAAGTAATATGCTTTCTAGATTTTATTATATATTTCCTACTTTTCTGTTATTATGTAGCCTCAAATTGATTATTTGCCAGAAGGTATATACAATCAGCTTCCATACACATATTGCCATGAGTTATTTAGCTAATCTTTGTATAGAGAACTTACATTTGTCCATAAAAGATTAATATGAAATCAAACATAATGCATAATGTATAACAGATTGTCCACAAAATGGTTAGATTATACCTTTCACGGTGCATATTATTCAAGCTAATGAAAGTATAGATGGCATGTGCCTTCAAAATGCAGAGTATATTAAATAATAACGTTGAAGGAATAACAGCATAATTTTCTCTGCCAAAGATCAATTAAGAGAGAGACTGACTCTCAAAATGATGGCAACTTGTTACAAATGGGATTCATTGCC